>NC_134540.1:46037500-46662500 GCF_050624435.1 Tenrec ecaudatus | reverse complement strand
TGGCCATGCTTACTAATACTTGTTAGTTAATACTCTGTCCCATTTTACATAATTCCTTACCTTAAACGACAGAAAAAAAGTTTACTGAGTGAAGATTAAATGGCTGTTTGAGAGGTTTTCAGCATTTTGAAACTTTCACCATTATTTTTGGCTTTTAGGTCTAACTAAACAAGATGAAAAGCAGTTGCAAGGACTTGCACTTGAAGAAAGGGAAGCTCTTGATCAAAAACTCAACATGTTATACAATGAGGTACGTTTTAGAAGACAGTCAGTCTGATGTCAACCGCATTATTATCAAGGAATACTGCTCGTTCTTGTTAGATTATGCTCGACGTACTTTCTGAACACCAGCATTATTGTCTTCTCTGTAATAAATGAATATTTTTCTCACTTAACTACACTTAGATGTTCAAAATACTTTCCAGAGTAGTTTATTAAGACTTTGCAGCTATTAATGAAAGATTGGCTGTCCGAGGCCACCCAGAAGCACCTTGAAAGAAAGACATGATTGTCTGCTTCCACGGTCGCAGCCGTGGGAACCTAAGGATCGTAGTTCCGCGCTCACACATAGGGGTCACTGTGAGCTGGGACTGGACTCTACAAGACGGCAGCAAGTCAGGTTTTCTTTGAAATAGGCAATTAATCCAAACTCAATGCCATAACTTGCTATACAATGAGATGGTGATATCAACAATAAAATAAATACCCCAAGCACTAAAAATAAAATACATCTAACTATTCAATCGCCAACTATGGGAACTCATATCAGTGAAGAAACTTATTTCACTATGGGGGAAAGGATTTGGTTTTTCAGTGCTAGAAAGGAGGAGTTCTGGTGATTGTCTTAAGATTACAAATTTATACTCCGGATAGGATAGACGAGTTCGTAAGTGTCGGTACATTTGGTTTACACATGTTTTTAGTTAGGTCTGGTAAGGATCTGAACCCGTGACTACCAGAGAGAGACCTGACTTCCCCTATGACAACACCCAAGAACCCCCCCAGAGCTAGGCTCTGTCACATGGGGCTGCTACAGATTTGGAATCGATTCCATGGCCCCTAAACAAGTAAGGGTCTGGCAGATGAGGATCTCACACAACTCGTGATATTTCATTAATGTCAGCCCATGTTACCAGTTAGGAGCCCTGGTGGTCTAGTGGGTTACACATAAGGCTGCTAACCACACGGTCAGCAGTTTGAAACTACCAGCTGCTCTTTTCGAGAAAGATGAGGTTTTCAACTTCTGTAAGGAGTTATAGTCTTGAAAACCCACTAGAGCAATTCTACTCTGTCTTATAAGGTCACCGTGACTTGGAGTTTACTTGAGAGCACTGAATCTGTGTTTGTTTTTTAAGTATTATCAGTTATGCTAAAACCAAAATTTCAGTTTTATTTCCTAGACAACTGAATAGAAACAAAAAATTTTGATGGTAGTTTCTTTTTCTTCATGTTAAAAATATGACTTTTCTACAAAAACAATTGCGAAAATGGATTGGGGATTCTATTTGACCTCTTCTGCTCTATAAGGGGGCAGGAGAATTCAATTCCATGCCACCTCAGGGTTGATTCTGATGAGGCAAAGGTCAGACGCACCTCTACCCTCCAACCATCTTTACCTTATTCTGACCATCCATCCCTCCCACATTATAGAACTTGGCTCTATAATCCATTGAAATGGCTACACAGAACTCATAGACGATGCTCATAATTTTTTTAATGCAAGATAACAGGTTACAATGCAGATTCAGAAATAGGTGTTCCCTGGTCAGGAGTGCCTCTTTTCAGCCATGCCCATAGAAACATTTCTCTCTCTGACCCTTAGCAACAGAGCCTTGCAGCCCGTTGGCCTCTCACCTACTTGGGCAATGGTTACAAAGCTCTTTCGTGCTGCTGACAAACATCAGTCCACCAGAAGTCTCAGCTTATAGGTGCTCAGTTCTAGCTCCATGAGTTAGCAAACCCAGCTACCTAAATTTAAGTGCCTAGAGGCAACCCATTCTGCCAGCAAAGCCTCCTTCCCTAAGACATTTGGCTGTGCTCACTCCATGAGTCGGCGGTCCCACCTCTGTGCTCTGTGTTCTCAGTGCCCCCTGCCTTTGCTGCCACCTCTGCTGTTACGGCTGCCTCCTGGAGCGAGGCGGTTCAGTGCAGGATCTTAGGGTCCACAGGACCATCTTTCTTGATGGCAATGAGATTCCCAATTCCTGCTTCTGAGATGGTTCATTTTATACTCAACTTGATGGCAAAACTGACCAATCCCTATGTCAGAGTCTCATATACCCTATTTGCATCTTCCCACCTAAGCATTTGTTAGTGTTCCAAAAGATCTGGTTAGAAGAGCCATAGGCCACTGCACCACGATAATATATGTGCACAGTTACTCACCCTCTTACCTTCAGTCCCCCTGCTCAGGAAATCCAGGAGAGCGCTTTGTGAGGGGTCAGGGATGGTGAATAGGGGTGGCAGTCACTTTTGTCACTGCTTAACCAGCTAATCAAAGATAGAAGCAGAGTGTCTGATTTTCAGTCTAGTACTTTCTCACAAAACTCTATAATTTCCTGCAGAGATAGAATATTTTTAAAAAACCAAAGAAGTAGGCAGTAAGGAAAGGTCCCGGGTGACACAATGGATAAGCGCTAGGCTTCGAACTGAACGGTCAGGAGTTTGCGGGGACTAGAGGTCACTTTTTCTAATCATCTTTTTCGGGCTCTTATCACAATCCAGACATCAATTATATCAAGCACATTTGTACAGGTTTTGCCATCATCAACAGTTCCTCCTTGTTCCCTCCCTCCCCCACCACCCTCATGACCCCGCAATAAGTTATGAATTATGGTTGTTTTCAGAGGTCATTCTGAAGGTAGGCCTGGTGGTCCACGTCTGAGAAATTAGCCATTGAGGACCCTATAACTCACAGTTGTAGTTTGGCACACATGCGGCCACCAGGATTTGGAAGGAGCCTCACAGCAACTGGTTTGGTGTTTTGGGCTTGGAGAGATAGGACCAGTAGGTATTTTTAATTTGATCTGAAAGACCATTTTCTTTTTTTTAATTTGAACAAATCATTTTATTGGGAACTCGTACATCACCATCCATCCATCGTGTCAAGCACATTTGTTACCATCATCATTTTCAAAACATTTCTTTCTGCTTGAGCCGTTGGTATCAGCTCCTCATTTTTCCCCTCCCTCATGATAATTTAGAAATTATTACTTTTTCATGTCTTACACTGACCGATGTCTCCCTTTACCCACTTTTCTGTTGTCCATCCCCCTGGAGGGGGCTAAAGGTAGATCATTGTGATCGGTTTCCCCTTTCTCCTTCCACCTTCCCCTTCCCCTTGTGGTGTGGCTACTCTTAATATTGGTCCTGAGGGGTTTATCTGTCCTGGATTCCCTGTGCTTCCAGTCCTTATCTGTACCTGTGTACATGCTCTGGTCTAGCCAGATTTGTAAGGTAGGATTGGGGTCATGATAGTGGGAGGAGGAGGCATTAAAGAACTAGAGGAAAGTTGCATGTTTCATCGTTGCTATACTGCACCTTGACTGGCTCCTCTCCTCCCTGAAACCCTTCTGTAAGGGGCTGCCCAGTTGCCTACAGATGGGCTTTGGGTCTTCTCTCCGCACTCCACCTTATTCACAATGATATGATATTTTTGTTCTGGGTTGAAAGCCCATTTTCAGTAATGTTTAAATTCCTTCTCTTCCTAAGAGAAAGCTTAGTGGCCTTCTTTACTGGCATACCCTCCCCTACCTTTTTAATGAGAAGCTCAGATTGTTCTTTATCATGGGCATGGTCAGCGCTCTTAAAACCCGGTGAGTCTGTGGAAAGGCAAGGCCTGGGCTCTCCTGTGGTCTGTGGCAGGAGAGAACAAACAATTGCATTAGTAAAAGCTGATTTTCTCCACATGAGGATGTTCAAAGCTTTGCTCCCTTTTAAGTGAAAGAAGCTAGTGTTGAGACGTAATTATCAGCAGCAAAGCCTGAAGAAAATTGAATGGGCACTTTATACTTTGATCTAAATGTCTGCATTTGAGTTAATTAAGATAATAAGAGAACATTGACAAGACTATCCTGACAAGAAACCTCTTTGTTAACCCGAATCAGGCATTTCTTTTAGGTCTAATGTCACACTTATTAGAGCATTTTAGGACAGGACCTCATTGAGATGCTAGTGTTATTGATTTCTTAATAATTAAGAATTATCAGGATCTTTTTTGAAGTAGTAAAATAGCATTATGGAAAAAAATAAGCTCTTTGTCGTTGAGTCTATTCGGCCCACAGTGCATGACCTTGTGGCCCGTTAGAACTGCCTCACTGAGCTCCCACGCCGTGCTGCTGTCGGAGGCAGACTGCCGCGTCGTTTTCCCATGGGGCAGCTGGAGGGCTTGAATTGCCAACTTTTGGGCTGGCAGGTGACCGCTTCATGCACTGTATTAAAAGGAAATACACACCAATGCGGGTTTATTTATTTATTTTTGCATTTCAGCTTTTCCAGAGCCTAGTGCCAAAGGAGAAATGTGACAAAAATGATGTGATTTTAGAGGTGACATCAGGAAGGACTACTGGAGGTCAGTAAAGTAATTTTTAGAAATTTAACTTTTTTGTTTATAATGATTCCAGCCTTTTTACCCCCTTAATTTAGTTGATCTTAGAGTTGTTGGATCAGAAGCACCAGTTTAAGCGTGTCTGCATGTGCTGTGTGGTGACGTGGACTTCAGCCACCCTCACTGCCCTTGTCCCAGTTGCTCCTCCCCGTGAACATGTGCCTTTGCCATTTGACCCGCACGGTAGTTCTTAAAAGAGCATCACGCTCAAGGCGCCTTTTTCTTGACTAGTCCAGCTAAACTGTTCTTTGGTGTTATGAAGATTTCCAGAGGTGTTTTTGGTTTAAAGTTTAAAGATTATCTGCAGGTAAAATAATTTTTAAAATACATTAAAAAATAATCAAATTATATCGTGATCTGAGAGCATCATAACGGTAAACATTATTTCAGTGTGCTGGAAAATAGTTACTCCTCACTTGCAGGGGCCCTTGACCCGTGGAAAGGGGCCCTAGTGGGGGGGGGCGGTTAAGTGCCCAGCTGCCTGCAGAAAGACTGGCCCCGCTCTCTAGGGAAAAGATGGGCGGGGGCTGCTTCCATGACCGGTGGCTTTGGAACCCTGTCCTACAGCATGGGTTCAACAGCAGCGGGTTCGGTTTCGTTCCTTTCCCCTTGAACATCTCCTGAAAGCTTTGTTGACCAGATAGTCTTTGTATTTCCTTCTAGGGGACATTTGCCAACAGTTCACCGCAGAAATATTTCACATGTACCAGAGCTACTCCTGCTTTAAACACTGGGACTTTGAGCTTCTGAATTATACACCAGCTGATTACGGTAGGTGTACAGAGCAATTGATCAATAGAAGATGCTGGAAGTTATTTTATTTCAGATCTTGACTAAGACCACGTTGTCCCAGTTTAAACAAACAAATAAGTGTGTCATCAGTGCCTACTAATGATGGCCGATTTAAGGAGAACAGTGAGTGTGTGGCTGTGAAATTGTCCTCCCTGCTTGGGGAAATACCGTAGAAGCTGTTTGACGTTGAATGAAGCTGACAAGGACAGCGCTGTGGGAAAAACTCGTGTGCCAGTGGTTTCCTCGTTCCAAAAAGGTGAACTGTCGAGTGATGACAAACCTCATTCTGATGTCCATCAAATTCTCAAATGGACGGGCATTTTGACTCAGTGAATTTGGAGTTCGTTCCACCAGGTCAGACTGTTAACCAAGCTTTCTATTTAGAGGTCCTGAAAACATTGCAATAAGAGTGTGCGACAAAAAAGGCCTGATTTGTGGCAGATGGGGGACTGGTTTTGCCATCACACAATACACCTGCTCACGCAGCCATCTCAGTGCACCAGATTTGGGCCAAAAACCCAGCATGCTTCTCTTGCCCCAGGCACCCGACTCGCCTGACCTCACTCCGTGCGACTTCTTTTTGTTTCTGTGAAAGAAGACCTGTAAGGACAGTGATCTGACGACGCAGAAGAGGTGAAGAAAAAACAACACGAGGGAGGGAGTTGCTATCGGCCATCCAAACAGATGAGCTCCAAACATGTTTCCAAGAATGGAACTGCAGATTTGACAGATGCATTAAGTGTAACGGAGAGTACTTTGGAGATGATAAGGTTGTTTTGTAAAGATGATAAGGTTGTTTTGGGGTGGGGGTGGATCCAGGATTTTTTGGGTAGCCCCTTGTAAGATGATAGAAACAAGAAAGGACACAGCTTCAAGGGGATATAATCAGGGACAGCAGGATGGGAAAGAAGAACAGTGGGGCGTGGCATCGGGGACCTGCAAGGCCTGCGTTTTCAGTAAGACTTTAAGAACCGAGGGAGAGGAACCTGCTAACAGCATGAGAGAGTCTGTTGCGGGCAAGGAGAGCAGCCTCATCGGTGCTTGGGAAACTCTTTTCAGACACACTGAACCACTGTCACAACAAAATACCCTTTTTTTAGAGGAGAAATTGAAACCATTCCATTTTATGTACCTGTGATAGTTAAGGAAGGCATTACTTGGCCGGGCCTGGTTCTCAATGGTTTGGTGGGTAATATGTACTCCTCTTCCATTCTGTGATCAGATACAAGCAGCAAATCAGTTGAAAGGGGAGTTTTCTTAGGGGTGTGGCCTGCATTCAATATACGTAGATGCTCTGTCAAAGCTCACCTTCTCTCAGGTCTGCATCCAGCGTGTCATCCTCTAAGTTCTGGTTCTTGGGACTTGAGCCATCAGCCTTCTGCTTGACCTACCACTTTGGGGCATGTCCATCTGTGCAGCCATGTGAGGCAGGAGAAGCCTCCTGCCAATCTGACTTACTGTTTCAGGACTTGGCAAGCCTCCACCCTCCACAATCTGTACCCTTGAAATAAATCTCTGTTTTGTATGTTACAATATCTGCTTTCCTAGTTTGACTACTCTAGAGAACAAAAACTAGGAAAAACCCTCTGTACACTGAGATTATAAAATAACCTTTAAAAAATTGATTCATCGTAACTAGTTAGGAGAAGGAGCAGATGTGGCGACAGAAAGACTGAAGTAGTGAAAGGGGGAAAAGTACTGATCTTATTTTATATATTGATATATAAGGTTAGGTTAAAACTAAAGTCAGAGAAACCTTTCCTAAACAAAAGTATCAAAATGTAAAGTTACTGGTTGACAACCTACGTTCCGTCTAGTCTGTACACTTCTGCAGGCAGTGTGTCCGTCTTTATAAGCCCCGCCCACAAATGCCGCCCTCTGGTCTATGCCGCGTCTGAATGGCAGGTTGGGCGTCGTTGACGGCCTCATCGTGCTCCTTTGGAATGCGCTTTGGGTTTGGGGAGCACACTCGGGATCATAGGAGACATGGGGTAAGGGTTCCCGGTGACATTCCCCTAGGAGAGCCCTTGCTCCTATTAAAAATGAGCAGTTGCTTTATCTTGATAGGAAATATTTCCTCAGCACAACTTCCTGCCTTCCCACCAATGCAGTTTTCCATTTTCTTCACACTTCTTCTTAAGTCTCTGTGATCGTCCTGTGTCCTCCGAGCACATTTATCCATGCCCGTGGGACACAAAAGACAGTGGCTGGAAACCTTCTTTATCATTATTACTTGAGAGTTAAACTACATCTCATTCCACAGATCAATCACATCGAGGAGAATTGTACAATTGCTACCACAATCAGTTTCCAAACACTCTTTCTTCCTGGACTCCTTTACAGCCTCTCCCTTTACCACCCCAACCCCCCAAAACCAGACCTTCTGAGCTGACCTCTCTGCCAGGAATCCCCTTGGAAGCCACTGTTTTGAGTGGACCCTTTTTTTTAAAGGCACCTTAAGGGGGCCAAGACAACTGTGTTGCAGATAGAATCTGGTTGTAGCCATCCACTAATTGCAGAGGCATGTTTAAACACATTTTGTTTGGATGTGTGTATGACCCAGAACCCTAGTAGCAAGGCTTTTGATTCATCCATGTAGATATAGACATATATATTGAAATACAGAGGCGCTGATTCATAGATAGCCAGAGATTCATACAGCTTCTAACCAAAGTCCCTGGCCGTTATGTGGCAACGCTGCGGATGCAAACCTGTCTTGCTGCGTATGCTTTCAGCAAGTTTACAGGAAGAATTTTTTTAAATGGTGTGGATCCATACAAAACTTCCCCTAATTAACAATCCTATTCCCAAACCAGACAGCCCACTGCCATCAGTCCATCCCAATACAGAGTGCTTCTAGGAAATAAATATATTTTTTTCTTTTAAATCATTTTATTGGGGGCTTTTATAACTCATCACAATCCATACATATATCCATTGTGTCAAGCACATTTGTACTTTTGTTGCCATCATCATTCTCAAAACATTTGCTTTCTACTTGAACCCTTGGTATCAGCTCCTCATTTTTCCCCTCCCTCCCTGCCCCTTCACCCCCACAAACCCTTGATAACTTATTAATTTTTTTTAAAAAAAGAGGCTTATATACCAGAAGAATTGAACATTGAGAAAGCATCCTAACCCAGTCCAGTCCAAGTGCTTAAGCCCGATACCAATCTAAAATCTTCCTCAGACTCATGAAACACATGCAGTGATGACAAATGCAGGACCATCACAGGCCAGCAGGTAGAAAGTCTTTGGGTCCAGTGGCTTTGTAAGCATCTCAGCGCTGGCAGGGGTCTCTCTGTGGCTTCTCCGGATTCAGAGGCCTGGTTGCATCAGGGTAGGGCCACGTGGCTTCTCCAACTTAGGGCACTAGTGTAGTCCCATGTGTCTTGTCAGCTGCAATGTCTCCCAGGGAGGGGCAGAGAGCATAACTTATTAATTATTATGACTTTGTCATGTCTTACACTTTCCGATATCTCCCTTCACCCACCTTTCTGTTCTCCATCCCCCCGGGAGGGGGTTATATGTAGATCCTTGTGATGGGTTCCCCTTTCTACCTTCCCTTCCCCTCCTAGTATGGTTACTCTCATTATTGGTCCTGGGGGGTTTATCTGTCCTGAATTCTCTGTGTTTCCAGTTCTTATCTGTATCAGTGTACATCCTCTGGTCTAGCTGGATTTGTAAGGTAGAATTGGGATTATGATAGTTGGGGGGAGGGGGAGGAGGAAGCATTAAAGAACTTGAGGAAAGTTGTATGTTTCATCGTTGCTATACTGCATCCTGACTGGCTCGTCTCCTCCCCGTGACCCTTCTGTAAGGTGATATCCAGTTGCCTACAGATAGCCTTTGGGTCTCCACTCAGTCCCACACTCCCCCACCCCCCATCATTCACAATGATATGATTTTTTGTTCTTTGATGCCTGATACCTGATCCCTTCGACACCTCATGATCGCACAGGCTGGTGTGCTTCTATGTGGGCTTTATTGCTTCTGAGCTAGATGGCCACTTGCTTACCTTCAAGCCTTTAAGATCCCAGACACTATCTTTTTTTTTTCCCCAGACACTATCTTTTGGTAGCTGGACACCATCAGCTTTCTTCACATTTGCTTATATACCCACTTTGTCTTCAGCAATCATGTCAGGAAGGTGAGCATCACAGAATGCCAGTTTAATAGCACAAACTATTCTTGCATTGAGGGAGTACTTGAGTATAGGCCCAGTGTCCATCTGTTACCTTAATACTAAATCTATAAATATATGCACATAGATCTATTTCCCCATCCTCATAAATATGTTTACATGTATATGCCATTATTTAGACCTCTATAAATGTCCATTTACCTCCTAGTCCTTTCCTCTATTTCCTTTGACTTAACTCTTGTTCCACTATCATGCTCAGCATTCATTTGAGTTTCAGTAATTCCTCTTGGTTACATTGCCCTTGATCAAGCCTTACCAGACCTCCTACACCCTCCTCACCATCGATTTTGGATCACTTGTTGTTCCCTTGTCCCTGGGTTTGGTAAACCCACTTCCTTTCCCCCGCCTCCCTGTCTCCCCTTACTCTCACCCTCCCCCCCTCCACAAATGTAGGTCCCATTGTTTTCTCCTCCAGATAGTTTATCCGGCCTATTTTATCTAGATAGTCCTGCAGAGATAATAACATACACAGAAAACAAGACAGAGCAAAACAACAACAAAAAAACCAATGACCAAAAAAACAAAAGCTTGTAATTAGTTTTAAAAAATATGGAACACTTCATGAATTTGCATTTCGTCCTTGCACTGGGGCCATGCTAATCTCTGTATCGTTCCAATTTTAGCATATGTGCTGCTGAAGCAAACACGAAGTAAATCTTTGTGGGAGCACACAGCCTCATCTTTCTCCCACTAAGCATTGCGGGTTTGAACTCCTAACCTTGCAGTCCACAGCACCACCAGAGCTCCTTTTGCTTGTTCCTGATGAGTACAAGCTCAGTCCTTAAACTCCAAAGGAAAAAATCTTTCATGTAGATTCATGTGTATAATGCCTTTTAAAATCTTACACATTTTTAAGTGTGGGTACAGGTAGGGACAGGATAAACAGTTATATACAAAGTCCAAACTAAATGATCCCAAAATCATCTTTGTGGAAGTTAATGTCTGAAGCTTATTCTGTATGCTTGGTATGCAATAAGTTGAAATATATTCCAAGTTAAAGGAATTTTGTGAAATATATCATGTTCTTTCGAACCTACCAGCCATTCAAGTGGAGAAAGATGTGTTATCTGCTCTGATAAAAATGTACAACCTGTGAGACCCCAGGAAGCAATTCTACTCTGCCTTGCAGGGTCGCTATGAGCGGGAGTCACTTTGATGACAGTGAGTTTGGGTGTTTGATTCACCACTTGAATTCAGGGAAAGATTACTTAAAAGAATAGCATGACTAATAGTAATTCCTCTACCAACTGCCAACACTGGACCGCTAAATGCCAACGCTGCACTAAATGCCCAACTGCTAACACTGGACCCTAAATGCCAACGCTGCACTAAATGCCCAACTGCCAACACTGGACCCTAAATGCCAATGCTGCGCTAAATGCCCAACTGCCAACACTGGACCGCTAAATGCCAACGCTGCACTAAATGCCCAACTGCTAGCACTGGACCCTAAATGCCAACGCTGCGCTAAATGCCCAACTGCTAACACTGGACCCTAAATGCCAATGCTGCGCTAAATGCCCAACTGCCAGCACTGGACCTAAATGCCAACGCTGCGCTAAATGCCCAACTGCCAGCACTGGACCGCTAAATGCCAACGCTGCGCTAAATGCCCAACTGCCAGCACTGGACCACTAAATGCCAATGCTGCGCTAAATGCCCAACTGCCAGCACTGGACCCTAAATGCCAACGCTGCGCTAAATGCCCAACTGCCAGCACTGGACTGCTAAATGCCAATGCTGCGCTAAATGCCCAACTGCCAGCACTGGACCGCTAAATGCCAACGCTGCGCTAAATGCCCAACTGCCAACACTGGACCCTAAATGCCAACGCTGCACTAAATACCCAACTGCCAACACTGGACCCTAAATGCCAACGCTGCACTAAATGCCCAACTGCCAACACTGGACCCTAAATGCCAACGCTGCGCTAAATGCCCAACTGCTAACACTGGACCCTAAATGCCAATGCTGCGCTAAATGCCCAACTGCCAGCACTGGACCTAAATGCCAACGCTGCGCTAAATGCCCAACTGCCAGCACTGGACCGCTAAATGCCAACGCTGCGCTAAATGCCCAACTGCCAGCACTGGACCACTAAATGCCAATGCTGCGCTAAATGCCCAACTGCCAGCACTGGACCCTAAATGCCAACGCTGCGCTAAATGCCCAACTGCCAGCACTGGACTGCTAAATGCCAATGCTGCGCTAAATGCCCAACTGCCAGCACTGGACCGCTAAATGCCAACGCTGCGCTAAATGCCCAACTGCCAACACTGGACCCTAAATGCCAACGCTGCACTAAATACCCAACTGCCAACACTGGACCCTAAATGCCAACGCTGCACTAAATGCCCAACTGCCAACACTGGACCCTAAATGCCAACGCTGCACTAAATGCCCAACTGCCAACACTAGACCCTAAATGCCAACGCTGCATTAAATACTCTAGGTGAATTTCACCCAAAAATTCCTCACAACGATCCTTGGTGAATTGATTGAATTCAGGGCCCTGTTTACAGTTTTCTGAGACCCTTTGATGTGCAGGGCTGCAGCTCTGGTTATATTATTATTTTATACAAATAAGTAAAATAAAGCACGGAAAAGTGAAGTAACTTGTCTATGGACACACAGCTAGAGGACATGAAGTATGAATTTGAACCTAGGGAGCTTCTGACTATATAGTAAAGTTGCTGCCTGCTCCCACTCAGCTAATGCAAACTCAAAAATTTATACTCAATATGAAGTAAAGGGGTAGGGGTGGAGATAATTTTAGGAATACAGAGGCGGGTGGTGGCAAGTATGGGGTGAAAGAGTATGTGTGAGATGGGAAATCTCAACTTGCTCTGACTTGAGACTGCCCCAGCTCTAGATGTCTCTCATTATGAGACTGTCTCATCACACTGAGAGTAAATAGTAAATATGTAAAGTTTTTTGTTATCAGTTTCCTAGATGCATGGCTTCTTTAGCTAGTTTTCAAGAAGATAAACAGTAATCTGTTCTATTGTCATAGGAAGACCACTTGTGTTGGATTTATTAAGAGGCAGTAGATCCGTCTCCAGTAAGATACTTTCCTAAGGCATTCTCAAGGGTAATGGAAACCGTGTTCAGTTTTCACCTAACATGATGTCATGGATGGGATTGGGGCTCCCAAAACCTGTGCTGTAAATCCTAACCCCTGTGCTGGTTATAATCCCATTTGGGAATGGGTTTTCCTTGTCCACATTGGTATAGGGCATGTGGAAAGAGCCCGTGTCTTCCAGGGCAGAGGCAGACTTTCATCACGCTGGTTAGTTGAGGGCAGCCAGAGGAAATGGAGCTCATTCAAGGAAAGAAAGCTTCCCTGGAGGAGTTTATAATGATATTTAAGGAAGGGGGGGTAATCATCTTTAGAGGAGTAGATGAACCTCTATCAATTATATTGTAAAATAGATCTAAATCAGCACAACTGATATAAACTACGAAGGGCACAAACTGTTGGCAGCATGCAAGAAATGCTTTTCCCATGAGTCCTTTCTGAAGAATCAACTGGAGAACAAGGTTCAGACAATGAAAATGATTACAGAAGGATCAACCAAGAGACTGGTGAGTACTACGTATGTGGTTGAGGGTTCAGACGAGAGTCTGAGTCAGAGCCGCCTCCGCGACCGTGGGAACAGCCATTGGAACAATGGAGGGAAAGGGGGCAGAGGACACATTAAAAAGCATCAATATTTTCACTAGTTGTATTTTGCAGTAAGATGAATATTGTTATCTTGACACGTGTGTAATATCATACGCCCTTGAGAACTATCGCTCTTGATACCGTGACTGGGGGAAGGGGGTGTGTGAAGAGATAAAAATGTAATAGAGAGGAATTTGAACAAAAGCTCTGTAGTCTTGAATCTAAAGTGGAAGGATCAATTGTCATGAACAGTGAAGTCAAATGTTACCACCCTTGCAAACTAACAGATTAGCCTATCGCAGTTTCCTGGGTCAGAGAGGAAAGGCAGTGGATGGATTCTGGCAGGAACAGTTGCCAAAGTGGCAGCATTTTTGTGCTGGTTCTCTGAGCCCCAAATCACACAGGCCATGTGAAGAGGGCGGAGGACACCTGTCCTTTCAGGGCAGGAAAGGAACACTGGACTTGGGCATCTCTAATCTTTTTTAGTGAGCAGTTAGCATGCCTGTCTATTGCTCTAGAGAGAGATTCTCTCACAGGGAAAAAAGCAAACTGCCCTTAGCTTGGGAGGGACACATTGTCTCTGTTGGCCCAAGCTGTTTGCTATCTAAATACCTTCTGAGAGTCTGAAACAAAGGGCAGTCAGGTGCAAGAGATGCACAAACAAGGGACTCCTGGAGAATTGTCTCCCCACAGAAGTTCGACCTCCTAAGTATTTGCCAGTTGTGTCTGCCGAAAAGAACTAGAACCTGTGACCAACCAGTAACAAGGAGAATCTGTACCCCATTGTGGCCTTGAAGTACAACTTCTCTCCTAAAGGGAGTAGGACTTTTTGAAGAAATGCCTAATTACAGGGCTGAGGCCAGAAATGTTTAAGATAATCCTGGATTATCTTGTTATAACATAGCAAGGAAAGTGTCAAGGATCATGTCAAAAATCATATGAAGAGGTTCCCATAGGCCAAAGATAAGACAAGCTGAGCTTCAGTAATTACATTTGATTTTAACATTCCAGATAGGCTTAAATCCTTGAGAACATAATGGTATTTTTTAAATGGGTCATCTTTAGAAGATTAAAAGAATCTCAATCAATTATATTGTTGAATATAATACTCAAATTGATATAGAATTAAATTGATAAAGGACAGAATCGAGCATTTAGCCTACCTCTCCAATCTCACTGTTGTTCCTGCTGTTATTTGCTGTTGAGCCAATTTGGACTCATGTGACTCCAGGTGTGCAGGGTACAATGGCTCTATAGCCTGTCCCTGCAGCACCTCTGGGTGGATTTGAACTGCTAACCTTTCAACTAAAGGTCAAGCTCTTAACAGTAGATGAGGGGAATTGTGTCTTGATAAATGAATTTTAACTCCTGAGCAAGAAACGGCAGTATGAGATCCCCACCGTTTCAAACCAGTGATGCAGCAAAGGCTGTCACGATGGGAGAAAGAAGCACAGGGTTTGCAAGGGCCCTGAAGCTGGCGGCTGATGCAGTCTCTCTATGCAGCTGTCACTACACTAGGCAGACAGCAGAGGAACAGGTAGAATTGCCCCAAGTTACGCAGTTCATACTGTGGAAAATTCTACAGACCCAACAGTTCACATTTTGCAGCAGGTAATGTGTAGGAAATTAAAGAGGTAGATGATATACTTGTAGATTCACAGAAACTTTAAAAACATGTCCAATATTTTTAAATGGGTAAAACTAAACTATAGTGCCTAGGGGTGTACATTTAGATTATGCCTCCAATTATAATAAAGAAGTGCTCGTTAGAATAATGCTTACTCTTGGAGAAGGGATAAAATTACGACTGGTGTGGGACACAGTGGCATAATGGGCTACACACAGAGCTGCTAACCACAAGTCAGTGGTTCAAACCCACCAGCTGCTCCTCGGGAAAAAGATGAAGCTGCTCCCATCAAGACTTAAAGCCTCAGAAACCCAAAGGGGAGCTCTGTCTGTCTTCTCTAAGGGTAGGATCAACTGTTCAAATCAGTTTCATAGTAAGGAATTTGAGCTTAGATTTTGAAAATTGTGTATGTTCCCACTCTGTAGATAAGAAAAGGTTAGATTTTAATACATTCTTGAGAATTTATGATGTACAGAATTATCCAGCATTATCAAATTATGATGTTACTGAGTATTCTCTAAGGATCCATAGATGGCGTTGTATTATGCATTGGGCTGTTAACCACAAGATAAGCTGTTCAAAACCACCTGCTGCCCCATGGGAGAAAGATGAGACTTTCTGTTCCTGAAAAGATTTACAGCCTTAGAAATACACTGGGCCAGTTCTTTGTTCTATAGGGTCGCTATGAGCCAGAATTGACTTGACAGCAGTGAGTGAATGCTCTTCTATATGTCACCATATTATCCTAAGACTGAATAGTTCAGTGTACACAGATCATTCTCTCCCATATAGATAGTTAGTTATATAATATCCGTTGATTACAACAGTACATCTTAGGGTCTGTACATACATAGGGTCTTAAATGAATTGTATGTAGCATCATGATCCCTTTCAAAGTGGAATCCATTAAGACTTGGGCTCTTAAATATCCTTAGGTGGCCTACATCACGCAGCTGCCCGAATTTCTGGTGACAATGTCTACAAGCATTTGAAGTATGAAGGTGGGATTCACCGAGTTCAACGGATTCCTGAGATTGGCCTCTCATCAAGGATGCAGCGCATCCACACAGGAACGATGTCAGTCATTGTCCTTCCTCAACCAGACGAGGTAACCTCACCAGGAAGCACTGAAAATTGACAGCTGGTCCATGTGAGCAGGCATGGTGCAAAAAAAGCTTTCGTATCCAGGAAAATCTGTTATTGTCATGATTACTGATCCCACTTTAAAGGTTAAAATGGGAAATTTCTATCACATTTGGGAGAATATGGCATTTGCTATCCACATACTCGCTAACTCACTATTTAATCGACTGTAACCTTATGAAAGAAATTATGCTTGGGACTCAGTCAGACATAGCCTTGCTGATGTATTAGTTCGTTTCCCATCTCTTTCTCTTTGATGCATATGCCAAATAAAACTATATCTCCTCGCTATTGTAACCTGTGACAACTTCCCCCGAGGACACTGGCCAACTGTAACCACTTGAGTAATAGGAAAGAGAGGAAAGGAGAAGAGGAAAAGACAAGTTGTCCTTCATGTCTTTAGTGCCTAGGGAAACTTTAGACTGCCCAACACTGGCATATTTTGATTGAAACTGTGTTTTATAGCCTTTTCACTAAATAATTTTGTTTTCTGGCACAATTACTGTGTCAAGATAGATTAAAAGAACTACCAACTTGTATTTTAGATTCTAACTTTGACCCTGTTAGTGTGTACTTTTCAAAGAAAAAATTCACAATGATGTCTGTCAATCATACATAAAAGTGGTTTATAGGGAACAAAATGTTAGCCCTCCCCTAAAAAGCAGCATTGAAACCAGCAGGAAGTACTCAGGAAAAAGATAACTGATAGCAATGATGACTGTGTAACCCCACTCGGAGAACAGATAACAGAATTGTACGTGAACGGATAACATTGGATGGTGTCAGATACAGCAAAATCATAATAATAGTGGTGGAGGGAAGGTGGGGTGGGGAGGGAAGGTGGGGTGGGGAGGGAAGTTGGGGTGGGGAGGGAAGGTGGGGTCGGAGGGAGGGGCTAAAGGGGAACTAATATCAAAGAGTTCAAGAAAGGAAAAGCTTTGAAACTGATGGTGGCAGCAATTATGCTTGATCTGATTGAATTATGGATTGTTAAATATCTGTAAGAGCGCTCAATGAAATGATTTTTTAAAAGAAAGAAAGAAAAGAGAAAAAGACAAGGCTTTCTGCTGCCGTAAAGAGTTAGAGTCTCAGAAACCCAAAGAACAGTTCTATGTGCTGCAGGGTTGCTATTAGTCAGAATTGACTTGCTAGCAGTGAGATGAGCTTAAAGACTATGTGTTTTATAACTTTTCATTTGGCCATACACCCAGAGAGATACTTTTCTTTCTTTTTCTTGGTATGTTCTATGGGAATTTTGAAATATTTTGTCACCTAGTGATGTCAGAGCACCCAAAGTCAGTGTTAACAAACAGAATGCCGTCAGAATGGGGATAGCGGTTCCTTCTTTGGTGTAAGTTATTTCTCCGTAGTCTATTAGCTCAGACTTATTTTAACACAAAATTGTAGCACAGTTTATTTGAAAACCTTGGAATAAATGCAGTATTAACGCGTCCGCTGAGTGCAGCATTACTTCTGTCATACCTCCTGCTTTAGGTAGATGTGAAAGTAGACCCCAAGGATTTGCGAGTGGATACCTTTCGAGCCAAAGGAGCGGGAGGGCAGCACGTTAATACCACCGATAGTGCTGTCCGACTTGTCCATCTCCCCACAGGTGAGCCTGGCCCTTTGATTTTACACGCTTATCTTTTTCTGTTCACATCTTACAAAACTTGATTGCACATTTGGAAGGCAGTCACTAAAGCGGTTGATTGAAGGTCCCTGTCCTCATGCTGCTGACACAGAAATACCCCCAGGGGATGGCTTTTAAGAAAAGGAGCTTATTTTCACACAGTTCCAGAGGCTAGAAGTCTGAATTCGGGGCATGACTATGAGGTGGTCTGTTTCAGCATCTTAGAGTTCCTGGGCTTGGAGAGGCACAGATCTGAAGACAAACACAGATGCAGAGAAGAGGCATATGTCACCTTTCTCCTCTGATTTGATCAGTCACAAGTGATTAGGTTTAGAATGTTTAGGATCCACCTTACACTGATTACAACCTCATTATCATAACAAAAGAAAAGCTATTTCCAAACAAGAGCACACTCATAGATACAAGGGCTAGGAAGGAATTCAATGCATGTTGGAGGGGGGGAAAATCGAGCACCCAATTCAATTCTTAACCCCATTCTTCACCTACTTTCTGCCCTCGCTTGAGTCTGTGAGTTCCATGTGTCATCCAGTCACTTCAGATAGTTTGTATTTTGCTTGTTTTTTTCGTACTGTTTTAGTGTGATTTTCAACAGAAAGAGATCAACATGCAATCAGATGTCACTTTTACATTTTAAATTAATTTTAGTCGATTATTAATGCTTTGCACATTTTTAGTTGCAAAAGTTGAAACAGCCTATACACAACAACAGGATAAATTTAGAGTTTCTTTTAAGTTTTATTCATTTTTTATTCAATAAGGAACTATAAAACATATAGATTTTTCCATGAACTATTTGAGACCCCATTATACATGAACAAAAGAATATAAAACATCTATAACTATACCCAATAACTTATTATACTTATCTTTGGTATATCCATTCAGATCGTGTTCTTTCACGTGCAT
Organism: Tenrec ecaudatus; assembly: GCF_050624435.1. NCBI lineage: Eukaryota > Metazoa > Chordata > Mammalia > Afrosoricida > Tenrecidae > Tenrec > Tenrec ecaudatus. The sequence continues at coordinate 46,643,907 of NC_134540.1, read as the reverse complement.
TTGTAATTTGTCATTACTCTTTCACTACCACTGAGTTGATTTCAACACATAGAGATGTCATAAGACAAATTAAAACTGCTCCTGTGGGTTTCCAAGACTGTGAATATTTACAGGAGTAGAAAAGCTCACCTTTCTCCATGAAGTGGCTACACTTGTAACCCACTACACCACCAGGCTCCCCCAAATATGGTTATATATTCTGTAGCCTGCCATAATTTAGTCAATTTACAAATGGTTTGGTTTTAAGGTGAGTCAACAAAGGTCTGTATTGTTGGATATTGTTATCTTAAAATGAATTAAAGATAAAAATTAGGAAAAAAATGGGATCAGAGGTAATTTAAATTCTAATAGCTGGGCCAAAATATTTCAAAACATGTTAAAGGGTTATAAAACTATCCTATGCATCAATAAATTGCCTGCTTATTAAAAAATACCTTTTATTTCCAAAATTACTGGGAACCAAATTATTTAGGTAATCAATTGGTTCTCTCAGGATTTACTGAGCTGCTAAGTAATTGTTTGAGCTGAACATTCTGATCTGAGCCAGTAGATATGAATAGTAGCAGGTGTCTTGGCAAAAGTCAGTAGGGTCAGCTGACGAGAAGAGGAATTTGCAGGAAAGTTCATGAAAGCCTCTTACTGCCTCTAGTCCATTTCGACTCATGGTGCCCCGATAGGACACAATAGAACTGCCCCTATGGGTTTCTGAGACTGTAAATCTCTACAGGAGAAGAAAGAGAAAGCCTCATCTTTCTCCTATGGAGTGGCTGGTAATTTTGAACTGTTGACCTTACCATTAGCTGCCTAACTCATAATTCACTATACCACCAGGGCACCTCAGGAATGTCTAGCCATCTTGAAATGGAAATTTTCACACTCTTTTGGGTGATGAGCCAAGAGATCTGCAGACAAATGCATGGAAGGTGGAGGCAAGTAACCCTCAGCCTAACCATGGCCCTCCAGTAAGGCTGTTAAAATGTAAGTGTACACAGAATTCTTAGGTGCTCAAATTCACATAGAGAGGTTCTAGGCTGTATCTTCTCTAGATGAGGAGGAAACTGTTTTCGAGAACTTTTTCCATGCAGCTAGCTTACGCTGACAAAATGTGGGGGTAGGGTCAGATTTCAGCAAGAAACGTGTCTTTTTCATCTCACGTCCCGAAGCGCAGGGTTGGACGTGGACTTCAGGGAAGAACCGCACATCCTGAAGTCTCAAGGCTCACTATGTGGGGTTAACTTTGAGCTAGGAACTGACTAGAAGTTGATCGAAACCCCTCAAACCCAGAAGTTGACCAATCAAAATGAATGTGGCTGTGTTTGATTAGCTGAACTTAGAACCTCAACTGCTGAGAAACACACTCACTCTGAACACTTGCTTGTTAAGATTTTGAGTAGCTTCCTTTCCATTGGTTTTGTTGATATGAAGTCCTTTGCAAAACGTTCACTGTGAGTGTATCCCTGACTTAACAGGAAAAAGGAGAATTGTGGAGTGGGACCGAGAAGGGAGAAACAGGGCCTGGGGAGCCAGCAGTTTGCTTTGTGGGGAGTGAGGCAGCGGGAAGCCACTGAAGGCACTGGCAGGTGGTGGGGCCAAGCGCTGGGGGTGGAAGACACTGAAGCATCTGCTGTGAGACTGCCTGCATCTTCACAGGTGGGAGGACTTCAGTCTTCACAACCACCACTCCCCACACAGGGTTTCCCAATGTGCTAAATCGAACACATCCTTTGCCTTTGTAATCTCTGCCTGGTTTACCTTTTCCCTTTAGTGTGCCCTTCAGATCAATATTAATTTGGCCTGTGGGGTCTTAGACACAGTTGACCTCTGTTCAATACTGTTTTTCAGGGCTAACAGTAGAATGCCAACAGGAACGATCACAGATAAAGAATAAAGAAATAGCCCTTCGTGTGCTGAGAGCTAAACTCTACCAGCAGATTACTGAGAAAAAGAAGTGTCAACAACAAAGTGCTAGGAAGCTGCAGGTAAGGTGAATTTCGTTTAGGGATGTAGTAACTGCTCACAGTCATCGTGAGGTGTCGACAATGTTGTATTTGAATGTCAGTGTCGTGGAATGTGCTCATTTGTGAATAGGAATAGCCTATAGATGAGGGAACTTCAAAACATTTGTGGAAAAATCCCACTCTTTCTGTTTCTCAGTGAACTTTTTGAAGCCCCTCATGCCTGAGGACTGAGGGATTATGGCTAAATTTGGGCATGCCCATTTGCAAATGAATCAATGACATGTGTATATACTGAAAATTATTTCACAGTTATTTTCTTCCAGTAGCTTAACTGTCTTATGAGGAAATTGGTTCTGAATAATAATAATAATAATGCAAGCAACCAAACTCACTATCATTGAGTTGCTTCCAACTCAGTGACTAGAACCGCCTCTGTGGATTTCCAAGACTTTAAATCTTTGTGGGAGCAGACAGCCACCTGCATCCTTCTCCCAAGGAGTCACTGGTGGCTTTGAACCACTGACTTTGTGGTTAGAAGCACAGTGTGAAGCCCACCACTCCACCAGGCTCCTAAATAATCATTATGGTTCTTATTTGGAAATTAAAATGTCAGAGTTTTCATTTTTAAAACTATGCTTTTATTATTAAGCTTTACATGATATCAAGAATAAATTGGCACTGGAAGAGACATTACAGTGATTGCTACTGGTGGAGTCTGAGGACACGGGTTAGGGAGATTTCTCTTTCTCTAGGTAGTACAAATGGTTAAGGACTCAACTACTAGCTGGAAGGCTGGTGCAGGGGTAATGTGGGGGGGGGCGTTGTCCTTCAATATTAATATGGTGTATTAGGATGGCATTTGCACACCCAACTGACTGCCAGATAGATGGCTCTGGGGTTGGGTTTAGGACTATGTAATTTTTCTTAAATTTCCCTTGATGATCCATTACGTTTAGGAATTTGGTTTCATAATGTTTGCTTTAGAAGTTAAGTATATGAGTTGGGGGTACTTCATTTTATGTTTTACTCATTTAAAAAGTGAAAGCAGATGATAGGGGTGTGTTTGTGTGTGTGTGTCACTAGGAAGTTGGGGGGAGATGACTACATGAATATAAGTAGATTAGGGGAAACTGGAAATTATGTGTGGTGTGAGGAAGATTCCAAGTGCAAGGGGTTTCAAAGAAGGAAGATGGCATGTTTTCAGTTGGGACTAGGAAAGACAGGGAAGGTAAAAGACTGTTAGGGATGGGCATTGTTTGTGATGATGTTTTAGCAGAGTTAACCAAAGTAAAACCAAACCCACTGCCATCCATAGTGACCCCACCGGGCAGAATAGAACTGTTCCATAGAGTTCCTGAGGCAATAAGTCTAGATGGGAACAGATAGCTTCATCTTTCTCCCTTGGAGTTGCTAGTGGGTTTGAATTGGTGACATTTAGGTTAGCAGTCCAGTGCTTAACACTGCTCACAACTAGGGCTCCTTAGCAACTAGGGCTCTGTGGGCTGGTAAGCAGCATTTGGGAAATTAATATAATTTCAGAAAGCCCAGATCCCGGAATCGGATCAGAAGCGGGAAGTTAGAGAATGGGTCGTGTCAAAGGTGATTTCTTCCCATTTTTATCAGAGTATGGCACATAGTAAGCTCCCAGGAAATGCTTGTTAAATTGTTGAATGTGAATGTTTCATGCTTATGTGAACAAAAGCATATGGAAGAATGCTGTGTTAGTCTGGGCAGACTAGAGAAACAAATCCATGGACACACACAAATGTATATAAGGGAGAGGTTTATATACAAGAGCAATCGAACATTGAGAAAACATCCCAACCCAGTCCAGTCCAAGGCCATAAGTCTGATATTAGCCCATACGTCCGATACCAATCTATACAGTCCTCTTCAGACTCACGAAGCACATGCAATGAAGCCAATGCAGGACGATCAGCCCGTGGGTAGAAAGTCTTTGGGTCCAGTGGCATTGTTAAGCATCTCAGTACTAGCAGGGGTGGCTCTGTGGCTTCTCCGGCTTCCAAGGTCTGGTTGCGTCCATGTGGCTTGTCTTCTGCAATGTCTCCCAGGGAGTAGCAGAGAGAGACAGAAGTGTCCTCCTCCTTCAAGGAAGAAGTACCAAATTTCCCAGAATTCTCAGAAGGCCATGCCCACATAGTAGTTTCATTGAATGTCTCCAAATTCACAGCCTAGACTCCACCCCTACACTCTTAATCCTTAAATTGACACCAGATTAGGTGACTCCCACAAACGCAGAGAAGCCAAGAGGAGTTGACTGGTGTGGAAAGATGATTAATTTGGGTCAAGTGTTTGAAGTTGAACCTGGCAAAGAGCAAATTATTTATAGCTATGCTTTAAAAATGTATAGTCTTACATGCTAAGTTCTGCTTTGTTGTATTCTTTATAAATTTATGTATGTATATATGTACATACACATATGTGTGTCTTTTGGGAAATATGTTAGGTGTCCACTGCAAATAAGAAGTTAAAATATAAATTGCTTTTTGTCATAACACAGGTGGGAACCAGAGCCCAATCAGAGAGAATACGGACATATAATTTCACCCAGAATAGGGTCACCGACCACAGGATAGCATATGACGTTCGTGATATCAAGGTAATATAACCGAATGAGAAGCCCGCTGGGGGCAGTTCTACTCTGCCATAGCGGGCTGCTAAGTCAGAATCAATTTGCCAGCACACTGTATCACATCATGTTGTAGTTATTGTTGCTAGGTGCCAAAGAGTCGGGTCCAACCCATAGCAATCCTTTGTACAATAGAAGGAACACTGCGCTGTCTTACACCATCCTCACAGTTGGTCCTATGCCTGTGCCCTTTGCTGCAGGCACTATGCCAGTCTCTCGCATCAAGGGCCTTCCTCTTTGTCCAAGCATGATGCCCTTCTCCAGGGACTGGTCTCTCCTGGCGACCAAAGTATGTAAGATGAGATCTTGCTGTCCTTGCCTCTAAAGAGTACTCTGGCCGTATTTCTTCCAAGGCAGATTTGTTGTCCTTTGAGCAGTCCATGTACTTCCAGTACTCTTCTCTCCTGGCACTACAATTCGAATGCGTCGTTACTTCTTCAGTCTTCTGTATTCAGTGTCCAACTTTTACGTGCATAGTAGGCAATGGAAACTACCATGACTGTGTCAGGAGCACCTTAGTCCTCAAAGTAACATCCTTGCTTTTCAATACTCTAAAGAGGTCTTGTACAGCAGGTTTATTTACATAATGTAAGCTGCCTGTGTTCATAAAAATGTCCAGTCTTGGAAACGGAATGGAGCAGTTCTACCCTGTCCTATAGGTTCTCTGGGAGCCTTGATGGTGTTGGTGTATTGGTTACACATTGACTGGCTAACCTAAAGACCAGCAGTTTGAAACCACTAGCCACTACTAGGAGAAAGACGGGCTTTGCACTCATGTCTAGACTTACAGTCTTGGAAACCCATGGGGCAGTTCTACCCTATCTCGTAGGGTTGCTATGAGCTGGAATCGACTCAATAGCAGAGAGTCTGGTTTGGTTGGTTGGTTGTTTTTCAGATTATAGGACTGAGACCTTGTTCTTTTACTGGCAGTCAGCTAGGGGCTGCTCTAAGCTTCTAAAAACCACTTGAAGTTACTTGATATGTTACCTCCTCCATATGCCTTCCTGTGCTTCAAATCTCTTCTTGCAGGAAAGCTTTTAAGTTCATTTGGTAAATTCCCTTTTTGGTTAATTCATAGTCAATGGACTGATCATCAATCATGGGAGTGATAACTCATTGTAGTCATAGATTCTGCCAACCCTCAAGGGGAGAGTATTATGTGAGTTGTTTAGGCCAGGGAGCTTGTTAGAATTTTGCTTACCATAATTTGTATTCATTAAATTCAACTGTTACAATGATGCCATTGATTAAAAGTTCTTGTTGGAATGATTTGAACATCAACTTAATGAAATCCCTTGCAACCAGGACCACAATACATAGACGGTGAAAGTAAAAAAAAAAAAAAATCCCATTTGTTTCTGCCGAAGGAAACATTGTTTGTATTTCCATAAATTTTTTAATACAAATTTATGGAAATTCAAAAAGTTCCATAAATGCCTACTGGGAGAAGGCAGGATACAAAAAAGGTTGGGCCTTATTCTTGGTACCATATTGATTCTTTCCATTGATTCTCTTCCATTCTGTAGTCAAAATCAAAGTCTTAATTTTATCATGAAAATGTTTTTGTTTTTCCTCCTTTAAATCTTATTATTTTTGTTTTTGTTGAGAACATACCCACAAAGCATTCATTAATTCAATAGTTTTCTACCTATGGCTGTGGAGATGATGCAACCATATGGGGCCGAGCACAGCCGCTCCCCAGAGCTTCCAGGGCTGTAAGTCTTTATGAAGAAAGCAGGCTGCCTGAGGGAGGGGAAAAATGTGGAGCTGATACCAAGGGCTCAAGTAGAAAGAATATGTTTTGAAAATGATGATGGCAACATGTGTACAAATGTGCTTGACACATGGATTTATGTATGAATTGTGATAAGAGCCGTATGAGTCCCCAATAAAATGATTTTTTTTAAAAGAAGAAGAAAGAAAGAAAGCAGACTGCCACATTTTTCTGCCAGGGAGCCACTGGTAGTTTTGAATCATTGACCTTTCCATTAGCAAGTGAGTGCTTTAACCACTGCACCACTAGGGCTCCAAATATTTTCGACATGTGTGATTTAGTGACATTACTTACATTCTTTGAATTGTGTACCTCCTTTTCAGAGCTGTTCCTCCCTTGTTAACGTTAACTAGCTCCACCTATGGTTCTTATGCTTTCAAGTTGCTCATCTCAGTTTGATTCCATTAGATTATTCCTAAAAGGATGTAATCGGCAAGGTACACCTCCTTACTTGTTAAGTTGTACTACTATTTGGCTTTAACTAGGCAGGAGATATTTTAGGTTTAAGATTTAAATATTATCTCAGGGCAATAGTTCAATCATCCACCACCCACCAAAATTCCAGAAATTTTTGAGTCCATGAGACTTGAAATTTGTTCTTCATTTTCCCCTTTTGGTTGGGATTCTTCTATGGACTCTGATCAAAATGGTCAGTCATAATAGCCAGGCAGCATCGAGTGCTTCTGGTTTCCTGGGCAATCCCCCGTTTTCCTGGCCTCATGGTAATTCATGGGGACAGCTATCCTCACATTCCCCATCCTCCTGTGCCCAACATTCCCTCTTTCCTTAGGAAATGCCTGTTTTTTATTTTGTTTCTTTTATTGGAGTAATAAAACACTTGTCATTTGTACAGTCTTCACGTGAACAGTTCAGTGACAATTTTGCTCGTATTGTTCAACTATTAGCACCATTAACTATTTCTCAATTTGTCTTTTATTCTTAGCAGAAGCCCACTGTCCCCTAAGCGTTTTGTCTTCCTTCCTCACTCCCTCCTTGCCACCCCTGCTGGCCAATAATCAACTTTGACCTCTGTTTACTTGCCTGTGCTAGATGTTTCAAATATGTATCTAAATCTGTAGCTTAGGCTACTTCCTTTAACATGTCAACAATTTAAGGGTACCTTGAGGCTAAGAACATAGGTACATTGGAGAAAGGGAAAAATGACTTTCCTTTTCTCTGGGAATACATAGTAAAAACTAATTATGTTCGTAGTGGCAAAATAGGTTCTGCCATACTGTCCAAATTGTATATTTTCCATTATTTTTCTGAGTTTTCCCTGAAATAGTCAATATTTGTTACCAGTATTTTTTAGATGGCCATATAGATGCACACTTTTATGTATACTTACGTAACTTAACATCATATAATGTATATTTGTTACTTAATATATAATGTATAACATTATATAATAATGTATGATATAATGGAGACATTTAGATTAACTAGATTTTATAAACTTAAAAATAATAAGGAAAACTGCATTAGCATGCCTTAATAATTACTAACTAGCCTATTGGAAAAACAGAATGAAGAATAAATCTATCCCAAAGATGAACTTGAATTGATGATCAGATATATATACATATGTGTGTATGTACGTGAGTGTCTCTGATAGCTCCTCATAAACATAATTCTTTAGAGGTTTTAAAAAGTACCAAATAAGATAATTCGAGCACATTTTGGTTGACTTTTTAAATCAATGTAATCTACTGTATATACTCGAATATAAGCCGACCCAAGTATAAGCTGAGGTACCTAATTATTACCTGTGAAACCAGAAAAACTGATGGACTCAAGTATAAGCCTAGGGTGGGAAATGCAGGATGTGAATTAGCACAGAGACCAGAGGGGAGAGACAGAGCGCAGCCACAGACACATCCTTACCAGTTCAGCTGCCGGGGTAAGTGAATCACTACGGGTGCTTCTGCGAATTGGAGTCGTCCACATCGTATGACGGCTCTGATTGGTTAGATGTGAGTAAACAAACATTCAAAGCCCTGCAGTGTCAGCAGGGCTTTGAATGAACAGCAGAGGAACCGCAATCACCTGCAAGATGTAACACCTCGCTGGGGTACCACTGACCCGTGTATAAGCTGAACCCCAGTTTTTCAGCACAAAAAATGTCAGCTTATACACGAGTGTATATGGTAATTAGCTTTTCTATGTTCCTCTCTGACTGATGGATTGATTGATTGATTGTCTAAAGGCATATCCAAGGAGAAGCATTCACTGCCTCCCTGCAAGGAAATGCAGCTGCTAATTACAGTAACTGCCTGTGTGGAGGAAGAGGTTACACTGTGAAACCCATTGCTGTCAAGGCAGTTCCCACTCGTAGCGAGCCTCGCACCAGGACTGATGCCGTACTCATACTGAGGACATTCCCCAAAGGAGAGGCAGTGAGCAAAGGTCTCCATAATGTCATCAAAGCCGTGAGGTGAATAAACTCCATGGGAAATAATACTTTGAAAAATGTATCCCTTTTCCTTTCTTTCCCCTTATTCATTCCTCTTATCTGAGCGTGGTCTGAGTGCAAGACAAACTGCCGAACCATGTTTATTAAATCCCTGTGGTGAAAGGACCCATGAAGAATCTGAAGAGACACAAACCTACAAGTCGGGTTGTGGAAACAATTATGGGTTCAAAGAAAAATAGAAATGGACGTGATCATTTAACAGATGTCAAAGGGAAGTTCCTTGGCTTTATGACTATGCTTTTGTCAAAACTTATAGAACTGTGCACTGAGAGGATAAGTTTTAATAAATGTAATTGATACCCCAATAAACCTGACTTTCAAACAAAGAGGCTTGGTCAAACTATGAGGAACAACCCAGATGACATCACCAAGGGAACGGTGGTATATCCTTAGCCTAGGATACTGCTCAGCAATAAAAGAAACACACTAAAGTACTGACAGATGTGACAATAGGAATGAATTGTACAACATTCAGTTCAATGAAAGCAGCCAGACACAAGAGTATATACTGTATGATACTGTTTACATAATATTTGAGAACTGTGAAAACTAAATTATAGGGATGGAAATCAGATCAGTGGCTGCCTGAAGTGAGGGAAATGAGCCATAAAAAAGCCACAGGGAACCATTGGGTGGATAGAAATAGTTCTAGTTACATAGCAGTATATGTTTGTCAAAACTCATTAGAATAGATATTTTAATTTTAATTTTCATTTTACTGCACGGAAATTTTATCTCAATAAAGTTGACCTAGGTTTTCGTTTTTAATTTTGAAGGGTAATTCATGAATGGTACATTCAGTAAATATACTACCTAACCATCTAACAGTAAGCATAATAGGAGTTTAAGCAAACACTAGATTTACATTAGATGAGAAATTTTTCTTTTAAAAAAAATCTTTTTATTAGGGGCTTATACAACTCTTATCACAATCTATACATATATCAATTGTGTAAAGCACATGTGTACATTCATTGCCCTCATCATTCTCAAAACATTTGCTCTCCACTTAAGCCCCTGGCATCAGCTTCTCATTTTTCCCCCGTCTTCCCGCTCCATGTCCCCCTGGAACTGTCGGTTCCGTTGTTTTCTCCTCCAGATTGTTCATCCAGCCTATCTTATTTAGACAGACCTGCAGAGATAACAACATGCACAAAAACAAGACACAGCAAAACCAAGCAACAACACGCAACAAAACAACAAAAACAGCAAACTACTGACAAAGAACAAAACAAAACACAACAAGAAAGAAAAGCTTGTAGTCAGTTCAAGGATCATTTGTTGGCCTTTAGGAGTGTTTTCCAGTCCAGTCTGTTGGGGCACCATGCTCTGGCCCCAAAGTCCACCTTCATCATTCTCTGGGGACCTCGCCACTCCCATTCCCATGCTGTTCCGCTGCACTCCCCCAGTGCTTTTCTTTGGTGTGGCGGGATCAGATCGGCACAATTCCAACACTGTATCCCCGGTGCTGTCCCCCTCAGGGCCATGGGTCAGTGAGGGGCGTCATGGCTCATAATGGGGCTGGCCATGTGTTCCTCCCTGTGGACTGGCTGCTCTAATTGGGGTCATCGTCCTCAAGGCCTGGTTGGCCAGGATGTGCTTCACTTTCTTCTACTCCCCCTTTATCTGTTTCTACGTGCTCCAATCAGATATGTCCCTCTCACGGAGCTGCAGATTCAATGCAGTCCTTTGAAATAAATTCTTCTGGGGAGAGAGGTAGGCATCCACTTAGTATTTGAGACTGGGGCCAGCCCCCCAGACCTCTCCACTGGTTCCCTACTTCATGCCAGATTATTGCATTCACACCTTGGGGCACTGGGTTCAAGTCTGGTCCCTCCTTCCCTGTGGAGGTATAAACAATACCCTCCCCTTTGGTGGGTTAGCTCCCCCTGTCCCCACTACCCATTTCTTCCTTATTTTCATCATGTTTTCCCCTTTCCCCACGTCCTCCCCAGTTGTCTACCATGTGCATCCCTGGACTTGATCTGGTCTGTGCCACACTCCATGGTCCTCACCCCAAGAATGTTTGTATACAGTAGCTTTTTCCTTATGCTCCTTTTGCATTTTTTTAATGCTTACCTCAGCGGACTCATGTTGTACTTGTCCTTTTGTGCCTGACTTCACTTAGCATGATGTCCTTTCAGTTCTTCCCATGTAGTGATGTGCTTCATACATTCATCACTGCTTTTCAGCGATGCGTAGAACTCCATTGTATGTATGTACCACAGTTTTTTAATCCAATCATCAGTTGATAGAAATTTGGGTTGCTTCCAATTCCTTGCAATTGTGAACTGTGCCGCAATGAACATTGGAGCACAGATGTCTGGCCTTGGTTTGCTCCTTGCCTCTTCTGGGTAGATGCCCAGTAGGGGGATTGCTGGGTCATATGGTAACTCGATTTCCTCTGCTTTAGATTTCGCCAGATAGATTTCCATAGTGGATGAGAGTTCCTGTCTCCCCAAAGCCCCTCCAACACCTGTTGCTTTCTGATTTTTTTAATTGGGCTACCTTCGAGGGCGTTAGATGGTACCTCATTGTTGTTTTAATTTGCATTTCTCTTATAGCTAAAGATCAGGAACATTTTCTCAAATGTGTGTTGGCCATTCGGATTTCGCCCCTGTGAAACTTCTGTTCAAGTCCTTTGCCCACCTCTCAAGTGGGCAATTAGTTTTTTGCTTTTTGAAAGCTAGCAGAGTATTGTAGATTTTAGTAATAAGGCCTTTGTTTGATTTGTCATTACTAAAGATATTTTCCCAGTCCGTGGACTCTCTTATTACTCTCTTGGTGAATTCTTTCTGTGTACACAGGTGTTTTATCTTCAGTATATCCCATTTGTCATTCTGTGTTTGTGTCCTTCCCTATTTCTGATAGCCTATGTATTCCCTGTGCCAGAGTTCTCACGTTGGTCCCAATTCCCTCATTGAGTACTAATAGATTGGGATTTAACTTGAGTTAAATCTACCTTGAGTTTATTCTTGTGCATGGAGTGAGTTAAGGGTCTTGCTTCATTTTCTTGCCGGTAAATATCCATTTTTCCAGCATCATTTGTTAAAGAGGGCATCTGCTTCCCATCTGATATTTTTGGGGCCCTTATCAAAGAACAGTTGTCTGTATGCTGATGGTTTTATTTCTGGGTTTTCAGTTCTTTTCCACTGGTCTGAGCATCTGACATTGTACCAATACCCTGTGTTTTTGACAACTGTGGCTATATAGTATGTGCTAAAGTCAGGTAAAGCAAGCCCTCCCACTGTGTCCTTCTTCTCGAAGAGTTCTCTGCTAATTCTGGGCTTCTTCCCTCTCCATATGAAGTTGGTAATCATTTTTTTTTTTAATCTTTGAAGAAAGATGAGGGTAATTGTATCGGGATGGCATTAAACTTATAAAGTGCCTTTGGCAGATCTGACATCTTGACTATATTGAGTCTTCCAATCCACGAGCACGGGATATTCTTCCATTTGTTGAGGTCACTCTTGGTTTCTTGAAATAGTGTTCTGTAGTTTTCCCCATATAGATCTTTTGTTCTTTTCGTCAGGTATATCCCTAGATATTTCTATTTGTATTTGGCTATTGTGAAGGGTACCACCTTTTTGATCTCTCCTTCTATGGTCTTATCCAATGTGTATCACAGTATAATCGACTTCTGTTTGTTGATCTTGTATCCTGCCACTCTGCCAAACTCCTCTATTGTTCCCAGTACTCCCCTTGTGGAGGTTTTGGGATTTTCCACATATAAAATCATATCATCTGCAAATAACGATAGTTTCACCTCTTCCCTCCCCAGACGAATTCCTTTGATGTCTCTTCTTTGACTTACGCTGTTAGCTAAAACCTCCAGCACAATATTAAATATGAGTGGGGACAAGGGGCATCCTTGTCTGGTCCCCCTTTTTCAGTGGGATTGTGTTAGTCTTTTCTCCCCTGACTACCACGCTGACTGTTGGTTTTTTATATGTAGCTTGTATTTTCTTGAGGAACTTTCCTTCCATTCCTATCTTCTCAAGTGTTTTAGACAGGAATTGGTGTTGCATGTTGTGGAACGCTTTTTCTGCATCTATCGATATTATCATGTTGTTCTTATAGTTTTTAATGTCAATGTGATGAATAATACTTATGGTCTTTCGTATGTTGAACCACCCCTGCATCCCTGGTATGAATCCCACTTGGTCATGGTGAATTATTTGTTTTACATACTTTTGTATTCTGTTGTCTAGCATTTTGTTAAGGATTTTTGCATCGATGTTCATTAGGGCTATTGGTCTGTAGTTCTCGATTCTTGTGGGATCCTTGCCCGGTTTTGGTAGTAGAGTTTTACTAGCTTCATAGAAGGAATCTGGGAGTTTGCCATCTTTTTCTATGTTCTGGAAGAGTTTCTGTAGGATTGGTGTTAGTTCTTCCCTAGATGCTTGGTAGAATTCTCCAGTGAAGCCATCTGGTCCAGTGGATTTTTTTGTTGGTAATCCCTTGATAACCTTGTCTATTTCTTCTATTGCTATGGGTCTGTTGAGATTCTTGACAATCTTTGGGACAGTCTAGGAAGGGATTGTTTTTCTAAGAATTTGTCCATGTCTTCCAAATCGTTGATTTCATTGGAATACAATCCTTCGTAGTACTGCATAACTATCCTTTTGATTTCATTAGGGTTTGTTGTAATATCCCCTCTTTCATCCTTTATTCTTGCTTTTGAAATTTGTTTCCTCCTTTCTTTAGTTAGGTTTGCCAGTGGTCTATCAATTCTGTTTATCCTTTCAAAGAACCAACTTTTAGCAGTATTAATTTTTTCCAGTTTTCTTATTTTCCCTCTCCTGAATCTCAGCCCAGATTTTTATCATTTCTTTTCTTTGGCTATTAGTAGGATTATCATGCTGACTCTGCTCTAGTTGTTGTAAATTTGTGCCAGCATATCAATAATGAGTCTCTCTTCCTTTCTCAGGTGTGCATGTATTGCACTGAAACTTCCTCTGATGACTACCTTTGCTGTGTCCCATAAATTTTGGTACATCGTGTTGTCATTCTTGTTGGTTTCTAGAAATTTTCTAATTTCATCTCTGATTTGCGCCAGTTCACACTCCTTTTTCAGTAAAGAATTATTCATCCTCCAATTTTTTGCTCTTGTTTTCTTTGTCTTCCTTTTGTTAATTTCCAGCCTTATGGCACAGTGGTCAGAGAGAGAGGTCTGTATGATTTCAATGTGCTTAAATTTATGTAGATTCACCTTATGCCCCAGCATGTAGTCTATCTTTGAATATGTACCATGTGGGCTTGAAAATTATCTGATTTTTTTTTTTTTTGCATTTGGATGAAAAGCTCTCTAAATATCTATCAGGTAAAATTGTCTAATTGTGGTGTTTAGATCTCTAGCATCCTTGTTGAGTTTCTTTCCCTGTGATCTATCTTTCTCAGAGAGTGGTGTGTTGAAGTCACCCAGTATAATTGTTGAGGCTGTGATTTCTTTTTAATCTTTGGAGTGTTTGGTTGAAGTATTCAGTGGGTCTCTCATTCAGGGAATATATGTTTACAATCCTTAGTGGTTCTTTGTCTACCATTCCCTTGAGCATTATATAGTGTCCTTCCTTATCTCTTTTTATGGTTTGCTCTTTGAGGTCAATTTAATCCGAGATCAGGATTGCAACTCCTATTTGTGTTTTTTTTAATTGCTGTTTACTTTGCATGACTTTCTCCAGCTTTGATTCTCAGCTTATTCTTAGCCAATCTGATCGTCTCAGTCTTTTAATGCCTGAGTTTAGGCCATTGATATCCAGAGTTATTATCTCCATCTGCGGACTCTGTGATGTCATCCTATACCTTTCGTGTTGGGAGTTTTCCTACCTTCCTTTCTCATTAGTGTGTTGTGCATGTGTGTGTGTGTGTGTGTGTGTGTGTGTGTGTGTGTCATTATTGACTTCTTTCCATCCTTAAGCCAATACTATCTTGGGGTGTGTTTTCTCTCTTTTTTGACCTCTGAGTGAGGTTGTTCTATGTGGTGGTCTCATATTTGTGCTTGGTGAGTGTTCTGCCCATACTGGGTCGGCAAGGATCTTTTGTAGGGCTGGGTTTCTTCTAATGTATTCTTTGAGTTTTCTTTGTCTGGGAAGACTCTTCTCCATGTATCTTGTTTGATAATTTGGCTGGGTAGCATTTTCTTGGGCTTGCGTTGTTTTCCTTCAGTTTTCGGAATATATTACTCTACTCTCTCCTCTTCTTAATAGTTTCTGCTGATAGGTCTAAGCATATTCTTATTTTGGAACCTTTATATGTGATTGCTTGTTTTTCCCTAGCTGCTCTCAAGATTTTTTCCATTTCCTCAAAGTTGGATAGTTTAACTATTATGTGCCTTTGTGACTTCTTCTTGGGATTCAATCTAGTTGGTGTTCTTTCAGCCTTCCTGAATGGTTACCTGGTTTTCATTCATTAAGCTGGGGAAGTTTTCCTCCAAGAATTCTCTCACTGTTGTTGCAGATGACTTCTTTGTTGGGTCTTTCTCCGGTAAGCCAATAATTCTAATATTGTTCTGCTTCATAGCATCAGTCATAGCTCTTAGGTTTTCTGTAGCTTCTCTGATGCTCTTATTAGATTTTTGTTCACGTTTGTTAAAGTTTGCTTGGCTGTCCTCCAAGTCACTGATGCGGTTCTCTGATTCATCCAGTCGATTTTCGAGTTCCGTGTTTCCGCTACTGGTTTTTGTTATCTCCTCCCTGAGCTCCTGTATCACTCCAACCAGCATTCTGAAAATTTCGTTCTGTGGTAGCTCAATGTGTGAATCTTCTATGTATGTTGTTATATTCAGGACATCTTCTGCCATTGCCTTTTGCTTCTCCTGTTTTCTTTGTTGAGGTCTTTGGGCCTGATGGCTGTTTGCCTTGCGTTGTTTTAGAGGAGCCAGGTACCATTTTCCAGGGAGTCAAAGAGCACTGGCTCTCTCTGGGAGACTTGTAGAAATGCTTCTTCGAATTGCCCACAGCTAATTTTACTATGGGATTAACCTATCACTTTATCCTCCTGTGGCTTCCCTCTCACAGGAGTGCCCCAGAAGGCTGGTGGGTTTCAGAGGTTGGGCAGAGGTTCCTACAACAGCTTGAAATGTTGATGAGTATTGGCAGGGCTGCCTTATTTCCCCAGGTACACAGGCAGGAATTCCCTAGTGAGAAGTTGGGCAAAGCATCCCCTGGAGGGAAAGAAGTGCTCTCCTTAGCCTCAGGCTAGCTACACAGGGTGGAACTCACCTACCTGGGCGTGGTGCAGGCATAAATATCCTAGTCTGGGGGAGTGTTCTGGAGGTTATCAGTAGAGTGTGAGAGAACAGTAAAGAGACAAAGAGGTGAAAAAATTAAAAAGTAAGACATTTAGACTGTGCAGGAATATAGGTAAGAGAGGGAAACAAAAGCAACTATGTAGCTGATTCCCACTCTCCCCACTGTTGGACCTGCAAGGGTTTAGTCCCTGCCCCGAGGTAGCAGTGGCAATCTGCAGCTGAACCGAGAAAAATCCCCTGCACAGCCCTCAAAGACTGTGGGGGGACAGAGAGCAGATATGTAAACAAAAGCAACAATATAGCTGAACCCCCATCTCTGCCCCTGGAGCTGCGAGGGTTTAGTCCCCACCTCAGGCTCTGTGGCTGTGCCAAGAAAAAGCCCCTGCGCAGACCTCCAGGACTGTGGGGGAACAGAGAGCAGAGTTGTAAACAGAAGCAACAATATAGCTGAACCCCATCCCTGCAGGTGGAGCTGCAAGGGTCCTGTCCCGGCCCTGAGGCAGGCAGGGGCAAACTGTAGCTGTGTTGAGACCAAGCCTCCCTACGGGCTCCAAATTGTCCCACTCCAGCAGAGACAGTGGCAGGGCAAGGTCAAGTCCCAGCCGGCTTCCACTGAGGTATGCCAAAAGCCCCCAGCCCCTCAAAACCCCATGGGTCTGTGTCTACTTATCTTTATGATGTTCCTCCTGTGTTTCAGCTGTGTTAAAGTTCCCTCTAAGCAATTCTCCTGGGCTGGATTCTGCGGAGTCCTTCTGATCTGTGTCACTCCATCACCATCTTCCCGGAAGTCTCTGAGAAATGTTTCTACATGAAGCAGAATTTGAGTTGCTTTGAAGGATTTGGCAGGCCTAGAAAAGATAGAGTAGTAGGTAGGGCATTCGACATTTGTGAAAAGAAACATCTGAAAGCAGCATGAGTGAAGATGTGTGTAGTTGAAGTAAAACAAAAAATATTTAAATGAAGGACAGTAATGAGACTAGTGGGTTTGAATCATTTAGAAACTGAATAGTTGTAGATGAGACTGGTAAAATCATGGCACCTTAGCCCCAGGGCACCAGCTGTGTGATCAAATGGAGATGACCAGGCAATATCATTGAGTCACACACAAGTAAAATTGTGCTGAAAATAACTCAAAAGTGGTTGCAGTAGTACCCAGACAAGGAACTGTTGCCATTCAGTCTGGGTTCAGAATAAAAGGATATCATTGATGATGTTTGGCTGAACACAGAATACCAGAAAGATGTTTACCTGTGCTTTATTGAATATGCAAAGGCATCTGGAAATGAGAGTGGCAATAAATATGGATAACATTGAGAAAATTGGGAATTCCAGAACATCTCATTGTGCTCCTGCAGAACTTGTACATAGACCAAGAGGCAGAACAGAGCAAGGGGATATTGGATGGTTTAATATCAGGAAAAGTGTATGTCAGGGTTGTGTCCTTTCATCCTACTTATTCAACCTGTATATTGAGCAAATAATTCCAGAAGCCGAATTATATGAGGGAAATCATGACATCACGATTACGGGAAAATGCATTAAGTGCTGTCGTATGCAAATGACACATTGCTTGTTAATATCAAGGAGAACTTGAAACCCTTAGTGATGAAGAGCAAAGATTTCAATATGTATTACACATGAACATAAAACATATCCTCATTTGTGGACCAATAAGCAACATCACAATAAATGGAGAAAAAATGGAAGATATCAAGATTTTATTTTACTTGGATCCACAACCAACACCCATGGACACAGCAGTCAAGTCTTAAAAAAAAAAAAGTAATCTATTGCATTTGGCAAATCTGCTGCAAAAGATCTTTAAAGTATAAGAAAAGAAAGATGTCGCCCTAAGGTGCACCTGCCCTAAGCCATAGTATTTTCAGCCTCCTCAAATGCATGGGAAAGCCTGAGACTAAGAAAGACCAAAGAATTAATGCATTTGAATTATGATATTCCTGAAGAACATTGAATATCCACCATGAACTGTCATATCTTAGAATAAATACAGCTGAAATGCTTCTGACATTGCAAAGTTGGCAAAACTTTGTCTCACATATATTTTGGATGTGTTCTCAGGCGGGCTGTTCCTGGAGAAAGATCATTCATGCCCTGCAGAAAGGTGGCAAAACTTGGACCCCAATGAGATGGAGGGACATCGTGGCTACAAGAATGGGCTGAAGCATTGCAACAGTGGGAGGCTGGTGTAGGACTGAGCAATATTTTGTTCTGTTGTAAATGGGGTCACAAGGAGTCAGAAACAACTGGATGACATCCAGTAGCAACACTTGTTCCTTAGGATAGAATCTCCACAGAGTTGCCAATGGACTTATTGTGTTAGTCTGGTACTTTAAAGAAACAAATCCACAGAAACTCATTCATGTAAAAGAGTTTTATACAAAGGATACGTGTGCATCAAGAAAACATCCAGCACCCAGGTCTGCATCGGGGTAGGTCCATGTGGCTTCTCCTCAGGGATGTTTGAATGAAGTGAGCCTTGCAAGCTGACGCAAGGAACTGGCTAAGGCAGCTGCACCTTGGTCCAACCATCACAAAGCAAGAGACCCAATAACTAGAATGGAAAGGCTCACCGAGCCATTTATCCCTCCATCCTTCAATTAAACCCACATGTGTTTATCAGCCAGGTTGGCACAATAAACTAACTACCTCAACTTTCTATTGTTTTAAGTGTTCATGATCCTGACCCAAGGTGACAATTGAGTTTTGGAGGTGTGGATATCCAAACAAACTCAGAGTTACTGGAAAAATACAAATCCTAGAAGACTGATGTCAAAATAAAATGCTAATCCTATTTCATTTTAAACCATTTAAGAAGGAAGAATCCCATTGCTCTTTTGAACTCCCTGCTTTATATAAAGAACCACTACAGACTACAACTTTCTTACATTAGCAATTGTGATCGCTTGATTCTAGAACCACATTAATAATTTGTTGTTGCCTATAAAAAATGAAGGCACCCTGGTGCCACATGGTTAAGCATGCAGTTGTTAACCAAATGGTAGGGAGTTTAAATCCAAGGTGGATTTAAACCACGGGAGACAAGACCTGGTTACCTGCTCCTATAACGATCGCAGCATAGGAAACTCTGGGGCTGTTCTGCCCCCTCATATTGGGTGGCTGTGAGTTGGAATTGATTTGATAGCACACAACAACAATATAAGGAAATACAGTTAATGTCCACTGAGCTCTGCTTTTTTTCGCATTGATTTCTAGTAATCAGATTTCTGTAATTGCTCTCTTTTACCAGGAATTTTTATGTGGTGAGAAGGCCCTGGACGAGCTAATTCAAAGACTCCTTCAATCAGCTGACGAAGAAGCCATGGCTGAGCTTTTGGATGAAAACCTTAGATCAGCGAAATAAATGTCCATTTATTATTTATTAATGGAATACAATTATGCCAAGAAGACTGGAAATATTTATGGATTTTTATAAAGTGCAGTATAAAGTACACAGAACTTACAAATAATTTTTTAATGAACCAAGTCACATTTCTTGTTTTAAGGGTTTATTTTAGGATTACTTGAAAGCATGGTCCAAGTCTTCAAGTAGAAAACAAGGGTGCAATATTGAAAAAAGAAATACCAATTCACCATTGGGAATAGATGATGGGTGTTAGGAGCGATTACTTGATCTCTCTTTATATTTGTCATCTATAAATTAATCTAAAGTCCCTGGATGGTGCAAATGATTGATGTTCTTTGCTGCTAAACGAAAGGCCGGGTGTTTGAGTCCACCCCTAGTAACCACAGAAGAAAGGCCTGACATTCAGCTTCTGAAAACTCAGCCTCTGAACACCTTCTGGAGCATAGTTCAACTCTGACACACAGGATGGCCCTCAGCTGGAGTCAGTTGCCCAGCAGGTGGGGTTTGTACAATATGTATAAATTAAGGTCAATTCTGTTTTTTCTGTTACTTCACGAAGATGTACATTTTAGTGATGAAAGAGAAATGTCATTATGAGCCCCTGAAAGATCAAGCAAAGACTTAAAGTTCTACTTTTAAATAGCACAAGCGTACTTATATATCACAGAGCCTTTTAGTTCCTCAGGAACAGGGACTCTCCCAAGGAAACATTGTGAAATTCTTTGAAAGCTGAATGCAAATTATGTAAAGAATAAACCACGAAACAATATTTAAAGTAGCCTCTGTGACTTCTGTTTCTCACTGCTCTTTGAGTTAGTGAGAGGCCACAGATGGCCTGATATGAGTAATTCACTGTAGAACGTTTGATGGACTTTTAAATTCCAGTCTTTACCTGAAGGAAGCTCAAATGCGTGAAGGAGGCAAACACAGAAATCACGAATAACAGCACCAAGTGGCATGATGCATTTAGTAGTGATTCTGAGGAAATTCCTTGAGTCAAAAGAGGAGTATGCCAGGACAGATTAGAAGAAACAGCTAAGATGGAACTATTTGACATAAACTTGAGAGAAATCTTGCCCCAACTTTCTGTTGTGAATATTTTCAACCACACCAAAATTTTCTCTTATAAATATAAAGCATTTTATATTTATCAACTATTGATAATGTATCGACTGTTAACATTGTACTACATACTTGCTGTGTACATGCACACACTTGCTTGGCGTCACAGTGGTAAACTTCATGTGGCATACATTGATAGTGCAGACTGCTTTGCACACCCCCCTCCTTTGTGCTCAGCAAACCTGTTCCCTACAAAGAACCACCTTTCCCTAGGGACACACTGCCCTGAACTCCAGCCCTGTCGGACTGAGTAGAGCTGTTCCGTGGAGTTTCCCAGGCTCCAGTCTTTGTGGAAGCGATGGCCATCTCTCCCAAATTCGCAGCCCTTAACCACTGCCCCACCAGAGCGCCTGCCTTTCTCCACGTGACTCACAGACTCCCAATGCCCCCTGTTTACCTGTGACACAAGACCAGACACAGACCCTTACATTCCCAACCTTTACCTCATAATTGACTGGCTGACTTGCTTTCCCCTGTCAATCAATCTGAATAAAGTATGTGATAAATTAAACTTTGTTTAGACTTCTCTCTCTAGGCTCTTGAATGCACTTTCAGCCTGAACCTTCTTTAAAGATGCCTCCTAGAGAACAGGCTGGTCTCTGCAAAATCCTCCTTCAAATTGATGTGTTATAAACTAGAAGATTCATCAGACTTAGGCTATATATTTGAAACTACTATTACATAGTTGATACTGTATGTATTATATCACATCAGTATGTGAAGACTGTCAGGGGGACTGCAAACGCCACGCTGGTGCAGCAAAAAGAAAGAATAACTATTCTACAGTGACTTGATCTGCACTGGTTATGTGGATTTTTCACCAGAGGATTAAACAACTTTTCTTAAAAAAAAAGAAACCTTTCCTTTGTTTTTCTTCCTACTTTCTCAGAGTTGGCTGCTAATCTAATCCTATTTGAATCAGTACTATTACTACTTCCCTAGGGATAGACAATGCCCTAAAAAATAATGAGTGTCCCGGAAGAATCTGATTTAATTCAAGAAAACTCTGAATTGAATAGGAAATTGAAAGGTATAAGTTACTGTATTAAGATGCATTTTCTAGAGAAAAAAAACCAGTGACACTTATATATGTATAAGAAAGAACTTTATATCAAGGAAGTGGCCCAGCCCAGTTCAGCTCAAGTCCATGGGGAGATGGTCCCTCCAGACTCACACAGCTACCAGCTGCTGAAGTAGGAAAGTGAAACAGGAAGCTAGGAAATCATAGGTTGATAGGGGCTTAATTGTGTGGATAAAAGATTGGCTGGAACATGACAGGGCGCCGACAGCTCCCAGAGTCAGCAGGCTACATGGGATGCTGGCTCTAGAAATCAAGATGCAGGATCTACTGAAGCAGGAAGAAAAGGGACAAGAGAGCAATTCTCCACGAGTCTCAGAAAGTAAAACACCTCCAAAGAGACATCATTAGGCTGTGTCCTGATTGAGGACTCCACTCATCCCTCCCTGTAGGTGTAGCGCGTTGCACAAAAGCTAACTACAACAGTTCCAAACACAGAACCTGTGATGGTGGCTTTCAGGCATTTTACATAAGAGGAACATTAATCCCAGGAAATATGAATATTAAACAGTACAAATGTGCTTGATACAACTGATGGATTGTTATCAGCTGTAAGAACCTACAATAAAATGATTTATTAAACTAAAAGGTTGAAAAAAATGTATGAAACAGGCACCAAGTATGAGATCACATGGCATTTAAAATTCTTTAATTTTTTCCTCTTAAAAGGAAGTATTTTAAAACTTTAAAAATATTTTAAAACTTTAAAAATTAAACCCAAAACATGATTTCTACAAAAAAAGAATTATTAAGAAAAATATTATAAGAGAAATCAAAAGCTAAAGGCATTTGTTTATCATCATTTAATTCATTTACTGGTCAGTGCCAATATCCTATACCAAGGATGAGAAGAATCCTTGGTGTAATATCCTATACCAAGGATGAGAAGAAACCTGACAAATGAAAAGTGCTCAGTAAAACTTAAAAGATGCCTGAACATGTCTCCACAACCCTGAGACCAGAAGAACCAGATGTTGCCTGACTGTCATTACCAAGTGCTCTGAAAAAGATCACCTTGGAAGGTTCTGGGTAGAGTGGGAGAAAAATGTGGGAGGTATCTCAACATCACAGAAGAGATCAGGCAGGCTTACTGATTGGATAGAGACTGTAGGACCCCAGAGGGTGTGGCCCTTAGTCACCTCTCAGGTCTCTAACTGAATTCACCTCCCTGTTAGAAAAATCAACCAGTTAAAATCAAAAGTGCAGCAGGTACAAAAGTACAGCGTTCAGGAGGTTAGCAGAGAAGGGAATGGAAATAGAAAACAGGGATGAATTGGGCCAAGCAATGGTGCCCTGGGGAATTGCCAAAGGTAAGCTGAACCAGCATTTGTATGTTAGGTGTTGAATGTAAAACAATGATCTGCAAACCTTCACCTAATTCACAGTAGAAAAAGTTTAAAAAGAAGAAAGAATTACTATGACTGAACATTGTGATGAGAGAACCTATACAAGAATCGAGATGGACAGGGTTGACCATGCAGAACAGAATTATGGAATCCAGATTTTCTGGTGTCAACAGGGCTGGATGAAGTCCCCAAATTATTGCCCTGAAATGTTAAATCTGAAGCTAAAAATAATCCCTTTCTGTAAACCACATAGATTAGTTTAATAAGTAAAAAATGTTTGCCTTGAGTATTAGTCTCCTTTTAAAGAACTATCTATAGTGAATCAAATTAACAACAGTAACTCTTAAGGTCAGATCATAAAAAAACCTATTGAGTTTATGTTCATGGGGGAGGGATTATTTAGAAAAGGAGAATGGTTGAAAAACTTGAAGATGCATTTCAATGTAGACATTGTTGAATTGGGGTATGTGTTGCGTATATTTTCAACAAGAAAATGAGAAAGGGGGAAGTGTTTTTTTAGTCAATGTGAGGTACCCCTTCTCCCACTGCAAGTGGCATTAACTATGGAGGCCTGGGCGTGTTCATCTTCCACCATCTGTGGCTTTTCCTAAAGCATGTAGTTTACTTGAAGAAAAAAAAAAGAAGTCAAAACAATTAAATGAGGAGCTATCAACTTCCAAATATATACTAATGATTTTCATAAATTACAATGAGCATACCATACCTGTTTTATTAATTACTCAAAGACATTCAACTGTGTCGATCATAACAAGCTATGGATAACATTGCAAAGAAAAATAATTCCAGAGCACTTAATTATGCTCATACAGAACCTGTCTGGCATGGCTCTACTCTTTGTAATTCCCAACAATGGCTGGGACTGTGCAGGCTAGGTGTATTTCCTCCGTATGGGTCTGGGTAAAGAAGATGTTGGTAGGATTATATGATCCACTTGTGAGCGATCAATTGGTATAAAAAGGTATGTGAAGGCGGTTTCAGACCTCCTCAGACATCAAGGAGACTCAAACTCAATATCTGCACAAAGCCAATTCATATGAAACAAGGGTCAGACATGTCTCCACACTCCGACCTTCTTAGCCATTCTGACACCAGCCATTCCCCTACATCTGACAGTCTCTACTTCTCTACTGGATTGGATAATTCATTGCAATGATACACAGAACTCACAGACTACTCATGATTATGGGGCCTAATACAATTGTATTTGAGCTTAAATTCTGAGCACCGCACTTTGCAAAAGATTGTGGATGGCAGTGAAACCCAAAATCCATTTGCAGGGTCCCCAAATAGATTAATCCTCCACTGAATTCTTCCTGACCAGTTAACTTAGGGTATAATCTTACCCTCAGGCAGAGTGCTTTGGAAAATAGATGGCCTCTGCAGTACTCCAGCTAGGCCAGGAAGGGTAAATCTCTCTCTTACGGGCTTGCCTGGGTGTGTCCTTGATGGAGGTTGCCCTCATGGGGACAGGTCAGGGCACCCCATAGTCATGAGTCTTGCCCTATCAGTCTTGTCCTGGCCACCTTGGTTGGAAGGCCCTGGCCCAATCTTGTAAGCCCTTTCATCTAATATAATGTATGAGTGTCAATCATGATTCTGTTCCTCCCACCTGTAATTGTGATGTTCGATATGCCACCAATCTTGAATTTGTGAGTTCCCCTTGTTCCATATCCTATTTATCTAGCTTCCCAGGTGTGAATCCTTGGATGCTCTTTTGCCCTTGTGCTAACAGCCTACCTCATCCGCATGATTTATCTGTGTCTTTGTGTTGTCTGCCGCTGTTAAGATTTACTAAGCATGCTCCTTAAAATATATTTGAGATGAGGTCTCTTTTGTACCATAAAACACAATATTGGATCAGAACTGGTCTAGACACAGATCTTGGTCAGGGTAGCCTCTCCTCACCATGCCCACAGGCAGGCCTCCTTCTGGTCTTCAAACTCTCAGCCTGGCAGCTGCTTGACCTTGGCGCTGTTCAAGGCTTGAAACCCAGCAGAGACATACGAATGTCGAGGGTGCACCTTGTCAGAACTGGTAAAGAAACTTGAAAGGTGGAGCCGTATCTGACTTCGGAATCATAGGAATTGGCCTTGGGCTGATGTGAGTTTGATTCTCTTTCCCATGATGAAATCAACATTTTATCTTGTGGAGAGCCAAAGTATTTTCACTAAACGCTTAATGTTAGGAAGTGAGAGGAGAGTCGGGTAACAATGTAAGCTACCCTCAAACATATAATAAGCACATTATTAATTATTTATTCTACTTATCAAATATCGATTGAGGCGCACAGTGCAAATTGTCTTATTCACTCCTCATACAACTAACCATGTAAATACAATTGTTATCTTCCTTTTACGAAGAGGAAATACAGAGAAATACTAAACTAAGCACAGGGTTCCCAATCTGATCCGCAAAACGAATGTCCTGAACCATAACATCGTGGGAATTTACCGCTAATTCTGACCCGAAAACCAGTGTATAGCCTAGAAACCTCGCGATATTGCTCAAACTACTACTCCCAAAATGCACAGCGGCTCCTCTCCGTCAGGCTCTTCCCTAGCGTCTGAATGACCCCAGCATGCCTCGGGGCGCGAGAGGCACCCTGGGAGTGGTAGTTCTCCCGGGCGCCCACCGGTGTTGCCAGCGCGGCAGCGGCTGCTCCGGGGCTCTCACCAGCCGGTCGCGTACGGCGTGCTGAGGCCGCGGAAGGGCGCGGAAGTGGAAGCGGGTGAGTCTGGGACCGCGTAAGCGATAAAGAGCGGCGACTCGGCGGTGCGGGGCTCACTGAACTAAGCGTGGCCGTGCCGCGGTCTCGTTGAGGGCCGGGCGAGTCGCGTCGGCGAGAGGAGGTCGAGGAGGAGCCCGAGCGGGCGCCTGCAGTCGTTCTCGCCCTCTGCGCGCCGCCATCAGCACCATGCAGGCCCGCGAGGAAGCCCCGCGCTCCCGTCGCCTCGCCAGCCCCCGCGGCGGGAGACGGCCCAAGAGGATTTCCAAGCCCTCAGTTTCGGCTTTTTTCACGGGCCCCGAGGAACTTAAGGACTCGGCCCATTCGGCAGCTTTGCTGGCGCAGCTCAAGTCCTTCTACGACGCGCGGCTGCTCTGCGACGTGACCATCGAGGTGGTGACACCCGGTAGCGGGCCTGGCACGGGTCGCCTTTTCTCCTGCAACCGCAACATCTTGGCTGCTGCGTGCCCCTACTTCAAGAGCATGTTCACGGGCGGCATGTACGAGAGCCAGCAGGCGAGCGTGACGATGCATGATGTGGACGCGGAGTCCTTCGAGGTGCTGGTTGACTACTGCTACACCGGCCATGTGTCCTTGAGCGAAGCCAACGTGCAGCGCCTCTATGCTGCCTCCGACATGCTGCAGCTCGAGTACGTGCGGGAAGCCTGCGCCTCCTTCCTAGCCCGGCGCCTTGACCTGACCAACTGCACTGCCATCCTCAAGTTTGCGGACGCCTTCGACCATCACAAGCTTCGGTCGCAGGCCCAGTCCTTCATCGCGCACAACTTCAAGCAGCTCAGTAGAATGGGTTCAAATCGGGAAGAGACACTGGCAGATCTGACCCTGGCGCAGTTGCTGGCTGTGTTGCGCCTGGACAGCCTGGACGTAGACAGTGAACGGACTGTGTGTCACGTGGGCTTGCAGTGGCTGGAAGCTGCGCCCAAAGAGAGGGGTCCCAGTGCTGCAGAAGTCTTCAAGTGCGTCCGCTGGACACATTTCACTGATTCGGATCGAGACTACCTGGAGGGGCTGCTGACCAAGCCCCTTGTGAAGAAGCACTGCCTGGACGTTATTGAGGGGGCCCTGCAGATGCGCTATGGTGACATGATGTATAAGACGCTGGTGCCCAAGCCAAACAGCAGCACCAACTCTGCTGTATCCTCAGCAGAAAGTCCACCCCAGAGGATGGGGATGTGTGCCAAGGAGATGGTGGTCTTCTTTGGACACCCCAGAGATCCTTTTCTCTGCTATGACCCCTATTCGGGGGACATTTACACCATGCCTTCACCTTTGACCAGCCTGGCTCACACCAAAACCATCACCTCCTCAGCTGTCTGTGTCTCTCCTGACCATGACATCTATCTAGCTGCCCAGCCCAGGAAAGACCTCTGGGTATACAAGCCAGCCCAGAACAGCTGGCAGCAACTTGCAGACCGCTTGCTGTGCCGGGAGGGCATGGATGTGGCTTATCTCAATGGCTACATTTACATTTTGGGTGGGCGAGACCCTGTTACTGGTGTGAAATTGAAGGAAGTGGAATGCTACAGCGTTCAGAGGAACCAGTGGGCGCTGGTGGCTCCTGTACCCCATTCCTTCTATTCCTTTGAGCTAATAGTGGTTCAGAACTACCTTTATGCTGTCAATAGTAAACGCATGCTCTGCTATGATCCCAGTCACAACATGTGGCTGAACTGTGCATCTCTCAAACGCAGTGATTTCCAGGAAGCTTGTGTCTTCAATGATGAGATTTATTGTATTTGTGACATTCCCGTCATGAAGGTCTACAACCCAGCCAGGGGAGAATGGAGGCGGATTAGTAATATTCCCTTGGACTCAGAAACCCACAACTACCAGATTGTTAATCATGGCCAAAAGCTGCTGCTTATCACCTCGACCACCCCACAGTGGAAGAAGAACAGGGTGACTGTGTATGAGTACGACACCAGGGAAGACCAGTGGGTTAACGTAGGGACCATGCTAGGCCTCTTGCAGTTCGACTCTGGCTTTATTTGCCTCTGTGCTCGTGTATATCCTTCCTGCCTTGAACCTGGCCAGAGTTTCATCACTGAGGAAGATGATGCAAGGAGCGAGTCGAGTACTGAGTGGGACCTAGACGGCTTTAGTGAACTGGACTCCGAGTCAGGAAGTTCAAGTTCATTTTCTGATGATGAAGTCTGGGTGCAGGTAGCACCGCAGCGGAATGCACAGGATCAGCAGGGTTCATTGTAAATACTTAGAAACACAAAGGTGGTTCTCTGGCTAAAGGAATGTATCTATAAAATAGCTTCCTAAAGAGTCGAGTTAAACCTCAGATGATTGGGTGTAGAACTAGTAATGCTGAAATACTAATTTCAACTTACAAAATGTAAGCAGTTCTTGAAATCAGCCTATTTAATAATTTACTATTCTAAAAGTCCAAAATTATAATAGTAAAGTTTTGAAAGTAATTAATTATATTATCAACTAATATGGTTGGTGTTTTTTTTTCCACATTGTTCCAGTACCAATGGACTATTTTGGTCAGTATGTTTATATTTAAGTTTTCTTAATTTAGTCTTCTATTAATTTAGTGGTATGATCAATATCATTTTTTGTTGAAATTTCAATCATAGAAAACGGATTGGACTGAATTGCTACGTAAAGTTTTGGAGGTGTATATTTTCCTTCAGAATAATAACAGAAGGCAGTTTCCATATTCGTAAGCTAATAGGTTTTTAAAAATGTATATTTAAGTTCAACATCACTTAAGTTTTAGTTTGGCTCTCCTTCCCTCTGCAAAAAAAGAATATATGTTTGCTTTAAGATTATTGAAAAGTGATTTCGTTTTGATAATGTGAAAATAGCCTTACTCATTAACGGAAAATAAAAAATGATTTCACCGTATTAACAAATACTTCAGTTTTAATTTGGAATGTAAAATGTGTACTTGTTAAATGAGATTTTCTACCTAAAAATTTAAAAGAAAAAAACATTGATAGTATCACCAATCATTTAAACCTTTGTAAACCAAAACAAAAAAAAACCCCAATGGAACAAGTTTTATAAGTTCATATTTTTGATCTATACGTGATCCGTGTTTTATTGAATCAGAGAACAGCCCATTTTTTTCACTGGACTTGTTGGATAATGTACATTTGGTCAGTTGCCTGGACTTAGAAGCTTGCTGTCCTACGATAACTTGGCTGTCTCGTTCTCGGTGCTCGTCTTAGAGGGCTCCTGAGCAGAGTGATTTGTTCTTTACTGTTTTGTGAGGTAATACGGGGTTTTGAAAATATGTATAAGCTAAAAACAGTATTTTATTTGATAGTAGTTATTGTGTTTATCAACTATAAACTCAAGTGCCAGCAAAGAACTGTAAAACTTTAAGCTGTGTATATCATTGAAATATTCTGTCAATTTTGTAAGTCCCTGTAAATGTTCTTGATTATCAGCTTTAAGGTATTTTTGTATTAAAAGTTGACAGTTAGAGAACATAAGTGAATGATGGCATTTGGGGCCAACAGTGAAAGTATGTTTCTTCTAAAATATTTCCCAGGGAAATATTTTAATATTTTGTGATGGCATTTGTATCTACTCTGTTTGTGTGTGAATCATGTCCCAGACATTTAAAAATTTTTTTTGCTCACAATATGAGGGAAAGTTCAGAAATAGAGACTAACAATGTTACTTGCAGGAAAATGTGTTTACTTTTTGATGGTTAGTACATATAGTTGGCCTGATTCATATATATGATAAATGGCCAGATGCTTATGATTATTAATTTTTCTTACTCCCAGTTAAAGTGAGCTTTCTAAAAAACTTCCCCCTAATTCCTTTTTATCCTCCCTCCTGGTGACAGAATACTGGGATCTCTTTCAGCATAGTAGGGTACAGAAGCATGTGCTGTGGTGTTAGGAACTGGAGTTTTTTAATGAAACATAAGTATGAAAAACAGGAGGAGGGGGGAAAAGATCAAAGTTTGCTTAGCTATTTTGATTGGTCATTTGTAGCATCTGTAGGACCCTGTTTAACATTAATTTTAGAGAAATGAGATGTTTGCTCTACTGGGAGGCGTCCTTTCAAAGGGGCAAAGGTTTTGGTGACCTCAAATTTTGTTCCATTTGATAACAGGAATGTTAGAAGTTCTTAACATAGAAAGCTGTTCTTCAGTAACACCATTTTTCTGACCACCTCTTTCTGATCCAGTAACTTCTTGTTGATAGCTTCTTGTTTTGTAAAGTTGAAATATCAGACTGCTTATCTCAACCAGATTATCCATTTGCAGAATTGAAGTATGCACACAACTTACAAAAACAAGAAATTCTCCCATTTGTCATTCTCAACTTTTCAGTTAACGTCAAAACTAAATAACAGTAATCTCTTCATTTATAATGAAGCTTTCTGGGGAGACTTTTGGTTCCATGGCATATTTGTGAATTAGTGAGTAGATGTTCATCATTATTTCATGAGTAAGTGTTTGTCCATGGTTAGTTGCAAATAAAATTGGCACTCGAACCCAGGCCTCCTGACTTCTTAATTCAGTGTTTCTTCTGAATGTTTAAATGTTTACAACCCCCACTTACTCAGTGAACGACACAACTAGCAATGCTGAAATCCCTAACTGCCAAGAAAGTACCCTTTGTCTTGAGTTTTCCAGTTAATCACATCTTTTAGCAAATGCTCAATATGATTTAAACACAACTACTTAAAAGATTTTATTTCTTTTATACTTCTCATGTGTATATGTTCTGAAAACCCCGAGAGCCCAAATTATTTCAAATACCTTAAATTAAAAGGATGTGTGACATTTCTATTTCCAAATGGATAAAAGAGTAATTTAGCAATTAACTGGCTTAAATATTCATGTAAAGTAGTGTTGCTGGAAGCATAGCTCCAATCTCTGCCTTCACATGACTTTGCTTCTTTTGACGCAGATGCTAGCCATTGGATTTAGTGTCTCTCCTAAGTCCAGAATTGTTTCATTCCAAGATCATTTGTTCCATCTGCAGAGACCCAATTTTCAAGTAATATTTTCTGAGTTCTGGTGGATATCACACAGGTCCCTTCTACATATTCTAGTTGAACAGAGTTTGGGGTTTTTTTTCTGTTTTCATATCCTTGTGAAAGAATCAGATAAAGACTTTGATCTGTAACCCCAGAAAAGTATACTTGTCCATATTCTCATAATCTGAAGACATTTCAAGACACTTCTGAAGTTGGTCCACATACCCAGACACTTTCAGAGTCCCAAGAACACTTGTATAAAAGGAATTAGCATTTTCCTCAGGTACAAAGCTCGTTTTCAGAAATAAAGAGTAATGTATGTCACTCCTAAATCAGAAGTAAAGGCACACATACATACATTCACCAACTGAACGGTATTTGAAAATGTCTACCTCAGAACAATGGCAAAAGTTGACGTTTCTGAAATTCATGTAGTGATCAATATGAGAATAAGCAAATGTGAATGATATAAAGGAGTCAAATGAGCTCATGTTATAAGTACTGGAAAATTAACCATTATATAGATATGAATGATCTGTCCAAAGATACTGTATGTATATGAAATCATAAAGCAAAATACATTTCAAATTATTGACAGCTATTTATCAGAAATACCCTGTATATACTCAAGTATAAGTTGACCCAAATATCAGACAAGGCACCTAATTTTACCACAAAAAGTGCATTAAAAAATGTACTGAAAAACTCAACTTATACATGAGTATATACGGTATGTCTAATAGTAAAGGTTCTTTTATCATAATGAGCAGGTAGACAGGTGGTTAGAAAGGAACATCTCTCCCTAAGAAATCTATTTGAATGATTGTCAGTAAAGACAGTAATTTTGCTCATCTTTTTTATTTAAACCAGGATCCTTTGCCTGATAATTTTCACCAATTTTTGATGAAGTGAGGGGAGAGGAAAAGGGGAGAATGCAAGCTATAAATCATTTGGTTTTATTTGATATAATCTTTGTAAATTGGACATATAAAAAGGTAGCAACTTCAGGTTGATCCCTAAACTGTATCTGTCTTTTTAAAAAACACATTAATTGTGCACATTTAAAAATACACACTAAAGTAGAAAAAAGACCTTCAATGTATATCAGTATTTTCAATTCATGTTGATTGATAATATTAAAAATATGTGATAAATGAAATAAGCTACATGATTTTATTTTTTGTTTTACGGTGATTTTCAATGACAAGAATTTGTATATCTTTAAAATTTTTATTTAGTCATCAGAAACTTAAAATTTTGATTTTGTGTGTGTGTGATTTTTTTTCAGAAATAACATTGTGATTTGGGTGCAGGTTTTTGCTGTGGTCAGGTGCCACTGAGTCGGTTCCAGCCCATAGCAACCCTGTGCACACCAGAATGAAACACTGCCCAGTCTGCACTGTCCTCACAATGCTTCCCACGCCTGCGCCCATGGTTGCAGCCACCGTGTCCGTCCACCTCATTGAGGGCCTTCCTCTCCTTTGCTGCCCCTCTGCTTTACCTGACTGGCCTCTACTGACAAAGTGTCCAAAGTATGGAGACAAGTCTCGCCATCCTTGTCTCTAAGCACTCTGACCATACTTATTCCAGCACAGAATGGGTTGTCCTTTTAGCAGTCCTTGGTACTTTCAATAGTCTTCTCCAACACCACAACTCAAATGCAAATATTAATTTCAATATTCATGACATTAGCTGCAGTTACCTCAATGTAACAGCACTTCTTCCTCTGGTCCATGTTTCCATTGTGCCTCTCTCCTGGTCTCTTGCCTTCTTAACTTTGCTCTTAAGCCATGGCCACCCTCCTGGTCTTGCAAGGTTGATTATCCTGAGAAAGACATTCCTTAGAAGTGCGTGGTTCACCCTATTGCTTGGCTGAAAAGCTGCAGGTTTGAAGGATCATCCAGAGCATAGTCTTAGGGAGTCTCCTAAGCTTTTTAAAAAGAATTATTAATCATTTTATTGAGGGGCTCTTACAAATCTTACGACAGTCAATCATTCAATTGTATTACGCATACTTGTATATAGGTTTCCATCAACATTTCCAAAACATTTTTCCTTAGTATTAGCTCCTCTTTTTTCCCCTTCCTCCCTTCCCCTCTCACTTTCATGAATGCTTGATCAATTATATATTACTGTTATTATTTACCGTCTTACACTGTCCGTTGTCCCCAGTCTACTAACTTTAAAAGAGAATTTCCTGGTCTCTGAAATCCCAAATTCTGATAACCATTGAATTAGAGTTCTACAGTCCATCTTGAATCTGCGCTCCTGGAACCATCTTGTTACTTGCTTCCTAATGGTTTTACTTTGCCTCTGTCTTCTCATCAGCAACCTGTGGATAAAGCACTGACTGCTAACCCAAAGGATGGCAGTTTGAGCCCTAGAAGGAAGATTTACAGCCTTGGGAACCCTATGGGGCAGTTCTACTCTGACCTGAAGGGGCGCTATAAGTGCAAATTGACTCTGCTGGGTGGGTTTTGCTTTGTTTTACGATTCATCCTCTGGTGGGAAGGAAGAGTTTGTCTTTTCCAGATCTGTGTAAAAACTTCAAAATCCTTTTTGTAATTCAAACTACCATTAAAAAAGCATTCATTTCAGCAAAGATGATAAACAATGTCTTGGTTATATAGTGCTGCTACAACAGAAATACCACAAGTGTATAGTTTGTGGTATGGCTTGTGAGATGTATTCTCTTACAGTAGAGGAGGCTAGAAGTCTGAATTCAGGGCACCAGCTGTAAGGAAAAGCGTTGTGTCTGTCAGCTCAGTTTAAGAGGAAGGCCCATCTTCCTTCTGCATGTGAGGGCCTGTCATTCGACCTACTCATATGTCTTGTCCTCATCCTTCCCCTGGGTCTGGAAGGTTCGCAGAGCAGCACACTCCTGGCTCATCTTTTTTGCTTCTGAGGTGACCCCTTCTCTGCTTTCTTCTCTTTCCTTTCAGCTCTGTGAGTGCAGGCCAAGTCCTGGGAACTCTCTTTACATCACTCAGATGTAAATTGCTTTACATCAATCAGATCAAGTCTGTGACCTCAGTGAGGGTGTTGCATCACACCCCAATTGTGATTGGCTGATCACATCATTACATAATCACCACAATATACATACCATTACACAACCCCAAGCCACTGAGAATCATGACCTAATC
Organism: Tenrec ecaudatus; assembly: GCF_050624435.1. NCBI lineage: Eukaryota > Metazoa > Chordata > Mammalia > Afrosoricida > Tenrecidae > Tenrec > Tenrec ecaudatus. The sequence continues at coordinate 46,609,997 of NC_134540.1, read as the reverse complement.
AAGTTGACACATATTTGGGGGGCGAGGGGGCAATTCTATGCATGAAAGACAGTAAAGTATTAAGAGGCAAGATAATTTAAGACAATGTGACTTTTATTAGAAACCTCAAGAGAATTAATTAGTAAGCTAGTTTAGAAATGACAGAGTGAAATATATACAAAAAAATGTATTGGCCATTTTGAATCATTTAGACAATCATACAGTCTATTATGTTGGGAGTAACAAAATGAAGAGGAATGAGATCACATCCTTAACAAGATCATTTCAAGATCTATCCTGAAGTACAACATTGTCTATGATGGGATAATGTGCATATACCCACAAGGAAGACCAATTAATACCACCAACATTCAAATTTAAGCACCAAACACTAATGCCAAGGATGAGGACATTGAAGATTTTTGTTATTTTCTGTGTTCAGAATTGACCAAACATGTAGTCAACATACATTGATAATGACTGGTGATTGGAATGTGGAAGTTGGAACAAAGAAGGATCAACAGTTGAAAAATAAGGCCTTGGTGATAGAAAGAACACAGACAAGCTCAGGATAGAATTTTGCAAGAGCAATGACTTCGTGGCAAACCTCTTTTTGCTTTCGCTCAGCAACGTAAATGGTGAGTATGCACATGCACCTCACCAGATGGAATACACAGGGATCAGATCTACGACTTTTGTGGAAAGATGATAGAAAGCCCAATCTCATCGAACAAAGCCAGGGCCCAACGGCAGAAAACAGCATCAACTGCTCATATTGCAAATCCAAACTGAAGCTAAAGAAAAGGAGAAGAAGTCCACAGAGCGAAACTGCTACCTTAAGGCTATTACACCTGAACTTGGAGGTGAAACTGCTACCTTAAGGCTATTACACCTGAACTTGGAGGTGAAACTGCTACCTTAAGGCTATTACACCTGAACTTGGAGGTGAAACTGCTACCTTAAGGCTATTACACCTGAACTTGGAGGTGAAACTGCTACCTTAAGGCTATTACACCTGAACTTGGAGGTGAAGCTGCTACCTTAAGGCTATTACACCTGAACTTGGAGGTGAAACTGCTACCTTAAGGCTATTACACCTGAACTTGGAGGTGAAGCTGCTACCTTAAGGCTATTACACCTGAACTTGGAGGTGAAACTGCTACCTTAAGGCTATTACACCTGAACTTGGAGGTGAAACTGCTACCTTAAGGCTATTACACCTGAACTTGGAGGTGAAACTGCTACCTTAAGGCTATTACACCTGAACTTGGAGGTGAAGCTGCTACCTTAAGGCTATTACACCTGAACTTGGAGGTGAAACTGCTACCTTAAGGCTATTACACCTGAACTTGGAGGTGAAACTGCTACCTTAAGGCTATTACACCTGAACTTGGAGGTGAAACTGCTACCTTAAGGCTATTACACCTGAACTTGGAGGTGAAACTGCTACCTTAAGGCTATTACACCTGAACTTGGAGGTGAAACTGCTACCTTAAGGCTATTACACCTGAACTTAGAGGTGAAACTGCTACCTTAAGGCTATTACACCTGAACTTGGAGGTGAAACTGCTACCTTAAGGATATTACACCTGAACTTAGAGGTGAAACTGCTACCTTAAGGATATTACACCTGAACTTAGAGGTGAAACTGCTACCTTAAGGCTATTACACCTGAACTTAGAGGTGAAACTGCTACCTTAAGGCTATTACACCTGAACTTAGAGGTGAAACTGCTACCTTAAGGATATTACACCTGAACTTGGAGGTGAAACTGCTACCTTAAGGCTATTACACCTGAACTTAGAGGTGAAACTGCCACCTTAAGGATATTACACCTGAACTTGGAGGTGAAACTGCTACCTTAAGGCTATTACACCTGAACTTAGAGGTGAAACTGCTACCTTAAGGATATTACACCTGAACTTGGAGGTGAAACTGCTACCTTAAGGCTATTACACCTGAACTTAGAGGTGAAGCTGCCACCTTAAGGATATTACACCTGAACTTGGAGGTGAAACTGCTACCTTAAGGCTATTACACCTGAACTTGGAGGTGAAACTGCTACCTTAAGGCTATTACACCTGAACTTGGAGGTGAAACTGCTACCTTAAGGCTATTACACCTGAACTTGGAGGTGAAACTGCTACCTTAAGGATATTACACCTGAACTTAGAGGTGAAACTGCTACCTTAAGGATATTACACCTGAACTTAGAGATGATCTCAAGAATAGAATTCACATATTGAACATTAATGACTGAAAACCAAACAAGTGGAGCGATGACATCAAAGACATCATATGTGAAGAAAGCTAAAGGTCATTAAAAAGACAGAAAAAAAAGAAAAGGCCCAAATGAATGTCAGAGGAAACTCTGAAATTTGTCCTTGAACACAGACTAGAGGAAGAAATGGTGAAGCAAAAGACCTAAACAAACTAAAGAGCAGCCGTGGAAGGCAACGTGTGATAGTGAAACATGCAATGGCCCAGTTAGGAAATGAGAAGTCCCAAAGCCCACCTGCAGGGGACCCAGTCAGATTAACCCGCGGACAGAGCTTGCCTGCGGCCAGAGTCTTGGACAGCTTTACTGCCAGATAGGCATCACTGCCGTCATGATTGTATAGATCCAATTTGATATTGGTCAGTTAACCTCCCTCTTGACCCAGCCTGAAATTCTTCTAGGTGCAAGTATTTCCTGTTAGTTCCATGACAAAAATTTCTTCCCTGTTCTTTTTTTTTTCCTCCCTGTTCTTTTAAATATTCACAGTGGTCTTTTCTTTCTTACTATTTGTATTTTTATCTGTGTTCTTATCATTATTATTTTTTGCCTACCACTTTACTTTGTTTCTGTTTTTAGTTGTTTCTTTGGGGTTTCCAGTTTGTGAAGCACAGGAGGAGGAGCTGCAGAGAGCTGACAACTGCTGCAAGGGTCTGGGGGGGGGGGGAGGGCAGGGGAGCAGACAGTGGATGTGGGAGGGAGCACTAGAACTGATGGTGATTACACGACTCATTTAAAAAAGGATTCAACCCACAATGGGTGGATAGGTGGATTGTGACAAGAGTTGCATGAGCCCCCAATGAAATAATTTTAAAAAATGATTCAACCATGGGGGAAAAAAAGAGAAAGTCTTCTAAAATTGATTGTGGTAATGATAGTACAACTCTTCTTGCTATGATTGACCTACTGGATTGTGTATTATGTGGACTAAGTGCCAATTAAACTTTTTTAAAAAACAGAACAGGCTCAATATTTTTCTTAAAAAATTTTTTTTTCAGGCTCAATATTTCTCAAGCTGAAAGAACTGAAGATAAAAATTGAAGCCTATTGGTATTTGAATTCTGGTGCTGTTGGGGAATATTGAAAGTACCAGGGAGTACCAAAAAGACAAACAAGTCTGTCTTTGAAATGCCACCAGAGTGCTCCCTAGAGGTAAGGATGGCGACACTTGGTCTTCCATAGACTCAGTCCTTCCATGCTTGACACTGCTGTCAGGAGAAAGCAAAGGACATCATGCGTGGTACAGAAGGGGGCCAGCAAAGAAGAGGAAGGCCTTCAATGAGATGGACTGACAGAGTGGCTCCAACAGCGAGCGGGCTCAGGCACAGGAATACCTGTGAGGAGGATGCGGGGCTGGGCACAGAGCTGCTATGGGTCGGAATGGACTCGGGGGACCTGACAACATCCGGCTCCAGGGTGATGGAACACCACAGAAATATTTCAAGTGGGTGCAGCACTGGAGATGCTCACTGGCCTATGTCTAGAAATTCGGAAGACAACTACCTGGTCAGCTGACTGGAAGAGATATATATTTGTGCCCATGTCAAAGAAAGGTGATCCAACAGGGTGTGGAAAATTTCAAACAATATTAATATTACATGTAAGTAAAAATTTGCCAAAAATCATTTTAAAATCGTTGTAGCAGTACATTGACAGAACTACCAAGAATTCAAGGAAGATTACAAGAGGGTGTTGAATAAGGGATTGCTGATATCAGAAGGAACCTGGCTGAAAGCAGAGAATATCAGAAAACACAGAGTTAGTTGTGTTTTCTTGACTGCATATAACTGTGTGGATCATTAACAGATTACAGATAACATTGTGAAGATTGGGGATTCCAGAACACTTAATTGTGCTCGTGCAGGATCTGTACATAGAACAAGAGGCAGTCATTTGAATAGAAAAAGAGGACAGTGTGTGATTTAAAATCAGGATATGTGTGTCCAAGTTGTATCCTTTCACCACATTTATTCACTCTGTATTCTGAACAGATAATTGGAGGATCTGGATTATATGAAGAAGAATGTCTCACATACTTTAGACTTGTCATGAGAGACAAATCCCAGGAACAAGATATCAGGCCTGGTAAAGTAAGGGTCAGTAAAAAAGAGGAAGACTTTCAGTAAGATGAATGGACACATTGGCTGCCCCAATGGGCTTAAACACAGTCGTCAAGATTGTCAACAGTGTTTTGGCGGTTGCACACAGGATCATCAGGAGTTGTAACTGACTCCAAGACCCCTAACAACTACAAGTGGGATGAATGGACAGAGACCAAATATTTAAGTGAGGCAAAAGCCTCTCATATGAAGTCCAACCTGGTGCCAGCCTTGATCTGGAAACTCATCTTGGGCTTGGGCTTTCCTCTTGCTGTAGTCTGCTGTTTTTAGGGTAGGAGCCCTGATGGCGGAGTGAGTTGCACCTTGGGCTGTTCACTGCAAGGTCATCAATTCAACGCTACCAGCTGCCCTGAGAGAGAGAAAGGCTTTATTCCTATAAAGTTCCAGTCTCAGGAGCCCGCAGGGACAGTTCCACTCTGTTGTGTACGGTTGAGTCGGAATCGACTCGATTGCAGTGAATGAGTCGATAAGTGCAAGGTTCTTAGGGTGTGGCCTAGACCACACGGTCTAAGCTGGTTCACCATCATGTCCACATTGCAGCTAACAGGCAGAGAGGAAAGGAAAGGGTAGAGCATGACCGTGACCTGAAAGTTGTCATTCCTGGTCAGACTATTGGCCAAGTCTTCACCACCATGACCACAGATAGCTGCAACGGTGGCTGGGAGAAGTAGTTATTTGGTATTACCATGTATCCAGTTAAAAGCCAGGGGTTGCTCCTACTAGAGGGGAGTCTGTGAGTGGTGTGAGTGTTTAGCATGTGTGGCTGCTAACCAAAAGGTGGAGGTTCAAGTCTTCCCAGAGGCACCTGGGAAGAACTATCTAGGGATCTACTTAAAAACACACACACACACACACACACACACACACAACAATAAACCCAGCCTCTGAAAGTCCTACCGAGCCCAGTTGGACCCTGGCACACATGGGATGGCTATGAGCTGGAATCGGTTCGACAGTTGTTTTCTTGTAGAATGGGAAATAAATTATACTAAGTTTTAAGTAATAATCAGACACATCATCTCTCAAGTGAAATTTTATGAACTGGCAGGCAGAATTACCAGGATTTTCAAGCCCGCATCTGAATAAACTTAGATGTTCTGAAGAAAAGAAGCAATGTTTCCATATCTTACATCATCCTCCATCACCCTTCACCCACTTTTCAAGAGATGTAAATTCCAACTGTGTGGCGAAGCAGGTCTTGAAGGAACTTCAAATTACAGTGACACAGTCCACAGGTTAGGTGTCCCACAGGTAGTGTAGCTTGCAAATTGAGGCACAGAACAAGCAAGGCAGCCGCACACTGGTCCGATGATCAAAAAGCAAGAGACAAGAAAGGCGAGGCTCGCTGAGCCATTCATCTCTCCACCCTTCCATTAATCCCACATGTGTTTATCAGCCAGGTTGGCACAATAAACTAACTACCTCAATAATCATATTGCCATATGCTGTTTCAAGGTAGAGTGGCAAATACTGTTACCAGATAGATGGGTAGCTTTAGTCCAGCCAAACTTCAAGGAGTTCTATTACAAAATAGGTTAATAAAAGAATATAATTTAATATAAAGATGTCTAGACTTATATACTCAAATGCAGGTATTTCATGCAAGTACCATTGCTACAATAGGCCTTTTCAAAGCTATCTACAAACTTCCCTCCATGATAAATTCACAGTCAATATTTAAGTTCCACATCATGCTGAATAATTGTCTATAAACAGTTGTATTTGAGTGCCTTGAATGCACATGATTCACACGGAAGCTCCTCATACCCTTGGCCACAAGGTCCTATCAGCCCAGCTTCCCCACCTTGAACTAGATTTAGAGGCAGAAATCAGGCCTCCAAGCGCCCAGATCCTCTCCCTAAATTCCTAAGCTCTTTTCTAATTCCCTCACCTCCTCTCAGAACCTACTAACTTATTTCTCATCCCATGAGGCTAGAAGCTCTCACTCTTACTCAAAGGTAGGAAGGAATAAACCAAACCAAACGCACTATCGTTGCATCCATTCTGAGTCACAGCGACCAGAGAAGAGCTGGCCCTGTGGGTTTCTGAGGCTGTAGTAGAATGGGCGATTAGCAGCCTGACACACGTGTCAGGTATTGCTGTCATTTGTTGAGCTTGAGATACAGAGAGCAGATCTGAAGACCCAACTAGATGCATTTGGTGTCCCTCATCACAGCCCCTTGGCCCACCTCTGCTGTTAGCTGCCGTTGTGAGCTTGTGCGGGATGCCCCCCACTGTGCTAACTAGCAAACTACCTGCTAGGCTTTCTGCTTCAGGACTTCCTGGGAAGGTGCAGTTGCCCTCCTGAGCAATGATCTTGCAGCCACAGCCCAGGCATGCAGGGGGGTGATAATATGTCAGGGCAATCCTTCTGCAGTGGAGGATGACAGTGGGCAGAGAAGTGCTTCAGGATTCCAACTTCTGAAGGGCACAGTTCTGAAATCCATTTTCTGTGGTTACGCAGAAAATGAACTTCAGTTTCCCACAACAACAATCAGCTAATAGGATTTCTTGTATGATTCGCAAGGTATGGTGAGCCATAAATCACAATAATTTAATTTGGAAAGCAGGTGGTCATTGGCGGTATTTTTGTCAATAAAAAGCTGAACAATTGTTTGGGGGCAGAAGCTTGGTGAGAGTGGATCAAACAACGGGTTCCCCACATTTCCAATATTCCATACCTCTTAAGGGCACAGCACATTCAAACCCCTCCACCCTTATAATGGCACGAGAATTTCAAGTTGTTATAAAGAAGTATCTTGCCAAAAACATTGAGCCAGAATCTCATTACAATTATTTTCTAGTTTGCAGGCTAATGAGGTGAATTAATAACACCATGAAGAAGAAATCAGGCTAATTCAGAAGGATGACTATCAATAGATGTCCCACATTGACAGTGTAAACACTAATGAAGCTCCCTTAGGGTAATGAGGATGCAAAAGTGGCAAAAGCAATAATGGGTATTCTTTGGAGGGGAGGAAGAGAAGACTTAGGTTTTAGCTTTGAGTTTTATTGTTGCTATTGTTTTAGACGTAGTGTCTGGCGCATTTTACTAGATTCAAAAAGAATAACGACATCTGAATCTAGAACAAGTTCAGAGAAAGAGAGTGAGAGGAATAGAGGCGCAGTGAAAGAATGAAACTGGGATGGGAGCCAGGTCCTCTCTGCTTCCAAACTTGGAGGGGAAAAAAGAGGAGAGTTGATATAAATGGAAGTGAGTTTCTATAGAAGGCTTTGAACTTGTGGTAGCTCATACGTCCACCCTTTATTCTCTCTTCTTCTGAATGAAATGGAGCAGTAGGGGGACGAGGGCTTGAGAAGGCGACCCTACTAACTAATAAGTTTCATGAGAGGAGCATGATAAGAGGCTCCGTCATCTTTGCATCTCTCATAATGTCAATCGAAGTGTCTCTGAACAGAGTTGAAAAGACATTTAAGACTGGATACGTACAGAAACCAATGTTCACAAGAGGTTCCCAGGGATATGTCCATGGGGGAGATCTGGAATCACTCTCTAAGTCAGGGGTCCTCAGATTTTTATAACAGGGGGCCAGTTCACTGTCCCTCAGACCCGTTGGAGGGCCGGACTATTGTTTTTTAAAAAACTATGAACAAATACCTATGCACACTGCACATATCTTATTCTGAAGTAAAAAAACAAATGGGACTAAAACACTGGGCAGGCTGGATAAATGTCCTTGGCGGGCCGCATGTGGCCCACGAGACACTGGTTATTTTTGATGATGTAAAGGCAACACCAAACGCGGGGGACGTGCACACAGCTTGACCAGGTCAGTGATAGCCTTAAAAAGGAATAATAAAAAAAGATGTATTTAGGGAAAGCTATGATGCCTAATATAATTTTGCAAAACAGCAACCACCACCAATATATGTATGGTTATATATGTATATCTGCATATGTTTGTGCATATATGTCACCATTGGGTGCCTTCAAGTCAGCTGTAATTTATAGTGACCCTATGCACAACAGAATAAAACACTGCCTGGTCCTGTGCCAGCCTCACAATGGTCGTTCTGTTTGAGCCCATTGTTGAAGTCACTGCGTGACTCCATCTTACTGAGGGGCTGCTGCTTCTTTTTTTTTTTTTTTGGTTACCCTTCACTTCACCAAGCATGATGTTCTCCAGGGACTGGTTTCACCTGGTAACATGTATAAATTACATGCAACAAAGGCTCATCATTCTCAGTTCTAAAGAACTTTCTGGCTGTATTCGTCCAAGTACAGCCCTGTTTGTTCTCCAATTCCATGATCCTGATAATCATCTTTGACAACAACATAGCTCAAATGTATTAGTTCTTCTGCAGTTTTCTTTATTCATTGTCCAACTGTCACATGCAGATGAGGCAACTGAAAATACCCTGGCTTAGATCTGTCACTGGCACTGACAGCAAGGTTAAAAATAAAAACAAAGAGTAACAACTGCTGGAGAGGGTGCAGAGATTGGGACCTTCATGCGTTGCCGGTAAGGCTGTGAAAAAATGCACCCACTCTGGAGAGGGGGACGGCGCTACCACAAACAACTGGGACAGAACCCCCTTACTGAGTGTCTAACTGAAAGAAGTAAGAGCAATATACCACATTTACGGTCATCACAGCCCTGTTCACAACAGCAAGAAGATGCCCATCAGTGGAACAATGGATAAATAAGCTGTGGTACACACACACAGTGCAGTGGAACAATGACAAGACTGAGAAACACCTGGAGAACATTATGCTGAGTGAAATTACAAAAGGACAAATGTTATATGAAATCATTATAAAAGAAAAATTAAGACAAACTTTTTCCTACTAAAAGAAGGTGATAGGGAGTGGGGAACAAGGGCGGGAGGGTTGGCACAATAGGCTAGGGTGCACAGGTGTTGACTTTGGTGAAGGGGTAGATAGTGTTCTCCAAGAGGTAGAAGGGGTGTCAGGGGGGGGCAAGCGATAGGGAGGGATTGATAAGCAGTTCAAATTAATTAATATACAAAATAGATGATCTGAAATGTAAATCCCCGCCAAACTCACAGCAAAAATGTTTTTAAAAAGAAGAAAACACCACGGCTTGGGCAAGACACACCTTAGTCCTCAAAGTGACCTCTTGGCTTGTTAACACTCGAAATAGACCCGATCCCAAGGATTGACATATAACCTCCTCCCTGGGGGATAGACAACAGAAAAGTGGGTGAAGGGAGTGGGTAAGATATGACAAAATAATAATTCATAAATTATCAACGGTTCATGAGGGATGGGGGAGTGGGAGGGAGGGGGAAAATGAGGAGCTGATACCAAGGGCTCAAGTAGAAAGCAAATGTTTTGAGAATGATGATGGCGACAAATATACACATGTGTTTGACACAATGGATGTATGTATGGATTGTGATAAGAGTTGTACAAGCCCCCAATAAAATGATTAAAGAAAAGAAAATACTGTAAAAAAAACAACTCACTTTAAATAGGTCTTGTCCGGTAGATCTGCTCCACACAATCAATATGTTGTTTATATTCTTGAGTGCTTCCATGAGTATTGATTGTGAATCCAAATAAAATGAAATCTTTGAAAACTTCAATCGTTTCTATGCTAGTTATGATGCTTTCTATTGGGGCAGTTGGGAGCATTTTTGTTTCCTTTAAACAGAGTCCTGAGGCTTTCTATTCCTGTAAAGAGTGACAATCTCAAAACCCACAAGGGCAAGGGAACACAAACGTTAACTGCAATAAGGCAGGGTACACACACATGGGAATCTGAAATCGACAAATGGGATCTACTAAGGATAAAACATCTGTGTGCATCAAAAGACTTTATACCAAGTAAGTAACAAGGCAACCCACAGACTGGGAGAGGATTTTTAGCAACCACACAATACCCCCCTGCCTGCAAATAGAGGAAAACAGTTAACCCTTTGAAGAAGTGGGAAAAAGAATGTAAAGAAGTTTCACTAGGGAGGAGATCCGAAGGGCCAATACATATGAGAAAATGCTCCCGATCATTAGCCATCAGAAAAATGCAAATCAAAACAACCATGAGATACCATCTAATACCTTTGAGGCTAACCCAAATCAGAAAATCAGAGAGTAACAAATGTTGGAGGATGTGGTGAGGTAGGAACGCTCCTACATTGCTGGTGGTCAGAAGAGGTAAGAAATAAACCACGGATGTTTTGCTGCGGTCTCTCTCTCTCTCTCTCTCTCTCTATCCTTTCTTTCCCCCTTCCCCCTCGCTCCTCTCTTTCTCCTCTCTTCTCTTTCTCTTCTCTTCTCTATCACCTTCTCTCCTTAATAAAAACCCATTTGGAGCACCAAAAAAAAAAAAAAGAAAGAAACCACGACCAGTCGTATGCACTCTAATGTTCATTGCAGCACAACTCACAATCACAAAGAGTTGGAAACAATCTAAATTTCCAAAAATACACAAGTGGATCTGTAAACTCTGGCACACACGCACAATGGAGTACTATGCATCACTAAAAACCACTGATGGACCTGATGCCTAGGGCTTAAGTGGAGGGCAAATGTTTTGAGAATGATGAGGCCAATGAATGTACAGATGTGCTTTACACAATTGATGTATGTATGGATTGTGATAAGAGTTGTATGAGCCCCTAATAAAATCATTGAAAAAGAAGGCCAACCCCCCCCCCCCACACACGTACTCTTATAACTGTCGATACCTTTGGAAACTCAATGTTAGTATTATAAAGAAAAGGAGTGACTGTGTTGGATCAAAACTTTGGGAGGGGGATGGGGAGCTGAGAGCACTGATGATTGTATGATCCATTTGATGGAATTAATAACAGAATTGTATGTGAATAGATATATTGGATTGTGTAAGATATGTCAAAACTATTATATTTTTTAAAAAGCACTGATGACCACTGAAACACGTCTTTTCATGAGAAGAATTGGAGGAAATTATGCCAAGTGAAGTCAGCCAATCACAAAAGGAGCAGTACAGTATGAGTCCTCTGAGGTAAGTGTAATTAGCATGGTAGATATAGAAGAGAAGCCACCTATATCATAACAATTGGGTTGAGATATAGGGAATTGGGAGGAGGCTGGACCATACCCAAGGAGGTACATGTTGGTGCAACACAATAATGGGAAAAGGAGGGAAGCGGGAGGGAGAAAAGGAGGGGTTGAAAGTGAAATGATTACTGAGAGAGCAGGGCACTAATCCACCCAGGGGGAGAGTACTGGTCTTGTCTCCACAGAATCAGGAGAGGGCATGCAGACCCTACCACGATGCACCAAACCATGAGGACAGCGTGGCCGCATGGAAGGATGCATGAAGAGAGAGCTACAGGGCTGGCCCCCACCTGAGACCAACTGACCCCCTCCCTGGAAGTGGGTGTGGTGGGAAGCAGAACTGAACCTACAGGTTTGGAGAGGGGCCATCATGCCATACCCACAAGGAAGCAGGCTGGGAGGGAGTAAGAGAAAGAGAGCCAGACTGGACCCCACACTGGCACACCCTGGCACACCAGGCTCCAAGGATGATGTCCCTGCAGGCAGACAATGGACTGGGCAACTGACAACAGTATTTGCACGCTGCCCCCTTACTGGAGCAGACTGTAACATAGGACATTCCTGGGGTACAAGGTGGGGAAGCAGCGCAGTCTGAACCCCCCACAACCGCGTGAATCAAGAAGGGACCATACCTGGATAGACAATCTGGAGGAGAAAGCAACAGGACCGACGTTCCAGGGGAACATAGGGTCGGGGGAATGGGGGAGAGGAAGGAGGTGATGTTAACAAACTTGGGGACAAGGGAACAACAGTGACCTAAAGTAAGTGATGGGGAGGGTGTGGGAAACCTGGTAGAGCTTGAGCAAGGGTAATGTGGCCCAGGGGAAGTACTGAAACCCAAATGAAGGCTGAGCATGATAGTGGGACAAGAGGAAAGTAAAAGGAAATAGAGGAAAGAACTAGAAGGTAAAGGGAATTTGTGGAGGTCTAGATGCAGGTATGTACATATATAAATATACTTAGTTATGATGATGGGGAAACAGATCAATGTGCATATATTTATAGGTTTAGTATTAAGGTCGCACATGGACATTGGGCCTCCACTCAAGTACTCAATGCAAGAACACTTTGTTCTATTAAACTGCCATTCAAGGATGCTCACCTTCCTGACACGATCACTGAAGACAAATGGATGCATAGGCTAAAGTGGTGAAGAAAGCTGATGGTGCCTGGCTATCAAAAGATATAGTGTCTGGGGTCTTAAAGGCTTGAAGGTAAACAAGCGGCCATCTAGCTCAGAAGCAACAAAGCCCACATGGAAGAAGCACACCAGCCAATGTGATCAGGCATCGAGGAACAAAAAAGTCATATCATTGTGAATGAAGGAGAGTGCAGATTGGGGACCCAAAGCCCATCTGTGGACAATTGGACATCCTCTTACAGAGGGTCACAGGGAGGAGATGAACCAGTCACGGTGCAGTATAGCAACGATGAAACACACAACTTTCCTCTGGCTCATAAATGCTTCTGCCCCTACCCGCCCCCACTATCATGATCCCAATTCTACCTTACAAATCTGGCTGGACCAGAGGATGTACACTGGTAGATATAGGAACTGGAAACACAAGGAATCCAGGACAGATGAGCCCCTCAGGACCAGTGGTGAGAGTGGCCATACCAGTGGGGGGTGGGTGGAGGGAGGAGCAGGAGGGGGAGGGAAGGCTGGGTAGACAGGGGGAACTGCTTACAGGGATCTACATATAACCTCCTCCCTGGGGGATGACAACAGAAAAGTGGTGAAGGGAGACGTTGGACAGTGTAAGATATGACAAAATAATATATTAAAAATAATTTTATTAGGGGCTCATACAATTCTTATACAATCCATACATACATCAATTGTATAAAGCACATTTGTACATTCATTGCCCTCATCATTCTCCAAACACTTGCTCTCCACTTAAGCCCCTGGCATCAGCTCCTCATTTTACCCCTTCCCTCTCCACTCCCCACTCCCTCATGAACCCTTGATAATTTATAAATTATTATTTTGTCATATTGTACACTGTCTGACGTCTCCTTTCACCCACTTTTCTGTTGTCCACCCCCAGGAAGGAGGTCACATGTAGATCCTTGAAAATAATAATAATTTACAAATTATCAAGGGTTCATGAGGTAGGGGAGAGCAGGGAGGGAGGGGGGAAATAAGGAGCTGAGACTAAGGGCTCAAGTAGAAAGCAAATGTTTTGAAATGATGATGGCAACAAAAGTACAAATGTGCCTGACACAATGGATGAATGTATGGATTGTGAGAAGAGTTGTATAAGCCCCCAATGAAACGATTAAAAAACAACAACCACAAGGACAGTTTTATTTTGACCTATAGGATTGCTATGAGTGAGGATTGACTCGATGACAGCCTGTTTGTTTGTTTGTTTGTTTGTTACATTCAGCTGTAATCCGTACTGAAGGCTGCAGTCCTTGGTCTCCATCAGGAAGGCCTTCAAGTCCCCTTTGTTTTCAGTCATTATCATCTGCATATTGCGGGTTTTTTATGAGCATTACTACAAACCTGGCCACTACATTCTTCTTCATACGGTCCAGCTTCTCTGATGATTTGCTCAGCCTACAGCTTGAATTAAAGAGGTAAACATAAAATTTCCATATAACCCAGCAACTTCCCTCTTAGGTATTGAAAATATATGTCCAAATAAAAACTAGGACACAGATGTTCATAGAAGATCATTCATAATAACCCAAAGGTAAAAATCACTGAAATGTCTATCAACTGATGAATGAACAAAATGTCATACAACGAAACCTGCAAATCTAGAACCTGTTTAAGGTAGAACCCTGTCAGGGAAGGAAAACTCAAATGTTTTCCACTAATAGGGAGGGATAAAATATTGGTAAGATTGCTCCCTATGAAAGGTGAAAAACTTGTAAGATGCAGGAAAAACAAGGCAATTGTTTATCCATACAACGGAATATTATTTAGCAAAAAAAAGTCATACACCATGTGCAACATGATAAACCTGGAAAACATGCTAAACATACCAGATACAGAAGACCATATATTGTCTACTTCCATTTATATGAAATGTCCAGAACAGACAAATCCATAGAAACAAAGAGTAGGTTAATTGTGGATGGGGCTCAAGGACTCAGGTTCTGGGAGTGGTTGTGTACAGAGTGAGGTACACATGGCAGTGGAGTATGGGCTTCCTGTGGGTGATGACTCCATTCTGGAATTGGTGGTGATTACATAAGTCTCTAAGTCCGTGGTTAGAGACTGATTAATGCCGAGACCCTTTAATACAGTTCCTCATGTTGTGGTGACCCCAACCATAGGAAATATGTGCTTTCTGATGGTCTTAGGTGACCCCTATGAAAGCGTCGTTCAACCCCCAAAGGGGTCTCGGTTGAGACCCCCGCAGGTGAGAACCACCGCTCTAAGTAGTTTAGTTATCTAGCTAGTCTTTGTGTAGTGTACGTACTAAAAACCATGGAGGGTTGTACTTTTAAGGGGTAAGCTCCAACGTAGGAACAATTCATTCTTGAGTCCTGCTCGGTACTCATCGTCATAAGAAAAACACTAACCATATGGGTGCTATATAGCAAAGTGTGGTAAAGAATTCAGATCATGCCCGACTATTAGAGAAAAATAGCATCTGGGGTCTTAAAGGCGTATCTTAAAATAAGCAGCCATTTAGGTGAGGAGCCAGCTAAGTCCACGTGGAAGAAGCACACCAGCCTGTGTGATCCAAGGACTGCAAGTAATTAAATTCAAACCGGGAAGAAGGATCGGTACCAGAGCCCAAATTGTAAACACTCAGTTGGCAGAGCACTATGGATGAGCGTGGAAGCCCCAAGTCCATTTACAGGGTCTTCACGTGGATTGAGTCTCGGTGAATCCCCACTGACCATAGTCTAGGGATGGGAGTAACCGTTACAGCAGTCAGAGAACATTGTAAAGTGGATTTTAACAGTTGTAGTTAGACTAGAATGTAACACCTTGTCCTTTGATCTCCTTTAGACCCATTTTGAACTGATTCGAGTTTTTAAAAAAATTCTGCTTTCTTTTTCATTTAAGCTTTTTCTGTGTTTTGTTTTATGGGTCCTTTTATGTCTTTTTTCGTATATTTTTCTGTATAGAGAAGTCAGTATGGATGGATCTATGAAGGCATTAACTGGCTTACCTCTGGGATTAGAAGGGGAAGTTGGGAGGAAGTGGGGAGGCAACAGCAATGGGAAACATTGTTGCAAAGTTGAATGAGTGCACAGCCCTTCTTAATATGATTCAACTATTGAGCCCTGGTGTGGTAGTGATTATGCACTGCGCAGCTAACAGCAAAATCAATAGTTCAAAACCACTAGCAGTTCCTTTAGAGAAAGATGAGGCTTTCTACTCCCATCAAGAATTACAGACATTGGGCACCAACTCCATCTCTGGAATTGGTGAAAAAGATGCACATGCTTAGCATGTGCTCCAGCTTTGTGGAAGAGCTGTCATTACATCACTTTTTCCTGGTTGCTATAGTAACCACTGACCTCCAGAGCTACATGCTAATTCTGATGGGTATGTTTTCCCGGAAGACAAAACCATGTTTTCAATTATGAAATAAGGATGCCACTGTGTATCACATTTTTCACTCTACTGAAGAAGCATCGAGAGAGGTTTTCAATCATCTTTTACGAAGACAATGGAGATTGAGAAAGGAAACAAAAATCTGTCCAAGCTAACAAAAGCTGGGGGTGGAATCTCTGGTACCAAGCCTTTGATATTTCCGCCAACCAGCTCCACCTTTCTACAGCCTTCATGAATGCAGCCTCTGTGTCAGCTGTAAACAAAGAACTCTGCAGAGCTGTGCGCAGCACACAGCGGTCGGCTTTTCTCCTCCTTGCCTGTTGCTTACATTCCATGGTAAATTAGCAAGTGATGATACCAAATTTACCTCCATTGAGTTGATTCTGCCTCACAGCGACCCTGGAGGATAAAGTCGATCTCATTTGCTCCCTTCGGGTTTCCAAAACTGTAAATCTTCCTGGGACTAAGAAACCTTGCCCTTGTCCTGTGGGACAGCTGGTGGGTTTGAACTATGAACATTGTCCAATCCTTAACCCCCGTGCCACCAGAACTCTCAAAATTAAGATTAGCCCCGAAAAGTCCCAAAACAGGCCCTTCCTTGCGCCCTGCTCCAATGCACACTGCAGAGGCAGGGGTTGGGAAGGGTTTTATTAAACTGGATTAAAGCCAACCCCTAGGGCCCTCTAGGAAAGGCAATTGACTTTCCCAGAGGTGTCCAAGGCTGTAGTCTCACAGGAGCTGACTGTCCCAACTTTCTCCTGCCGATCAGCTGGTGGGTTCCAAATGGCCACCTTCCGTTAACAGCTGAGCGCTTTAACCACTGTGTCTCCAGGCCTCCAGAGTAGACGAGTCATAAAAACAGAACAACTTAGAGAAAGTTCATTATTAAAAGCTCAGTAAGAAGCACCCTGACCTGTGCCTGTGCCACGTGGACGAACTGGTGGGCCCAGGTGGACGCAGCACCATGACCTGCACCCAGCGGGACACCTGTCGCTGAGGCCCACCAAGCCCTCCGCCGCTGGGCAGCCCCGCGCAGAGCCCTGCAAAATGTAGCTCGACTGGGAGTGAGGGAGGAGTCACTTCACTTAGCAGTCACGGCCTCCGGTGTCCTAGCCTGACCTCCAGCTTCAGTGACTTTGGTCACCTTGTCTCCCCCAGGTTGCCACACGTGCCTTAAGTCACCACGATCCTCTCCCATCCACATCGAACGCACTGCCATCGAGCGGCCCAAATCCCTCTCATCTCCCTCCTGGTGGTTTCAAACTGCCGACCTTGGGGTTAGCAGACCAATGCTTAACCACTACGCCACCAAGGTTCCTATAGCTACCAGGGCCCCTATCTCGACCATAAGCAGCCCCCAGTTCTCTGGCAAAAGACAATTTCTATATTTTAGATTTTTTGAGGATTTAAAATGAACAATGAAGAAATCAAACCGGTTGCTATGGAGTTGCCATCTCTAGCTCGTGGAAACGCCACGTGTCTCCGAGGTGAAGTGTGTTCCACGGGGTTTTCAATGGCTATTTTTGTTAAGTGTGTTTAGAAGTAGATTGACATTGCTTCCTGTGCACTTCTGTGTGGACGAGAGTAAGTAGAGCCAGGAGCTATTATGTCTCTTTCACTCTGTGAATGAATTAAACTATAATTGTCTAGGCAGCTACTGTTGTGTTCCAGTCTACATATGAGGCCGCCAGCACCGAGAGGCTGTGTAGGCTGCCCAACAGAATGCAGGCGTGAACCAAGATCACCCCGAAGAACCCAGCCCGCTGCTCCTAACCATGTACTGGACTGGCACCCAGTAGGAGGCACGGAGGACAGGGAAGTGGATGTGTGTGAAACCAACTTCTGTTTGTTCTACTGATGGGAGATGACACAGGGCTTAACCTTCAGCCACACAGCCACTCAGCCAGTGGACCCTCTCCCGTCTCTGCCCCACCTGATCTTGCCAGTCACCCTCTGCTGCCCACCCCCCAGCAGTCTCTTCTCTGCGCTGCTCCCATGCTGCCC
The DNA here is from genome assembly GCF_050624435.1 of Tenrec ecaudatus. Lineage (NCBI taxonomy): Eukaryota > Metazoa > Chordata > Mammalia > Afrosoricida > Tenrecidae > Tenrec > Tenrec ecaudatus. The sequence goes on along the minus strand of NC_134540.1, from coordinate 46,592,064 downwards.
TCTGCCAGCTGCTCCCCACACACCACCAGAGGCACCTGGGAACAGTTGGCTTAAATCTCCTGCTCAGAGCTCCCCCATGACTCCCTCTCACCCAGAATCCAAACGAAACCACGAGGCTCCATGTGATCTGTCCCCGTCACCTCGCGTCTCCACCACCCAGTCCTACTGAGCTCCCCTCATTGCTCTGTTCCAGTCACACTGTCCTGCCAACGTGCCAGATACACTCCCACCTCAGGGCCTTTGCACTGTTTGTTCTCTCTGCCCAGAACACTCCCCACTCCAACTCCTCAGGTTTGCTTCCTCACCCGCGTCAGGTCCTTATTTGGGCGTCACTGTCCCCACTTCTAGCATTGCTGGGACCCAGCTAGCATTCCCGGTTGAATGAGTGAATCAAACCAGAAGAGGTGCCAAAGCAAACAAAGGAGCAACAGCCAAGGAAAACCAACGCATCCTCGTCTGGCAGAGATTTCCAGGTTGCCAAGTGTTCAGGTTGGGGACAAAAAGTGAAACTCTTCTGGGGATACCCACAGCAGAACAAGTGCAAGTCCCCACCTGGCGCGCTAGTCCCAGTCCCCATAAGCCAGAAGCTGCAGACAGGTGATTTGAGGGCCAAATCTTCTTTGCTGCCCACATGTTTAATTTAGCCAGCTAAATATTTACAATGAAAAAGTGTGTGTATACATCTCACTGCCTTTCAAGTCAATTCTGACTCATAGCAACCGTATAAAACAGGGTAGAACTGCTCTGGGGGTGTGTGTCCAAGGCAATAACTCTTTTTTTTAAAGGTGTTAAAAAATTTTCATGGTAAATCACCTTTAAAATAAGTTGTATACATATAATCACAATCTGTTCTACTTTTCCCCGACCTCCCACATTCAGTTTGCTCCCCCAAACCCCTTCACCCTCTCTCGCCCCTGCGACATCCCCAATAAACCATTGCGTCAGTTACCATCACTATGCAGCTACTCCTTTTGTGCTTCAAAAATTGGGAAACCCAACAGAAATCATTTTTTTAATGGCAAGGATAAAATAATAATATAAAGATATAAATAATGAGTAAGAAAGAAAAGACCACCATAAAATCAATATTTAAAAAGCCAGGTAAGAAATTTTTGTCATGGAACAAGCAAAAACAAGTTCAGGTTGGGTCAAGAGGGAGGTCAACGGACCAAGTATCAAGGTCGATCCAGCATGATCAAGTTTACAATGTTCTCTGATAGAGAGGCCCTTCAAGTCTTGCCTGTGGCGTGAGGGGAGGGGCCAGGGGCCTAATCTGACTAGACACTCAGCAGCTGGGTTTTGGGCTTCCATGTCCTCCATAGCCTTCTACAATTGGATTTTCACAATTTAGACTCTGATACTTTTCCTTTTGTTATATTTGGAACTTGTTATTGTCACCTGTGCATCACACAAGCTGGAGGGCTTCTTCCAGGTGAACTGAGTTGACTCCTCACTTAGATGGCTGCTTGTTGAATACAAGGGGCTATAACTCTTTATAGGAGTAAAAACCTCATCCTTCTAATGCACAAAGACAGTGGTTCAAAACCACCATCTGCTCTTGTGCATATCTATATATCTACATAAATATATGTATATGTGGGTACATATCTAAATCTACTTATCTATGTACGTAACAGGACATTTTTCACATCAAAGAATCACATCCCTACTTCACTTGAAATTCTGATGGCAATCACTAACATATGTCTAGGTTGATTTATGTTCATAAAATTACCATTTGGGAGGGGAAGATAGTGGAATTTTAAATAACCCAAACAAATACCACTTACTATGAACCAGACGCTTTTTCTGGGAGGCTAAACTAACCAAAGCAAACTTGTTGGCAGCCAGTCCTTTCTGGCTCAGCAATGCTATCAGGCAGAGGGCTGTCCTCAGGACTGAGGAGATCACCACTCTTCATGGGAGCAGCCAGCCTCATCTGCCCCCGCCTTGCACAGGAGAACTACTGACAAATATGGGTCCAAGAATGCAGAAAATGTTCTAAAATGGGCTATGGTGAGGATTGCACAACTCTTCTTAATATCTTTAAGCCTTTGAATTGTACGGTACACGGATTAGATGCCAATAGTAAAAAAAACATTTTTAAAAGGTTAATTAAAAACCTTTTATAGGTGAGAAAGCCAAGGTAGCACATTTACGTGACCAGCCCAAGGCCAGGCCATGGAAGTGTGTAGTTGGAAGTTAAGTAGGGAGATCTGGCACCAGTGGGCCATGCTCACACTCAGAGGCACTGTATTTTTCTCCTTAGCACTTGACAACTTCTAATATAATATTAATGGGTACTGTTGATCATGTTATACATATTGGATATTTTAAAAAACCAACTGAAATCTTTCTCACAGAAGATTGAGATTAGGGCCAAAATTACTAGAAGCAATACCTAAAGTCCCTTCTCCTACCCCCTCCCCCCATCATTTGGACAAAAATCCATGCTGGGGTATAATTCAATTTTAGAACATTAAAAAAAAGAGCTCAGTAAGACAAAGTTTATTTGGGCCATTTTCGCTTCTGCAGCTTGGGGTATTGGGTAGTCAATCAGTTCCAATATCATAATTATTTCACCACACCCTTCACATTGCAGGTTAAGTATTGAGCTGATGACCAGAAGGGAAAGACATTCATTATGATGAGTATATGATGAATTTCACCAGCTTAATGATGGATCGATTCTTAGGTGTTTTTCAAAGTATCAATTGAGTAGACTATTAAAGAGTTCATGGATTTAACAATCCTCTATTGTAACAAAAAGACTCTCCAGATGCCTTTTTATTCACATTTTATTTAAAAAGTTATTTTTAAAACGCATTTTGTTTCAAGTGTTCACTTTTCATATGAAAGACCTGAGAGAGAGAGAGAGAGAGACTTGAGGAGATCTACCTGAGCTTATCAAATAATTCAATAATGGGAGCAGTCCTGTAATTCTTAAACTAATACATGGAGATGAAAGGATTCATTTACTATTCTCTGCTCAATTTTAAATGGAAAGATCCTAATTCATTCTTGGTAGAAGAACATTATGCTTAAGTGTTCTATACAGAGAAATGCAATGATACATATAGAATATATAGCATTTATCATGTACAAGTATCCTCTTTTATGTATGGTGATTTTTCATTCATTTTTTAAATTACAGAAATAAATATCATAAGATAGTTTAAGATAACCATTTTGAAAGAACTAGATGCCAACACGATGGCACCTAACAACAGCTCTATTTCATGACCATATATGTTCCATTAACAATAGAAAAACAGTTGTCTTAGAGTTGACTTCTACTCATGGTGACCCGGTGTCAGGATAAAACGATACTCTAGGGCAGTGGTTCCCAACCTTCCTCATGCTGCGACCCTCATGTTGTGGTGACCCCCCAACCATAACATTCTTTTCATTGCTACTTCATATCTGTCATTTTGCTACTGTTATGAATCAGGTGACCCCTGTGAAAGGGTTATTCGACCCCCAAAGGGGTCGCAACCCACAGGATAAGAACCGCTGCTCTATAGGGTTTTCAATGGCTGATTTTTCCAGAAGTAGATCACCACGCACCTCTCCCAAGACTCAAATCCCCATCGTTCCCCCATTAGCTGTGTGAACCACCTGCAGTACTGAGGAAGTCTGTGTATGACTCATTGGCTCATGGTTTCACATCAGTTTTCTCTGAGCAGTTAAATTACTCCCATACTTTAGAAGTCTTCATTTAGATGGTCTATTAATTGGCTGGAGCAAATAAACACTCAAGTATAAAAAAGAGTTTACATGCAGACTTCTGGCCTGTGAAAACCTTAAAAGTTCTATATTCTTACATCAAAGAAAAGACTGCATTTTCTAAGGATTAAAGTAGTGTGTCAAGTTGGCTAGGCCATGATTCTCAGGAATTTGGCAGTTATGCTGTAGTTGGGCAGTTAAGTAATGCATGTAGTAGTCATGCCCTAGATGAAAAGTGATACAACGTAATCACTTTCATGATGAGATCTGCGAAAAACAGTCAATCAATTGAAAGAGAGTCTTGTTTTTGTAAGGAGTTTCGCCTGTATCCAATATGTATGCATGTTCTGGAAACACTCCCAAGCTTTTTGCTCAATCTGGCTCATCAGCGTCTGACCGTCAGTCCCTTGGATTTCCACCAGTGTTGCTCCAATCTTCATCAGCCCTTGCCGCAATGGGCCTCGGGAGAAGCCGACAACCTGCCCACTGGCTCGGGGACTTGGGACGACATGAACCATTTCTTTGCCATAACCATCACTCTACAGATGCAGAGATAAGCTCCGCTAGCTTTGCCTCTCTAGAGAACCTGGCCAAATGCAGCACCCAATTAAAGTAATTAAATACATCCTCTCTGGCTCCTTATCTTTCAACATGCCAGTCACTGCCTGTCTGGTTTCTTAGTTGCTTGAGTTAAAAATTTAAAAAAGAAAAGAAACTTTAGTACATGGTAATATTGTTTTTAATGAACATCTACAACAGTTATAATTCATCTTGTTTAAAATTAAAGTAGGCATTTTTTATGTGGAGTTTCTTTTTAAGTCAGACCTGAAGGAAGAGAAGAGCTCTTGGGAGCAACCTTGAGAAGTTTCCTTTTTAAACTCAGTAAGTAAAACAACCACTTACAAGGAAACTTGTAAGAGCTAGAAGTCAACAAGACTGCCTTATTTTTCAAGGTCTCTCAAGTTGTCTACCTTCTCTGTGACTCTTACTGGAAAATACCTGCCTATTCTTTCTCTGACAGGTTTCTACCTTACACAGGTCCCAGTTTTCTCAGATGTTACTTTTTAATTGCATGTGTTTTATTGGAATTATTTTATTATAAAACATACATTATATAAGTCTAATGCTTCATATGTTCCATCCCAAATTTGTTAAATGACCACATAATTTAAAATATGTGTGGCCAGAGTCTCTCTGGTGCTAGAAATAAAGTCATTCTGGTTTTCTTTCTGCTCCTGATTTTCCTAGTTCTGTAACCAACCTACTTTGTGTCCATCTTCTAATTCCGCGGGTGCTCCCGTGCCACTGCATCCCGTCCTGCTTTGATGGAGATAGCGTCCAAGGCTCGATCTCCATCTTTTTCTTCTGGGCTCCAGAACCACCTATTCCATTTTCTATTGGTTACTCCACTCATTTTCCGCGAATATGCCTCATATTCAACACGTCCCAAATGGAACTCTTTACTTTTTCTCATTTCGTCTCTCTCTCAAGCTGATTCTCTTTCTACATTTCCCGTTTCCATAGACGACGGCTCACGGTTCTCTCAGTCACACCAGCAGGAGCAGGAGCACCAGCATTCCCTCCGTCTCCTTTCCTGTCCACATCCACTCGGTTACTGACCATATCACACCCGTTCTCCAAAACCAGTTATAAGCTATCTATTGTTCTCACTCTTGCTACCTATTAACCCATTGCTGCAGAGACCAGTCCAACTCGTAGCACCCAAGTAGGCCCCAGAAGATCGGCATCGTATGACTTGGGGAGCAGTGAGCTACTAACCCCAAGCTCGGCGTGCAGAACCATCGGCTTCTTTGAGGGGGAAAGATGAGGCAGTGCATTCCCACAAAGATTTACAGTCTCACGAACCCACAGGGACAGTTCGGTTCTGTTCCACAGGGTTGCTAAGGGTCAGAATCGACTGGAGGGGAAGTAGGGAGATTGGTTTGAGGTTTTGGAATCGTTTCCGAAGCTGTCGTGTCCTCCTCCATTGGAGGGGAATGGTGACTTCCAACAGCCAGCACGCCATCAGATCTCCTTATCCCGGAGCGCAAATCATCACCACATGCTTTGAATTCCGTAAAAATCTGAGTACTGGCTTCCTCTATAATTCAGGTGCTGTTATCATGGGGTTTACAGACTCCCACAATTACTAAGAATTTGTGAACTTGAGTGGGGAAAGTTACATGTTTACTTTCACCAGCCAAACCAAAACCCACGTCCACTGCTGAAGGGTTGATTCTGACTCTTCGTGGTGGCCCTTTTGCACAGAGCAAATCCACCTCATATGGTTTCTAAGGCTGTGATGTTATGGAAGCAGACTGAGATCGTTTTCTCCCGCAAAGTGCTGGTGGGTTTGAACCAGTGCCTGTAGATGCACAGATGACCACTTTAACCACGGCACCACCAGGACTCTGTTGGATATATATTCCAACTTCTCTCCACCATTACTATTATTATAATTACAGTCCTCCAAGTGGTATGAAGGAGCCCTGGTGGCATAATGTGTTTTGTGTTGGGCTGCTAATGGCAAGGTCAGCAGTTCAAAGCCCCCAGCTGCCCCATGGGAGAAAGATGAGGTTTTCTGCAGCCATAAAGATCTAAAGTCTTGGAAACTCACAGGGGGAGTTCTACACTGTCCCGCAGGGTCATATGCATCAGAATCAACTTGATGGCAGGGAGTGACTGTGAAAGAATCTTTTCATGTGAGCTCCTTAATATATATTTTCTAAAACATCATCACGATTTCCCTTTTTCTTCATTAACACAATAGAAATTTAAGCTCTTTTCACCTTTTAATATTTTGAATCACGCTGCAAAGAACACTGGAGAGAGGCGGGGAGGGAGGGCAAAAAATGAGCTGATACCAAGAGCTTAAGTAGAAAGCAGGTGCTTTGAGAATGAGATGGCAACAAATGTGCAAATGTGCTTGACACAATGGATGGATGGATGGATTGTGATGAGCTGTACGAGCCCCCAGTAAAATGATTTTTAAAAAAAGAACACTGGAGAACAGTCAGCTGTCTGAGTCCCTGCTTGCAAATGCCTCTCTGCAGTACAGATTACAGTGGAGGTTCCATGAAGATTCCGTGCTTCGGTAAAGATATGATCCTGGCAATGCTATGAGCTATTTAACCCCCTATTTGGAAGTCTTTTGAGTGGAATCGAGAGGTCATGGCTTTAGGAGGAACCGCCAGCTGTCTTCTATCCCAGCTGCACCTTTTACATCCCCACCAGCACCGAGGAGGGCTCAAAATTCACCACACACTTGTCAACATGTGTTTTCTCTTTTCCAGATGACAGACATCTGTGACAGTTGGGTTTTGTGTCCATTTGGTTCACTGTGGCTGGGCGGTTTCTCAGGATAGAGGTAGGGATTCCCTTTGATGTGATTGAGCCCCACGGAACCAGCTCCAGGATGGGATGGGACATGACATAATCAACTCTGTGAGCAGGCAGCAGCTGTGGTGGAATGACACCCCCTTGATTAGCTCACAATCTTGATGCAATTAGAAGAAAAGACTCCTTACGAGTGTGGCCTGCTCCTTTTAAAAAAATTCCTTGGGAAAGTGTGTTAATTCTGCTGGATCTGTAACTTTTAAAAAATATCATTTTATTGGGAGCTCGTACAACGCTTATCACAATCCATCCATCCATCCATCCATCCATCCACTGTGTCAAGCGCATTTGTACATTTGTTGCCAACATCATTCTCAAAACATTTGCTTTCTGCTTGAGCCCTTGGTATCAGCTCATTTTCCCCTTCCTCCCCGCTACCTCCTCCCTCATGAACACTTGGTCAGTTATAAATTATGAATTTGTCATGTCTTACACTATCCAACGTCTCCCTTCACCCACTTTTCTGTTGTCCATCCCTCAGGGAGAAGGTTATATGTAAATCCTTGTAATTGGTTGGATCTGGAACTTTTATCTACTTCATCGATTTCTTGCCATATTGCCTGAGGATCCTAGGAGCCTTAGAACCCTGGGAATGGAGGGCTGACCTTGGATTCATTTGACTCTGCATCCACCGGGCTATGGTCTTCTGATTTCATCTTCCTGCTGTCTGGTTCATCACTCCTTGACATAAGAGAAGCTTCTTGCTTACTAGCTGACCCACGGACTTGAATTGCACTGGACTTATCCACTTCTACAACTGTGTGTGAGTATTTCTTGAAATAAGTCTCTTTCTGTGTACATACATATAAAAATGTTACGGTTCTTGCTTCTTTAAGGTACCCAGCCTAACACACCATACTTATTTGGGAAGTGCAATCCCAGGGCAATGACAATGAAGGAAAGAGAGATAAGGCAGGAAAGGATGGGAAGCAAGTTCAAGGTGATGAATTCCTATGGTGGCCACAGCTTCAAGGTGGCAAAGGCCCACACTCTCACAACAACAACCAAAAGAAGCAGAAGACTCCCATCTCAGGAGGTATATCTGCTCGGCTGTCCAAGTTGGAACAGACAGGACTGAAGAATCAGGGGGTGTGAGGTGCTTATCTCACTGTGGCTTCCACTGACATTTCCCACGGCTAATATGCTAAGCAGCTTTCAGTGTGGTTATTCATCACTTGTGTATCTTCTTTGGAGAAATACACATTTAAATACTTTGTCAATTTATACTTGTATATTTTGGTTGTTCAGTTACAGGAGTTCTTTATATGTTCTGTACACTAAATCTTTAAAATATATGTGCAAATATTTTTCTCCTGTTCTGTAGGTTTCTTTTCACCTTCTTGATAATGTCTTTTATTCACAACAACCTTTGATGAAGGCCAATTTATTTTTTTTCATTATTCATGATTTCGGTATTTCTAAGCATCCATTACCTAATCCAAGACCATGAAGATTTAACCTGTTATTTTCTACTGAGAGTTTTGTGATTTATTTCCTATATTTAGGATCTTGATTCATTTTTTTTAATTAACCATTTTATTGGACGCTCTTACAGATAGTATAGTAATCCATAATTCAGTTAGATGAACCATAATTTTACAATTGCTATCACCATCATTTTCTAATCGTTTATTTCTTCTTGAACTCTTTGACATCAGCTCCCCTCTATCTTGATTCATTTTAAATGAATTGTCATGCATGGCATGAAGTAGAGTTTCAAATTTATCGCTTCATGTGGAAATCCAGTCATCCCGGCAGCACTTGTGGAAGGGCCTATGCTTCCCCCACGGAACTGACTTGTATCCTGATCACAAATCAACTGGTTGGACCCCAAATGTTCAAAGCAATTTGAAGAAGATGAACAAAGAGCAATAAGTACATAGAAGATTTGAACACTGTAAACCAACTAGATAGAACAGATATATTTATGTCTCCCGTGCACTTTCCAAAATAGATAATATGCTAGGTATCTATAAAAAATGGCCTAATAAAATTTAAAATATTGAAATCATGCAAAGTATCTTTTCTGATCACAGTGGAATAAAACTAGAAATAAATTAACAGAGAGAAACTGGAGAATTAAAAAATGTGAGGAAATTAAGCAACACACTATCAAATAACCAGTTGGTCAAAGAACAAATTGAAAAGAGAATAAAAAATACCTTAAGATTAGTATAAAAGAACATTCAGTGGAGCAAAAAGTATTGGATGCAGACAGAAAAGTGCTAAGAGAAAAACTTAACTCTCTAAGCAACTATGTTAAAAAAGAAAAATATTTCAAATCATGAATGTAACTATATGTTGAGGAATTAGAAAAAGGAAAGCCAACAAACACAAAGCTATCAGAATAAAGCAAATGAAAAGAGTAGGGCAAAGGTAAATGGACAGAGAAGAGAAAAAATAGAGAACCAAGAAAAATAAAAGTCGGTTATTGGCAAAGACAAAATTTATATATCATTAACTACACTGGCAAAGAGAAAAGACAAAAACTAAATTTAGAAGTGATGCGGGAGATTAGAACTGTTTTTTAAAAAGCTATGGGGAAATACTATGAGCAATTGTACATATAGTTATTAGATAATCTAGATGAAATACATAAATTTCTAGTAACCTATAAATTATATTTACTGACTCAAGAAGAAATAGAAGATCTGAACACATATCACAAGTGAAGACATTAAATCAGCAATAAAACACCTACCAGTAAAGAAAGAACAAGGGTCAGCTGGCTTCACTAGCGATAGCACCTGAACATTAAAAAGAACTCACACCAATACATTGTTTACCTCCTAGTTTTAAGGAATCTTGGTTTGTTTTTGTTTACAAGCTGTGACCCTTCTCTTTCTCTCTCCCTTTAATTTTTAAAAATTAATTTGTATATTTTTTCTTTCTTGTTTGTGGTATATAATACAAAGAAAAACGTAATCTGTGTGGGGGCATGGGCCACCTCTTCAAGTCAGTGACAGTATCCCAATACACCCCTCCACACACACACACACACACACACACACACACACACACAAACATGCACACACACACAATTATGGGATTCTTTTTTGGTCCTTTATTTTCCTTCTCTATTCCCACCCTCCCTCCCTCCTTACCTTATCTCATTGCTCTCCCTTACCTTATCCCGGAACCATGGCTTTGCCGTAGTCTTTAAAGCAGTGGTTCTCAACCTTCCTAGTGCCGCAACCCTTTGATACAGTTCCTCATGTTGTGGTGACCCCCCAAACCATGACATTATTTTCGTTGCTACTTCATCACTGTAATTTTGCTACTGTGATGAATCGGGTGACCCCTGTGAAAGGGTCATTCGACCTCCAAAGGGGTTGTGACCCACAGGTTGAGAACCGCTGCTTTAAAATCATCATTTGGTGTGAAAAACATTTTAATTTTCCCCCCTTTATAATAATGTTAGCATCAATACATTTCAAATATTTACCAAAAACCAATAATAAATAAATAGATAGATAGATAAATAAATAGATGAGGAAACATTTTCTGGCTCATTCTGTGAAGTCAATATTACCCTGACACCAAAGCTAGACAATGACATTACAAGAAACGAAAACTACAAAGCAATAGCCCTTATGGATGTAGAAGTCAATATCCCCAGCATAGGGCGTCCAGCAGCATTTCTGAAGGACTAGACACAGGGATCACCTAAGGTTTACCTCAGAAATAAAAAGTTGGGTGACCATGAAAAAATCAATAAATGTAGTGCATAACACCACTAGGATAAAGGGGTGGAAAAGCCACATGGTCATTTAAATTGATACAGAGTCATTTGACAAAACTCAAAAACTCTTTCATGTGAAATATTCAACAAACTAGGAGTAGAAGGGACATTTCTCATGGTAAAGAATATTTAGGAAAAGGACATTTGTAAAGTTCAGGAGAAAGACAAGGATGTCCATTTTCACTATTACTGTTCAGTATTATACAAAAATATCTTAGCTGGAACCAGTAGGCAAGAAAATACATTTTTAAAATGTGAACTGGGAAAAAAATAAAAATTATCTCTTTTCACAGATGACATGATCCTATATAGAGAAAAATCCCAAAGATTCCACAAGAAAGCCACTGGCGCTAAAAATGAAGGCAGCAACGTGGCGGGGTATCAGGCCAGCACACGAAATTCAGATGTGTTCCTACACAACCATGTTATGGGTTTAATTGTGTTCCCCAAAGTAAGTGTTGTAAATCCTAACCCCACTCCGTGTAGTACCTCATTTAGGAGAAGAGTTCCTCCTTCCCGTGATTGTATGATTGTCAGCAGTCAGCCTTTTCTGAGGTGTCAACAAGTGCTTGGCCTGCTCTGGAAAGGTTCTCTGCAGAAGGTCTTGGATGGAGTGGAGCAACGTGTGGAACTGAAAGTCATAAATGAGACCAGGCTTACTGGTTAGAAAAAGGCTACCGGGGGCCCCCCAAACTATGTCCTTACTCTCCAGGTGCGAAGCTAAAATTACTTTCCCGTTAGAATAATCAACCATTTAAGATGAAAAGAGCAGCCTTTGCTCAAGGACAAGGCTACTCCTTTAGAAAAGAAGGCGTAATGAAAACACAGGGAGAAAGTGGGATATCCTCTGGTATTTTTTACTGTGTGAGCTCCTGTCGATGCCAACAGGAAGAGGATAGGCAGCTATTTATGCTTTTTATTGAAAAAGTCAGATCAGAAAAGATTTCATGAAGCAATTACATTAGATTCTGTTTTCAACTAGAAAATATCCTATGTCCGCTCACTATTGACACTTCTCCATCTATGGCACTTATTTCTGTTGGTCTTTGATCTCTATAAGCAACTCACTACCATCGAGTATTAACTGCCTCATATCGACCCTCTATAGGGTTTCCAGATGGTAAATCTTTACTGGAGCAGACAGCCTCATCATCTGCCTCCCATGAAACTGCTAGTGGGTTTGAACCACTGACTTTGGGATTAGCAGTGCAATGCCTAACCCACAAGTATCTGTCAACCTATTGTTCACACTGTGCACGCACACCCTTTTGTACACCAAACTCTCCTTCCTGCCTTCTGAAGTGTTGCAGCAAATGGGAAGGGAGGTCGATCCAGTTGTGAAAGAGGCACCAGACAGGAATAATTTTGGCAAAGAAACTTGTTGATGGAAATGGTCTCCGTGCTAGAATCCAACTGCATAGAGGAGTCAGCGCTCCTCTGGTATTTTGTTGATACCAAGGAGTGGATGAAGTCCTTTTTTATTTCAAGTTATGGCCCAGGGAGATAGTCTGTACTCTATGTGTGCTCCTCTGGGAAGATGGTGACGCTAAAGGTGATACTCCAGCTAAGAGTCGGGATTCTATTTGCATGACAGGGTAGTCACATTGTACTTAAATGCATAACATGAGTGATTATATAGATATATGGTTACTGGGAAACTTCCTGTTGGTGATACGGCATGGGGGCCATGTCTGACCTTGGCTACACAGAGGAAAAGGAGAATCCAACTCCATGCCACGGCCAAGTGCCACAAGGCAGAAGGCAAACGTGTCTCCACCCTCCATCTTTCTTCACCCTAATCTGACACCAACCAGCCCCGTGATGGCACTCCACTTCTCTGCGGGGTTTTCTAATTCACTGAAAGACTGCACAACACTCACAAAGACAATGCTCATGATTATGGAGTGTACTCGGGAAGCTAACCCATGAGTCAAATTTTACTAGGTAACAGTGAGGTTTTTTGTTTTAACAGATTATAAAGTTCTAAGGCTTCAGTTCTTAGGTCTACAATGCCACTATCAGCTGACCTGGCAGGCAAATCTCTCTCCCTGGCATGGGAAGTCTGCCACGATGCCCCCTGGCCTCAGTGCTGCTGCTCTGCTTTAGCTCATGATCTTGGGGCTGTCGACTGGGCAGCCTGTGCCAATTCAGACAGAGATCTTGACCGTGTTCTACCGGTGGCCCTTCTTCTTGACCCTGGGATTAGCGCCCTTCCTGCTTCTGAGTACTTGCAAAGATATGGGTGTGTGCGTGTGTGTGAATATACATATATGTTCATGAATCAACTCATATTTTGGAACTACACTACATGAGATGTCCTGTAAAGGATATTCAACCCTCCAGCGAGGGTTGAAAGCGAGCGCATGTCACTGGGAAAAGAATAATAGTACTGAGAATTGAGTAATTGTGTTAGGATATATACTTCATCTCTCCATCTATACTTTGAAAAATCATTTATAAATTAAGTTAAACAATATAAATAATCAAGTGTTATGGATTGAATTGTGACACCTCACCGTATGTAACCTTGGCTGGACCGTGATTCTCAGCAGTTACATTCTGATGTAATGATATAGTAATTTCCCACTTTGTGAATGTATATAATCACCTCCATGTGATAATCACCTCCATGTGATAATCATCTCCCTGATGACGAGATCAATGGTTTTGGGTGGCATGGTGGGTTATGTGTTCAGCTGCTAACCGCAAGGTCAGCAGTGTAAATCCACAAAACTGGGAGAAAGATGAAGCTGTTCCTGTAAAGATTCACAGCCTTGGAAACCCGAAGAGGCAGCGCTACCCTGTAGTATAGGGTCTCCGTGAGTCAGAATAGACTTAGTAGCAGTGAGTTTGTTCTTTTGATGCAATAAGCTATGAGAACCAGTCCACTGAGAGGGACTTTACTGGAGGGTGTGACCTGCATCGTATTTTATCCTGTGGTAGATAAAAGGAGAGACAGGTGAGCAGAAGAAAACTACCACCAAGAAAGACTGGGAGCAAAGTATGTACTTGAAGACAGGGTCTCTGCACTGGGACCCCTAGACTTGGGGGAAGACTAATGCTGAGGCCCACAGGCCCACAGAGATGGGAAGGAGACAGGAATCTCCTTCTAGAGCTGATGGAAGAAGCCTGCCCCTGGAGCTGGCACCCTAAATCCAGACCTCTAGCTCCTAAACTGTAAGAGAAGAAATTCCTACATGTTAAAGCTATCCATTTGTAATATTTCTATTACAGCAGCCATAGGTAAATAAGACACCCAGTATAATACAACATGCTATACTATATTTAGTAATTGTTCTAAAGAAGATTCTTGAGAGATAGGGTGTTGTCACCTGCCATCCAGTCCCTTCCAACTTGGGGCAACCTTTTGTACAACCCAACTAAATAGTGCTCAGCCCTGTGCCACCTTCACAATTGTTCTTTCAGCACACTGTCACAGCCACTTGTCGGTCCAATGTCTGGAGCCACTTTCTCTTTTTCAGCCATTTCAAGAGGTAGCTGATGACCAACCATGGGACTGAAAGAGGTTCCAGCGGCACCGAATGCGTGAGCCAAAAACAAGGCTCCAGGAATGGACTGAACACCAATGGAAATGTTTTAAACAGCTGGTGAACACTGGAAGCATTTACTCATCTAAGCCATGCAAAAAAGAAATCCCCAAACACACTGTGGTCAAGTGGATCCTGCCTCGCAGTGGCCTATGGAACAGAGTAGAACTGCCCCTGCGAGTTTCCACGGTTTCAAATCTTTGTCAAAAGCTTCATTTTTCTGCCATGGAGCAGCTAGCGATTTCTAACTGCTAATATTGCAGTCAGCAGCCCAGCTCGTACATCACTCCACCACCAGCCTGTGGGAAGAGCTGCGTCTGCCCATTCCAAAGAAAGGTGGCACAAACTAATGCAGAAACGATTAATAATGCAAACAATGCCATCCATATCACATCCGAGTGACATTCGACGGGAGAGAATGAGAAGCGAGTGCACCAGTACATCAACAGCGTGGCAGTTGGATTTTATGTCAATTCGCAGCAGTGTGAAACTGTTGGGGCGGAGTCCTACCTGTCAGTCAGCCTGCAGCCTGATGATGTCTCCTTGGAGGGTGGCCTTTTCATGAGAGAGACACGAGAACGTCTCGCTCCTCTCGTCCTTTACTGAGACTCTGTCTGCCTATAGGGGCAGGGTGGCTGCTTGTGGGCCACTTACCGTGGAAGATAACCTCTGACCTGTCCGTGCCCAGCCACGTCCTCGCCAACCTTGTATCCACAGGAGTCTGTGCCCACTGGCCTGTGATCTCCTCCACCCTTTCTGTGGCCGCAGCCTGCAGCTGCGGCTCCATGAGTCTGAGAGGGCATTGGCCAGCACTGGACTGATGAACTTGAGTTGAACTGAGCTATGACCCCTTCTTGATACAACTTTACTTCTTCACTTGATCTTAGTCCACAAGTCAAGAAGCAATTAAAATTACTTCTTGACATTAAGATGTTTTTTATATGTATGTGGGTGTCACTAGTTTTGTTTCTCTAGATAACCCCAGAAATTCAACCTGGATTCAGAAAAGGATGTTGAGGACACGGCACAAGGATATCACTGAGGACATCAAATGGATCTTAATTAAAAGCAGAGGATATCAGAAGGATGGTTAGTTGTGTTTTGTGGAATACCTTTGACTATGCAAAGGTATTAGAGTGTGTGGATCAGAACCAACTGTGGATGACATCGAGAAGAATGGGAATTGCAGAACACTTCATGTGCTCCCGTAGAACCTGTACGCGGACCAAACGAGAGTCATTAGAATGAAACAAGAACCTACTACATGGTTTTAAATCAGGAAAGGTGGGGTCAAGGTTGTATCCTTTCCCCACACGTAGTCAATCTATATGGTGTGCAAATAATACAAGAAATGGGACCCCATGAAGAAAGACAGGGCACTGGATGAGAGGCAGGTGTATGAACAAGCTGTAATGTACAGATGACACAACCTTACTGCTGAAAGCCAGGTGGACGTGAAGCACTTGCAGATGAATATCAAAGATGGTGGCCCCTTCACTATGGATTACACTTGAATGTAAAGAAAAGAGAATCTTCACCACTAGGAAGAGTAGACAAGATTAGGATAGAGGGTAAAAAGGTTGACGTTGTCCAAGATTTTGTCTTCCTTGAATACACGAACAATGCTCAAGGACACGGCAGTCAAGAAATTAAATGATGTATTGCCTTTGGCAAAATCTGCCACACAGACCTTTGCAAAGTGGTTTTTTTTAATTTACTATCTTCATGTATTTATTTATTTTACTGTGTTTAAAGAGCATGGTTGTCACTTTCAGAATGCAGGTGCACCTAAGTCACTGAAATCATTGAATTTATTTATTTTAACAGTTTTAGTGGTACTTAATCCACATATTAGACAATTTAATAGTTCAATCACATCAATAACAATTGTACAATAATTACCACAATCAATTTTGGAACATTTCCCTCCCCCGCATGATTAAATCCCCTTTAAAAAGAGTTGTGTAATCACCTTCAGCTCTAGCTCGCATGCTCCCTCCACCTTCATTGTTTACTACTGAAATCCCCTCCCCCGCCCCATCTCACCCCACCCCCAACTCCATCCCCTACAAATCCACGCATCAGTTATTATCTCTGCGCAGCCACCCCTTCTGTGCTTCACAAACTGGTAAACCCAACAGAAACAATATAGAAGAAAAGTGAAATGAAGTCAAGGATAAAACAATAGTAACATAAAGATAAAAAGGCAAACAGTGAGTAAGAAAAAGGACCACCATCATATTTAAAAAGCCAGGGAAGAAGTTTGTGCCATAGAACAGCAAGAGATACTTGGACCCAGAAAAAATTCAGGTTGGGTCTAGAGGGAGGTCAACTGACCAAGTGTCAAGTTTGATCCAGCATAATCAGGATTATAATGATCTATGTTTGATAGTAAGACTGTTCCAGATCTTTGCCTTTGGCTATTGGGGATCCGGCTTAATCTGACTAGATACTCTGCAGATGGGATTTGCATTCTCACTGTCCTCCACAGTCTTCCGCAAATTGGATGTTCCCAATTTTAACTCTGATACTTTTCCTTTCATCATATTTAAATTGTATTATTGTCATCTTTGGATCACACAAGCTGGTGTGCTTCTTCTATGTGGGCTTAGTTGACTCCTTGCTTAGATGGCTGCTTGTTGAAATCAGAGCACTTTCCATTGCCTCCCATGCATGTGAAAGTTGGAGAAGGAAGACTACAGAAGAATTGTTGCATTCAAATGATGGTGGTGAAAAATATTGGTTATCTCATTAACTGCCAGAAAAACAAATAAATCTGTCTCGGAAGAAGTACAGACAGAATACTCCTTAGAAGTAACGATGGCAATACTTTGTCATATATACTTTGGACCAGTCCCTGAAAGGCCATCATAAAAGTTTGACAGACGTTTGGTAAAAAAGAGGAAGACTCTTCCCTAATAAATTGTAAAAGAAGAAAAGAGAAAAAAATGATTAGGGCAAAGACTGTACAGATGTGCTTTATACAATTGATGTATGTATATGTATGAACTGTGAAAATAATTGTATGAGCCCCAATAAATTGTTAAAATAAATAAATAAATTAATTAATTAAAAAAAAAGAGGAAGACTCTTAAGGGGATAGATTGAGAGAGCAGTTGCAACAATGCACTCCGACAGAACACCTCTAAGAATGGCATAGGCCTGGGCAATGCTTTGTTCTGTTGCACACAGACAGGGTTGCCGTGAATCAGAACTGACTCAACAGCATCTAACAAAACAACCAAAAACCCAGTCACCGGGGAATAACAAAGTTTATAGCTAGCAAGACCCTATCATGTAATTCACTACATCACAAGTAACTGTTCACATAAAGCTTAATGAAAATACTATAGACCCTCACCCAAACCAAACAAACAAAAAACACATTAAATACCAATTTTTGTAAGACTATCAAAGTATCTAGTTATAATCATGATTTGTATATTTGAGACTATCTACACCTGTGGTCCTGTTTATTTCTTGTTTTTTTTTTTTACTTTCTATGTGGATTTACCTCACCTGTGGTCCTCTTTATGATCCCAATTGAATAGGCATACAGAAATTGCTTAATACTTAAAATATTATTCTATCCTTCAGAAATTCTCCAGAAAAGCAAGTTTAAGACTGCAGGGGATCTCTGCAGAAACATAGCTCTTATTTCCCTACAAGATGTGTGGATGTCTTATTTTTCAGAAGAGGCCTGGTGGTGCAGTGGTTAAGCACTTGGCTATTAATTGAAAGTTCAGTGACAGGAAAGGGTTGTTGGCGGTCTGCTTCCATAAAAAATTCAGCCTTAAATACCTGAGACTATCAAACTAAAATAACCTTTGCCCGTGGAATTGGAGCTATCTCTGGGGGTCACTGTCCTGCCAAGTACTAGATTGGCTTACAAAGTACAGTACCACCCACGAGTAATGTGCTCACTCAAGCAATGAACACATGAGACCAAACAATGAGCAGATACCCTCAAACAAGAAAGCCTGATGATGGAACCAGAATGGACATGACAATTCTGACACATTAGATTTTATCCAATGGCACAGAACAATTTTTATATAAAAATAGTTAAAGGAGAACCTAAACTACTGTGAACACTTGACCCAATACACGTTTCGTTTATTTATGTTGAATTAAGAGAGTATAAACCTTATTGGACAGCTTTACCCTGTCTCTATGAGTCAGAATCTACTAGAAAGGCCAGTGGTGTATTTTTCCTAAATGCTAAAAGAAATGCAAAAGTTTACCGACCCTTTATATTTCAGCACTGTGTAAGCATTTTGTTATTCTAATAGCCATCAGGTATTTCCTGAGCATTTTCTCATGTATTTCTGAAAAGCCCATTGAAATCTAATATCCATTTTATTATCTCCACTTGGCAAAAGCAAGCATCTGAGAGAATAGTGAAGCTCTTCATGAATACAGGCAGACCTCGATTTATAAAGGGTCTGTTCCATGACTCCATCGTTATGTTGGGAGTCGAACATCTCAGGAACAATTTTTTCTCTAAACCTTTATAAAGCATAACATTAACATCTGAGAATAAAACATCAGAAACACACTGCAGCATCCTAAGTAGAACATAATGATAAGATGTAAAAAAAACAAAACAGACAAGACGGTGGTGAGTTCTTGGTACTGGAACTAAAACATGTTGTAATCAGGGACTATTCATACCTGTACGAAAGTGGTGCTTCTAATCTGGATTCCATTACAATCGAATTGGGAGAATTACTACTAATGCCAGTAACTAATACTCTGAGCGGTCTAGAAACGTCGCGATATTGCTTAAATGCTCTGATTTGGATCTGACTCTACAGCATCCAATGACGTCACACCCACACACCCACATAGACAAAGCGGTTCCTTCCCGTTCATCTCTACCCTGGAGCCTGAGAGCAGGGGCGGGGAGCGGGGCAGGCCGGGGGGCGCGGGGGGAGGGGCGGGGAGGGAGCGGGGAGCGGGGCAGGCCGGGGCGCGCGGGGCATCCTGGGAGTGGTAGTTCGCTGGGGCGGCTGCCTCAGCTCTAACCCGCAAATCCCTGGCGGATGTGCTCAGGTGGAGACAGGTGAGGTTGACCCCGTGAAGCCGTAAGTGGATGTGTGGAGTGAGGCAGTCGCGACCGGGGCCTGGGTCTCTGGCCTACGGAGGGAGGGCTACCGAGATCCTCCTCAGCTCCCGCGTTGCGTGAGGGGGGCGTCAGATGGCAGCAGGCCTCGCCTCACTGCGCCGCCAAGCGCTCCGTGCAGTCACGTGAGGAAGCCCCGCGCTTCCGACGTCGCCTCGCCAGCCCCGACGTCAAGAGACACCCCACGCTGTCGACCTTTCTGCAGCCGGCTGGCGCAGCTCAAGCCCCTCTGGACACGCGGTTGCCATGACCTGCCTTGAGGTTGGGGCCCTGGTCGCCCCTTTCCTTCCACAGCATGTTCGTGGGCGGCTCGTGCAAGAGCCAGCAGACAGTCCACGGAGCCCTCGGGGCTGCTGGCTGACTACGCGCACTGGCGTGTGCTGAGGAGGGAAGCTTCGTGCAGCGCCTCTGTGCTGCCTCCTTCCCAGCCCGTCGCCTTGACCTGACCAAGCCATCCTCAAGTTTGCAGACAGGCCCAGTTCTTCATAGCACACAACTTCATAGCCTTAAAAGAATGTCACCAATCAAGAGCTTTTCAAAACCCAAGTTCATATATATACCCGATACATGTTTATTGAATCAGAACAATCCCTTAAAAAAATTAGACAGAGATGATGTGGTAGTTATAGAACCATTTGTCAATTTGAGAGGATTAAGAGTGAAAAGGTGGAGTCTAGTCTGCCAATCAGGTCATATCCAATGAGGCCTCTGTGTGGGCCTGGGCTTTTCCTGAGGATTCTGGGAACTCCCACATTCCTCCTTGGGCTTGGAGGGAACCTCACTCTCTTTTCACTCCCTGGGAGACATTGCAGCTGATAAGACACATGGAACTACTATAGAGCCCTGCGAGCTGGAGAAGCCAGGTGGAAACCCTTGTCAGCACTGAGATGCTTACAAAGCCACTGGCTCCACAAGACTTCCCACCCTCTGGCCTGTGATCTTCCTGCATTCAGCATCGTTGCATGGGTTTTGTGAATCTGAAGAGGATTTTATAGATTGGTATTGGACATGTGGGCTAATATTGGACTTATGGACTTGATCTGGACTGGGCTGGGATGTTTTCTTAATGTATAATTACACTTTATATAAAGGTCTTTCTTATACACATGAGTGTCTATCAATTCCTTTCCCTAGTCTACCCAGGCTAACACATGATTATGTACATTTGTATCAATTGCTCATGTGTGGACTTAGAAACTTTGCTTTTCTACAATATCTTGGCTGTATAGCCTAAGTGCTCATCTGAGAAGGCTGGAGCAGAAAGTGATTTGTTCTATATCAATTTGTTGGGGGTAATATGGGGCTTTGAAAATATGTATAAAGTAAAAACAGGATTTTATCAAAATAGTAGATGTTATATCTTTCAACTATACACTCAAGTGCCAGCAAAGAACTTTAAAACTACACTGTGTATAACATTGAGTTATTGTCAGTTTTGTGATTCACTGTAAATGTTCTTGATGATCATTTTAAAGGTATTTCTGTATTAAAAGTTGACAAAGAACTTAAATGGTATTTGGGGCCAGTAGTGAAATATTTCCCTGGGAACTGGCAATTTTAGTTACAGGAAAATGTGTTTATTTTTTGAAATCTTGTTTATACATACTGTTGGTCTGATACCTATACATGGTAAATAGCCACAATACATACGGTCTATTCATTTTTGTATTCCCAGTTAAAATGATGTACCTGAAACTTTTCTTCCAATCCCATGCGAATCCATCTTTGACTTATTTTCTGACAGGATTTTTTTTCATCTCGGTGGAGAGCCCTGTTGAAATTAACCTATTCAAAACAACCTGATTTGCAAGTTCCTACCCAAACCTTTGTTTAAATTGTTTGTCTATTGCCTTTGGAAGACCGTGAGACCCCCCGCTACAGAGCGAATCTAGACTGTGAGAAGGAGAGGCGACACACGAATTGTTCCACGTTTCCCCTCACTAGCTTTTGACAGCTCTGGACGGAGAAGACGCCGCTTCCCCATCAGGAGAGACAAGCCTGACTTCAGACAGCCTGGTGAGTCGACTTTCAGTTTCTTGGTCAGGCAAGATTGTGAGAAGGAGAAGCGCCGCGGGAGAAGTTCCACGTCTCCTCTCACTAGTCCTCGGTTTTAATTCGCTTGTACCGGACTTGGGTGGTAATGACCTGGTTTCTGTTTATTTGGCCTCGAGAAGGAGGGGTGCCATGGGAGATGTGTCAGGTCTCCTTTCCCTAGTCCTCGGTTTCAATTTGTTCTACCCGCAATGCAGGCACGAATCATCTGGTTTTCTTGGTCTGTTTACTGGTCAACTCTTAATTGGTTGTTTGACTTGCCTGCCCCTATTGGAGGACCTGATCACATATCAGTTGTGCCATTTGGGTAAACTGTTTGGGATTTGTTTTATAAGGGTTAAATTTTTCTCGGACATTTCTTCCTTTGTTATGCATTACTGCCTTTCCCCTTTGGTATCTGCAGCCTGTTCTTGTAGTCCTAACTATTGGCTTTGCCAGTACAGCGCTGGAAGAGTGGGCCCCATTGGCAAGAGGCTTAAATCTCCTTTCCTGCATTTACAACCTTCTCTTACAAGGAACTTTCAGTGAACCACTCGCCACACAAAATTAATTTTTATCTCCTTATTCTTATTTAGTTTCCTCCTTATTTAGTTTCTTCCTTGGGCCAGGCCTCATCTAAGCTTAATCTCTTAGACTGTCTTTTATCTAACTTTTCTAGAAGATTTTCTGGAGATTATGGAGTATCCACACTGGCCAAAAGGTAAGCCCTCTTCAACTAAATTTGACCCTTGAAGCTGAAGACTCAGACCAACGGGCTTGGGCTCTCTTGTTCACAGCCTCTGGGAGCCACTGGTCACTGCATCTGTACAGGGGTACCCTGTCACTTTCCTTGTCAACACCAGAGTGGAAGTCTCCATCCATCCTAACCAAACCTTTGAGGGAACCTTAGAAGCAGTGTATTCTTTTAGGCCTGATTTAACTTATGCTCCCTGTATTCTCAAGCCAGTGTTTGCCTTCCTACTCCTATGCAATTCCGGCTTCCATGTGTTGCTACCTGAACCTGCTAAACCCTTTCCCCCTAATTGATTTCAAGCTGATTAAAAGCAACCTAGGCATGCATAGGTACTGGCTGCCATAGCGAATCTACTGCCTCTCAGGTTCCAGAGACCCCTGCACAAGGTACAAAGTGCCATGGGTGTTGGCATTTTGGGTCACCCGACAAAGGAATGTCTTAATAGAAATAGGCCTCAACGAACTGCCATGGGGTGGCGCTCTGTCGTCTGGGGAAGACCCACGAGGAGAGGAGTGTGGATCCTTGGTGAGTCTGTTTCTGGTAACTGGACTGAAGCAGCCCCGCCGGATGGCCCGGCAGCAAGAGATTGCTGTTAAAGGTCTGGAACCCTGGTTGAGCACGGATATGGTGGTAAATTTTTTCCTAGCTGGGGTTGTTTACTGTCTCCTAACCTCCTTCCACAGACTCTAAGCAGTAGTTTGGCACTTAGGAATAACATAGAGAGATCTCCACAGTGCTTGGAGACCACAATCCTTAGGGCAGAGAATATTAATCAGCACTGAAAATTAACCCTCAGAAAATTGTCACAAGACACTCAGGTAAACTGGGAAAATGCACTGCTGGTAGCTCTGTTACATCTCAAAATCGCCCCAATGGAGTTCTATATGGGCTGTGTTTCCTTGTAACAGAGCTGGCTGGAGATGCCGACGCACCTTAACACAGCAGTATATGTCATACTGAGTAGTCCAATGCCAAGAGACATTCCCTCAATACGGGCTTACCCAGAACCCAGGGGGAGAGAAACGGTACCCCTTGTGTCTCCCTGGAGACCTAGTTCTTACAAAAACTTGGAAGGATGGGTCACCCCGAATCCCAGTGCCAACCAGTCTGGAGTAGTTACTAATAGTATTACAAAAGGTGTAGGGTAACTCGGGCCAGCAATAGAAAGTGTAACTAAGTACAGCTGGTACCAGCCCTTGTTTCGTTGAAACCCGCGGCTGACCTCACTAGTAACCGGGATACCAAGGCCCACCTTGTAATCCTGCTACAGCTCATGTTTGGACCAGGCCAGTTGAATTGTATTACCAAGCTCATGCAAAATTGAATTGATTCTGTAAAGTTGCTTATTCAGAAGTCTTACAAACCCCGAGAACAAGAAGACCAGCTATAATTTTCACTATATGATGTTTTAGGATTCACTAAAAAGACGTGGGGGGTGTGCAGGCTTGTTGAAATCAACCTATCAAAAACACCTTGCTTTACAAGAAGTTCCTGCCCAAATCTTTGTTTAAATCATTGTAGACACCCTTGTGCAAACCCCCTTGTTTCTCTATGAGTATAAACCCACCCCACCCTAGCTCGACCACTCTGAGTCAGAGTGGCTTAAGCAATAGCTAACACTCGTCTGTGGACATTAAAGCTTTGTCTCTGACCCACATGCCGAGGTTTTTCATTTCTGTGCTGCAACATTGCCAGAGTACAGAGGAGGGAGCTCTGTTGCGGAGAACTGACTTTTGGCCTGACACACGTCTGGTAAATAGCCAGATACTTCGTGTATTCATTGATCTAGTCCTGTAGAATGATCTTCCTGAATCTTTCGCCCCTCCGATATCATGCTAATCCTTCTATTTTTATTTTCTTTTTTCAGAGCAGATGTTTCTTTTTTTTCTCATCGTTTTATTCGGGGCACATACAACTCTTATCACAATCCATACATAGATCAATTGTGTAAAGCCATTTGTACATTCATTGCCCTCATCATTCTCAAAACATTTACTCTACACTTCAAGTCTCTGGCATTAGCTCCTCATTTTTTCCCCTAACTCCCCACTCCTCCCTCCCTCATGATCCCTTGGTAATTTATAAATTATTATTTTGTCATATCTTTCCCTGTCTGACGTCTCCCTTCACCCACTTTTCTGTTGTCCGTCCCCCAGGGAGGAGGTCACATGTAGATCCTTGTAATCGGTTCCTCCTTTCTAACCCACCCTACCTCTACCCTCCTGTTATAGCCATTCACACCACTGGTCCTGAAGAATCATCTGCCCTGGATTCCCTGTGCTTCCAGTTCCTATCTGTACCAGTGTACATTTTCTGGTCTGGACAGACTTGCAGCGTAGAATTGGGATCATGGGGTGGGGCAGCATTTAGGAACTAGAGGAAAGTTGTATTTTTCATTGTTGCTACATCGTACCCTGACTGGCTTGTCTCCTCCCCGAGACCCTTCTGTAGGGGGATGTCCAGTGGCCTACAAATGGGCTTTGGGTCTCCTTCTGTACTACCCCTCTCATTCACTATGGTAAGATTTTTTGTTCTGATGATGCCTTATACCTGAATCCTTTGACACCTCATGATCGCACAGGCTGGTGTGCTTCTTCCATGTGGGCTTTGTTGCTTCTGAGATAGATGGCTGCTTGTTTACCTTCAAGCCTTTAAGACCCCAGACACTATATCTTTTGAAAGCCGGGCAACATCAGCTTTCTTCGCCACATTTGCTTATGCACCCATTTGTCTTCAGTGATCATATCATGGAGGCGAGCACACAATGTTATTATTTTTTTGTTCTTTGATGTCTGATAACTTATCCCTTCGGCACCTCGTGATCACATAGGATGGTATGCTTCTTCCATGTTGCTTCTGAACTAGATGGCCGTTTGTTTACCTTCAAGCCTTTAAGACCCCAGATGCTATATCTTTTGATAGCCAGGCACCATCAGCTTTCTTCACCACATTTTCTTATTCACCCGCTTTGTCTTCAGCAGTTGTGTTGGGAAGGTGAGCATCATAGAATGCCAGTTTAATAGAAGAAAGTATTCTTGCATTGAGGGAGTACTTGAGTGGAGACCCAATGTCCTTCTGCTACCTTAATGCTAATCCTATAAATATAGGCACATAGATCTATTTCCCCATCCTTATATATAAAGTTATTTGCATACATACATGTCTTTATCTAGACCTCTATAAATGTCCTTTGCCTCCCAGCTCTTTCCTCTATTTCCCTTGACTTTCCTCCTGTCCCACTATCATGCTCAGTCCCCACCAGGGTTTCAGCAATTCCTCTTGGTTATATTACCCTTGATCACGCCCTACCAGGCCTCCCACACCCTCCTCATCGCCAATTGGATCACTTGTTGTTCCCTTGTCCTTGGGTTTGTTAACACCACTGCCTTTCCCCCCACTTCCCCCTCTCCCATGTCTCTCTGAAACTGTTGGTCCCTTTGTTTTCTCCTCCAGATTGTTCATCCATCTTATTTTATTTAGACAGACCTGTGGAGATAGTAACATACAACAAAACAACAACAAACAATGACAAAAAAAACCAAAATAAAACACAAGAAAGAAAAGCTTGTAGTTAGTTCAAGGATTGCTTGTTGGCCTTTAGGAGTGTTTTCCAGTCCAGTCTATTGGGGCACCATGCCCTGGCCCCAAAGTCCACCTTCAGCATTCCCTGGGGCCGTCGCCGCTCCATTCCCTTGCTGTTCTGTTGTACCCGTTTAGTGTTTTGTCTCAATGTGTCAGGATCAGATCGGGTGTAATTCCCATACTGTCTCCAGTGTTGTCCCCTATAGGGTTATAGTTCAGGAGGGGTGTCATGTCTCATAGTGGTGCTGGCCATGTCGTCCTCAAGGCCTGGTGGGCCAGGATGTGCTCCACTCTCTTCTCCTCCCACTTCATCTGCTCCCATGTGCTCCTATCAGATATGTCTCTCTTCCAGAGCTGCAGATTCAATGCCATCCTTTGAAATAAATTATTCTGGGTGGAGGGGAATATTTTTATTTTCTATTGACAGAATGCTACGTTTTCTTTTACCATGGCAGAGTACAGGGAAATTGCATTTTTTAATGTAACATCATAGGATGAAAAAAAGAGAGGGGCAGAGAGAAAAAGATAAAAACAAACATCTTAGTATGATGAAGTGAAATTACTTCATATGGCTCTTCTATCCATGTCTTTGTAATGAAATTCAGCTGAAATTACATAGCATGGCTCTAAATTTTGTTCCATGTCAGTTATGCTATAAGTACTGCTCTTAACATAGAAAGCTATTTCTTAATAATGCCATCATTATTTTTTCAGGGGGTGGTGGTGGATTCTTTCTATATCAGTAACTTCTAGTTGATAACTTTTTGTTTCATAAATTGGAAGTATCAGCAATGCTTTTATCAATTAGATTGTCCATCTGCAGAATTAAGGTATACAAGCAATTTGTAAAAAAGAGAAGTCTTCCTATTTTTCATTCTCAACCTCTGAGTTAACACAGAAACTAAATAATAGTGATATTTGTAATGAAGCTTTTTTGGGAAGAGTTTTGGTTTCATGGCATATTTGTGAATTAGGAAGCAGATAAGTGATTTGTACATGGTTAGTTGCAAATAAAAGGGGAACTGGGACCCACAAATCCCAACTTCTTAATTCATTGTTTCTACTAACTGTGTAGAGCCCACTCCTTGTAGGATGTTAAATGACCATTATAATCTTTTATATATCTAGTTAAAAACTCACTGGTATCGAGTCAGTTCCTGTTCATAGTGACCCTATAGCATAGGGGAGAAGCCTGTAGGTTTCTGAGATGGTAACTCTTCGCAGAAGTAGAGAGCCTCCTCTTTCTCCTGCGGAGCAGCTGGTAGTTGAGCTGTTGATCCTACAGTTGACAGCCCAAGGTGAAACCACTGGACCACCAAGACCCCTTAAATACCATGTGTACATATCCTGAAAGCTTAGAGAACCCAAATAATTTCAAATACCCTAATTTCAAAGGATAGATGGCACCAATGTTTCCAAAAGGATAAATTAAGAAGAGTAATTTATTTAGTAGCTAACTTGTATGTATTTGCATTTAGTATGGTCCCCGTGGGTTTTGCTTACTTGTGGCAACATGGCTCCAATAAGTACCCATGTCTATTCACACTGACCATCTATCCTCTCTTCTAGCGCACCTGTTATATCCACGATTGGATCTCAAGAGCATTAACTTATTGCAGTCACAAAGACCCTGTTCTCAAATACTGTCACATTTTCAGTTCTGAGATACTTTGCTAAGCACAACAAATTCCCTTGTGTTTCTTCTATTTCTAGTTGAGGAATGGTTTTCTGTTTTATTTTGTGTTTTCATACTTGGATCAAATTGAGAATCTGAGAAGATATCAGGTAAACATAAATTCTGTCCTTTGTGCCTTTAAAAATATTTTCATACCCACACATATGTATGACCCATATCCCCAGAATAATGCACTTTGTCTTTGTTTTAAATTCTGGAGCTGGGGGGTCATCATCACACCCCTGGTAAACTACAAAATTCTCTGACATCGAGTGGATTCTGCCTCAAAGGGACTCTATAGGTTAGGGCATAATAACCCTGTGCGTTTTCGAGGCTAACTCTGTGAGCGTACAAAGCCGCCCCATCACCCTCGGAGGGGCTGGCGGTTCTGAACAGCTGACCTTGCGGTTAGCTTCCCAACGCATACCCACTAAGCCACCAGGGCTCCAGACACCCACGGCAAGAACACGTATAACGGAATGCCAAGGCCAGGGCAAGAACCGGTGTCACAGAGTCGCAAGAATATTTCTATAAAAGGAATGACCACGGACCACTCTAGAAACATCGCGATATTATTCAAACTTCTATTCCCAACATACAAAGCAGTTCCTGTTCATCTGGCTCTTCCCAGGGGTCTGAAGGGGCCCAACATGCCTAGGGCGCGAGGGGCACCCTGGGAGTGGTAGTTCCCCGGGCGCCTAAGGGCGTTGCCTGCGCAGCAGTAGAGCCTTCCACAGCTCTAGCCAGCAGATTCTGGGAGGGTGTGCTGAGGCGGAGAAAGGTGAGGCGAACGCTGATTAAGCGATAAACGGATGCTTATTGCGGTATTCTCTTAAATCAATTAATTGCGACTAGGGCCTCGGGCTAGTTGGGGCCACCGAGATTTTAGCCTTAGTGGGCAGTGGGTGCGGAGGCGCCCGAGCCGGGCAGCTGCAGTCGTTCTCGCCCTCGGCGGCCGCCATCTGCACCATGCAGGCACTGGAGGAAACCCCGAGCTCTAGCCCTGCCGCTAGCCCCCGTGGGGGGAAACAGCCCAAGAAGATCCACAAGCCCACCGTATCGGCTTTCTTCACGGGCCCAGAGGAGCTGAGAGATTTGTTTCATTCTGCAACCGTGATGACACAGCTCAAGTCCTTCTACGACGCGCGGCTGCTCTGCGATGTGACCATTGAGGTGGTGACACCCGGTAGCGGGCCTGGCACGGGTCGCCTTTTCCATTGCAACCGCAACATCTTGGCTGCTGCGTGCCCCTACTTCAAGAGCATGTTCACGGGCGGCATGTACGAGAGCCAGCAGGCGAGCGTGACGATGCATGATGTGGACGCGGAGTCCTTCGAGGTGCTGGTTGACTACTGCTACACCGGTCGTGTGTTGCTGAGCGAAGCCAATGTGCAGCGCCTCTATGCTGCCTCCGACATGCTGCAGCTCGAGTACGTGCGGGAAGCCTGCGCCTCCTTCCTAGCCCGGCGCCTTGACCTGACCAACTGCACTGCCATCTTCAAGTTTGCGGACGTCTTCGGCCATTACCAGCTGCAGTCTGAGGCTGAGTCCTTCATCGCGCACAACTTCAAGCAGCTCAGCCAGATGGATTCAGTTAGGGAGGAGAGTCTGGCAGATCTGACCCTGGAGCAGCTGCTGGCTGTGTTGCGCTTGGACAGTCTGGACGTAGACAGCGAACAGACTGTGTGTCAGGTGGGCTTGCAGTGGCTGGAAGCTGCGCCCAAAGAGAGGGGTCCCAGTGCTGCAGAAGTCTTCAAGTGCGTCCGCTGGACACACTTCACCGATTCGGATCGAGACTACCTGGAGGGGCTGCTGACCAAGCCCCTTGTGAAGAAGCACTGCCTGGACGTTATTGAGGGGGCCCTGCAGATGCGCTATGGTGACATGATGTACAAGACGCTGGTGCCCACGCCAAACAGCAGCACCAGCTCTGCTGTATTCTCAGCAGATGATCCATCCCAGAGGATAGGGATGTGTGCCAAGGAGATGGTGATTCTCTTTGGACACCCCAGAGATCCTTTTGTGTGCTGTGACCCCTACTCAGGGGATATTTACACTGTGCCATCCCCTTTGACCAGCCTGGCTCACACCAAGACCATCACCTCCTCAGCTGTCTGTATCTCTCCTGACCATGACATCTATCTAGCTGCCCAGCCCAGGAAAGATCTCTGGGTATACAAGCCAGCCCAGAACAGCTGGCAGGAACTTGCAGACCGCTTGCTGTGTCGTGTGGGCATGGATATGGCTTACCTCGATGGCTACATTTACATTTTGGGTGGGCGAGACCCTGTTACTGGTGACAAATTAAAGGAAGTGGAATGCTACAGCGTTCAGAGGAACCAGTGGGCACTTGTGGATCCGCTGCCCCGTTCCTTTATATCCTTTGACTTATTAGTAATTCAGAACTACCTGTATGCTGTCAACAGTAAGCGCATGTTTTGCTACGATCCTAGCCATAATATGTGGCTGAAATGTATTTCTCTTAAACGGAGTGACTTTCAGGATGCCTGTGTCTTCAACGAGGAGATCTATTGTGTCTGTGACATTCCAGTGGTGAAGGTGTACAACCCATTCAGAGGAGAATGGAGGCAGATTAGAAATGTTCCCGTGGTGTCAGAGACTAACAACTACCGAATTATCAACCATGGCCAGAAGCTGCTGCTGCTGACCACGCACACCCCACAGTGGAGAAAGAACCAGCTGACCGTGTATGAGTATGATGTCACAGAAGACCGCTGGACTAACATAGGTGCCAAGTTAGGCCTCTTGCAGTTCGACTCCAATTTTTTCTGCGCCTCTGCTCGAGTTTTTCCTTCTTGCCTTGAACCCGGTCAGAGTTTCATCACCGAGGTAGAGGAGATCCGGACCCATTCCAATATTGAATGGGAGATAGGTGGAATCAGCGAGCTGGACTCTGAGTCAGGAAGTTCAAGTTCTTTATCTGATGATGATATCTGGTTAAGGCTAGGGCCTCCCTAGAAAGCACAGGGCTCTGTGTAGAAGTGGACACATCGAAGTGTTTCTGCTGTGAAAAGTATTTTTCCAAAATAGGTTTTCCCTTTCCTGAGGAGAAAGATGATTAGCTGCAGTTTAGTTTTGAAAAGGCACTGGTTGAAATATTGATATAATCATCGTAGCACTCCAGGAAATCAACCTATTTAGTAATTTACTGTACCAAAAGCTTGAGTTGATTTAATTGGGTAGTATGTTTACTTTTCCCTTTCCTAATTTAGCTTTCTATTAATTTTTGTGTTCATTTTAGTCCCACAAGAAGTGTAACTTTTGAAATATCATTTTTATACTCCCCTTAACTGCCATCAAGTGGATTCTAACTCAGATAGGACAAAGTACAATGCAAGTGCTCTTGGGTTTCCAAGACTGTAAATCTTTACAGTGACAGCTTCATCTTCCTCTAGCAGGATGGTGGATTTAACCTCTGGTTCAGAGCCCAATAAGGAACCCTCTTCAAAACCAGAAAACTCAGTGGGAATTGCTGAAGTATTTTCCTTCACAAAAATCTTGTCGAGGTCAAAAAAATGTAAACTGGTGGTTTTTGCACTGTTCATTTACAAAATCCATTCTAAGTTCAATAGCTTGCTAAGTTTTAGTATGATTCTCTCCCTTTCTGCAGAGAAAAAAGAATACAATGTGTCTTAAATGTGCAGATTAACCGTAAACTATAAATAAATGTAGGATTATTTGAAACATTTTAGATTAATTTTGGAATATAAAATATTTACTTGCTGAAATGTACCAATTTTCCATTAGAAAGAATTATATTCTAGTAATGTCACCTAATATTTAAAAAACTTTTCTGAAACCTGAAAAATATCTTAGGTTCATATTTTTGATGATGTATAAACTATAAAGATTTTACAGCTTAGGAAACCCTATCCACTTGATGGCAGTAGTTTTTCTTTTAATATCTGATACATCCTTAAGTAAATCAGAGAGATAATGCTTTTTTTTCCACTGAACATATGGTTGTGTAAAATTTCATCCATTGCCTTGTCTTAAAAAATTTATATGATTCCTAAAGTATTTTGGCTGTGTAGTTTTGGTGTCCAGCATAGAGGACTCTTCAGCAAGAAATGATTTATTCTTTACTATTTGGGAGGCAATGTATGTTTTATAAATATTAATAAGCTAAAAACAGTATTTTATTGAGATCATTAGTTTTTGTGTTTATCAGCTCTGAAATTAAGTGCCAGCAAAGAACTTTATATCTTTAACCTTTGTAAAGAATTGTTTCGTGCAGCCTTGAAGTTATCTGTAAGTCACTGTTCTTGTTCTTGACCGGGTTTAGTGTATTTTTATGCCAGATTATAAAAAGTTAAAAGATCCAAAATGCGTGATATATTTCCTCTAAAATATTTCCCTAAGCAGTTAGTCTTACACAATCTGGCATCTGTAATTGTTCTGTATTTCTCTGTGCACTATACTCCTGTCTTGTTTTTGGTCTCTGTTTTGTCATCAAATGTAAGGGAAAGCCCGGGAATAAAAGGCTACATTGCCCCAGACTGTCTTTGTTAGCTACAAGAAACTACAGGCGCGCTCCTTCTGATGCGTTGTCAATACGTGTAGTGTCACAATAAATTTACATGCTAATTGGCCGTATGCTTATGGTCTAATAACGCTTTTATCCAGTTAGGAAGAGCTTCCCTCTTCCAGGTTTGTTCTCTCGTGACACAAAGCTCTCATTTCTTTCACACTAGCAGAATGCAGAGACGTGTGGCCCATGTGGGAAACCTAGTTTTTGATTGGAGTGTCACAGGGTGGAAATAGAGAGTGGGAGAGAGAACGGAGCTTTACAAAATAGCAGTCACTTTTTTGGCGGCCATTTTATTGTCCATGTGAAGTGTCTGCAGGACATTCCTGTGTAGCTTTCTTTTTAGTGACGTGAGTTGCTTGTGCTCACCATATGTGAACCTTCAGAGTGAACCATGCTTCCGTGGCCGAAAACGAAATTTTATTCCACTTGTTACCAGGGATGTTTTAAGCACTGAGAGCTATTTCTCAGTACCACCTGTTTTTTCCTGGCCAACTTTTCCTTCACCACTAATTGCTTGCTGATAGCTTTTTGTTTGTGAGGTTGAACTACCAGGCAATGCTCATCTCAACCAGATTATCCATCTATACAGTTAAGGCATTGCAGCCAGGTTATAAGGAAACAAGTCTCTTATTTGTTGTCCTCAACCTTGGAGCTAAAGCCTGAAGCTAAATAGTAGTAATGTGTTCCTTTACAGTGTGGCTTTCTTGGGAAGAATTTTGACTTCATAACATGTTGATGAATTAGAAAATGGGTGTTAACAATTATTTTATTTTATAGATGTGTGATTTGTATGTGGTTAGTTGCAAATAAAGTTGGTAGTAAAACCAAGCAGGCCTCCTGCCATCTTGATTCCGGGTTTACTTCCTTCCACAGTTAGTAATGCTTTATTGACAGTCATTCCTTTGTTGACAGGAAAGCAGCCTTGTCTCCGTTTTCCAATTAATTAGCTTATCTTTTAGCAAATGCTCAATATAATGTAATTCTCAGGAGAGTATTTGTAATATTCAGAATGATTGTAGACATCTTTTATATCTATGTTCCTGCATCTGTAAAGTTCACAGAACCTACATTAGTGCAAACATTTTTTAAATCAAGGGTCAAGTATTGTTGGAAGTACCAAAAATATAGCATAGCAGTTAAGATCCAGTTTTTTGTCTTCCTGTTCCACTATTCTTAGGAGGGTTACTCTGGCCCACATAATCCACATACATCCTATTCCAGCCATCTGGAAGGAGGGCAGGGGAGTTATGCACATAATATAGGTTGGATTTATGCCTTGTGGTCATATACTTGCAAGAATGGCTGGGAGTAGTCTATTCTGGCCCACGATGAATACGGTTAAAATTAAGAGGATTTTTATAGTACATCAAAGGGAAAATACTAAATTTTAAGTAGCAGTGTCTGTCATAACCAGCTAGACTTGATCACATGGTAGCCAGAATGATTGCCAGCACCCTCAAGACTCACATCCTGCCGGCTTGAAACCCCAGTGAGAAGAGGTAGCTTCTGATACAAGTGTAGAAAGTTACTTTGGGACCTGAGCTTGTTATAATGGGCCAGGGGCCACTTCCTGGACTACCTGGGTCACAGCCTTTGGAAGGCACCGTTAGGTAAAGATTTCCCACAGAGTAAGGTGACCGAGGAGAAGATAGGCAGAGGGTGAGCCATTTTGCAAGTAGTATGGCATCAATTAGCAATTGAGCATTGACTGAGACATGAGGGTCCCGTGGGGCTGGGGGTTGTGGCGAAGGTGGTTCATGTTTTCACTTGCAGTAGCCCCTGGCGCAAGTGTCATTGCAGTACATGTGCTAGGCCTCCCACCAAACCTTCAGTTGGACTCCCACCCCAAGAAGAACCAGGGGAGCATGGTAACCTCCTACTCCGTATAGTGAAGGCAAGGCCACTTCCATCGCGTCTTGACTAAATGGAGTCTAAGACGATGTACCAAAGGCTTATCCCAACAAGAAAGGTGACAATTTCCAAAATGGTAAGTAAAGAGTGCTGAGAAGTGGCTTGATATAAAATGGCTTGGCACGGTTTATCTCAAACAATAAAAGTCACTTGTTGAGGAGGAAAAAAGGACATCAGAATTATAGGCTAATGATGAAAACTGGAAATATCTTAAAGCTAAGTTATATACTTAGTGAGTTTCCTTAAATATGGCTCTTCTGTCCATTTGTCTACCACTCAGTCACTGCCATGAAGTCAATTACAACTCATTGTAACTGGCCCTGTGTGTTTTGGACGCTATAAATCTTTATAGGAACAGAAAGCATCATCTTTCTCCACAGAGCATCTGATGGTTTCAAACTGCTAACCTGGCAGTTAGCAGCCCAACACATAACCCTCTACACCACTAGGGCTCCTTCAATGTGTCTATAACACATCAAATCAATGGTGGGAGCATTAGGTGTAGAGGGACTCTAAGTCAAGGATTTGTCAGTTCCTCCATTCCTCTCTGTAGAAGAGCCATCTCTGAATCTGGAACAGAGACTCCTGGGGCCAGCAAGAAAGGAATAGCTACCCAGGGGGCATTTGTAGGTTCTCTCTCTGAATGGCAAAGGCAGCCGAGGCTGGGCACAGAGACCATGAGCCAGAGCAAAGGGCGGCACCCCTGAGACCAGGAGACAGGCAGAGCGTCAGGCAGGCAGGCTTCCTGGCCCATGGAGGCAGAGGCCAAGGGACTGGGAAACTGAGAGGCTGAGGGAAATTGGGCTGCTGGCTGAGAAGAGGCCCTGCTGTGCACCTTTGACTCTAGGGTCAACGTGTTCTGATTCTGGCTTGTGTGTGGGAACCCGTTAGCTTCCCCGATGAACCCCCATACTTGTATATACTGTCTGTCGGTTCTGTGTGGCCATCGCAGTGCATTGTCAAACCCGGCAGAAAAACAGTGCTGAGAGGAATGGTTGGTGTCAGAATAGGGTTAAGAAAGGATAGCGGGTGGATACATGTCTGACATCTCTGACTTGTGGCAATCAACCTTGGGCTGGTGAAGGGATGCATTTTCCTTCTTCATCCCGAAGCTGGAGGAGGACAGATGTGTCTTCCTGTACCAACAGCCCGCATTTCTCTGCCAGGAATACTTTGTAATGCTGCGATGTGTGCGCTTCTCCCCCTCTCAGCTGAAGTCTAGCTCACTAGCTGCAGTAGTTACTCAAAACATAGTTTCCCATCTGGTTCTTTAACAGACTGCCAGCAAGTTGATGCTGACTCAAAGTGACCCTATGCCATCGAGGAGAATTGCCTCTTTGGGTTTCTGAAACTTTTAAAATCGTTACAGGAGCAGGCAGCCACATCTACATCTTTCTCTCAAGAAGCAACCGGTGTGTTCGAACCACTGACTTTGCGCTTAGCAGCAAAATGTACAGCACACCAGGCCACGAGGGCTCCTTTCTTCAACTGAGTTCAGGTTCATTATGACCTCTTTAAGATGTACATAGTTCAGTGTTTGTGTCTGTGAAAGCCTCAAAAGGACTACCAGAGAATATTTTTGAATCATTGCTTCTGTCAAGCATGTGATTGAAGTTTTACCATTATAATTTTCATCATGGATATCAACAATCATTTAAAAAATACACATAACCGTTACTTTCCTGTAGAACGCTATCCTCTGCCAGCCAACAAAGTAATACTCCAATCAGTAATTGTGTGTTTCTTTTCCTATTTAATAATCACTGTAAATTTTCATTCTGTTTCTGTTCTACTAAATCCGTGTGTACGGAGCCCTGCTGGTGCAGTGGTTACACATTGGCGATGATCCACAAGTCAGTAGTTTGAAACCACCGGTTGCTCCATGGGAGAAAGATAAGGCATTCTACTCCCATAAAGAGTTACAGTCTCGGAAACCCACAGGGGCAGTTCACCCTTGTTCAGGAGGGTTTCTCTGAGTCAGAATGGCAGTGAGTGAGTGTGAGTGGCATCTGCATGTGGGGCAGTGGTGGTCCAGTGATCGAATTCTTGCCTTCCCTGTGTGACACCAAGTTCCGTTTCTAGGCAGTTCACAAGTGCAGCTGCCATCTACCCATCTCTCTCTGTAGGCTTGAGTGTTAGTTACTATGATGCCAAACAGGCCTCAGCGGGCTTCTAGACAAAGATGGCCCAGGGACAAAGGTCTGGCAAACTACTACTTCCAGAAATCCGCCAATGAAAATCCTATGGATCAGCATGGTCTGAGCCTCTTCCAGTTATGGGAATGGTACAGGACTGGGCAGTGTTTCTTTCCATTGTGCATAGGATCAGGTCCGAGTCCATGGTGGCTTAACAACAACAATAAATCTATAAACTTAAAGACAACAATTCTATAAGCTGTGACTGGGTTCTCCGTATTCTAACGTAG
The DNA here is from genome assembly GCF_050624435.1 of Tenrec ecaudatus. Taxonomy (NCBI): domain Eukaryota; kingdom Metazoa; phylum Chordata; class Mammalia; order Afrosoricida; family Tenrecidae; genus Tenrec; species Tenrec ecaudatus. Next base: position 46,555,597 of record NC_134540.1, on the reverse strand, counting down.
AGCAACTCTTCTGTGTTTTTTTAGTATCATGGTGCATGTTTTATTTCTTGCAGAATCCTCATCCGCTGAAGTCATCTAGTGAATTGATTTGTTGGCTTTCTGTATTTACTATCCCCTAGAATGTGGACTCCATCACGAGGGACCACATCTATCTTTTTTGACAGCTCTAATGTACCAGTGTGACATCACTGTACTGACGAATATGTGGTGAACGAAATGAGAATGCGTTTGGTACTTTCGCATTTACGTCAAAAATGCTTGTATTTTTAGCTCTCATCATTTGGTCAATTTCCAGCTCTGAGGGAGAGCTATTATTAAACTATTTTGACTTGTTGCCATAGCAACCCCCAGAGCTATTCAGTGAGGCTGGTGTGCATATTACATCAGACAACCAAACACAATATATTTTCAATGATAGAATATTGATTCTATTATAATTTACATTTCTCCCACTCCATTGAGAGAGGTATTCTTGATCCATCTTGTGAAGATGACAGGAAATTGGAAAACACAAATCGATTGATCCACACCAAAAAAAGCTGGGGAATAAAGGCAACAGTCAGTCTGACTCACGTTGCTACTCCCAAGCCTTTCATGCTCCCCCGCCTCTGGTTCCTCCACCTACACACAGAACCCATGACTTCAGTGAATTTTCTTTTTCTTTTTCAGAGAACTTTCGGTCTCCAATTTGTAAGGTGATTTCGAGAGGTGAAGGAGCTTGGGGAGAGTAATTGCTGCAACACCCCAGCCTCCTCTCTCAGACCTCGCCATCCACATTTTAAATGCGAAAACCACGGTGGCTTTAATCAAACTGGATTGGCCATCATGTTGTTGCTGTTAGGTGCTGTTGAGCTGGTTCTGACTCATGTGCCCCAATGTACCACCGAACTACACACAGCCCCTGCCTGGTCCAGCTCAAGGTTCACAATCTTTGTTATTTTTTAAACTATTGCTGCAGCCACTGTGCCAATCTATTTCATTGGGAGTCTCCCTGTGTTATGCCGACCCTCTGCTTTACTAAGCATGATGTCTTCTGCAGGGACTAATCTCTACTGATAAGAAGGCAACATGCTATAAAGTCTGACCATACTCGCTTGTCAGTAGCTTTCTGGCTGCACTTCTGTCCAAGACAGATTTGTTCATTTTTTTCTGGCCATTCGTGGTATACTCAATATTCCTTGTAAATACTATAATTCAAAGGCATCCATTATTTGGGGCCATTCACATGCATCTGAGGTGATTGAAAATACTTCTGCTTGGGTATTTGGGAAAGTACACCTTAGGCTTCTAGGTGACATTTTGCTTTTTAGCACTTTAAATAGGTTTTTCATAGCATAGTTTCCCAATGCAATCCATCATTTGATTTCTTGGCTATTGCTTCCGTGAGCGTTGAGCATGGATCCAAGTAAAAGAATTAAATGATGTTACTTATTGGTCCTGTTGTGAGGATTTTTGTTGTCTCTGTGTTGAGATGTAATCCACATGGAAGGCTGTAAGTACTTCATGTTCTTTTTACTTACAGCAAGTAAGGTTGTATCCTCAGCATACTGCAGGTTGTTTACAAGGTGGTTAATAAATCTCCCTCCAATCCCGATGCTGTATTCTTTGTCACATAGCCCTACATCTCAAATTGTTTGCTGAGCATACAGATTGAATAACTGCCTCCTGGTCTGGCTATAGGTTCTGCATAAGCACAATGAAGTATTCTGGAATTTCCATTCTTCTCAGCATTGCCCATACTGTGTTATGACAGGTTGAATAAGTATGGTGAAAGTGTTCAACCCTGACTCATTTTAACCACTCAATATTACCTGGTTTATGCTAATGACTGCCTCTTGGACTATACACAGGGAGTCCCTGGATTTTGAACTGGATCTTTTTCTGTCTATCCTTAAGTAGAATCTGTATATAAATTGGAGCACACGTGTGGTTAGTATCTAATATCAGTCAGTCATGTGTTTGTCTTGGCATATTCTATATAGTGTACTTTTTCCTGTGCATAAGAAAACATTAATGAGACAATTCCCAGATACATTAAAATAGCTTAAATATAATAATACAGTAAAAATGATCACAGGGTTTCTATCAGCGCCCATAAAGATTCATAGCCTAAAAAACCTTATACTGGGTCTCCGTGAGTTAGGATCAACTCAACAGCAATGGGGTTTGTTTTGTTTGGGGTTTAACAGGGCTGGTTGTACATATGTCAGACATTTGGGACTCCAGCTGCCTGTCCTGATTTCACATGAGCACCGGTAAGTGTTCTGGCTTCCCATTCTTCACAATGTTGTCTATTCTTTGTTATAATCCACACAGGGCCTTTTCATAGTCAATCAAACACAAGTAAACATCTTTCCAATACTCTGTTGCTTTCAACCAAGATCAGACATCAGCAATGATATCCCTCAGGACACATTTTTTTAACCTATCTTGGATTTTTCGCAGTTCTCTGTTAATATACTGCTACAACCATTTTTGTATTATCTTCAGCAAAATTTTACTTGCTTTTGATGCCAATGATATTGTTCAATAATTTCTACGTTCTATTGGAGAACCTTTCTTTGGACTGACCATGAACATGGATCTCTTTCAGTTGATTGGCAGGTCACTGTCTTCCAGTGGCATCTTTATTGGTATATCTGTTTTCTTAATGTCCAGGCATACCTTGGAGATGTTGCAAGCTTGATCCAGACCATGGCAGTAAAGTAAATATCGCAGTAAAATTCTCACTCACTGCCATCGGGTTGAGGCTGACATTGTAGGGTAAGGTAGTATTTTTCTTCTTCTTTAGAGAACCCAGCCTAACATAATAATAAGCCCCAAACCAAATTCACTGCCATCAAGCCATTATTGACTCAGGTGACCCTACAGGACAGGGTAGAATTTCCCCTGTGAGTTTCTCAGAGTTTAATGGGAGTGAGAAGCCAGGTCATTCTCCTGAGGGGCTGCTGGTGGTCCTGACTTGTGGCCCAGCTAGTAACCACTATGCCACAGGACTCCAATAAAAAACACATTTATCTGGTGAAGGAATAGGAAATAAGCAACTGGTCAGTACAATATCACTAAAATATAGGAAGACAGGATGTTATAGACAACAATATAGGAGTTATATTGCAGGGTCTCTGATTTACTTCCCTAAACCTCCCTAACAAACATGCTATCAGCTGTATGGTAAGTCTTCATAATGGGAATAGAGAACCTTTTCTCCCAAAGAGCGACTGGTGGTTTCAAACTACTGACCTTGTAGTTAGCAATCCAATACATAACCACTATGCCAACAAGTCTCTACAGTAAAGCTAGTCACACAAAATCCTTGTATCCCCAGTGCATATAGAAATTATGTTTATAAGAGCCCTGGTGGCATAGTGGTTATGTATTGGGCTGCAAACAGTAAGGTCATCAGTTCAAAACCACCAGCCTTTCCTAGGGAGACTGATGAGGCTTTCTACTGCTATAACGAATTACGGCCTCAGAAACCCACAGGGTCAGTTCTCCCCAGTCTTATCAGGTTGCTATAAGCCAGAATCGACTCAACGGCATTGAGGGTTTTCGTGTTGTTTCACAGTATGCAGTAACATTAGGGAAAAGCTTTAAATATTGTGAGCGTTACAAGCATTTACCATGAAGTGAGGACATGCTGTTTGAAAGGCGGCACCGGCCGGCTTGTTCAACTCAGGTTCGCCACAAACCTTCAATTTATAAAAACACACATCTGTGAAACACAATGCAGCAAAGGATAATAAAATGAGGTATGCCTGTAATTAGGCACACAGATGCTTAGTGCATGTTTATGATTAAATCTTCTAGGTTAATTAACCCTTTTAAATACTATATAATATTCATCTTCTAATAGATTGTGTCTTAAAGTCTCCTTTGTCTGATATTGTTAGTCAACAGGGGAGGGAGGAAAAAAAGAGTTGATACCAAGTGCTCAATCGAAGGTAGATGTCTAGAAAAGACATGGCAACAAATGTACAAATATGCTTGATATAATTGATATATGGATTATTTTAAGAGTTGTAAGGCCCCCAATAAAAATTATCTTAAAAATCATTTATTGGGGGTTTGTACAGCTTTTATCAATAAAACAGTCTGTAAATTAAAAAAAAGATTGGTACCCCAGCTTTCCTTTTTTAATGATTTGCATGGATACTTTTTCCATCCTTTCATTTTTAAAGTATGTGCGGTCGTTTGTATCTCTTATAAATAGTATATGGTTAGATCTTGTTTTTCGTTTCATTTTAAAGTATGGTCTGCCACTCTCTTCAGTTTGATTGGAGCATTGTCTGTTTACATTCATGGTATTTACTGCTGAGTATTGGCTTCTGTCATTTTGCTATTTGTTTTCTGTGTGTGCTAAGCCTTCGTTGTCTTGGGCCTTTAATTGCTACGTGTGTGTTTGTTGGTGTATTGTGGTTATCCTTTTTAGTTGGCAACCAACAGTCAGCAGGTGAGAGCGAGTGTGAGGTCTTCTAGTCCAATCACCACGGAGCGCTGCGAGGCTCTACCATTGTCCCCTCCCCTACACCTTGATTACTGGCTGGGAGTGCAGACTCCCTCCAGACTCCTGTTGACTAGCACACAGCAGCTTCAGTTGGACTGGAAGCTGGGGAAGCCTGATCTTAATCACCCCCCAGGGAGGTTTGCCCTTTTGTGTGTGTATGTGGAAGAGCACCAGAAAGATGGCATATTTATACCACTATCTTCCCAGAATTTCTCCTTGTGCCCACAGAGTTGATTCCTAAAAAAAAGGCAGCAATTCCTTTAAATACACAAACTACCAAAACTCACATAAGGGGAAACAGACAATCCGGGTAGGCCGTTATCTATGAAAAGAAATGGTATCAATAATAGCTCTCCCAAAAGGAAACCATCAAGGCAGATGGTTTCACTGGTGAATTCTACCGAACAGGTAAAGACGAAATGATACCATTTCTCTGAAAACTCTTGTTATTTATGCTGCTTTCTACTTTATTATTTAAAAAGTTTTATTGTCACAAAACTCACATCATGCAATTCAATAGTTCATTCATGTTAAGAAGAGTTGTGCAATCCCCCCCCAATAAATTTGAGAATATTTTCTTCTCTCAGTATTGTTAGCTCCTCTGCAGTCTCTTTTAAACATTGAAGAGGGAACATTTTCTCATTTTGTGAGGATAGCATTGCCCTAGCATTAAAACCAAGTGACATTCAAAGAAAATGACAGACTAATATCTCATATAAGTATAGATGTAAAAATCTTCAATAAAATTGTAGCAATTGAATCTAATAATGTATAGAAACAGAATTTTACATTATGACCAATTAGGATTTATTCCAGGTAGCAAGGCTGATGGCATGTTCAAGAATTCATTAATGTGATCCATCTGACCAATAGTCTGAAGAAGAAAATTTAATCATATCAATAGACTCAGAAAAAGCATTTGGGAAATACCACAATGATTCATGATTTAAAAACATTCTCAACAAGGGCCCTGGTAGGGTGGGCAAGGAAATTGATTGTAGCCAAATACAGGCAGGCGATGTGGTGGAGAAGGGCTCACTGTGGGGTGAGGGGTATGCAAGACAGGCGAGAGGCCTCAGGTCTCAGTTCCTTCCATCGGACCCGTGATTTGTGAAGGGATGCTGCCCGAATTCCTTCTGTTTAGGATTCCTGACTGGGAACTCAGAGGTCGTGGTGTCTGCATTTCACGCTGAGAGCTCCACCTGAGTGGCTGGGGACCCAGGGGGCTCCTCCAGGCTTCTCTCTTCTTTCACTGATTCAGGTTCAAGGCATTGCTTGCTGCAGCGTCCTTACCCAAGACTTTAGTGCAGGCCATAGAGGTAGGGCAGAAGCTGTGGCCATCGTGGCCAGACTGGCATTGTAGTGGGTACACCGATGCTGTGTGCATCAGAGGCCAAAGCAGAGCTCCACCGATCAGTCGGACCTGACCACCAGGGGGTGGAGGAGAGTGCTGGTGCTGGCCGAGGCCCAGGACAGAGAAAAGGTTGGCGGTTTGTGAGCAGGCAGCCACTAGGGTAGTCACTATGACCAGAGATGCGGCACGATGGGTCCTTGAGCACCTCTAAGAGATAATTAATTAGTTAAGCTCAATCAAAACAGGGCATGGACCCTGTTTCCAGGTAACAATTTGTTAAAGATACTATCTTTCCCATATTTAATGTTTGGGACCCTCTGTGAAAGATCGATTGACCAAAGATGGGTGGGTTTACGCCTGGGCTCTAAATCCTATTCCACTGGTTCCCATGTCTGTCACTGTGCCAGGTTGTTGTTATGAGCATGGCCGTGTGATAGGTTCTGAGACTGAAGTGTGAGGTTTCCGTACTTTCTTCTTAGTAGTGCTTTGAAGCTCCACAGAAACCGGTTCCCCATGGGTGACCCTGCTGGTATTTGAAATTCTAGTGACAGCATCCAGCATCACAGCAACACAGAAGGTACCATAGTAACAGAGGGAAGTACAAGGAGTAAAATGATCTCTCATTGTGGTTTTTAGTCTGCATCTCAGATGGATGACATGAAGCATCTGTTCATGTTTTTGGCCATTTGAATGTCCTTTGGTGTAATATCTTTATCGTGAAATTGTAGTTTTAATTATATGGAGCTATTAGATCCTTAACAAACGTGATTTCCAAAGAGATCTCCCTAGTTTGTAGCTTGTCTTTTTGTTTTTTGATGAGCAAGTTTTAAAATTTTTATAAATTCCTGTTTATTCATTTTGTCGCTTTTGCGTTATCATACGGGCATTAGATAATCTGTTAAAAGTTAGTTTTAACAATGTTGCCCTGAATTTTTAAAGGGAATTTTATGGTTATTTTTACATTTGTTTTTGTTACCTGGTTAAGGCATGGATCTTGTTTCATGTTTTTCGCATGTGGAGATTATTTTCCCAGCATCCTTTATTGAAGAAACTCTTTCCCCATTGCAGTGAAGTGAAATTACTTGGTATGACTCTTGTAGCTATAGGAATTGTAATTCCCTCCCAGTGACTGTGTGGGAATATGCAAATTAAGTATATTGGACTGTAATTTAGGAATTGGTCAGTTTGCCATCTCTTCTAAGCAGGAAGAGATTTCCTGTGACCATCAAGAAAGAAGTGTCACCAGCAACATCTGCTTGATGCCTTCTTCAATTGGTGCAGGCATCAGAGGTCATGGCAAAATCAAGACAAAGCAGACTAGCAGAGGGCCTTCCTGGTACATGGGGACCAACGAGGGAACACATGGCTGAGGACCAGAGATCTGCTGAGAAGTGCTGCTATGGACCAATGACTGTAACCTTAATGATACTGACTGGAGGTAAACTGTTACTCTACCCAATAACCTCCCATAATTCTATCACCTGTGCATTCTGTGTGGCCAGTGCACAGAAGTGCAGTGGGAAGGGCAGTTGGCTTCAGAATATAGTAAAAAGGGATGGAGTATAGGCACATCTCTGCCTTGTGGAAAACAGGCTAGGGAAGATGGAGTTGGATTTCTCCCCGACTGAAGCAGAGGTCAAGTGGGCCCCCCATTATTTCTTCACCCATCCATTGGACTTAAAAGTCTTCTCAAAAATCCATTGATTATAGACATGAGTTTTTTCTGGCTATCAATTCTATTCTATTGGTTTATTATCGTGTTAGTCTGGGTAGACTAGAGAAACAAATCCATGTACACCCATATGTGTCTAAAAAAAGATTTATATACAAGAGCGATTGAACATGGAGTAAACATCCCAGTCCAGTCCACATCACGTCCATCAGTCTGACATTAGCCCATATGTCTGACAGCAGTCCATAAAGTCCTCTTCAGACTCATGAAACACATTCAGTGATGCGGAATGCAGGACGCTCACAGGCCAGTGGGTAGAAAGTCTTTGGGTCCAGTGGCATTGTAAGCATCTCAGCATTGGTAAGGGTCTCTACATGGCTCTTCTAGCTTCAGAGGTCTTGTCAGCTACAATGTGTGTCCCAGGGAGTAAATGGAGAGATTGACTATTTACAGATTGACAGTTTATACTCCACCCCTACACTATAATCCTTAAATTGACATCAGATTAGGTGACTACGATTACATATACAGTACCAAGCTATCTTATGAAAATGAGTCATCTTTTCCTCTTTTCCTACTGTGTAGTTTTGGGGGGTCTCCTTTCAGTCCATTTGCCATGGTGGCAGGGTGGTTACATCTTGGGTTGCAAGGTCTCTGGATGGAGACCACCAGTCACTCCTGAGAAAAAGCAAGCATTTGCACCCTGTAAACAGTTCTGGTCTTGCAAAGTCACATGGACAGTTCTATCCTGTCCTAGAAGGTCACTAGGAGTCAGCACCAACTAGATTGATAGAACTTTTTTTGAATTTGATTACGCCTTGGGCTGTGATCTGCCAGGTCAGCAGTTCAAAACCACCAGCCAGTTCACTGAGTCGGTATTGACTTGATGGCAGTTTTTAAAAAATAATCATTTACTATTTTAATGATTGTAGTTTTTAAAAGGGACATTGAGTAATTTAAAATCAGTAGAATTTTATTATTTTATACTTGTTCATTGTGTATACTTATCAAATAACCAGAGATACTGGGCTATTTAAGGAAACTGATATGTAATAAAAATGATTATCATCAGTACTTCAGAATAAAAATCAGGGTAGGTTAAAGGTTGTATGTTCTCTATGCTTTTTTTTTTCAAACCCAGGAAATCAAATTTTTTAACACAGAATTTAACATTTTGTGGCTGTTATTAACTAACATAGTCTTGTAAGCAATCCTTAAAACCAGATTCAGATTTACACCGACAAACAGTCTTATTTCATACATTAAGAAAAGTTTCAAACAATGACCAAAATGTATTGCTTAGCTAGATGTCTAATGAAATTCTAATGTACAACTCCATGTTTTACATTCACAAAATGCATGAAGAAAATTCAACAAATATAAATACGTATCTGCAAATACCATCTCACCCATGCTGACACTTCATCGGTATAAATAAAAAAAACCCCACAATATTTAATTTACTTTTATGAAGTTTTTACTAAGCTATCATTTTCTTACAAGTACATTAGTAGCCTTAAAAAGACAAATATTTGCTGCCAAAAGTTAAATACTGTACAATTTATGAAAAATATAATTTTGAGAATTTAAAGGAACAACAAAGGGATATTGTACTTAATTTAAGTGAAATAAAGAAAATTCCACTTGATCAGAAAATAGGAACTAGTATCATGGAACTTAGTTTGTCATGGGAACACAATTTTCATTTTTTAAAAAATTGAATGAAGGGGAGAATATTTTTGTTCAAGACTATTTAAATAGTTTTAAATAAACCTTAAAACCAAACATACCCAATTCCTAGAAGTCTCATTTCAGCCAAAAAATAGACTGAATTATAAAATAGACAATATCACTATGAGTTATGCGTCTTTTAAACAATTGCTATACGAGACCATGGTGGTCAATTCTTACCCACAAACAGGCAGGAAATAACAAGATTGCTGACATATTGAGAACATGCTAAAATAATGAAACAATTTATATAAAATTATTAAGTAGGAACCTACTTAATAGGTGTAAAAATTTCACCTAAAAATAAAACATTGGAAAAAAATCCCATACATTTAAGTCTGCTAAATAGAGTACCAGAGTGGTACAGAGAAAGGAGACTAAGGCTAAATGTGAAATCCAGAAGACCAGAGATAGGTCTCATTCATCTTTCTATCCCCAGTTCCTGGTTGTTCTTTTTCCCTGAAATGGGGTCTATTATATACATTTGTACCTTTGGTCAAGTTTCGTTCCACATTAAGAACTGCATATTCAGTATCTGAGCTGCAGTTCTTGTTCTTGGTCCCAGACCTTAAACTGAACATGATGCGGCACTACACAAGGAGCCTGAGGCAGAATAGCTAAGTGCTTGTGTGCTAAATGGAAGGCTGGCCAGCAGCCCCATTATAGCCTAGGAACCCGACAGAGCAGTTCTATTCTGTCCTATGGGGTTCCTAAGAGTTGGAATTGGCTCACTAGCACAGCAATGTACACATATTCTCTACATCAGTCTTCTGATAGGATCCTCAAAATAAAATCATTACAGGGTTCTGAGTCTTATGTAGTAGTTTGGTACCTATTCCTTGGATATAGTTATTACCAGTGTGCAAAGAGAAGACATGTTACCCAGGACAGAATAAACATGTTCATATGAAGAAGATAGAAATAAATGCTTATCTTTTCCATATTTTAAACAACAGATACATAGCATCTTAAGTAATAACTTAATTAGCAATTTTTAGACACTGACTATAATACACTGTATTACAATACAATGTGTGGTAGACTTCCATTTGAGGAACAAAAATACATTTCACATAAAAAAATTTATTATTATTCACATCAAGTACAATTTAGAATAAATCTAAATTTTTAGCTTCAAAGCACTTAGAAACAATCACAAAGGGGCTTACAGTATAGTCTCTATTTTGTCCAAAAAGCTGTCTTAGAATTACTGATCATCACCTCGTTGCCTTAAATTTCTACATTTTCCATTTTCCAATCTTCTCTTTTTGAAGACTGGGGCCACTCCATCTGCTACAACTCCAAGAGATGTGACAGTCTTTTCTTTAAATACCACTTTGGATTCGCCACCACCATCAGCTACTGAGGTTGACAGGTACTCATCAGTGCTTGGAAGTTCCAAATCAACTTCCTCCCTGGAACAGCAAATAAAAAGCAGTTGACCAGAGTAAGGCAGAAACAAGGCTCACCTTTCTCATTTCAGAGTAAGAAACTATTCTTAAACAAAGAGTGCTGTTACAATATTGTTTAAAACATTGAGTAGACCCATGGCATGAAAAGCCCCATCTCCATTATTCCTGTTGCACAAAATGCACATCCTCTAAGCAAATGTTTGTACTGATTTACATGTAATCAGCAGTGTATACAGATAAGTAAACAGGTAGGTAAGAGAGAGGTATTATGGAAACTGGTTGTGCCATGGATTGACAAGGACGCTGGGGTCTCACATAACACAGATTTAAATCATAGAATCTCAACGTCCTACTGTGATATACTCCATGTGGCTGTTGGCACAGCACCCCTAAGAACCAACCCATACACCATCAATCAGAAGGTTATAGTGATGGTTATTTGTGTGTTAACTCAGTGGTTTAGCAAATACTAGACTAGCTGCTATTCCATAATGTACACACATAATCAGTTGAAAGGGAGTTTTTTAGTGTGTGGTCTTATCTTTAGACTATAAATATATATTGTCAGAACATTCTTTTTCTTGACTTTGTACTCTTCCAGTTGCCTGACTTACAGATACAAGCCTGTTAGACGTTTTCAGTCTGCCAAGACAGAATAAATAATCATTTGATTAACCCAGGGTTAGGTCCTGATTAATAACATTATTGTCTACCGAAACCCTTAATAGTCAATTAATTCGAGAAAGAGCAAGTAACTCATGCCACTCACATTAGTTCCAGCCACAAGATTTCTGAACATGGATCAGAGAGACTATGCTTAACTCTTTATTGGCTGTATAAAACTTGTCAGGTACCACATTCGTCCCAATTTGGAGGGGACTGTTCTGCAGAGGTAGAGAATAACGCTTGTCTGCAGGAAATGTAAAACTCAAAGGGAGAGAATTGCAGTTGCCAATGTTCCGGGCTTGGTTCCAGCAATTCCACGAGGCTCCTATTCCTGCCCCTCCCACAGTTGGGTAGGTAGAATCTTTTTTATTTAGCGAACTCAAGTTTCGATTACTTGAAACCAAAAGATCTTAGATAAAAAGATCAGCAGTAAAGGAAGAGTAATGAAAGGAAAGGGATTTCAAAAAAATTTAACGGGATGGGTTAAATGTTAAAGGGCCTAGATATTAAGAAATTCCATCTAAATAGAGTGAAGGCCAGTACATAGATCTAAATCCCTCAAGTTTTCTTTTTCCCCCCTTCATTTTATTGGGGGCTCATGCAGCTCTTATCACAATCCACACATACATCCATTGTGTCAAGCACCTTTGTACATTTGTTGCCATCATTTCCAAACCATTTTCTTTCTACTTGAGCCCTCTGTATTAGGCTTCATATTTTCCCCTCCCTCCCCCATCTTCCCTCCCTCACGAACCCAATTTATAAATTGTTATTAATTTATCATGTCTTACACTGACCAATGTCTCCCTTCACCCACCTTTCTGTTGTCCGTCCCCCAAGGAGGACGTTATATGTAGATCCTTGTGATTGGTTGCCCCTTTCTCCCCCCACCTAACCTTCCTCTACTCTCATTATTGGTCCTGAGGTGTTTATCTGTCCTGGATTTCATGTGTTTCCAGCTCTTACATGTACCCATGTACATGCTCTGGTTAGCCAGATTTGTAAGGTAGAATTAGGATCATGACAGTGAGGGGGAAGGGAGGAGCATTAAAGAACTAGAGGAAAGTTGTATGTTTTATTGGTGCTACACTGCACCCCAACTGGCTCGTCTCTTCCTTGTGACCACTCTGTAATCCCTCAATTTCGAAGAGCCCAGGTAATGGTCTCACAGCTTGATTTCCAGGAAAAGGGGAGACAAGGCTTGTTTCCTAGATGCTAGAAAAAGTCTGAAGAAAAGCTACATCCTATCTAGAGCAGGAGTCACAATAATAGATAGACTGAATGTGTGCCTACTGTGTGCCTGACATTACACTAGGCTCTTGGAATGAAAACATTTATTTGTATTTTGGTCTGTCTAACATCTCTCATCTTTCTTTTCTATTATTAGCACTAGAATTATCCCATGGTTCTTTTGGGAATCATTTCTCCACCCTTCCCAGTCTATAGGTTTTCAGTTCAGTTCATGTCCACTAAAAAGCCATAGTGGTAAAATTTATATAGAGAGGTATAAATATAGATATATAAATATGTAAATATATAATTCTATAAATATAGGTGTCTTTTTCTATACATGTATACATATGTAAATACAATAAGGAAGAAGATGGACTTTGGGCCTTTACTAACTTTTTACTTAAGTATACGAACTTTTTTTCTAATAATGTGGCACTGTATGTTACTCTTCCCCACAGACTAAAATGGGTACATAAGCAAATGTGGTGATGGTGCCAGGCTATTAAAAAATATAGCGTCTGAAGTCTTAAAGGCTTGTAGTCAAACAAGCAGCCATCAAGCAGGGAAGCAACAAAGTCCAGATGGAAGAAGCACACCAGCCTGTGTGAACATGAAGTGTTGACGGCAGCAGAAATCAAAAGTTCAAAATCAAGCAATCAAATTGAGGTGAAGAAGTGTGGACAAAATGGAGAGAAAAAATCCACCTGTAAGACAATTGGACAGGCCCTCACAGAGGGTCTGCACGGGAGGTGTGTGTGGGTGGGTGTGGAATTCAGGGTGTGGTATAGCACTGATGAACACCTAACTATCCTCTGGTTCTTTAATATTTTCTACTCTTACTATTAAGACTTTATGTTTCATCTCATTAATACTATTAGTCTAATTAAGAGTTCCTGAGGGGGAAGGGTGGGAGGAGGGAATAAAGGTGAACAGATATCAAAGATTTCAAGAAGAAAATATTTGGAAACTGATTATAGTAGCAGTTATACAATTATGCTTGATTTATTTGAATTATGGAACGTAATGACATCTGTACGAACTCCCACTAAAGTGATGGGGGAAAAAAAGGCCAGAGTGGTTCATTTAGGAATGGAAACTGGGTATGGGATGTAAGCTATGGAGGACCACTTTGGGAGTTTGTTGGTAAAGAATCACCTCTTGGCTGCTGTTGTAAACTTTGCTGGTTTAAGTCTAAAAGCTTTGCCACTAGGTAAGAAAACCCGCTAAGGCAGTGGTTTTCAACCTTCCTAATGTTGCGACCCTTTCATACAGTTCCTCATGTTGTGGTGACCCCCCCACCATGAAATTATTTTTGTTGCTACTTCATCACTGGAATTTTACTACTGTTATGAATCAGGCGACCCCTGTGAAAGGGTCGTTTGACCCCAAGGTGGTCGCAACCCTCCGGTTGAGAACCGCTGCTCTAAGGGGTCAACCCATAGCAATGCAGAGCTCAAAGAGAAGAGTCCAATACCCAGATAAATCATAAGTCTCAGGCTCCATCACACTCTATTCTAAACTACCGTATATACTCAAGTATAACTGACCTGAATATTAGCAGCCGAGGCAACTAACTTTACCACAAAACTGCATTAAAAATGTGCTGAAAAACTCGGCTCATACATGCGTATATACGGTATGTGTCATTAGTAAGTGAAACGAGAGCACTGGAGCATGACATATATACATACTTATTACAACAAAACTAACAATAAAGGCATATTAATTTCCAATGAACTAGGTTTTAATAACTGCAGGTTAAAGTTTTGGTTTTTGTTCTTTACTAAGACCTAAAATTCACTAAATATATACTGTTTAATCAAATTATCTTAAAAGTATGGGGTAAGATGGTAACAAGAGCTTTTTTCTTTTTTCCTGAATTTTTTGGTGAATTGGGGGTAGGGGGAGGTATACACATCAGATTGGTAACTGTGTATCCAATGGTTCAAACCATTCACTGACCCATACAATGCAACCTATCCTGACCCCTCCCGAGTCCTTTCCTCTCTCCTATGCACCTCCAGCCTCCCTTTCACCCAAATCAATCAATACTGGTCAACCTTCTAGTCTGTTCCTTCATCTTCCCACTCTTGCCCTCCCTCCTTCAGGAAGCTAGAGTCCGTTCCCTTCAGTATGCAATTCTCTGTGTTGGTTTTTACCATTACAGTAATAATCTCATACAGTATTTGTCTTTTTGTGATTGACTAAGGGCTTTTTTTAACTTTAGATTTACCCCACAAAGCATTTACTGAATACACACACGTTTGTGCTAGAGTGAACATGTATGCCTGCTATAAGGAGTATGCGAATAGATCAATAGGAATGAAAATAGCTATTAGCTTACTTTTTAAAGTAATCATTGCCTTATTTTTAAAATATGATTAAAATAAAAACACACCAGGAATAAAGAAATCAGGTACATTTTCAATGAGTACAGGTACTATTCACGAAGCTCATTACAGTAATTTAAGCAAGCAATGGGATGTTAAAACTTACCCAAAAAATCAGTGGGATAAATTTCAGGTACTTACGGTGACTCTACTTCTTGTTTAATTTCTTGCCATTCGCCATAGGGATTTGATTTCTTAACCATTTTGGGTTTTTCTTCCTTTGGACCTGATGAATCCTTTTCTTGTACAATTTTTTCTTTCTGTGGTTCTGCTTTAATTCCGTCATTACTATTTTTGTTTTTTTCCTGAATTATAAAGTCAAGAAATAACACACTTTAAGCAAAATTAAGAACAGAATATCTCTAATATAGTTTTTAAAGTTTTGTTATAAATTATTAGGTAGTAAAACATCAATCAAATGAATAGTTTAGAGTTGTACACACTATAAATGTACACGAAAGAACTTTAATGTGGGTGAAGGGAGACATCAGTCAGTGTAAAACATGAACCAATAATAATAATTTATAAATTATCAAAGGTTCATGAGGGAGAGAGGGTGGGGAGGGATGGGGGAAAAGTGAGAAGCTGATTCCAATGGTTCAAGTAGAAAGAAAATGTTTTGAAAATGATGATGTCAACAAACGTAAAAATGTGCTTGACACCATGGCTTTGTGTGGACTGTGCTAAGAGTACGAGTCCCCAATAAAATGGTTTAAAAAATAGAACATTAATGCTTACTAAATTTTCCCCAGGGTCTACAATGCTAATACACCATGCTGAAGGCTGTTCTTTACAATAAAACCTGAGCCTGTTAGTGTACAATGAAGGACATTCCTTTCTCGCTTAGCTTTCTGCTGTGCCCCAGTGAAATCGATGCCGGCTCATTTGTCTCGTCTACACTCATTGTCTATTTAAAGCTCTGTCTCAACTGATTAGTCTAAAGTGAAGTCTGTTTTCACTTTGATGGCACCACTGGGACCTCACCAGCCTTATACAACTGATAGTGTTTGCACTATAGCTTCCATGGTAGGTTGGGTGAAAGTTGGCTTTTTGTGGAACTGTTTCTCAGTGTAGCAAGTGGACCAGACACTGGATTTTAGTCTTTTACAACTGGTTGGGTGGCAACCCTAGGACAGTTTCCTCAGCATCGCTTTTAATAGACACAAACTCATCCTCTTATGCTTTCAGTATCAGAGGCCTAGCAGGCACCAACCTACTGTATTCTCTTAGCAATCCTGACTGCTTCCAGGCCAAAACGCTTTTTTCAAGGTACAATTAATTGGTCAGGATACTTTAAACTTTGTTCCTCATGCAATGAAAGCCTTTCCTCTGAGGCTCCTAGAATTTCCATGCCACCCTCCTGACAGTTCATGATTTCTGGCTGCCATTCCATGTTCAGTGATGATTTTAGCAACTCCGGCACCCTTTCCTGCATTTACACTCTTATCACCTTAGAGAGTTCTGTGAGCCTCAACAGTGACTTCTAGCCTCTAAGGTGTTTCAATCACCTACGTGTTATACATCTTTCCTTATATGTAGCATCTAGTGCAGACATAAATGGTGGTTAGTAGAAGGCAATGAGTCAGTTCTGACTCATAGCAATCCCAGTACAACATAAGGACAACACACTACCTAGTCCTGTACTACTCTTACAATTGGTATGTGTGAGCCCATTGCTGCAGTCACTGTGTCATTCCATCTTGTTGAGTGCAGAGGTAACACTTATTTATGAAATCCTTACACCTGTGTCTCCTTTAATGTGAATCATGTCATTACTCAGAAACTTGTTCCCTTGAAATCTCAAAAGGCTGCTCTTTCAACATAATAGTTCTCATTCCTTGGTGTTTGGGCTCCCGTACTTTTACCATGTCACCTGTTTAAAGCCTCATTAGCATGCTACCCTGATACCTTAACTTCTTGCATTTTGAGTTTGTTGCTAGACTATCTGTTCTTTACACTACTAAACCACAGGGAATAATTTTAACCCCTCTCCTGCTGGCATCATATATACACTATAGGACCTAAAAAAGCTATCAAAAAGCAACCCAATCACTTTATCTTTCAGTTCCTCAACTCGACCTGCCAAGTGTTAAAAACAAACCAAAAAACCCTCACACAACTACACTAACTTAGGAGACTTCAAAATTTATGCTATCCAATTTCGACAGACTTTCACACAGCCTTATGTCACCAGCTGCGTTTATTCCCTTTAGGAGGTATTTGAAACAAATAGTCAGCAGTCTTGAGATTATATAATGACATTACCTCTACTGTGGAACACCACAGTCATTGGTTTGGTAGATGAAGATTTAGATGTGCAACACTGACTCTGATAAAGTTGCAAAAACACTTGTATAATCTGATTATAGAGCGATTCCATACTATGTAAGTAATGTGTACATATGTCCAAATAGGAAAGCATGGACCAATAAACACTTCTGTATTTATAATGATTTTACAAGGGGAGAGGGATAGCAGGACTGTAAGTAGTTTGTCTTTACTGTTTGTATTTTTTAATATCTCAATTTCCTCCAAGATACCTAAGTCAATTCATAGTCATATTTATCCTTACTGTCTAGAGAGTTGACTTATTTTAGGCTAACCCATTCATCTGTATGTCCGTTTTACCTTTTTGATTTCTCACTTTATTTGTACGTCCACTTTCCTTTATTACCTTTAATCAGCTTTATCGCTATCATTTCCTATTACTTTAATCTACGGGCAAGCTCAAATCCTTCTCAATGAAAACATTACCACTAAGTTCTGATGACTGAGAATCAACATTCAACCACAATTCTAACACCTACTGCCTAGTTTCCATTTAATATCAAAGTTCTGCCATTTAAAATAGCTAGAAGGGCATTAAGGATTTCCAAACAGCCAGATTCAGAGGACTGCACCTGCCCACCTCATGTACTTAATCCTTGATGGTCCCTATTGTTTTGGTTCCTGGGATAGTCAATTATGCTTTTCACATACCTTCAGATCACCCTCCCTCCTCTACTTTGTGAGCTCCTCTTTCTTAGACGATCACAGAAATGTTTGCATATTTCAATGCTCTCATCCATTCTATATTTGCAAAACTACCAATGTGCTGATGGCACTCAAAATAGTTTTTCTCGCCTAGATATTCAGGCTTGCCTGTACTGCTTTCTTCAAAGGTTATAATAACCAAACCAAACTCATTCCAACAAGTCAACGCTGACAAGGTCGGACTGCTTCTGTGAGTTCACAGGACTGTGGCTGTGTACAGGAGGAGAAGGCCCCATCTCTCTCCTGGGTGGTTTCAAACTGCTGCCTTTGCTGATCACAGCCCCAAATATAACCACTACAAAACCAGGATTCCTGAAAGTTATATAGACATCTTAAGCTTAGGGACTTTAAAATTAATTTAATGCCTTGCTTCCAAGTAAGTATCACTTTATGGTAATAACCAAAATATATACCTTGCCTTTATATCTCTGTCATCTACCAAAAGATTGAAGAAAATCTGCAGAGCTATTTTACAAATTGATGAACTTTTATATGAAGAGTAAAATCAAGAACTTACCTTAAATTTTATAATCAGCTTTTGTGTTCTGGTAGCAACATCTCCTTCTACTTTCTGTTCTTCATCCGAATCACTATGTGAATCTAATGATTTAGATTCTTCTTGGATTCCAAGTGCCTTTTCATTGCTCTTACTAGAGAGCAGATTGCCAGGGTGTGGAATAAAATCATCAGGCTTCTCCCATTTAGATTCTGTTAAACATATTTTAAGTCATATTATTACCAGTTTTATTCAAAAGTAATCCCCTACATCCATCATCTACATTACATTCTTAAATGGTAATAAATGCATGTTTCATCCTACCACTTGGTGACCAGCTCCCAATGTTCTTGCACTTGCATCACTCAGAAGCTGATGTGAAACAGCCTGGCTCAGGCACTATGGCAGGGGCCAGACCCAACCCAGGGACACATGGCAGCCAACTTAAATGTGGAGGAAAAGACAGAGGGAGCAGGGGAACAGGGCACGAACACACCCAAGGGGAAGGTATTGTTTATCTCTCCACAGGAGAGGGAGAGAGGGACCAGACTTCAACCTGGGGCTCCAAGACGTAAATGCAACAGACTGGCATGAAGCAGGGAACCAACAGAGAGGTCTGAGGGGCTGGTCCCAATCCCAACTTTGTGGACAACCCCTACTTTCCCCCTAGAAGAATGCATTTCAGAGGATAGTACTGAAGCTACCGCTCAGGGAGGTTTGCGTCTAATCAGAGCACACAGGAGCAAATGATGAGGGAAGGAGAGAGTGGAACACATCCTGGCCCACCAAGGCCGAAGGATGGTATTCCTGCTCAGAGCAGCCAATGCGCACAGAGAGGACCATAGGGTCAGCCCCACCACGAGATATGACTTCCCTCACTGACAAATAGCGCTACAGGGGACAACACTAGAGTCACAGTGAGGAAATTGTGCTGGATCCAACCGACCCCATCGCACTGAGTTGAAACACTAAGGGTATGCAACAGAGCAACAAGGGGAGTAAAGCAGTGAAGTCCCCAGGGAATACCAAAAACAGACTTGGGGCCAGAGCATGGCAACTCATCAGACTCAACCGGAAAACACTCCTGAAGGTCAACAAACAGACCTGGAACTATTTATAGGCTTTCCTTTGTTGTTGTTGTTTTAATTTTTTGGCTTTCTTTTGCTCTGTCTTGTTTTTGTGCATATTATTGTCTGCATGTTTACCTAGATAAGATAGGTGGGATAAACAATCCAGAGGAAAAAACAACAGGACCAACGGTTTAGAGGAACATGGGAGAGGGAGTGGCAGGGGAAAGGAAAGGGGTTGCCAACCAACCCAGGGACGAAGGCACAAGAGATCTAAAATCGATGGTGAGGAGGGTATAAGATGCCTTGTGGGGCTTGATCAAGGGCAATGTAGCTGAGAGGAATTAATGAAACCCAAATGAAGGTTGAACATGATAGTGGGACAAAAGTAAAAGCAAATAGAGGAAAGAACTAGGAGGCAAGGACATTTATAGAGGTCTAAATATAAGCATGTATATATGTAAATATATTTCTATATAACGATAAGGAAATAAATCTACATCCATATATTTATATGTTAAATATTAAGTTGGAGATGGACATTGGGCCTCTACTCAAGTACTCTGTTAACACAAGAACACTTTGTTCTAATACCCTGGCACTCTGTGATGCTCACCTTCCCTAATACGATCGAAGAAGACAAAGCGGGTGCATAAGCAAATGTGGTGAAGAAAGCTGATGGTGCTCGGCTATCAAAAGATATAGCGTCTGGGGTCCTTAAGGCTTGAAGGTGAACAAGCGGCCATGTAGCTCAGAAGCAACAAAGCCCACATGAAAGAAGCACAACAGCCTGTGTGATCACGAGGTGCTGATGGCATCAGGTATCAAGCATCAAAGACGCAGAACAAAATATATCAATGTGAATGAGGGGGAGTGCAGAGGGAGACCCAAAGCCCATCTGTAGACAATTGGGACATTCCTTTACAGAAGGGTCACAAGGAAGAGCTGAGCCAGCCAGGATGCAGTATAGCACCAAAGAAACACACATATAACTTTCCTTTAGTTCATTTTGCTCCCCCTACCACCCATCATGATCTCAATTCTACCTTACAAATCCGGCTAGACCAGAGCACGTGCACTGATACAAATGAGAGCTGGACACACAGGGAATCCAGGACAGATAAACTCCTGAGGGCCAATAATGAAAGTCGCAACACCAGGAGGGGAAGGGGAAGTTGGGGGGAGAAAGGTAAAACCAATTACAATGATCTCCACATAACCCCCTCACAAGGGGATGGACAGCAGAAAAGTGGGTTAAGGGAGACATCAGTCAGTGTAAGACATGGGGGAAAAATTATAAATAATCAAGGGTTCATGAGGGAGGGAGGGGGGAAACTGAGCTGATACTAAGGGTGCAAATAGAAAGAAAATGTTTTGAGAATGATGATGGTAACAAATACACAAATGTGCTTGACACAATGGATGGATTGATAAGAGCTGTACGAGCCCCCAATAAAATGATTTGGTAAAAAAAAAACCAAACCCAAACAGCCTGGCTGCTCGACATGTACAAATGACACCCCGGTGGGGACAAAGTCTTAAGACCTGGGTGATATTTTCCAAGGACTCACAATTTACTTAAGATTCATTTCAGAAAACACAGTTAATAATCAGAACACATCGAATCTCCTGGAAGTTATCAGTAAGCATACTGTGAAAATCGCAATTAATATATCATTTTCATAGAGAAGTAAAAAATTTCAATGACCTGAATTCTACTGCCATCCAGTGGTTTACTGATCAATAAAATGAAGTTTCTCACTGTTTTGCAGATTAAAGAATTGGAAAATGTATACATAATTTATTGTCCAACTAGAGTACTTTTAAGAGAAAGGACTGCTAATTACACGAGTCATAGGCATAAACCAAAACTATTCATGCAAATAATTATGTATGGTACTAACAGAGGTTACTTTATAGTAGCAATGAAAACCATTACTTTTCTTTACCTTATATACAAATAACCAATGTGTGAGGTACCATTCTAGGAACAATCCCACAAAATAATATATAATTACCCCAATTTCAGCTAAGAGCAACTATAGGTTGTTACTTGTTAACAATCACAAAGTTGGTAAAAGGAGGCTATGAGTTGAGCTGTTAACTCTAAAGCTATTAAGTGCATCCCTATATCATTATACCACTGTAAAATCCAGAACCTCAATTGTAATGGGACAGAAGCATTTCTTTCATTGGGCAGGTTAAGCTGAAGTGGACTTTGCCTCCTAATAGATATGCGGTAATGTAGTGGCTGCCTGTCCTATCTTCTCCTATGGGGTCCTTAAAAATTGGGACTGATTCAATGGCAGTGAAGTCTGTAGTTTTGTTTTTTCCCCCCCTCCCCAACCAGTTTTTGTTTCTTTTTACTGAAATGCACGAGGAAGTAAAATAAACACATAAATAAATTAAAAATCCGGAAGGCATGAAAGAGTGGCTAATGAAAAGGTAGCACTACAATAAAGTGCTCAAAGACCTAGTTAGAAAACCAAAAAGGGAAGAGCACACTGGGTCTCTCAAATTTAAACAAAAAACTCGAGCCTCGAGCAGCAACACTGAACAACACCATGGGCAGATTATTGAGTGGCACAAGACAGGAGAGGGGGGATGCGGAGCGGGGGAGCAGCTGATACCGAGGGCTCAATAGAAAACAAATGTCTGGAAAATAATGATGGCAGCATACGCACAAATGTGCTCGATACAGCTGATATATGGATTGTTACAGAGCTGGCAAGAGTACACCACTGGAATTTCTTCATGAGCTACTAGAAACATGTAAATCAAAGCTACAATGAGATGTCATCCTACTCCAGCAAAAATAAAATGGCACTGTTTGAAAAACAAAGAAGATATAAGATCACAGAGTCTTAGTACCAAAAAGAAGCGATTGACATTCAATAACTTCTGGAAGTGACATGATTAAGAGCCAATCGTAATGAATGAAAAAGTCCAAGTTGCATTCAAAAGGATTGGTGAAGAACAAGTTTCCAAGAGTTGATGAAAAATACCAGTTAAGAAGTTTCAAAATCAAATGCTATGCTGCAAACAGTAATCTATGCCAGAAGACTTGGAAGAGAGCTACTTGGCCTAGTGACCAGACGAGATCTGTATTTTTGCCCATTAAAATGATCTAAGAGAATGTGGAAATTATCAAACAATATTATTAATGTCACATGCAAGTAAAATTGTGCTTAAGAAAAACAAACAAAAGAAAACTAAAACACAGTTGCAATGGTATACCAATAGGGAACTGCCAGAAATTCAAGCCAGGTTCAGAATAAAGTGCAGAATGAGGGATATCACTGTTGATATCAAAAGGATCTTAGCAGAGAATACCAGAAAGATGCTAACTTGTGTTTTACTGACTATGCAGAGCCATTGGACAATATGGATTACAACAAATAGAAGGTAACACATTGTAAACAATGGGAATTCTAGAGCATGATGTTGTGCTCATGAAAATCAAGAGGCAATTGTTGATGGGGATAGTGAATGATTTACAACTAGGAGAGCTATGTGTCAGAGTTGTGTCCTTTCACCAAATCTGTATGCTGATCAAATAATCCAAGAAGCTGGACTATAGGTGGACTGGAGGTTCAGGAAAAACCTGCAGAATGCAAATGCATGTATTCATGATGAGCAAAGGATTATATGTATGGATTATAACTCAATGTAGAGAAAACAACATCTCCACAACTGGACCAATAGACAGCATTAGGATCAACAGAGAAAAGCCCACAAAGTTATCAAGGATTTCATTTTACTTGAATCCATAATGAGTGACATAGGAACAATTAAATGACTCAAGAAACCAAACGACCTAATTTGACCAGGTTCACTGGGCATGTCTGCTGCCAAAGCCTCTTTAAAGTGGCGAGGAACACAGATGGCTCTTGAGGGCTCAAGTGCACCTGACCCAAGCCAGGGTATTTCCAATCGCCCATATACATGTGTAAGATGAGCAATTAATATGGAAGGCTGAAGTAGTGATGCCTTTGAATTACTGAGTTGGCAAAGAATATTTAATATACCACCAACTATTAGAAATACAGAGCCCTAATGGCATAGTGAGTTATGATGGGCTTCTAATCAGCAGTTCAAATCCACTTAACACGGCATGAGAAAGAGGTTTTCTATTCCTGTAAAGAATTACATTCTTGGAAACCCACAGCGACAGTTCTACTCTGCCCTATAGGATTACTATGAGTCAAAATGGACATGATGGCAGTAGAACCAGGAGAATGAACTAATATATTCTAGAGGAGTTATAGCTAGAATGCTCCCTAAGAGTGAGGATGGTGAAATTTCATCTCTCATACTTTGGGTGTGTCACTTGGGTGGACCAGTCCTTGGAGAAGGAAGGACATCATGGTCAGAGAAAAAGACGACCCTCAATGAGATAAGACTGACACAGTGGCTGCAACAATGGGTTCACACACAGGATAGCACAGGACTGGGCAGTGTTTTGTTCTGTAGGTAGTACACAGGGTCTCTATCAGTCAGAACACCTAAGAACAAGGTCAGGGGATTGCAGATAATAAGAAGAACAGTTTCACTCAATATATATAGTAAGATTATAGCTATTCTGGTAAATTTAGCTGCTTTGGAGTGAACAAGGCTGACTAGGCTGCCCCACCCAAGGTAGACAAAACCTCAGAAGCACCAAATAACACTGTGAATAATAAATGTGACAAAGAGTGTGTGTCTGTCCCTTTTCCTTTCTGAGAAGACTTTTGCCATGTAGGCTTCCATTGCCTCAGTGTTCCTCTGGGCTCGCTCCACTGATTGCCTGTGTCATTTGTAAAGTCTCTTCTATTGCACTATATGCTCTCCCCTTTGCAGATATTTAACATTCTATAATTCTATAATCAATGTTTCTTATAAGTTGTTGCTTCTCCTTCCTCCCCAAAGCTATTATAATATAAAATTAGAGTAGTAACTAAATATAATTACATAAAGACCATTCTATAAAACTAGATAAAATCTTACATAAGACATAGCATTATACTTGTTTTGCAAAAATTATGGGAACTGTAGATATTGCACAAATAGCTTCAGTTCTTTTTTTTTTTTTAAAGAAAGCCAAGTTGAACTTGGTAATCTCTAAGTACCTTCCAACCTAATGATTAATTTCTCAGTCATAGTAAAAATCAGTAATGGCAAACCCAAACCAAATTCATTGTCACTGAGTTGATTCTGACGCATCATAACCCCATCAGACAATATAGAACTGCCCCCCTAAGGGTTCCTGAGATGGTAACGCTTGCCTCTGGGAGTAGAAAGCCTTAACTTTCTCCTGAGGAAGTGGTTTGGAACTGCTAACTTTGTGACTAGCAGTTGAATAAGTAATCACTATGCCACCAGGGCTCCTCAGTAATGGCAATGGTTAAAATGATTCTCCTTTAAAAACTTATGATTGCCATTCCAATTGAGAATAACATCATGGTGAGGCCTAGTAAATTATAGAAATCTTTTTTTCTATTCTATTGTATTTTCAGAAATAATTTTGTGGCAGAATATATAAAACAAAACAAACAAAAGTGAAGATATTTCAAAAAATTCATGAGTAAGTGGAGTTAAAAACATAATGGAATTTTCCAGTGGAATCTCAGTGGTGGTTTGCATTAAGCATGGAGCTGCTAACCTCAAAGTCGGCGGCTCAAACCCACTAGTTCTTCCTCAGGAGATAATTGAGGCTCTCTGCTCCCGCAAGTGAAGCCTCAGTCTCAGAAATCCTGCATAGGCTTGCTGTGTCAGAACTGAATCGAGGCTTACATATTGGGTGGGTTCGCCCCACTTTACCAATACAAACACCCACACAAACAGCCTTTTAAACTATTGTTTTAAATGTCTATTTTGCAGTTTGTTATAATAAACATCAATTGTACATTTTTACACACATAATTAAGAGACATTATATTCTTCAAGTTATTTTACCACCATCACCCTTGTTTTCTTAGTAGTTCCTATTTCATTAACATACACTGATTGTGCTATCGAGTCAATGCTGAATCTAGTGACACCCCCTGAGTTTCTGAAACTATAACTGTCAATGGGGGTAGAAAGCCCCAGTCTTTCTCTGGAGGAGCTGCTAGTGGTTTCAAAGTTCCAACCACGCAGATCACAGCCCAACTCATAACCACTACACGACCAGAGCTCCTTGGGTTCCTATGTAATCATTAAGAATGCGGGGAAAGAGGGGGAATAAAGTGAGGAGCTGATGCCAAAGGCTGAAGTGGAGAGCAAATGTTTTGGGAATGATGAGGGCAACAAATGTACAAATGTGCTTTACACAATTGATGTATGTATGGATTATGATAAGAATTGCATGAGCTGCAATAAAACGATTTAAAAAAAGAAAAAAATTCACAATAAAAAAAAGAATGCTATCGTTAACTTGATAGCTACGAAGGAGCACAATGCTGATCCTTTCTATTAAGTTATATGACTATAAGGCAAAAGGAAGACTTCAGGGGTGATTGCGGTTTTAGGAACTTAACGCTTCCTTAATGTACCATTCAATGGCACTGATTACATCCCCCAATTTATAAGAAAAAGAAAAGCATGCTTGCTATGTTTTAGAAGTACATTTACCAGTATATTAAAATTACCAAGCTCAGATACTTCTTAATTACATTTAAAAAACTTGATTTATCAGTAGGCTAATAAGCAGTTTCAGGATCAATTTTAGTCAGTTACTGTAATCAAGGATAATACTTACCCCCTGTTTCTGTATTATAGTAATATGTATAACCATCTTCACTTAAACCTTCTACCCAAACGGACTTCACTATCTAAAAGGAGGAATTAAAAGCAGGATGAACCAAAGTCAACGATTGGTTTACACACTGAATAACTAAGAGACTCAGCCACCCCTGGTTTTTCTCTTGAAACCTATGGAATAGGGTGGTAGGACTGACCATGGCCAGGAAACTCAGTTCATTGTGAACCAACTTCCAGGGAGAGATGATCGCCTCTGAAAGCCAGGAACCATTCTTTACAGACGGACAGGGACATAAGAATGGCAATGATTTGCAAAGCAACCAATAATATTTGCCCAGCATTTAGTTTCTGGGTAAATGTTACTTTTCAGCTCCACCCAGACTTCTCACAAAAACATTATAGAAATAAACAACCATGGGGACAGAGGGGAATCCTCTCATTTGTAAGTATATTTGCTTAACTAAACTCTATAAAACCCTAATCGCTTAAAAAAAAAAGGTATAGACAATATTAATGTGCTTCAGTTACCTTTTTTAAGTTTCCTTGAAATCCTTCAGGTTTTTCCCACTGAGATGCTAAAAGTAAAATACATTGCATTTATAAAACCTTTATCTTAAAAAACAGAAACTTAATTTGAAATTTAATTTGGCAAATTTTATACAATATTCAATGTTTACAAAGCATTATGGGTATATAGTTTAAAACATAAATAAAAAAACCAACATACACCCAGTAGTATTAAGCAGGAAAAAAAAAATGAGTTCTACAAAACAGTGAAGGATAGAATGAAGAATTAGAAGTTATTGGAAATTCCACAGAAATTAGTTAGGTGCTAGGGATACAAAGACTGAGTGAAGTGACATAATTTTCCATATTCCCATCTCAATTTACATATCAGGTAGCTGCTGTGATAAACTAATTCACCTTATCAAAATTAATTCCTCAATCTTTTAAGCATCTACACAATCTTAATCATACTTCTAATACAGAACTTGGAAGGATCCCTGGTGGCCTAGTGGGTTATATTTGGAGATGCTAACCACAAGGTCAGTAGTTCAACTCCATCAGTTGCTTCACAGTAGAATGATGAGGCTTTTTATTGTTTTTAGATTTACAAGGCTCAGAAACCCAAAGAGAACTACCATGCCAAAGAGGGTCAGCATGAGTTGGAATTGACTCCATGAGAGTGAGTAAATAATGGCTCTTGGTTTAAGAGTCCTGGTGACACAGCAGGTTAAGGATTTAGCTGCTGACCACAATGTTGGTAGTTCAAATCCACCAGCAGTTCCATAGGAGAAAGCTAAGGCTGGCTGTTCCCTTAAAGATTTAGTGTCTGGGAAACCCTCTATGCGTTGGAATCACCCCAATGGCAGTAGGGTAGGCATGGCTCTTTAAAATTCCTTCTTGCATCATGCTTATCTGTTTATTCCTGTCACACACTTAAGTTTCTAGAGAACATGATGGCATAGACACGGAGAGTAAATATCACTTATTTCCATGGAGTAAAAGTCCTAAATTTGTTTAGTTTTAAAGGGAAACAAAAACATGTTTTTAGTATTCCTATTGGGGAAAGGCATTCTACTTAATATAGATACCTCAAAAATAAAAGTCAGTTTTTGCATCCCAGGTTTTGGGATAGAAAATTAATTGGTACTTAATGATTTACTTTCAAGAACATGTTAATTTGCAAAGGTGGATCCAAAATGCTTTATTTACATGCAAGTCCGTAGTGTATGCTGTTTTAATTGGAGAAAAAAAGCTGTAGTCTATCTGGGAGAAATCACTTATCAATTAAGGCTTTGAAGAAGCATGGTACAGAATCACTAAGAAAAGTGTACATGCAAAAATGTGTAGTTTCCTACTATTTAAATAGTTCAAATATCAACTAAAACTCAGAGCACAATAAGCTGTCAGTTGTTGTTCTCCATTACTTCAATACCTAAATAACTTACCTCCCGTGATAAGATCGTAATAGTAATGGTAACCCTCAGAAGTTATGCCTTCTACCCATCTGCCCTTTGAAGGGTCTTTTTTCTTTTTCTTCTTTTCTTTCTGCTGATTTGATGCAGAAGTAGGAGGGGTGGTGCTGGCTACTGGTGAGATAGTTGGTTCTGGAATATCTAGGAAAAAGAGAAAAAGGTACTGAAGCAGTCAGAGAAACTCATCCCTGCTAGGCATACTAATGTTATTCTAATCAAAGATAACACCAAGATTATCTTTGAGCACCTGACACACATATTATAGGGTACATTAGGAAAAATAAACAGCTAAGAACATTCAAGAAAATAACAAAAATAAAGTCACAAGAGGAAACATTCGTATCAAGTATTAAAACTTACTCTGAACCTATGGTATATAAAAATATGGAATTGATGAAGAAGTAGACAATGTCATTGAAACAATAGTCCAGAAAGAGACCCAACAGAAGATTTTTGGTGTTTCTTATGTAAGGTGGCCAGATTTCAACACTGGTAAAGCAGGACACCAGCAGAACACCACTAATAAAACTCATATCCTGGTGAAATAGCCATGTGGCAGCTGAAACCGTATACCCTAGCTTGTCGTGCATTCTTTCCAAAATCGGGACTTTTAAGAAACACCGCGGGACATAGGGAAAATTGTTAAAAATTGGGACTGTCCCGCCAAAAGCGGGACACCTGGTCACCTTATATTAGTGGGGACAAGACAGTTTAATAGAATGGTATTATATAAAACTTGTGTAATTGTTGGGAGGAAAGAATAACCCTACCTTCCCTACTTTTTAACATCAATATAAATGCATCATCATATTAACAGAAAGTATCATGAAGTACAATGTTAATACTGACTGCATAAATATTAAAATATTTTGTAAGACAAACAAAAGCATACACAAAAAATAAGAACCTTCTGGGGAAAAAGCACAACATACATTACAGAGCGCTCATGTTCTCAACAAAAAAACCCCTATAAATCAAACACTGTAAGAGAAAAAGGGACGAAAAGCACAAAGGAAATTCAGAGGATTGATAGTTACTTTCATGAATAATCAAAGAAACACAAGGGTAAAAGGTTATAAGAAGTTTGTGAGAAAATTCTGTAACTTTTCATTACATTTGTCCATGAATGTTTTAGTCTGTGTGTGTGCATGCATGCACACGTGTATAACTGTGCCAGTAAATCATGAAAACAATGACCAAATCTAGGGTTAATCTGATCAATCAGATACTTATCTGGATGTAGAAAAATGAGTAGCTTTTATGGCTTTGTTTTTACAAGAGAATGGCTTAACACCATTTGATAAATTTAAACGTATCTAGTAAAAATGTAAACCACACTTCTAGAGAAAGCTTGGTATTAATTATCAATATATAAAATGTTTATACTTTGATTCCAGAATGCACTTCTAAAAAAAATCAAACCTACAAAGATAAATATGAAAAGAAGCATGTATCCGGGATGTTCACTGCAATTATTTTCTAATAGTGAAAATCTCTAAACAAGCTAAGAGATTAGGTAAGTAAATTTTGATACATAGATACAATAATAGCTACCCTGTGTTAAGCATATTATGGATAGTCATGGTAAGTGTTTCAACATCATCAAGCTTAATTTTAACAAAGACCCAAGTTCACACCACCAGCAAGAGGCAATTCTGCTCACTCCCAAGGCCATGTCCGACCACTTTGTGCATTTAGCAAACAACATAAAACCCCCGCACTGTCATCCAGTCGTGTCTGACTCATAGCAACCCCACAGAACAAAGAACTGTCCTTGGGAATTTCTGAGACAACAATTCTTGACTGGAGCAGAAAGCCTCAACTTCTTCCCTAGAAGTAGGCTGGTGGTTTCGAATTGCTAACTTCAAAGCCCATGTCCTAAATACTCTATAACCACTAAAAATTATACATATCCTTATTTTAAAAATATATACCAGAATTACCATTGAAAGAGAAAACAAAAAGCACTTCTATTCAGAGCACAGTACATATGTACAGTTTAATTTTATTTGAAAAATCTAGGGATGTTTGAGAAAAAATCTTAATAGCAGTTAGTTTCTTTAGAGTTTCTTTGTTCAAAGCATTGTGTAATAGTCTCCCAATTCTTGTAATGGGTAAGATTTTCAATTTTGCTTTTCCAAATTCTTTCGAGTCCATTTCTCCCTGAAGTGCATATATGGCTGTAGTCTCATGGAATCAATCAATTTCCATCTGCCCTCTTAAAGCTACTAATGTCCAGAATATTTTCAAGTCTACCACAACTGCTCTTATTTGAAGAATGTAATACTAACTCACGTGGCATTCTACTTAAAAACTTAATTGAAAGTGGTTTTATTGGCAAGAATACAAAGGGTCTTCAAAAAGTTCCACTGTTTTAATTTCATTTTTCCATGAACTTTTTAAAGCTCCCTGTAGTTTCAAGTAGACTTTCAAAACAATTTTTTCAAGATCAGTAACAGAGTTCTTGGCTTAAGAACAGTGAATTTTACATGGAATACTCAGAAGCTTTCTATCTCAAAACCTAAATACAACGGCAAGGTAGATACATTCTAGCTAAATAATAACTCTTTTTTAAAAAAAATAGTAACACTTGGATCTGGAACTGAGTTATCCTCAATTATCTACCTTCAAGTAGAAAAGTCAGTTAACTTGTCTACAGAAGGCTAATTCACTATAATCTGAACCGTATACATAAACATAATTCATAGCCTTTACGATATCTCATAAACAAATTGCACTTACAATGCAAGGCCTATTTTTAAATATGTAAGTAGCTCTTTAGTTTGGCAATTAAAATACCTACAAAATAACTTATGTGTCTCAAATAGCTCACTGATTTAAGACAAAGCTAAGATTAAGTAACCGTAAAGGTAATGTATGTGCTGTGAACAGAAGAGTTTAAAGAACTTTGAGAACAAAATGAGGGTGGAAGCAAGTCCTACAGTCTAAACATGGCGACGATGCATAGTTAAAAACACTGGGAGTACAGCCTAGTGTAGAACCTCTTTCTGGAAACAATAAATGCTCGCTGGATATGGTCTCTGATGTTACTTTTCAAACACGTCGGCTGCTGCTTTACCTGACTCTAAGCCAAGCCTTTTCAAGTCCTCTTGGTATGCTTTCAGGGCAGCTGCCTCCATTGCAGCAAACTCCTTTGACGCCTTTTCTTCTTCTTTTGCCTTGTCCAGGCTTTTCTGTTTAATCTTTGTAAGACAAAAATAAAGGTGAACGTGCGATAAAGGACTGATATATCTATATATAAAATTTGGCAGAGAAATGATCTAAATTACCTCACTGATTCTTTTGGCCACATTTTCCTTATGAGTCTTTCCTCTTTCATGAAATTCTACACTCTTGAAAAAAAAGAAAGTACAAAGGAGAAAGATGTCAACATTATAACCTTCACAGTAAGCAACAGTGCACAGGCAATCAAAACTACAACACTGGCAGAATAAAGAAAAAAACAGATGAATTTTCTGCCAAATTAGCCCTTTTTATCCAATGATGCTAGAGAACTGATGCGTATTATTTATTATGCTCTCTGGCTAAGGTTTCTTTTGGTTCTTAAAATAAACGATGACCACCATATGAATGGAGAAAGCTACCAAGTACCCTGGATGAGTAACCTGTGAGTATGACTGCAGAGGCCTCAAACAAGAGCAGGCCAGAAGAGGAGCGGGGGGGTACTCGAACTTCAAGAAATACCTGCCACACCAAAATGAAGCAGGGAATTTTATTGCTTTCTTTGTCACATTAACTACAAGTTTATTCACTGCAGCCTTGTTTGTAATAGCAAAACCTGAAAACAATCCAATTATCCATTCATAAGAGTCTGGTTTAAAAACTACAGTATTTGGGAAAATCAACAAAACAAAAAACTATAGTACATTTCCACAGGCCACTAGACTAGTGAACTAAGAAGCTCCCTGTGTATTATATGACAGAGTGCCAGGATATACCAGTCAATGAAAAAAAAACACAACAACTACTGTTCAGAACAGTATACACAGTATGAAAGCTTTCAGGTATGTTGGAATAAGAATATTTGTATGCATATAAAACCATAGAAGGATAGATAAGAAAAAGTGGTCACCTATCGAGATTTATGGTAATTGGATGGTGGGGACAGGGTGGGTGAATTAATATTATTATCCATTTAAAACAACCTGAGATGGTTGTATGCAATCAGAAATTCTTGGTCGATTCTGCAAAATAAAGTTTTCATTATGTGACATATTAACTGGGCTAAAGTACTACTGAGAATACCTTTAAAGAAAAGTGTGACTTGATAGTTACTTTCTTAGAGTAGATTACACCCTACAAAGAATACTGAAAGACCACATGCAAACAGAATTTTGTTTCTGATTAAAGGCTAAATAAATGTGCATTAGTAATCACAAAGAGATGAAGATAGATTACCTTGGGGGGTGTATTAACTCTAGGTAACTCTTCTAAGGAAGAGAGTTACCCAGTGGTCTGAGTGGGCTTTGAAGTGTGTGGCATTAATTTGTAAGAAAGGCCTCTCTCAAGGATTGAGCAGATATTGGAAAAAGGCAAACACATTCAGCAAAAGAAAAATATACACCCAGAAACACTGACCCCATAAAACAGAGTGAATTTACTCCCCAGGGTTTCGTATAGTCACAGAAGCAGACGGGCACCGTTCTGTTGACAGCCAAGCACTTAAGCCAGTAGTTCAAGGGCCCTTTTGTAGACCAAGCAGCAACAAATCAAACCGGAGTCCCTACTCTCTAGTAGACTCTGACTCACAGTGATCACATACAGGCCTTCCTTTGCTGTAAATCCTTTTGGGGAGGCTGAGTTGAGTCTAATCCACAACAACTCTGTGGGACAGGGTGGAAATGCCCCTTTGGTTGTTGAGACTTTTTTTCATTATAGGAATAGTTTCATCTCTATCCCCAGAGGCAGATGGCATGTGTGAAATGCTGATCTTTCTGCTAGCAGCGCATGCATACCAATAGTAAATAAATACTTATCAAAGAAATACACTAAGGTTTATGTAACAAGTATATAGTACTATGACATTATGGGCAAAACAAAAAACAGTATGTGTATCTTAAAAGTTAAAAATTTTTTAAAAAGTTAAATTTGGAGGAAATACAGTATTAATGAGTTTAACAGAGCTGCTGTTTTCATATTCTGTCAAAGGTAGGAGCCCTGATGTGGCGTGGGTGGTGGTGTAGTATGTTATACGAGGAGGGTACCCCCACCAAAAAACCCTGAAATCTGGGAGAAAAGCTCCGTGGGGAGAGCTTTCACAGTCCTCATCTCCTTTCCCTCCTCCTCCCAGGCCAGGCAGACACGGAGCCACTTGTTCTGAGCAGTGCACCCAGCGATGTAGCCTGTGAAGGTTCTCCCTGGTCACAGTGAATTAATTTGTAAAAGCAGTTTCGCTGGAACCTCATTTTTATGATGGTCAATTTAAGAGAACAGGGTGTGACTATGAAATTTTGTTTCCTTCTCGGAAAAAATCCCACAGAAACTGTTGTGATGTTGAACACAGCTTACAAGGACAGCTATGGGGGAAAAAACAAGTGTACAAATGGTTTTCTCATTTCAAAAACGGTGAAATGTCAAATGAAGACAAACCTCGTTCTGCACATGTCAACTTGCCAAATGGATGAAAATGTTGACAAAATTCATGCACTTGTGCTCCAAGACCAACCCATACGGACCACTGAAAAGATGGGGACGTTATCTGGACTATGCTGGAGCTTGGTTCAGTACATTTAACTGAAGATTGAGAATGAGGAGGGTCGCTGCGAAATTTGTGCCTCACATCGAGTGGAAAAATGCTGTGGTTGGAAAGAATAGTTCTGAAACGACCCAGACTATTTTTCCCAAAGTCTTTACTGATGACCAGAAGTGGTGCTGTTCTTATGACCCCCAAAGCAAACATCAATCAAGCCAGTGGAAGACACCATCGTCCCCTCGCCCCCAAAAGCTTGTCAAGTAAAACGAAAGATCAAGGTGATGTTCATTTGTTTTTTTGATGTGAGGGGGGATAGTGCACTTGGAGTTAGCTCTACCAAGTCAGACTTTCTATTTACAGGTTCTGGAAAGATTGCATAGCAGTGTGCAACAAAAAAGGCCTGATTAGCGGCAGATGGGAGACTGGTTCTGCCATCCTGACAATGCACCTGCTCACACAGCCATCTCGGTGTGCCAGTTTTCGCCAAGAACAGCATGTCTCTCTTGCCCCATGCACCTGACCTTGCGCTGTGACTTCTTTTTGTTTCCAAGAATGAAGAGGGACATAAAAGCACAGGGATTTGTCAACAGAAGAGTGAAGGAAAAAAGTGAAGAAGGTGCTGTCAGCCATCCAAACAAATGAGTTTGAAAAAATGTTTCCAAAAATGGAATCATACACCCGCCTGTGTGATCATGAGGTGTTGGATGGGATTGGGTATCAGGCATCAGAGAATAAAAAATCTTTATCACTTAATTGAAGGAAAGTGCAGATTGGAGACCCAAAGCCCATCTGTAGACAACTGGACATCCTCTTATGGAAGGATCATGGGGAGGAGAGGAGCCAGTTAGGGTGCAGTGTAGCAATGATGAAACATACAACCTTCCTCTAGTTCTTAAATTCTTCCTCCTCCCCCCCCCCCCACCTATCATCATCATCCCTATTCTACCTTATAAATCTGGCTAGACCAGAGGATATGCACTGGTATAGATAGAAACTGGAAACACAGAGAATCCAGGGCGGATGATCCCTTCAGAATTAGTGGTGTGAGTGGCGATACCAGGAGGGTGGAGGGAAGATGGGGTAGAAAGGGGAAACCGATTACAAGGATCTACATATAACCTCCTCCCTGGGGGACGGAAAAAAGAAAAATGGGTGAAGGGAGATGTCGGAGAGTGTAGGATATGACAAAATAATAATAATTTATACATTATCAAGGGTTCATGAGGGAGGGGGTAGCAGGGAGGAAGGGGAAAAATGAGGAGCTGATACCAAACGCTCAAGTAGAAAGCAAATGTTTTGAGAATGATGAGGGAAACAAATAAGCTTCACACACAATGGATGTATGTATGGATTGTGATGAGTTGTACGAGCCCCCAATAAAATTTTTAAAAAATGGAATCACAGATTTGACAAATGTATTAAGTGTAATGGAGCATACTTTGAAGGTGATCAAGTTGTTTTTGTAAAATAAAACAACTTAAATACATAGCTTTGGGGAAAATATTCCGTATATACATACATACACATATATATACACACATACATACATACATACATACATACATACATATATTTTGCTTACTCCCTTGTATGTTGGGCTGGCTGCCAGCTGTAAGGTCAGTAGTTCAAAATCACCAGTCACTCTGAGGGAAAAAATGAGGCTTCCCACTCTAGTAAAGTTATTCTCGGAAACCCATAGGGGCCCTGTGATTTGGAAGAGACTTGATGGTAGTGATTTTTTTTTTTAATATAGCAGTATTACAGACAACTTTAATGTAGGTGCTTCACAAAATACAGATGACACCATCTTCTAAGTAACTACTTCCTGGTGATATTATTTCTGAAAAATATCACCAATTTTTTCCAATTAAAAAGTTTTAGATGTATAATTCAATGCCACTGATTATATTCATGTTGTAGAGCCATTATTGATATCCTTTTGCAAATTATTCCACCACCTGTAACATAAACTCAGTGTCCCCAAGTAACAACTCTTTCTACTTCACCATGGTAACCACTGGTTAAATTTGGTTTCTTTTCAGTTTTCTTGATTTAATATTCACCTATCATACACTTCTGTGGTTAAATTGATTTTAAAGAGTTGTATGTACACAATCACTATCAGTTCTAGTGCTCTCACCTCCTGCATTCATTCTTTGCTTCCCAAATTCCCTCACTCTCCCCTCCCCTCATCCCAGATAAACTATTGCTCGTTATTGTCTCTATGCAGCCACTCCCTTTCTGCTTCACAAAGTGGGAAAACCAACAGAAACAAAACAGCTATAAAATAATACGAAGATAAAAACACAAATAAAGCATAATCAAGAAAGCACCACCATCAAAATTTAAAAAGCCAGAGAAGAAATTTCTGTCCTGGAACAGGTGAGAAATACTTCTTCAGCCTAGAGCAAATTCAGGTTGGGTCAAAAGGGAAGTCAACTGACCAAGTATATTACACTATGGCTTGATCCACCATCATCAAGCTTACAATGATCTCTGTCTGCCAGTAAAGCTGTAGCTGGAGGGGCTCTGCTGGAGGCTCAATCTGACTAGGTAATCTGCATACCACCGAGTTTTGGCTGAGGAAAGAAGCGACCTCATTTTCACAGGGGGAAATCTTGCAGACAGCATAACCTTTCGATGTTTTGAAAAATTATGAGCAATGTTAAGTTTAGATCAAAAAGGAACAACACATGGACAATACTGTTAGACTCTCCAGGAGTCGACTCAACATACTGGTCTGTTGTCCGCTATCCAGCACTTGCAGTAATCACAGAATTTCTTTGGTTGTGACTTCCAGTAGTCTGCCCTGAAAAAGGGAAACACAAGTTCAAGCTTATTCATTTTCAAAAAGGTCAAAATTTGCAATCTTTAGTATCTGTTTAGTGTTTGAAGCCTGAGTCTTTCTAGCTTGGTTTGATAGGTACGGTACTGTTTTATCATTCTTTATCTAGCCCAAACAGTCCATTGAAATTTTGCTGCCAATAGAATAGAACAAGACCAAATCTGCACCGATGTTCTTATAACCCGCCCCTTCCAATATGGTAACACCTCTCATTCACTATCAGGGATGTGAAGAAATAAGGGCCATCTTTGAGAATATGTATTCTCTCCGTTCCTTTCGGGCTTTTAGCAAGGTTGCTGTTAGAGAAGCCTGTCATTTCCCAAAAGAACAAACCCCGTGAACACTGGATCTAGCAGTCTGGGGCCGAAAGGGAAGAGAGGAGTGGAAATGCTAAGGGGCCGCCTAGTCGTCCTCAGGACAGAAAGAAGTGCTAGAAAGGCAGGGGCTGCCCGGGAGTGGACGCCGGTTCTCTGCACTCCAAAACCCGAGCAGGACGCGGGCGACAGGGCGGCGTCCGTCCCTCCGCACCCCGCGGCCGGCTCCCCGCACCCGAGGCCACCCGCGGCCGGCTCCCCGCACCCGGGGCCACCCGCGGCCGGCTTCCCACGCTGGGGCCCGACCTCCAAGCCCTCGGGTAGCGCTCTCCCCGGCCACAGCGCGGGCCGCGGCGGGTCTCGTGCCGGGCCGGCGCGGGCCAAGAGGGCGGCCGTCCCGCCCCCGTCCTCGGCGCGGGGCAGCCTCGCTGGGCCAGGGCCGCCCCGGGAAACAACGCCTCGTTGTTTAGAGCCTGGGACCCAACTCACATGACCCCGCCAGTCGCTCTCCGGGCCGCCGCAGGCTCCGCTCGGCTTCTCGCTGGCCCCGGACGCTGGGTGGATGGGAGCCCGGCCCACCGCGAGGCCTACCGGAACCTCCGACCCGGAACGCCGCCCTCCTTCCCAAGACGGGCGTTCCGCGGCTGCCAGCTACGGGTGCCCGGGCGACTCAGTCCGCGTTCGGAAATGCCCCCGTCTCCCCTCCCTCTCAAGGGCGGGACTCCGGGCTGCCGAGAGGTGGGGTCGGTATAAATGGGTGGAGGTCACTGAGAAGGAGCGAACGGGCGACTGGACCTCAGCCGAAGGACAAGGACCTGCAGGCTGAATTTGTCCGCGCCTCCTCGACTTCTCTCCTGCTCTCAGGAGCCCCTCCACCCGCCCTCTGGGCTCGCTGGCTCGCGGCCACCGAGCTCGCGCGCCGCCTCCGCCCCGAACGCAAACAGCTGTTCGCAGAGACGTCGCCGCCCTCAACTTTGCCAACAAACCCGCACGCACTTTGACCAGCGGAGCCACCTGGACTCGTGGGCTGGGGGCCGTTGGCGAGTTAAAAAGAGAGGTGGAACAGCTGGTTTCGGGGCCGCGAGTTCCTCGGCCGGGCCTCAGAACTTTCCTTCGGTGGCGGCGCGCCCTCCCGTCCCTGCGACGCCCGCGCGCTCGGGCCCCTAGTTCGCTCGCTGCGGAGCGCGCGGGCGGCGGCTGGGCGGCGGCGCGCGGCGCGGTTCCTCCAGCGGCGGCGGCGCTTTCACTTGTCAGGTGGGTCTCGGCAGCGTCGCTAGCAGCGCTTCCCATATGGTCTAGCGGTTAGGATTCCTGGTTTTCACCCAGGCGGCCCGGGTTCGACTCCCGGTATGGGAAAGTTAAGTTTTTTTTCTTTTCCAAGATCAACTTTGGGGAAACGTTTTCAACAACGTTGGCTGTCTCATTCCCGCGTTAAGTTGCCAATGAAACGAACAGGAAAAGTGAAGTGGCCGCCCGTGAATTGGTAGCCCCGGCTGGCCGGCCGCGTCGGGCGCCCCTGGGTCTGCGAGGACCCGCTGGAGCGGCGTGCGCGCTCGGGGTCCCTCGGGCTCCGGAGCTGGGCTCCCGGGTCGAGTTTCGCTTTCTCCGGCCCGCGCCCCTCCCCCGCGCGGTAGTTTTCCAGACGTTCAGGTGGTGATGATTAACTCGGGGCTGGCGTTATCTCTCCTCCCCGCCCCGCGGCCGCTCCCTCCCGGCAGGTCCCCGAGAGCCGACTGCTCGGGTGGGGACACCTCCCCTCCTCCTCCGGCGGCCGGGCGACCCCGCCGGCGCTGCCTCCGCCGGGCCGTTTCGGGGGGCGGCGTGGGGGCCCGACCGGTCACCCCGCAGCGGCGCCCGGCCCGGCGGCGAGCCCCCCCGGCGGGCGGCGCCCGGCGCTCCTCCCAACTTGACCTTCGGCGGCGCTCGCGAAAACCCCCGGCCCCGCAGCCGCGGACAGAGCGCCGTCGGCTTGCCAGGCCCGTGGGGAAAGGGAAACCTGCCCTTGTTTCTTTTCCTGTTTTTAAAGGAAAATGCCACGAGGAGCCCTCTTGAAGGGGCGGGGGTGGCGCTCCAAAGGGTCTGACGTTTAGCGCGTGGAAGAGAGAAAAATCCTGGGGGGCGAGGGGGAAGGGCGGGGCCGGGCAGAGAGAAAATTGGCAGGAGACTGGGGAGGGGATGTTATAACAAAGTTTCACTGTATTTTTAAATATAGAAGCCCTGTGTTTATCACAGAGAAGGGGCAGCTGTGTCAGCAACATGTGAGCTGTAAAGGAAACAAAAGCCTTATCTTAAACGCAAGCTGAAACAGAAAACGGGGTCCGCTAGAGAGTGTTTAGTCTATGGGGCCTCCGGGAACAAATTAAGAAGGAAAAGTGACTCTTGTGGGTGGGTTTCAGGCTCGTGCCATTATTAAGAGCCGGAGTTTCTGTATCGCTTTAGCGGGACCGTAAGTTTGGAAATAATCTGCTGAGGTATATCTAGGGAGGAGCTATTTTACTCCTACTGTGCGCTGTCTTCACTAATGGAAATATTTGCCGTGACTTGGTGTTTTGTACCGAAAGGTGCTAAAATGGATGTTACTTTCAACGGAGTGGCTATTGATGACCCACTTAATGCTTAAGGATGAAACAAGGAGAGTAATTGGATTACACCGGCAGG
The DNA here is from genome assembly GCF_050624435.1 of Tenrec ecaudatus. Lineage (NCBI taxonomy): Eukaryota > Metazoa > Chordata > Mammalia > Afrosoricida > Tenrecidae > Tenrec > Tenrec ecaudatus. Next base: position 46,515,810 of record NC_134540.1, on the reverse strand, counting down.
ATGTAGCCTCAGGGAGAGTTGGAACAGGGTAGGGCTTTATCTGATGGGGAGAAGTGAGAGGTGAGTGAGGAATCCGTCCTGGGGAGGAGACTGGGAAAGAATCTGGAGTAGAGTGTCCTGGTTCTGGAAGAACTGGTTAGATTCCTTCTGGCTGAGAATGTGAATCATAAAGGGGTGGGTGGGGGTGGAGTGGGGCAGATGGGTTTACAAGGGTGACTGGAGGGAGAACCGTGGACGCTGAAGCTGATAGGAACTTGCCTTGATTCTACAGTGATAGGCTGTTCTGAGAGACTGGAGTGTACCATTTCCTGTCACTTTGAGTTTTAAGGATCTCTTTCTGGAAAACCCAAAGCATTAATAAGTGTATACATTCTTGTTTTAAAAGATTCAAGCCTTAGAGAAAATGCAATCCCCCTGGGCTTTACATTTAGCAGCTGGAAATTAATTTTTAATCAATAGAAATGAAATTTCATTAAGAGTTTAAAGGAAGAATCGAGAATATAGGAATGATCTACAACTATATCCTTACTGATTTCCTTTATTGAAAATGGAGTTAACTCCTGTTAGTAAACCAGACACCTTAAACTCAATAACACTGAATGATAAATTTGTGAAGATTCAGTCATGTTCTTTTGAGCCCTGTTACTAAAGCACCATTCTTCACCAGAGTGTGATCTCCTGGGCCACAAAATCAAATGATGCTAACTGCATGGTGTGGATTGAGCCACATTGGCCACTGTTAGGTGCAATCAGAAAATACTTGAAAGTCCAATAAATGTGTGTAGAAACGAATGCCTGAATTTAAAGAAATAGGATTTTAAAATGACTGTCACTTCAGGTAAAAATCTAATTCTTAAACCATGTTGTCTAATATTATCTGCCTTTTGCTTGCCTCCCTCCCCTCCCAGCTTTGTCCTCCTTCTCTGCTTGATTACACTGCAGCTTCCTTTTTGTTCCTTGAACATGCCACTTGTTCTGTCTCAGGGTTTATGACTTAGCTGTTTCATTGTGCTGTTTTCCCTCCAGTTCTTCACGTTTCAGATCAACGGTACTTGCTCAGAAAGATCTTCTCTGGCCACTCTAGCTAGAGCCCCCCTTTTCCTTGTACTTTACCCCATTTTATTTATTTTCTTCATTGAGCTTACCTGAATTTGAAATAACCTTTTTTTTGTTTCTTGTCTTTCTCCACTAGAATATAAAATCCTGCAGGTTAAGAGTATTGAAACAGTTTTGCATTTTAAGATCCAAAAATTATGGAGAAATTGGAACTGAAATGTACTACTGACCATGTAAAATAGTGTAGTCGCTTTAGAAAACTGTTGGGCATTTTATCAAAATGTTCAAATAGAATTACTATATGACTTGGCAATTCCACTTCTACATATATTCCAAAGGGAAATGAGAACATACATATGTTCCCACAAAAACTTTGGTGTGAAAGTTTATAGCAGCATTTATACATGAGCAAAAAAGTGGAAACAACTCAAATGTTCATTGACCAAATAGATAAATAAAATGGGGCATATCCATTCAAGGGTATGCTATTCTTTTTTTTAATTAATCATTTTACTGGGTGCTCATACAACTCATCACAATCCATACATACATCAATTTCATAAAGCACATTTGTACATTCGTTACCAAGGGTATGTTATTCTAATGTAAATCTACAATCTAAATGAAAGAAACCTTACGCTAAATGAAAGAAGCCAGACACAAAATTAGAATTTTTTATAATTCCATTTATATTAAATATCTAGAATAGACAAATCTGGAGAGAAATGGTTGGCTGGGGGTGATGGCAGTGGCTTCTAACGAACACCAAACTCACTGCCATAAAGTCTATTTGGACCCATACTGACCGTGACTCAGAAACCCATTTGGATAGGAGATTGTCCAAATGGGTTTCTGAGTATATATTTTTAAAAAGAGTGGTGTAGTAGCAATGTATTGGGCTACTTAACTGCAAGATCAGCAGTTTGAAACTACCAGCCTTTTCTGAGAGTGAGAGAGAGACGAGACTTTCTACTCTTGTGAAGAGTTATGGTCTCAGAAACCCAAAGGGGCAATCCTATGAGGTCATTATAAATTGGAGTTGACCCTATGGTAGTGAACGTGTGTGTAAATTTAGATTATGGTGGCGATGATGTAATTCTGTAAATATACTGAAAACATTGACTTGCCTGCACATTTTAAACAACATTATGGTATGTAACTTGTATCTCACAAAACGTTGAAATTAAAACAAAAGTGTTACTGTATTGTATCCCTTCTTGCTCACTGTTACAAAGAACTGTGTTGTAGATCCTAACCTCTCTGCTTGTGTTTACTATCCCGTTTGGGAAGGGTTCCTCTTGTCTTTGCTATGCTGATGAGACAGCATTAGTGTAGGTTGGGTTTTGAATTAATCTCCTTTGAACTATAAAAGAGGTTAAACACAAGCTAGAAGGAGAGGGACCTTCTCCTCAGCCAGCAGAGAAAGGAACCCTTCCCCTAAAGTGATCTATGCTGAATTTGAACTCTATGCCTCCCAAACTCTGAGAAAACACATTTCTGCTGGTTAGAAATAAAGACAAAAATTTATTAAATATATTTTGTGTCTTCAAATCTATTTATCATTTTTACATGACATGTAAGCAATAACAGGATAATTTAATGCTGAAACGAAAACTTCTAGAATAGTTCCTGGCATTTAGCAGGTGCTCATAACTAAGTGTTGAAGGAGGTTTGACACAGGTAGACAGGTAATTACAATCGTATCTGGTAATATAATTTTTCAGAAGAGATGAACCCTAGGACCGTGAGAGGTTTACCAGTCCCTAGAGCCCCTCTCGGGATATGTGGGGAGAGTGGGGTGAAGGTTGCCTTGGAGAGGGTTGAAGCTGTTAGCTGGAGCCATGGGAGGAGAAACCAGCAGTGCAGAGGCGCGCTAAGGGCTCGCACATTTGTGCTGAGCGGGAGTACAGCAGGATATACTGGGAGAGAGCCTGCAGGAATAGATTAGGGTCTAGCCCGGGGTGTCAGTGCCCCTCCTCTGAAGTCCTTTGAACACTCCACCCCAACTCGCAGTGTGAGTTCAATGGTGTTTATTGAGCACTAACTCACCTATTAGAGTTGGAGGGCCCTGGAGTTTATCCACGTTCTCCCCCCTGCCATCTTTCTGTTCTGTCAAGTGTCACTTTGGACTTAGCCCTGTGTCACCAGCCCTTGGAGCAGTGCTCGGGACTGGCGAGCAGTCAGAGAACATGGGAATGAGGGAATGAAAATTAGCAGGTTGCAATGACTGGAGAGTTTATCTTAATCCCCCCTGGACTCGGGGGGGAAAAAAAAGACTTTTAAGAGACCATTTATTGTAGTATTAGAACAAGGGTAGGACAAAGACTTCTTATCCAGATGGGGGAGACCATTGGCCCTGGGCTCATAATGGTGTCCAAAGGTTTGCTGATAAACAGAACTTCGGAAAAGACGTGGGAGGTTAAAGAAAACTGTCACACGTGCATGGCATGCGGCAAGTCAGCATCACAGTTAGAGGTGGGGTTCCCAGGGTGGGAATGGGCCGTGACTGGGATATATAGGTTGTGGTGGACAGAAGAATTTACAGGATTGGTTCAGGGGCCTCTCCAAGGCCGTCAAGGCCTGACTCATGACTAGTGGACCCCTCTATATGGTGACTTCCATCCAGGATATTTGCATCCCTAGCTGAAAGCCCTGGACTCTTGAAGACAATTCGGGTAGGAGGTATTTGAAGATTCGTGGGGGCCAGATTGTGAAGGTCCTTGAATTGTGCACTAAGGGGCGTATTTAACCAGGAGAAAGAGTTTCTGGTAATCTGCTAAATGTTTTGGTAAAAAAATAAATGTGGGCGTAGTGTGGGTTGAGCTGGAGGACCAAGGATTATTCCTGTGGTGCCTAAACCCCTTCTTCTTACTGGTTTGGGTCAGGGATTTGTACAGAAACAATCTCGTAGCAGGTCGTCTCTCCAGTTGCTCCTTAATTAGGGTGCACACAGGAAATAAAACAGAAGGGCCCAGTCAGAATAATTTTGCTGGTTTGGGGAAGTGGGAGCCCTGCTGGCATATTGGGCTGCTATCTGCAAGGTCCAAAGTTTGAAACCACCAGCTGCTCCTCTGGAAAAAGACAGGACTTTCTACTCCCATAAACAATTACAGTCTCGGAAACTCACAAGGGCAGTTCTACCTTGTGCTACAGGATCTCTCCGAGTCAGTACTGACTGGATGACTGTGAGTGAATTTGAGGACAAAGACATTCCAGAAAAATAACTGCTGCAAGAAATTGAGAAGTTAGTAAGCATTGCTGGCTTTGTTTGAGGAGGAAAATGGGGAAGTTTTGTCTGAAAGGTTGATCAGACAGTGAATTATGAGCATGCGTGCATGCGTGTGAATGTGTGTCTTTTTAAATATTGGAATTGACTTAAAGGACATAGTTAAGACTATGAGACTGCCACCCTGTGGACAACGTAACTTGGCATGAAAACCTTCAGAACACCATGATGCTTCATTAATTTGAAATATACGATTTAAATGAATTCACACTCATTAAATAAGGAGCCTGGGGCTCAGTTAAGCATTTCACAGCTAACTCAAAGGCTGAGGGTTCAAACTCAGCCAGTATCTCTGTGAGAGAAAGATGCTATTATTTGGCTCCCATAAAGTTTAACTCACTCGCTGCAATTGAATCAGTTCTGACTCATAACAGCCCCGTGGGGCAGGGTAGAAGTACCCCCAGCAGGTCTCTTTACGAGAGTAGAAGGCCCCATCTTTCTCCCGCAAAGGGCCAGGTGGTTGCAGACTGCTGAGCAGCCCACCCTGTAACCAACCCACTCCCCCATAAATACCTCTAAGGCAGTTCCACTCTATCACATGGGGTCACAATGAGTCAGAATAGACACCACTGCACCCAACAGCAACAATAACATTCATGAAATAAGAGGTTAGAAATGAGTTTTCTGAACTTTTCCTTTTAAATAAAGGGACTCTAAGGAGCCCTGGTAGTGTTTTGGGTTAGACATTAGATTGCGCTAACTTCAGTGTTGAGAGAGCTCAGACTTTCTGCTCCTGTAAAAATTGAGTGTCTCAGAAACATTATCCAGATTCAATATGAGTGGGAATTGACTCTGGTAGTGGGTCTGTTTTTTTTTTTTTACAATCAGAAGCCATCATGGTGTAGTGGTTTAAGCTGTTAACCAGAAAATTTGCTGGTTCACTCCTCCCAGTGGCCTTGAAGAAAAATGTGGCAGTCTGGAAACCCTGTGGAAGGCACTGCTCTACCCTGCCGTGTGAGCCTGAGTGTACTTGACAGCAGTGGGTTTGGGTTTTGGAAGGAGGTGAGGTTTTACAGTACAATCAAAAACTTTAAAACATTGCCATGTAATTAAGGAATTCGTCTGTAGTATATTCTATTGCTCCAGAAAGTTCATAGCAAAAGAATTTGTTTTGTAAAACATTGTGGGGTATAGGACTCTTGTGAATATGTTTTGTCCAGTTTTCCTTTTTTCTTTTCAAAGTATGCTATCAAACAAATGGTAGATAGTAATATTTCTCGAGATAACATGTGAATTTCCCCCTTTCCCTCCCAGTGCATATGGACCTTCCCTCTTCATTTTTATTGTTAAAAATTCTCCATTCTTCGACAATTTGCCCAAATTATATAAATGAATTTGGATTAGCATATTTAGAAGGACAGCTTGCTCCAAAATTTAAATATTTGTAAACTGATCTGATTTAAAATGAACTGCTGATTTTGAAAGGCTTATTTGCACTCATAGTTCAGGAAATGGTAAGACGTGAACTCCACAAAATAAAAACTTTCTCTCATTCAAATCCGGGTGGCCCTGCCCTCCCCCCCCCCCCCCAAATACAACAAAACACAACTCTCTCTCTCTCTCTCTCTCTCTCTCTCTCTCACACACACACACACACACACCCCTTTGCTTTCCCCTCAGATGAGCTGTCTTACCGCAAATGGCTTACTTTCATTCCCTGAGGTGTCAGAAGGGGTGTGGTGGCCATGTAGCACTAGCAGTTTGTCCTGCCAGTAAAGCAGAAGTAGGGTCAAGCAGTATTCTGAGGTCAGCCATTGTGAATTCTTTCAGCCTGAAGTCAACAGATGAGGTACTCATTGAGTCCATAGGCCTTTAGGGTTCCCTTTAAGCAATGGAGTACTCTTCAAATATAATGTTACTGGTTTCAAATAGTTAAATGTTTGTCATTTTTTCTGAGAAATGTAGCAACATGGTAGCAAATTTTAACTCTTTTTCCTTATTTTTTTATTTACATGTTTGAGCTTTTGGGTGACTTCAGAATAATGTTTTGCTCATCTATAGCTTATATTTTATAATCCAGTGTGTGCTGTGTTCAGTGAAGTAGACTGAACGGTGAAAATGCAAACCATTTTTTGTCAGTCCCCAAGGTACATTTTAGATAGTACTACTTTAGATGCAGTTTAATAAAAATAACTTTTAAAGTACTTTATGGTCTATCTCCTATGTTCCCAAACTGATTTGGCCTACCCTCTACCCCCTTTTGTGGGTGGGTGGGTCACTCATTGCCTCCCTGGCACCTTTGTCTGATAGCCTACCAATCTAGGATGAAGTGTAGGTCCCTGCTTCTGCAGATGCTGGGTGGTTCCAGCATCTCCCCAAGGAGATGGTAGCACTCACTTTGGGAAACACTGGTCTATTTGCTGACTTCTGGAGTATTGGAGTAATGAGCCAGTAAAGCTAGAGATGTTTGTTTTAGAATTTTCCTTAATGGTTTTACTAGCATATTCTTTTTTAAACTCTCATTTGCCATTGAGTTGGTTCCTACTCATATCTACCCTGTTTACACAGAATGCCATCCGGCTTAGTCCTTGGCCCTCCTTACAATCTCTCCCATGTGTCAGCCCATTGTTTCAGTCCCTGTGCCAGTCCATCTCCTGGAAGGACTTCCTCCTCTTCTTCTCTGACCCTCTGTCCCACAGAGACCCTTCCCTCCTAATAGCCTGTCCAAAGTATGGGAGATAAAGTCTCACTGTCCTTATGTCTAGGTAACATTCTGGGTCTACTTCTTCCAACAGATTTGTTTGTTGACATTGAACTTATTACTTGAATAAAGAAAAGTTCAGGCTAATGTTTAATATAGAAGTAAGAAACTTTGTCACATGCTGATGGTGTTTTCTTTTCAGTGTTTTTCACTGTCTTGCCTTCTCTACTGTCAACAGCGCTCCTGGGTCTAGAAGGTTCTCAACACAGGGACCCTGGGTCTAGAAGACAGGCTGTGCTCCTAGCTGTTCTCTGAAATCTTGGTCTACCATTCCTACATTTGGGATGGCTTGTTTTAAGTCTGGTAGGATTGCAAAACTGCCCAATCCTTCTGTTGGGGTTCAGTATTTGAACAAAGTATGAGTCAGCTTATTTTCATAGTCTCATCCAGTCATTTGGTGGGCATTACAAGACCAGGCTGAAAAAAAGCCATAGAAAAGTGATCTTATCCCATGGTGGGCTACCTACATTCTAGTATTGCTAGCCATGGTTTGTTCATACTTGCAGGATAGCTTCCCCTTCTCAGTCGTTGCACCAGCTCAAACTGTCATTCAGTAGCCCTTCAGTAGGGCAAGGAGTCCTCAAGGTGAGGGTAGTAGTATACCAGGAATTCAGGTTTGCTGACCTGATCTGGTCAGATTCTCCAAAAGTCGTCTTCACCTTTCTGGCCTCTGAGAATAAGAGTCTATAGGCTTTCCCACTGTACCCAGTCCAGCAGTACCTCTCCTTAGTCTACTCTTTCACACCTACAGCTTCTAATGTAAAGTGACCTTGCTTACAGCTAGCCATTAGCAATCAACACTCAAAAGGGCTGGACACGGCCATCTGTCTGTCTCGGGCTGATTTTTACACAGAGCATCCACATTTCTATCTGTCTGTCTCGGGCTGATTTTTACACAGAGCATCCACATTTCTATCTCTCTGTCTCGGGCTGATTTTTACACAGAACATCCACATTTCTATGCTGCAAAGGTGGCTATTTCAGGATCGCTTTCCCTTTTCACACCTGGGCTTAATTTCACAACTATGATATAAATATAAGCCATTTTTTCTTTTGAAAAGTAATCTCAAATAGCATAGGTAGCTATTCCACAAGTTTTGTAACTATTCTACATATTTTAATAGGCCTCCTGTGTTTTTATTCTTGAACATCACTAGTAGATAACTGTCTGCTCTTTGAGTTCAATGATCAGTCTCTGGAGTGGTGCTTCATTAGCAATGTGTAGATCTAGAAATTCTTTCTAGATTTTAAAGCTTTTTAAAAATTCAGTTAAAGTCTTCCTTGAATTAAGAATCCTAAGACCAGGGTACATTTTTTGGTTCAGAGTGTGTGAGGATATTGCTCTGGGTGAAGCTTTGCATCTCTTGTCCTATGTAATCCCACTTTTACTTTAAGACTTCAGAGTCGTGATGGGATGTGTTTTACCCAGGGTGCCCTCTCAGGCTAGGGACACAGATCATCCTGTTGCCTGGGAAGGATGGGGTCCTGCCACTGACTGGGGCCCCACTTCCTAGGGCAGCCACTGACACAGTTACAGGAGGTGAACAAATGGGGTAGGAAGCAGTGCAGGAGGGGCCTGACCGCAGGCACAGGGAACACAGGACATGGGCTTAAGGAATTTAGGACTCCAATCAGCAGTCCTTATCAGGGAATTGTAGATATGGCCAGGAATGCCTTTCTACTATTTGTTTTTACCGCTTCACAGGGACTGAAATTTCACTGTTCTTGAAAATCCTGTTTTGACTTTCTTTTTCTGTAATGTCAATTCTTCCAGGATGTTTTCCACTGTTTTATGGAGCAGTTTTTTCTTTCCACTGTGCAACCTGCTTCAGTGCCTTAAGCCCACCGGGCTATGGAGTGTATTTTAAAGACACCTTTTAACCCTATTTGCAGAAAAGAGAAGGCATGTTAGATTTACAAAAAAGCACAAATGAATTTATACTTGGTTCAGTGAACTGAATGGGAATATAAAAAGCATCCTGTGAAGGCATGATGTTACTAATTTCTCCAGTGTTTGAGTGTTGGGTGCTAGGGATGTTCTCAGAGTGAACGGTTTGGAGGGAGAGACACATTGAACAAGTAAACCCGTGCCTTAGTGTTCCGTGCATAACACGGTGTTAGAAAGGGCCTGGAGGGAAAGAATTCCCTGAGGGAATGGCATTATTTAAGAGACCTGAAGGATGAGTAACTGACGGCTAGGAGAAGGAGCCCTGGTGATGTGCAGTGAGTTATGAGTTGGGTTGAGTGTCAGCAGTTTGAAACTACCAGATGCCGTGTGGGAGAAGGACGAGGCTTGCTACTCTTGGAAATCCACAGGAGCAGTTCTACCTGGTGCCTCAGAGTGGCTGTGCATGAGACTCCCCTACCCGGCAGTGAGGTTAGTTTTGAGGGGAAGGGGAAAGGATGGGAAGAGGAGGGGAGGCTGGAGAGAGTTGTATTTGCCCTGTACTGCAGAAAGTGAGCCACGATAAGAGATGAGAATGACAGATCGCATGTGCCTCCTAAGCCTCGGGAGCCTTGTCAAGGGTCTAAGGTCTGCTAAATCTAATATTAAGCAGAGTGGACACAAGTGTTCAGCCGGGGAGTGTGGAGGATGGAATGGAGTGGGAATAAGAATATTGGTGTACTTTTTATATTGTAAGCAGTCACCATTGAGTCACCTCTGACTCACAGTAACCCCGTGTGTGTCAGAGTAGAACTCTGTTCCATCAGTTTCAAATGACGGATTTTCCAGAAGTAGTTCGCTAACTTTTTGGTTAGCAGCCCAGTGCTTCACGGTTCACACTACTCAGGAGCTCCTTTTGTGTAACATGACCTTTACGTTTAACTCATCCACTCGGAATGGTGCTTGAATGTTGAAGCGAAAAAAATGTTCAGTTGGATTATAGGATTTGTTAAGGTGATAGATCTATTGGTCACCAATGTGGCCTGTAAATACAGTACAGTGTACTCGAAGAGGGAACTTAAGGGATATACCACGGTGATGGAGCATTGCTGATTTGACATTTGTATTCTGACTTGGTAGTTGAAGCTCTACATCTGGAGATGCTTTCCCAAGGAGAGTCTGGAGTGAGAAGAGGGTTTTCAGAAGCCTTTAGGACCTCAGGTGTTCAATGTTGAGGTCACAGGCAGAGAAGACCAAGGTGGAGGAAGGGTTAGAGAATTGAGAGAACCAGGAGAGAGCATAGTTTCAGAAAAGCCAAAGAGCTGCTTCATGAGGATCCAAGTGATTTCTGTAGACCCAACACAAGGAATTCTGAAAATGCTAGTTGATCTGCGCGAATGAAGGTCATTGGCATTAGTTAGAAAAGCATCAGTGGCATATTAATAAGGGCTGAAGAGTGTGTGGGAGAGGGAGTGGGAGGTTAGAAAATAGAGTTGGTGAGTATAGCGAATCCGTAGTCATAGTGGCCCCACAGGACAGAGTGGAACTCTTCCTTGGGATTTCCAAGACAGCAGATATTTACAGGAGCAGACAGCCCCATCTCTCTCCCTCATATCATCTGGTAGGCTTGAACTGCTGACCTCGTGGTTAGCAGTCCAGTAGCCCAACACTTCACCTCAGTACAACACCAGGGCTCTTGGATTCAATAAGACCTACTTAATTTGGATCTTTTGATGTCGGTATCAGGATTGTGTATGTGTGCCCACATGTGTACATATTTCTTTCGATGCTCCTCATGTAGCCAGTCTGTGGCTTCAAGACTTTCCTGAAGTGTCATGTGGGCCCTTTAAAAGATTGCTATCATGAGGATTAAATAAGGTGGACCAAGCACTTAGGCATAATAAGGAAGGATTTCCTAAATACTCTCGGACTGTATGATGAGGGTAGTGGTATAGTGTTTTTCTATCTTAGGATGACATCTGCCCGTCTGATCATTTTCCCCTGGCTGTGGGAGTGTGTGGTCAGCATGAGTACTTCTTAGGCCGCTTCGCACATTTCCTAGTGCTTCTCTTCCGATCTTGAACTCACAGTTAGCCTCTTCCCTACGCTGTTGTTTTGCCTCTGCAGTTGTGCATATGCCTTTGCTCCTCCATGTAGGAATGTTTTAAATGTAGACATTTTCATCTACAGAGTAGAATTGCACTCTTACTTGTCGGCGCTTTGATGAGGGAGCCGTGGTCTTTTTGTCAGAGAAGGGAAGATGGAGAATACTTAGGGAGTGGCTTCATTTGTAAAGCATTTGCTGATTTTTGACAAAATCCAAGAATAGTCTTTTTTCTTCTTTTTAAAGGCCTTTTGACATTGACCTCCCCGTACTCCCACCCCCATTTTCCTATTGCCTTTAGCTTTGGTTATGCCACTTTTAAACTTTCTTTTTAAAAAAATCATTTTATTGGGGGCTCATCACAATTCTTATCACAACCCATCCATCCATCCATTGTGTCGAGCACATTTGTACATTTGTTGCCATCATCATTCTCAAAACATTTGCTTTCTACTTGAGCCCTTGGTATCACCTCATTTTCCCCCTCCCTCTCCACCCCCCATCCTCCTCCCTCATGAACCTTGATAATTTATAAATTATTAATTTGTCATATCTTACACTGTCCAATGTCTCCCTTCACCACTTTTCTGTTGTCCATCCCCCAAGGAGGAGGTTATATGTAGATCCTTATAATCGGTTTCCCCTTTCTACCCACCCTCCCTCCACCTTCCCAGTATTACCACTCTCACCACTGGACCAGAAGGGATCATCTGTCCTGGATTCTCTGTGTTTCCAGTTCCTATCTGTACCAGTGTATATCCTCTGGTCTAGCCAAAATTGTAAGGTAGAATTGGGATCATGATAGTTGGGGGGTGGGGAAGCATTAAAGAACTAGAGGAAAGATGTATGTTTCATCGTTGCTATACTGCACCCTGACTGGCTTATCTCCTCCCACTGACCCTTCTGTAAGGGGATGTCCAGTTGCCTACAGATGAGTCCCCAATCTGCACTTCCCCTCATTCACAATGATATGATTTTTGTTCTTTGATGCCTGATAACTGATCCCTTCAGCACCTCGTGATCACACCAGGCTGGTGTGCTTCTTCCGTGTGGGCTTTGTTGCTTCTGAACTAGATGGCTACTTGTTTATCTTTAAGTCTTTAAGACCCTAGGCACTATATGTTTTGATAGCCGAACACTTTTAAATTTTCATGTAGTCATTTTTTCTTTTCTCTATTCAGTGGCATGCATAGAGAAGTATTCCTTACCAAAATAATACAAAATTTTTATATTTTCTGGGAGCCCTGGTCCCACAGTGTCTCACATATTGGCTGCTTGGCAGGACAAACCTTTCGCACACAGAAAGGCTTACAGCCTCAGAAACCCTTAGGGCACGTTCTTCACTCAGCCCTGTAGGGTGGTTATGAGTTGATGGTAGGTTTTTCGGTGGGTTTTATTTTACTTTAAAAGATTTTTTTACATTTAAATCTCTAATTGGAATAACGTGATATAGGGGTTAACACCCCAATGGATAGCCACTGAAATAGTTTGCTAATACCATTTAGCCACTTTGTTCTGTGGCCTGGGAAGCCTGTCTCTGCTGCCCAGGCTCCCTATGCCTCCTCTGCTCTGTCTTGCACTGTGGCCTCTGGTTCCTTTGCCATTTCAGTCAGGGGTAGCTGATGGCTTTTCTTTCTTGATGGTCATGAATTTCTCTCTTCTTCTGAGATGGCTCCTTTAGGTTAAATTTTATGTTGACTCTGTATGTTTTGCGTAATGAAAGGCGTTTAGTGGAATTAGTGGGACACAATTCGAGAAAGTGCCAGAGGGGCTTGAGAATGATTTGGATATTGTGGAGGGGGTGGGAGGAGTTGTCATTGAGCCGATATTTAGTTGTTCAGTCTCCAAAGATTGAGGTTTCATTTATTGATTGCTTCTAAGGAGGATTCCGACTGTACTTTTTCCAAGACAGATTTGTCCGTTGTTCTGGCAGCCACAGTACTTTTCAGTATTCTTTGCCAGGGCATCAATTCTCCGTTGGTCTTCTATACTCACTGTCTAACTTTCACATCTATATGCGGTGGATGAAAATAGTCCTGGGATGTGGATTATACCTCAACAAAAAGGAAACAAGAATTTTCACGATTGGACCAATAAGCAATGTTATCATAAGTGGTGAAAATACCGAAATTGTCAAGGATACTATTTGCTTAGGTTCACAATCACCGCCAATCAAGAATTTCAATAACGCAATGCTTTGGGCAGATCTTCTGCGGAGCACCTCTTAAAGTGTTCAGAAGCAAAGATGTCACTTTAAGGAGGAAGGTGTGCCTGACCCAGTGCGTGGCATTTAAAGTACCATATGCATGTGAAAGGTAGACATTGACTAAGGACATCATGGAGTTGGAAGAGAATATTGTGGGCTACCAGAAGAATGAAAGAATCTGTCGTGAAAGACACACAGCTAGGATGCTTGAAAGAGAGCATAGGGTAACCTCATTTCATGTACTTTGGACATGTTACCAGGAGGGACAGTCCCTGGAGAAAGGCATCATACTTGATCAAGTAAAAGGCCCGAGAAAAGGAGGAAGACCCTCAACGAGATGGATTGACAACGTGGCTTCAAAAGTGAACTTGACTATAGCAACAGTTGTGAGGATGGTGCAGGGAACGGGCAGCGTTACATTCTGTTATACATGGAATAGCTGAATCAGATGGAATTAGTGGCCCCGAAGAAGAATGATGGGTCCCCAGAACTTAGCAAAGAGTTTTGAACATTGCAGCAGGCATATGTGTGTCTGAATGTAAAACTACGTGATTCATAAACATCCATTAGATTATTACAAAATGCTGTCGGAGCCCAGAGGAGGAAGTGACCAGTTCTTCCTGTAAATGACAGAGGGAACAAAGACTCAAGAAATTCACTGGGTGGGGAAGGGCAGTAAAGATAGAGTGGAAAAACATGACACTCTGGGAACCAGTTTAGCAAAGCTAGTTTGTTGAGTGCATGCACGTCAGGGGATTGGGATAGCCCGAGATGAGGCTTTTAAGATAGACTGAAGTCACCATGCATTAGTACCTTGTCTGGAAATTTGTTCTGTGGACAGTGGGGGACTGTAGGAAGCTTTGTTATTTTGTGTGTGCTTTAACAGGAGTATTAAGAGTTTCATTGTGATTATGATTAATTGCTTAAAACATCAGTTTTGAGTTGAGCATCCAAATGTTGATGTAACTTTCTCCGTTACAAACATACACTTAAAAAATTAAATACTTTTATTGGGGGCTCTTAAATCTCTTATCACAATCCATACATTCATCCAGTGTGTCAAGCACATTTGCACATATGCTGCAATGATCATTTTCAAAGCATTCTCTTCCCATTTGAACCCCTGATATCAGCTCCCCATTTCTTCCCCCTTCCTCCCCTGCCCACCCTCCCTCAAGATCCCTTGATAAGGTATAGATTATTATTTTTATACCATACATCATCTTCCATCACCCCTCATCCACTTTTCCATTGTTTGTCCCCTTGAAAGGGGGTTATAGGTTGATCCTTGTGATTGATTTCCCACTTTCTCCCCCACCCTCTCCTAATCCTCCTGGTATCTCTACTCATATTGTTGGCCTTGGGTTTATCTATCCTGGATTCCCTGTGTTGTGGGCTCTTATCTGTAGCAGTGTGCACAAAATACACTTAAATTTTTTTATTGACATAATTCATGTACCATACAATTCAGTAGTTTGAGTATATTAAAGAGTTGTGGAACCATCTTCAAAATCATTTTTAGGCAAACATATTTTGGCAATGAACATAGTAAGTTCTGTACTTAAAAAATCATTTTATCGGGGGCTCATATAAGTCCTATCACAATCCATACATCCATCCATTGTGTCAAGCACATACGTACATTTGTTGCCATCATCATTCTCAAAACATTTGCTTTCTACTTGAGTCCTTGGTATCCCCTCCTCATTTTCCTTTTCCCCCTCTCTCATGAACCCTTCATAATTCATAAGTTACTATTATATTGTCATATGTTACATTGTCCAATGTCTCCTCCCACCCTCTTTTCTGCTGTCCATCCCCCAGGGAGGAGGCTATACGTGAATTCTTGTAATTGGTTCCCTCTTTCAACCCACATTCCCTCCACCCTCCAGGCATCGCCACTCTCACCACTGGTCCTGAAGGGGTAATCTGTCCTGGATTCCCTATGTTTCTGTTGTTATCTGTACCAATGTACATCCTCTGGTCTAGCCAGATTTGTAAGGTAGAATTGGGATCATGGTAGTGTGGGGAGGAAACATTTAAGAACTAGAGGAAAGTTGTATGTTTCATCATTGATACACCGCACCCTTACTGGCTCCTCTTCTCCCGCAACCCTTCTGTAAGGGGATGTCCAGTTGCCTACAGGTGGACTTTCTGTCCCTACTCCGCACTTCCCTGTCATTCACAATGATATGATTTTTTGTTCTTTCATGCCTCATACCTGATCCCTTCGGCATCTCGTGATCACACAGGCTGGTGTGCTTCTTCCATGTGGGCTTCGTTGCTTCTCAGCTACATGGCTGCTTGTGTATCTTCAAACTTTTAAGACCCCTTTGTTTTTATATAGATTTCTTTTTATTCTTTATTTTAAGGAACATAATAACACAAGGGTGACATTCTTTACTCTGGTCTTCTTGTTGCTTACTTTTAAGGTGACATCAGGTGATGGTTTTTAGTTGAGGGTTGAAGAACAACTGAAGGCCATCGGCCAGATGCAGTAGGTGAAGTAAATCTAGGTTCTTTAAAGATTTGAGCTGCTTTTGTACATTTTTCTCCATTTCTGTCAGAATTCCTCTGTGTGTTCCTGATCGGAATGTTCAGAAGTGATAGCCATCTTCTAGTTCTGGTCTCGAGGTGGAGAAGAGTTGGTTCCTGGTGATCATTAGTCCCATCATCCAGTTCTCTGATTTTCAGGTTCAACGGTTGTACCTTACATGGCTTCTCATAAACTTTCAAGACTCCCCATATAAGAAGGAATTGCAGTCTTGGCTCCCTCACAACAAAATTACCTTCCATCCTAAAGTGTCATCTTTTTCTGTTTGTTTTAAACTCATTACAATCTAGTTTTTTGGTTGCTTCTTGCTTTTACTCCACCATGTAAACTCGTTGCTAAAAATCAGCAGTGATCTTCTGGCATCCATGTTGCTAAATTCAATTGTTGTCTGTTATTCTCTGATGTGGTGGCTCACTCACTTTTCTTGGAAACATTTTTAATTGAATTCCAGAATGACATATTTATTCTCTTTTCCTTCTACATTTCTGGTGCACTCTCCTGCTTCCTTTGCTTATGCTTCTGTCTTTCCTGCATGCATCTAATTGTTGGCAAGTCCCAAGGTTTTGTCACTGTTACCTTTGAACTCATACGTATGTTGCTTACTCTCAAGTTTGTATCTCCAGTCCAAATCCATACCCTGAGTTGAAAATTGTGTCTGTTTGTGTGTCCTCCTGAGTACTGCAAACTTAATGTGTTCAAAACTGAACTCCTGTCTTCCCATCCCAAACTATTGTTTTAGTTTATCCTATCTTAGTTTTGGCAACTTTCATTTTCAAATGGCTTTTTAAAGTGTTCCTCCTATTTTACCTGTTTACTATTCTCCCTGGCTGTTCCTTGAAACCATAGTCAACACTTAATCATATCTACTCTCACTTCTGCTAGCTCCTTTGTCTAAGTCATTATTTTCTTTTCTAGGGTTTGGATTGGATTCGGTTTGCTTCTGCCCGGCCTTTTCCCTCTGAAATCTGTTTCAGCACAGCAGTCAAGTCTTAGGAATTTTCTACTGAACGCTAATTAAAGACTTTATACAGTGAGACTTTTCATTACTGTCTGCTCTCGCTCCCTCCCCTATCGTTGTGTGATGCTGTTGAGTCGATCAGTGATCGGCCACCCCTGTAAAATAGAAATGCCCATACTATTTCCTAGTCAGACTGTAATCTTTGTGTGAGCAGACCACCAGGTCTTCTCTCCTTTGGAGGCGCTGGGTGGGTTAAAACTGTCAACCTTCTGGTTAGCAGCACACACTTAACCTGTACTACCAGATCTGCATTCTCTTTTCTGTTCCCTCATTTTTCCCACTTGAATTCAATTGGCCATTGGGAAATGCACTGCAGGCAGCAGAGGCTCTGACACAGGGAGCTTGCCTGGTGTGTTCAAGGGAACTAAGTTGGTGGCCATGCCACTTTCAGTGTTCTCTCGCAACAGTTCAAAAGCATCGATTCTTCTTCAGTCTTCTCTGTTCAATGTTCAAATTTCACTTGCATATGAGGCTCTTGAAATACCTGGCTTGGGTCAGACACACCTTACTTCTCAAAGTAACATCCTTGCTTTTCAACACTCTAAAGAGGTCTTGTGCAGCACAGTTACCCAAGTCCTCCCTGGCCAGCTTACGAAAAATGTCATATTCTCTCTTCCTTATTTTATCCTTTAACTCCTTTGTCTTTTCAGTAACATACTGTTATGTTTCGTGTACAGTTTGCATTCCTCCCTTGCTGGAATGTAAGCCCCATGAGGGGTGGTGGTGGGTGGTGGGTGGTGGTGGTCACTTTAGAATCTTTTGATTCAGGGGCAGGGGACCTGTATAAGTATAAATCACTTATCAACTATATGTCTTTTTCACTCATTACTCTTATCGTAGGGCCCAGAACCGGGTCTGTCACAAAGTAAAAGTTCAGTCAATACTTGTTAGTGAATGAGTGACTAAGAATACTCCATATCAGCCATTAACTTGACCTTGGTAGGTCATTTCTCTCTCTAGACCTCCTTTTCTTATGTTTAAGATGAAGTTGGATTTGGATTAGTGTTTTAGGCTTTCTCAACCCTTTCAAGACAATGATTTTCTGCTTTGAATTTTTTTATTGACATCATGTGTTTTCAGTAATAGAAGGCATTTTGAATTTTTTTTTTTTTTTAGGTAATAGAGATTTTGATACAGTTAGTAAGACACTTAGATCCTGAGGCCTTTGGTGCTGGGGTTGCCAGGATGAAACACATCTCTTCAGATTCACTATATGACCGCTATATGACCATATTCACTAAAAGTAGGATAGCATCTTTTTACTAAAACCCTGGTGGGAGAAAAATATAAGTGGGCACTATTTTGTCCCACAGACCACAAAAAGGTGAAACAATGAAGACTTAAATGCAATATGGAAAAGTAGTATTCAGGTACTTTAAGAGTTTTAAAAGAATTCTGTTTTATAAAAAATGTCTAAAAATATTCAGACTGGGATGAAATAAGGAAAACCAATATCATTGGCTTTCATATATATGGAGAGAAGGAGAAATGTATATCAAAATGGCTCACACAGTTGTAGAAATGTACAACTTCTGACCAGGTCTCTCCACAGGTTGGTGGCTACAGAGGTGGATTACCCAAGGTTATTAGGTCAGGTTTGTGACTGGAGAGATGAATGAATCCAAGGTCGGCAAGTTAAGTGACTTCTGGAAAGTTTACATTTCTCCCTTGCTAGAATCTAAGGTTGATGATGGCTCCTGGAATCAGCAATCAGTGTGGCAGGCTGTTGAGTCAAGTCCAAAGAACCAGAGGCCAGTCATCCAGATGCAGGATCCAGACCCAGCAAAAAAAAACCCCAAAACAAACAAACTAGTAAGCTTTCCCACAGCACCTACTTATATAGGAAATAGGTCTCATCCTTGATGAACCCTCTTTTCAGTGGAATAAAGGTTATGACCCGAGTAAGGAGGTTGCCCTACCTCCTAATCTTAAAACTGCTTGGCTGCTCACGGTAGATTTCACCATGGAGTTGGCTATGTTATGTTAGGCCACGTTCTGTGAGAAGTCTAACTCAGCCAAGTTGATACAAAACCTATCATGTTCAGTAATTTCTACATTCTGCTGTATTGCCTTTCTTTGGAATGCACATAAATATGGATCTTGGCCAGTCATCTGGCCAGATAGCTGCCTTCCAAATTTCTTAGTATAGATGACTACAACATTACATTCTTTGGTCCAAACATTTCATTGATATTTCATCAGTGTCTGGAGGCTTATTTTTCACTCATACCTTCAGGCCACTTTGGACTGTTCCCTTCAATATCATTGGTTCTTGAGCATATGCTGGGCCTTCTTTTTGGTGTGGTGACTGGATTCCCCTTCTACTTTTGATGCTTCCTTCATCATTTGATATTTTGTCTGTAGAATCCTTCAGTATTATGACTTGAGGCTTGCATTTGTTTGTTTCTGAGTACCATTTCATTGTTTGGACATATCACAATGTACTTCCCCATTTACCAGTTCATGGATGTTTGTATTAGTCCAGTTTCGGGTGGTTATGAATGAATAGCTATAAATCTTTGCATGTAAGTGTTGTTCTGTTAACATGGGTTGCTGGACCATACGATTGTATGTTTACCTGTATAAGAAAGGAGCCCTGGTGGCTTAATGGATTTTTTTGTTAAGTTGCTAACTGCAAGGCCTGCAGTTCGAATCCACCCTGTTGCTCTGTAGGAGAACAAGAGGCTGTCTGCTCCTGTGAAAAACCCAAAGCAGCGTATAGGATCGCTATGAACCGACTCTGTGACAATGACACCGGTATAAAACACTACAAACGCCTTCCCAAAGGGGCTGTGCTATTTTGCATTCCTCCAACGTGTGAAAGTTGCTGCTTGGTATTCTCATGAGCCCTTGGTATTGTCAGTATATTTTAAAAAGCTATTTAAAGTGTGTAGAAGCAGCCTTCATTGTGCAGTGATTAGTGCTCGTCGCCCAGTGGAAAGGTTGGTGTTGAAGCCACCCAGTGGTTCTGTGCAGATCGCAGCCTAGGAAACCCAGGCAGCTGTTCACCTGTGCCACTTAGGGCTGCTCTGCGTCCAAATCCATCCAAGCAAGTTTCTGAGGGCAGGGGAGGCAGGCCCGCCTGGGACGGGCTAGGAGTGGTAGTAAGTAATCCACCTTTTTTGGGGGTAGTCATCTACTTTGAAAGAAACTCTAGTTCCAGAGGCGGGAGGGGGGAGATGAGAAAAAAAGAAAGAAAAGAAACAACCTCTACTTGAGGGCAAAGCTTTTCGCATGGCCTGTGCGTGGGCAGAAAGGATTGAGTGGAGGCTGAACCCATGTGGAGACTCCAAACTGAATGGGCTCCCGGTGCATCACTCACTGGGCCTCCTGCAAACCTACTTCTCAGAATGTAGGCTCCTGTACAAGCCTGGGCGGAACTATTTGCTGCAGTTTTTACTTCAGTATTCTAGGAGTAAATTGTGTAATTTTGAGTGGCTGTGAGTAGAACTAGGGTCTTGTTGCATATAAGTAAGGCATGGGAAACTTTTTCTGTCACAAGCCACTTTGGATATTTTTAACCCCATTCGAAGACCATACTGGTCATTTAATTAACTCGACCCTAATGTGTTGGCCAGGAGGAGCTCTGGTGGCACAGTGGTTACATGTCCGGCCTATTAAACCCAAGGGCCACAGTGTGAAACCACCAGCCATTCTGTGGGGGAAAGACAGGGCTTTCTACTCATGAGGGATTACAGTCTCAAAAACCCACAGGGCAGTTCCCCCTGCCCTCAGCATCACTGAGCAGGCATCCACTTGATGGCAGTGAGGCTTTGCTGTTCTGTCTGCTTTGGGGCGGCCTGTGATGTTAGCTGCTATGGCTGACTTCATGGAGAAGGCCTGCAGGCCGGAGGGGTCCTACCCTTGCTGTAAGGTAAGGCAGGGGTTCCCTCCCTTCCTCACGCAGCGACCCTTTCAGACAGTTCCTCATGTTGCGGTGACCCCAACCATAACATTTTCGTTGCTACTTCATAACTGTAATTTTGCTACTGTTATGAATCGCTGTGTAAATATCTGATATGCAGGATATATTTTTATTGTTACAAATTGAATGCTACAAAAAACATAGCAATTAATTACAAAACTGTATGTAATTATTATTGAAATATTTCTGACAAATGAATTAAAATTTTAAAAAATTTTTAATCATTTCATTAGGGGCAAATAAATGAACTTTTGTCTTGAAGCATGATGTGGCATGGGTAACAGTCTTCACGCCGAGTACTCATCTGTGGGCGTATCTGCCTGTGGGCGGACCCACCTGGAGATGGACAGAGGAGCGATGTCTAGGTTCCTAAGACCATGGGAAATATGTGTTTTCCCATGGTCTTAGGCACGACCCCTGTGAAAGGGTTGTTTGACCCCCAAAGGGGTCACGACCCACAGGTTGAGAACCACTACTTTAAGTGGTAAAAGACTATTAATGGGGGCACGCTTAAGCAAAGGGACAATATATTGTAATAACTACTTGGAAATCATCTTAGGAACAAGGTAAAACCATTTTATTTTGAAAAGCAGTGCTATATTAAATACACGCACGCACAGTATATGGTGCGGCTTTTTGCAGGGGAGCAGCACACACCATGTTATGTGTGGTTGGCAAGAAAAAAACCACAAACCTTCGTGGGACTTCTACTCTGTCCTAGTGGATCACTATGATATGATTATGAATAAAATGCTACAAACAAAACAAAACAAACAATGCATGCTATTTGTGTAAAAATATGTATATTCATTTAGTAATTCTCATTTACATGATATATATGTTGGTGGCTACAAATACTTATTTCAGATTACATTAAAAAAATTCTGCCATTATCAGGCAATGAGATGTTTTATATAACTTGTTTTTTTTTTCAATAGCAGAAGCTTATTTTTTTATATATGTGTACTTCATAAAATATTTCACACACTTGGAAGTTACTCACTTGGTCTTTATCATAAGCACCTTTAGCATAATGTTGACTTAAAGGCACTTGCTGTGTGGTGACCTACTTGGAGAATATATAGAATTTATTGGCCCCAGGCTTCTGATTCGATTATTTAAAAAATTATATTTATTGGTAGCTCCATACTTTTTTCCCTTTAGTTATCAGTGTCAACTAGTTTGTTCTGACATCATCCTTTTACTATTGCCCTCTTTTTCCCTATAATTTCTATTTCTACTTAGTTAATAGAAGATAATCAGATTATTAGACAGCTTTGGTGTTGCCTAATGTAAATTTCAACACTGGGCAAGCACAGGGGACTTTCCAGGGGACATTCCTTGTGACTGTTCAGAGGACTTTTTAAAAAAAATAACTGGAATCCCAAATATCGTTCTGGATAAATAATCTTAAATTAAGCTCAAAATTCACAGTAGAGAAAGGAATATATTTTTCCTTTCAATATGATTATAAGTAACTATTAAATTGTGGTTGTTTCAGTAAAATGCTACGCAAACCAAGCAGTGTGCGAGCTATTGAGCAGACTCTGGGCAGAATATCAGGTCCCAATCACTACGTTGCATGGCAGTTGCAAAGTTCGTGTGAAAGTCTCTTGACATCTTGCCATGTCAGCTGTGCCCCTGTTAAGGCAGAATGTTTATTTCCAAGTAAATACCTAACTATAATGTTTGGAAAAAAATTTGGATGAAACCTTTCTAGTGAATTCCACTTGGAAGTACTTCATTCTTTCAAGCCGTTTTGATGAGTGTGAGCGTAGAATAAATTAACCGACATTCATTCAGGGACCAGGGTAAGTGGCTGGTGACATCTGTGCTGCTTGGGCACTTGGTCAGATGTGTGGCCAGTGGTGAACAAAGTTTCCCTGGAAACCTCGTTGGTGTGCTCCTCCAGGTCCCCCGTGTAGTACAGCGTGCCTAAGGTGCCGGCAGGTGGGCCACTTGCAATGTACATGGAAGTTTCTGTCCAAAAGGTAAAATACAAAACAAAACTTGATTATACACCGGAGTGGAATTTTTCATTTGAAAAAAAAAATGCTGTTTTATGAAATTTGCAATTCATCTTAAAACCCTGAGGGCCCCCCTCCCCAAGCAAGATCGATTTCCATTTTTTTCTCCATTGAACTTTGATTTTTCTTGTGGATTTTTTTCTGTTTAGTGAATGTATAAATCTGTATCTGGTTTTGCAGTTTGCCAGCTCTTTCAGATTATATGTCAATATACCCCTTTCATATGAGGGTTAATGAATAGCCAGGTTAGACTCAACTGATTGTTAAACTCACCTCATTGTTACATTTCTTTAGAGGCTCCAGTCTGTACCTCTTCCAGACTTTTTTCTTTTGTAGTTATATTTATTTGCTATTTAAAATACTTTAAATAAATAAATAAAATAAAATACTTTTAAAAATTTTGTTTTTAAAGCCATTAGTTTAAAATTTTCTTTCATAATTTTTCTTTTATTGTTAATTTTAAATTAAGGTAATTCACAGGAGCTGAATTAAAAAAAAATTGAGAGGACTTTCTCCTTGGCTCTCTGTCCCAACCTTTCCTCTGCCTCTCTCTCTCTCTCTCTCTCTCTCTCTCTCTCTCTCTCTCTCTCTCTCTCTCTCTCTCTCTCTCTCTCTCTCTCTCTCTCTCTCTCTCTCTGTGTGTGTGTGTGTGTGTGTGTGTGTGTGTGTGTGTGTCTTTTACCTGCGGATTTGCATGTTTGACCTAGCAGAATAATTGGGTCCACGGCAACATGGGCGTGTCTCCCTTAGAAACACTTAGTTTCATGTATGACTCATAAGCCGAAGCTCAGACACCACTTCCCCAATCTACAGGAGCCATTTTAACAGCATAAAAGTTGCCGGATTGCTTTTTATTTTCAAGCCCAAAGGACGATCATATCTAAAGAGAAAGAGGATATTTAAAGGTAACTTGTAACTAGTTAGAGTTCTGTGCATTTGCTTCTGGCTATTTCCCTAAGCTGATAAATGGAGGTTGGTTCTTACCTGTGGAAGAACATGGCTGAATGTTTTCTTTACTCTGATAAAATGTGTGTAGTCAGTCACATGCCTGATTGCACTTTACTAGGGGGAAACAAAGCACTCAAGGTTTGGAAAGTTTTAGGTCTTCTTGGTATAATGTTTTTTATATTTTGTGAGATTATTTTTCTGTGTGACTTGGACATGAGAGATTATTTTTCTTCTTTGGTATCACAAAACCAAGTAGGTCAAATTTTAATTAGGAACATATCTAATTATTCCTTTATGGTATGAGGGTTAAGGGGAAAAAACTCAGGGCAGTAGCTTGGTTTTTGGCATTTTAATTAGGGGTAAAGTTGTGGGGCAACTTAGTCAACAGTGTTTATTGCTTTTTTTTTTAACCTTCATAAAATTACACTAAACATTTACTTTTGAAAACAAAACTTAAGTAAAATAAACAGGCATTTAGGGAACATATAAAAGTGAATGTTAATAAAGAGGAAGGAAAACTCAAATGATTCATTTTTTATTTTTATAAAAGCTTAGGGTCGACATGAGAAATCTGTTCCAAGTAACAAACTTAGAAAAATTACTTGCTCTTAAGGAAGCATGTAGTATTTTTATTTGTGGAAAAATAAAAAAGAGTCTTTGCCTTCATCTACACTGTTGCTGTTATATTTTGCTTGTTTTGAATTAAAACAATTATATGTGAAAAATGGCTCCATAATTTGCTGAAACATTTGTCTTCATTGCTAATTGTGGAATTTCAGCAAGTGTATGTTCTAGGGTGCCCCGTGGAAGTTTTAGCTGCTCTGATAAGCTGAGGGTACAGTATGATTTTACCCCTGAAGCTCATTTATGAAAGTAGAGTGACTGCTGAATGATTACAATAAAGCTTTTGGATATAATACTTGCCAAGCCAGTTATTGGTGACTGTAATGTCATAATGCTATTTTGCTAGTTCATTGAGAGAATTTTTGTTATTAACTGAGTGCCTGAAGGGCTATTAAAGAAACGATTTCTGATATTAACAGATGTCAAATTGTGTGGTTTTACGAAAAGTACAGCAGACATTTTACCAATTCAGCTCTGAGCAGTTTGCTATCATGCTTGTTTGCATATTGCTTGTTAAATCGGCCTTCGAGCAGGCAAAGGCAGTTTTACTTCTAGTCTGGCCTGTGTGAATTATCTAATGAAAGCTTCTTGGTTTTTTTGTTTTGTTTTGTTTAATTTTTAAAGGCCATATTCTCAAGGAAAAAAATTAAAGATCACATAAATAAACAACACAATTAAGATTTATTCAAGACAAATAGGAAAAAATGTTTTTAAAAATTTTAAACTAAGAAGCAGATACAATTTAGTAGGTACTGGTCATATATTTCAGTCTGGTTATGTAAAGAAGACTGTGGTGTAGGGATTCAAGGAGACAGGAGGGCAAAACAAAGAAGAGGGAATTAAGGGAAGGCTGGAAATACTTCACATTTAGTCCTCCCTGCCGTTTCCTCATGTTGGTTGAATTTAAGTTTACCTTAAGTCATGAGAGTTAAACTAAGAATGATTGGTGCCCCGGCTATCAAAAGAGATAGTGTCTGGGGTCTTAAAGGCTTGAAGGTGAACAAGCGGCCATCTAGCTCAGAAGCAAATAAGCCCACATGGAAGAAGCACACCGGCCAGTGCGATCACGAGGTGCCCAAGGGACCAGGTATAAGGCATCATGCAAAAAAAAAAAAAGATGTAAGTGTGTGTATGTATGTGTATATATGTATATGTATATATGTATGTATATATATGTATATATATATCATATTAAATGAAGGGGGAAGTGCAGAGTGGAGACCCAAGGCCCAAGTGTCGACCA
Organism: Tenrec ecaudatus; assembly: GCF_050624435.1. Classification (NCBI taxonomy): domain Eukaryota; kingdom Metazoa; phylum Chordata; class Mammalia; order Afrosoricida; family Tenrecidae; genus Tenrec; species Tenrec ecaudatus. Next base: position 46,490,233 of record NC_134540.1, on the reverse strand, counting down.
ATGGAGATCCCCTCATAGAGGGGTTTAGGAGAGGAGATGGGTTAATTAGGGTGTGAGGTAGTATCGATGAAGAACACAGCTTTCCCCCGGATCCTGGATGCTTCCTCCCCCCAACTACCATGATCCGAATTCTACCTTGCAGGGCTGGATAGGACAGAGGCTGTACACTGGTGCATATGAGGGTTGGAGGTACAGGGAATCCAGGGTGGATGATACCTTCAGGACCAAGGTGTGAGGGACGATGCTGGGAGAGTGGAGGGTGAGTGGGTTGGAAAGGGGGAACTGATTACAAGGATCCACATGTGACCTCTTCCCTGGGAGAGGGACAGCAGAGAAGGGGGGAAGGGAGACTCCGGATAGGGCAAGATATGACAAAACAACGATGTATAAATTACCAAGGGCATATGAGGGAGGGGGGAATGGGGAGGGAGGAGGGGAAAAAAAAGAGGACCTGATGCAAGGGGCTTAAGTGGAGAGCAAATGCCTTGAGAATGATTGGGGCAGGGAATGTATGGATGTGCTTTATACAATTGATGTATGTATATGTATGGATTGTGGTAAGAGTTGTATGAGTCCCTAATAAAATGTAAAAGAAGAAAAGAGAAAAAAATGATTAGGGCAAAGACTGTACAGATGTGCTTTATACAATTGATGTATGTATATATATGAACTGTGAAAAGAATTGTATGAGCCCCAATAAATTGTTAAAATTAAAAAAAAAAAAAAAGAATGATTGGTGCACAGAACCGTAGTGCTAAAAGAAACTAAGGTGGTCCAGCTGCCATTTTTTTAGAAGAAAATTGTACCCAGTGATCCTGTGACGTCTTAATGAGAGGGCAGCCCCATTGGGGAGCTGCTCATGCTAGTGTGTGGGGGCCAACTCAAATCAAACCCACTACCATTGAGTCAGTTCTGACCCACATTGACCCCACCCAGGGTTTCTGAGGCTGTCCATCTCTACGGGAAGAGACAACCTCATCTTTCTCTCCTGGAGTGGCTGGTGGGTTTGGATCTCCGACCGTGGGAGTAGCGGTCCAATGGTTATCCGACGGTGCCACCACACCAGTGAGCGACTGTGAAACAGACGATCAAACCTTAACTACGCTGCTTGGTGATAGTTTGGAGAGAAGGTACAAACAAATGAAATAACTAGTAATTTTGAAGATGTGTTTATGATAGCTTCTCTTTTCATGAGAAGATGAAGCATTTCATAAATTTTTCAACGGTTTTTTTCTCAGTGAGAGTTTTTTGATATGTAGGACGTTGTCTGTGACACTCCTTGTCTAAGATATGTCTAGGGGAGGGGCAAATAGAAGGACTTGGGAATTTAAGTTCAATTTTTAGATAAAACAACAGGTTTATATTTAAGCTTTCTTTATAGTTTACAAAGACAAATACTACTTGATATGATCCCTTGCTCTGCTAGTGTGTGTGCATGTGTGTATAACTTTGCATATCGTCTTCGAAAATTTAAAGGTGTCTAAAGTTTAACGTTATACTTATCCTAAAGTTTACTTTCCATAGTTAGTAATTTCCTTCCATTTGTCTTGGTCACACCTCTTCCCTCTCTGGGAGCTTGCTGTATATACCAGGCAGATTTAGACTTTTCTGATGCACACAAACTTTGTTAACTTTTTAACATGTAATTGAGATGGCTGAAATTTATTTCACATCTGCTTATTGTTTGCTGGGTCTGAAACTTGGATTTTTAAATTTTTATTCCTTGGAGTGTAATTGTGAGTCTCCTAAATTCTAAGATTTCTAACATAAATCTCTGATTTATAACATTCTACCATCCGTTTCTCCCAGTGGTTATTGTTCTAAATGAGTTCCGAGATAGTACATGTGGTTGAGCACTCAGCTGCAAACCTAGAGAGCGGGCGGGAGAGACAGACAGACAGGCAGGCTAGCCATTTGAATCCACTCAAGGAGACTCGGAATGAGCTAGCTGGTGGTCTTCATCTGAAAGATCACAGCCATGGGAAATCCCGTGGAGCACAGTTCTGCCGAAAGAAACACCTGGGGTTGCTGTGATTGGGATTGCCTTACATTAACAACTGATTTGATTTGAATTTGTGAAGCCACAAATAGGGCAAACTAAAAAATAAGGCTGTCCTTACAAAGTAGTTTCTACTGGGGAAACTGGAGTTGGTATTCTAAATGAAATGAAGAACAGGACCAAAACTGGTGACTAGGTCAGGTTTAGATAGTTTGCCTAGAGATGAGACATGACTGAGATTTAAAATAGAATTTAAGTTTATAGATCTTAAAGGAATTATGGGTATTTATGAATAAATGTTTTTTGCGTAGGTTAAGAAAAGTATTGACTTTATTAATAAGAAAAAATGTAATATTTGAGGTCAGAGATACTTCATTTCTCTTATCTTTTCAACTGTGACCAAGTACCAAGCACATATAAGTAGGTATGTTTTGCTGTATTAAACTTGTAGCTACTGGAAACTCATGGAGCATATCTTGCTAAGGTTACTAAGAAACAGCCAACCAAATGTAACCCATTGTCACTGAATCAATTACAACCCACCTCGACATAGGACACAGTAGAACTGCCCATAGGTTTCCAAGGGGAAAAATCTGGTAACACTGTCAGGCATTTGTACTGTGTCTTGTTGGGGTTGCTCTGAGTTGGAAACAACCTAACAGTGATAGGTTTGGGTTTTTCTGTTTTTATGGAAGCAGTTTACACATCTTTCATTTATGGAACAACTAGTGGGTTCGAACTGTTGATGTTTCAGTAGCAGCTGAGCTAAGGTTCAACCCATCCCACTGCCACTGAGTAGATTGTGAATCATAGTGACCCTATAGGACAGATAGGATGACTCTTTAGGGTTTCTGAGACTATAAATCTTTGTGGAAGCAGACGGATCCATCCTTCTCCTGTGGAGTGACTGGTGGGTTTGAAATGCTGACTTTGTAGTTAGTAGCTTGATGCTTAACCTGCTGCACGACAAGGGCTCATTTGAGCTAAGATTAGGGGTGGCAAATCTTTAAAAGGCCTGTCTGATTTCTGCACATTACAGCCTTTCAAAGAGATACGTCAGTAACTGCCTTGTAAACCAGGTGCTAGGACTCCGACCGATGGTGCTCTCACGTGTGGCAGAAGAGAGCTGTTCTTCCTAGGTTTCACGGACTTTATGCTTCCAGGCACTTCTGGATGCACTTGAACCCCAGCCTTTTGGTTAACATTCTAGAGTGGTAACCATTTGCACCAATAGTCTGCCTGTTGTTAGTTGAGATGGAATCGGCGCCCGCGCATGATGTCACCATGCCCGCTGTATGAAACAGAGTGAATTGTCGCCCAGTCCTGTGCTCTCGTTAAGACTGTTGGTAGGTCTGTGTCCGCTGCGACTGGTGTGTCAGTCCATCTCAGGGGGGGCGTCCCATGTTTTGCTGACCCTCTTTATCAAAGATGATGTTCTTGTCTGGAAATTAGTCTTTCCTCATGGTTTGTCCAAAGCGAACTGATGTCTCACTAACTTTACCAATAAGTAACATTCTAGTGTATTTTTAGACATATTTTTTTGTTTCTCTAGTAGTACTTGGTATATTCAAGTATTTTTTCACAAAACCAATTTTTGAATGCCTGACTGGTCATAGCCTTTTAAATCAGATTCTTCAACTTTGGCAGAAACTACAGGTTTAAGAGCTTTGAAAAATGATGTATCTGTTAGTTTGCTGTCTTAGTGTCCGAATTGCCAAACAACAATAATATTTTGAAACTTGGAGTCAGTCCCCAGTAAGGAAAAAAAGTGACTGGAGATCTTGTTATCACCTATTTAGCTTCCCTCCCCTTACCCATTGTCCCTTTCTTCCTGTTTAAAATTTGCTGCGCCAACGTTGCGTCTTTCAATGTGTAGGGGCTCTAGCTGACCCTTATTTCTCTTTTTACTCTGCCTTTCTCTCCTCCACCACAGCCCACTGTCACATTGACCATGAGATATAATTAAATGACTTCGTTTTGTTTTTCGGATGTGAGTACCCTATTCTGTATTACACTCTGAACTTGCGCTCTCTCAGGGTGAATTTTCAGCTCCATCTCCTACTGGGGATTAGAGGGGAAAAAGCACTCCCTTCCTGATTTAGAGGGCAGCAGTTATAGTCTGTGGAAAAATCTTTCTTACTCTTTTTAAAAACTGAGTTTGGGACGTGGGAGTAATTATTCTGAGTGTTAAGCTTTCTTTAGGTATTTGCTTGCATCATTTGTTGCACATTGGCAGGCCTCTGCCTATCACTCCTTCCCTGTCCCGTGGAAGACACCTAGCTACTCCTTGGCCTTTGTGTGAATGGACAGAATAGTTTCATCAATTGAATTGCCTGAAAATCATCCTTTATTTGGCTAGATTATTTTGCAGTAGACTCAATGGCAGTAGGTTTGGAGTGGGTGCAATTTCTCCCTCCGACAGAGAGAAAACACACTACAGAGAGAGATTTGTCTCTATTTTCTATCTTTGTGTTCACTGGTCTGTGGCGAGGTGGGTTCCACTACCAATGTATTCCTTAGTCATGTTGCCAGTTACCTTGTCCTTTGGAAGAAAAATAATTCATTGTGTTTATCAGGTATTAAAAGGAAACTTAGTTCATTAGTAACATTATCTAAAAGGAAATTCATGATCATTTTTCCTTTAAAACTGAAAAAAGCATATGTGTATAAAACATGGCAGTTTAAATCTTATTTAAACATTGGTGTATTAAATATTTACCAATGTTACAACAATTTAGGTTAAAATATTATAGTTTTCCCAACAAGAGTTAGTCTTGGAGACTCGCATGGGCCGTCGTCTCCTGTCTTAAAGGGTCACTATGAATCTGCTTCAACTTGATAGCAGTGAGGTTGGTATAAGGACATTTTTGTAGCAGAAAGCCCTGGTGATGATGTACTTTTAGTCTGCTAACCATGGTTTCCTCAGTTGAGACCTGCCAGCTGCCCTGGAGGAGAAAGCAAAAGGAAGGGGAGGCAGCCTGGCAGGCAGGCTGACTGGCTGGCTTTCTGCTCCGGTCACAATTTTATAACCTAGGAAACCCACAGGGGCAGTTCTGCCCTTCCCTATGAGGGTGCTATTGGTAGGAATCGACACAATGGGAGTGGGTTTGGTTTGTAGATTCGTCCAATGTTAAGGGGTCATTTTATTTCTTTATCACTCCTGCTACTTGTATTGGCTATAGGTCCAAATAAAATGAAATCCTTGATACCTTCAATCTTTTCTCCATTTATCCTGTCATGAGGATTTTGTGTTCTTTATATTGTGTTATAATCCACTCTTAACGCTGTTCTCTTTCTTCATTAAGTGCTTCGAGTTTTCTTTACTTACAGTGAGCAAGATTGTGTCATGTGCATACTTCCAATCATGATGCCTCGTTCTTCAAATAGTCCAACTCATACCAGCTGCAGGGGCAGTGGATTAATTATTTAATGTGGGTTTTCTAGCCAAGCATCTTAACTCTCAACTAACAACCTTTCCCTGTCTGGGTCTGGTAAGAAGGTGGGGGAAGATACTGATAGAATTCACCTGTGAGTAATTATGAACAGGATTCTTTGGAATGCCATCCTGTTGCATAGACAATGAGCCTCTGAGAAGCAGGAGGCAGAATCTCATTGCCAACAAGAACCAGGAGTGGAGCATGTCCTCTGGGCCTGAGATCCCGATCTGTGTAGTGAACATCCTGGATCCAGAAGACAGCAAGAACATCAAAGGAGCAGCAGCAGGATCAGGAGCCAGAGCGTGGGGCAGAGTGATGGACTTCGTGCAGCATGTAAAACTAGGGCTTTTTTTAGGAGGCTGGCTTGTAGAGTGGCATGTCTCTGGGTACTTAATTGGGGAAGTTAGATTGCTAACCCATGGAGGGAGCTGAGTGCCTTTGGCCTGAGGCTTACTGGAGTGGTGTCTCTGGGCACTTAGTTCAGGGGCTAGGTTTGTTGAGCTACAGAGCGTGAGCTGAATGACTTTAGGTTGAGGCTTCCAGTGGAATGATGATTTGGGGGCATTTTTTAGTAGACCTGAAAAAACTTTGTAACATGGCCTCATAAACAACTCAACTCCAAGCATTTCTCACTGGTGTTACAACTTGTTAACGTCCTTAATAAACCCTTTAATCTTGAATTTTGACTGTGAGTACTTTGTAGACATTGCAATGGATATTGGAACCTTGAGAACCCTAATTAAGACATCCACCAGGATGTATTTATTCTTTCTTGTTGCTGACATTAGGGTATTTCCAATTTGGGGAACAACCCGGCATATGTTTTCTGGAACATGTGCAAGAGTTCTCTAGGACACCATCCTCACATTGAGCATGTTGGAAACTTTTCCAGCGTATGGAGGTGATAGTGTGAGTTCCTCACTCTTTTTTTCTTACCACTAATGATCACTTGCCCATTCAGGATCTTACTATGGTGTATTGTCCTGGTTGAGTCAGGATCAGCTTGGCAGCACCAAGATAGTTTTGCTTTACTGTATGCATACTTAATTAATGTTTATGTTGAAATGTATTTTTAAAATTTTTAATAAATAATTTTATTGGGGGTTCTTACCAATAAAACAACCCATACCTCTGTTGTGTCAAGCACATTGGTACAAATGTTGCCATCATTTTCAAAACATTTTTCTTCTACTTGCGCCCTTGGTATCAGCTCCTCCTTTTTTTCCTCCTTCCCCCACCCTCCCTCCCTCATGAACCCTTGATAACTTATAAATTATTATTATTTTCATATCTTACACTATCTGCTGTCTTCCTTTACCCAAGTTTCTGTTGTTCATCATCCTGGGGGGAGGGGGGGTTATACATCCATCATTGCCATCGGTTCTCCCTTTCTTCTCCCACCTTCCCCCTAATCTTATGGTATCGGTACTTGTTGAAATATATTCTATTGTACATGTAGATTAAAGTAAATTTACAGCTAAACTACATTAGTGGTCTCTCAGGTGCTCTATGTGATCTACTGAGATCTGAAAAGAACGGTAGAATTTTGGCGACTTTACTCTCTAAATCAGATCAGCTAAATAAAAAAAAATATTAGAAGTTTTTCTGTTAACAACCACAGACCATCACATCACCTTATCATTCATTCATTCATTCATTATTCATTTTGTGAGACCTCCTAAGTCTCACAGAGAACCTAATCAAATTTGTTATTTAAAAAAAATCCAAATCCAAATAAGATGCCATTGCCTTTGCCCATCATATTGACAAAGGTTAGACACGAAATATTGTGGTTTGGAGAGGATATCTCTAAATGTATCTGCACATATTGTGTGAGTAGCCTTATAAAGTGGGTGGGAGTGAGTGGGTGGGCATTTGGAGGGCAAACTAACCTTAAGTCAAATGCTTAGGAAGTGTACATGCCTTTTGATATAATTATCCTACTGCTGAGCATCTATCCTAAAGAAAATTTAAAGGCGTGAACAAAGATTTAGCAGTAAGGGTAGTAGTTTGAGCACTGATTGTAATAGTGCAACAGTTCTCAACCATCGCCTTATATGTATTCTTTAGACTCTTAAAAGGAATTCCAAGAGGCTTTGTTTCCGTGGTTTACTGAAGTTAATCAACTTGACCAATATTAGCAATGGAAGCGTTAATACATTTATTTGAGAAATAATAAACACACGTGTGAATGTAATTTTTTTTAGGTCAGTGATGCTTTCCAAAACACACACTATATTGAGAACCTTGCAAATGTTTGTGATATTTGGCTTAAGAGAAGAGGGGCGCCTAGATCCTTATCTGCTTCTGCATTCTATCTTTTGCAATGTGTTGTTTTTGTTGAAGAATATGAAGAAAATTTGGCCTCACTTAAATGTTTTATTAGAAAGGGAACCAGACTCTAATAGTCATTTCAGGAAATTGTGGAAACTACTTTTGATGCCACACCCAAAATTGAAAAGCTAACTTCTTAACAGCTACTACATTGGGCCTCTGCAACCATATTGAAGAATTTTTTTTCATCCACTCTAACATTAACATCCATTATAACATTAACATCCACTAGAACATTAACATCCACTCTAACATTAAAATCCATTGGTCTAGCTCACACTTTGAATCAGTTGATCTTTTATTGGAGTCAGATTTTGTAACATGCACAGGCCAATTGCTGATTCCACATATTGACAGTTTACAAAAATACCACATGTCATAATTATTAGACAGTTCTTTAATATTGGAAATCTGTTAGGCTCAAGGTTGTTAGTAGATGCAAATTGTCTAGAATTCTAATGGTCAGTTGACAAGAAAGCTCTTATTTACCATATATACTCGAGTATAAGCTGACCGAATATCAGCCGAGGCACCTAATTTTACTACAAAAACTGCATAAAAATGCCGGAACTCGGCTTATGCACAAGTATATATGGTAGTTATTGGTGACAGCTGCAGTTATCCTTGAAGTGATAGACTGACCGACTTCAGTTTTGGGGAAATGTCTGCCAGATAGTCAACTCTGAATAACATTTAGTTCTTTGAACTAAAAATGGTGTTCTATTAAAGAACCAGTTAGTTTAGCTTGAAACTCAAACCACAGCATACTTAACTTTTACCACATCGTCATCTCATTTCAGGGTGCAGTAGAAACACTGTATGCTCAAGATAGTAACAAGATGGTATGTAATAGTTGAAATTGAACCAAATAAGTAGTGCTTGCTGCTTATCAAGGATTTATTTAAGGTGAGTGCCTCATGCTGAGGAATACACTGAGCAGCATGGAGAGGTGTCATCGTGATCTGTGCGCAGGCATCAGCTGCTCCATCCTCTTTTGCTTTGTACCAAGGTCAACACGGTGGGGGGAAAGGGAAAGAATCCCTTAGTCATGGTGACCTCATCGAGTTGCTGAGTTGGAATACCCTTGATGCAGCAATTTGATTGTAGTATTTATTTGTGATATAAAAACAGATTTCCTCATCAACCCCTGGTGGGTCTAAAACAGTAAGAACAAAGAAACATTGGAAATAATAAAAATATCAAAAAATAAAGACTGTCATTATATATAGTAAGTGACATAGTCACACAATGATGTAGAAATGTATTTTCATTAAGATATTAAGTTAAATGCAAGAAATTAAGTTGTGAAGCGGGATATACTTGATTCCATTTAATCAGAAACATAAAGGTAACAAAATTTTAGTTTCTTTAATTCTCACATAAATATTTCAGTGATGTTAATTGTGTTCATCAGGTTGTTCAACCATCATCATTAACTGTTAGTTCCATTTTTTGTTAAATCACACATGTACCTCTAAAGATTGTTTGGAAGCTTACCAAGATGTTCACAGTAATTGTCTCCCTATAAGCAGGCTTGCCTATGGCTATAAAGGAATGCGTGTGTGTGACAGAGACAGACAGACTGACTTATGAGAATTTAAAAATCAACTTGCTTATTTTGCTTTTCAGTAAAAAGTCTTTTAAAAATTAATGATATGGTAATGAAGAATATAGAAGTGTACAGTAGGAGTATTTTCATATGAGTCAGCATCAACTCGATGGCAGTGAGTTTGGTTTGAGAACTTTGGAGGTGTGGTATAACAGCTGTGCGTCAGGCTGCTAGCCCCAGAGCCAGCTGTTTAAAACCACCAGTTGCCCTGCAGGAGAAAGACGAGGCTGTCTACTGCCATCAAGAGTTAGCGCCTTGGAAACGCACAGAGGCAGTTCTACCCTGTCCTGGCGGGTTGCTGTAAATCGGCATTGACTGGACGACAGTGAGTTTGGTTTTGTGTTAGGCTAATGAGGCACTTAGGAAAGTATGGCTGTTTTCATAAAGTTTGTGTTAAATATAATCTTATACAATATTTTTCTATTTTTGGTGCTCACTAATGAGGAAGTTAGCAGTTCTCAAAGAAAGTGGAAGTGTTGGTTCTAAGCCTTGATACTTCGATTTAGTTGGTGGCTTTGTGTTTAAGGGAAGGGAAATTGAAAGGCAGAAGAAAGCAGCCAATATCTTCTTAACTAATCTAAGAGATTTCTGTACAGTAAATGAGTTTAATTTTCACAATAGTAGTCATTGGCAAGAGTATCAATCAGTTTTACAACCTTTATAGAAAGAGGTGATTTATACATCTCTCAATTCCTTATTTGGCATTTCCCAATTTACAATGTTGTCTTGTAGTCTTATTCCTAATTGGCAGAACTCTGAGTAGCTATGTACTGTTTAGCTGCTGACTGAATTCTAAAAACAAGTTTCTGAAATGAATAGTGCCAGTGATTTCCTTAAAGCAATTTCAAACATGTTTGGGGATGGAACCACCGCTGTTTTGATCGTGATGGTGTAGTTGGCACCTTTTCGGAAGATGAGAAAGAGGCTGTTTGGATTTAGATGCCCCAAGTTCTGTGAAGACTTCCACATAGGTGTTTCTAAGATGGATCTATATTTGTTTTTTTTAAAATCATTTTACTAGGGGCTCATACAACTCTTATCACAGTCCATACATACATCAATTGTGTAAAGCACATTTGTACATTCATTGCTCTCATCATTCTCAAAACATTTGCTCTCCACCTAAGCCCCTGGCATGAGCTCCTCATTTCCCCCCTCCCTGCTCTCCCTTCCCTCATGAATCCATGATAATTTATAAATTATTATTTTGTCTTGCCTTACACTGTCCAACGTCTCCCTTCACCCACTTTTCTATTGTCCATCCCCCAGGGAGGAGGTCACATGTAGATCCTTGTAATTGGTTTCCCTTTTACATCGCCCCCTCCCCAACACTCCCAGTATAGCCGCTCACCCCACTGATCCTGAAGGGATCATCGCCCTGGATTCCCTGTGTTTCCAGTTCCTATCTGTACCAATGTACATCCTCTGGTCTAGCAAGATTTGTAAGGTAGAATTGGGATCATGATAGTGGGGGGTGGGGGGAGGAAGCATTTAAGAACTAGAGGAAAGTTGTATGTTTCATCGTTGCTACACTGCACCCTGACTGGCTCATCTCCTCCCTGAGACCCTTCTGGAAAGGGATGTCCAGTGGCCTACAAATGGGTTTTGGGTATCCACTCCGCACTACCCCCCTCATTCACTATGATAATGATTTTTTGTTCTGATGATGCCCGATACCTGATCCCTTCAACACCTCATGATAGCACAGGCTGGTGTTCTTCTTCCATGTGGGCTTTGTTGATTGTGAGCTAGATGGCCGGTTGTTTACCTTCAAGCCTTTACGACCCCAGACGCTATATCTTTTGATAGTCGGGCACCATCAGCTTTCTTCACGACATTTGCTATTCACCCTCTTTATCTTCAGCAGCTGTGTCAGGAAGGTGAGCATCATAGAATGTCAATTTAATAAAAGAAAGTATTTTTGCATTGAGGGAGTACTTGAGTGGAGGCCCTATGTCCTTCTGCCTTAATACTAAATCTATAAATATATGCACATAGATCTATTTCCCCATCATATATAAATATATTTGCATATGCACATGCGTATAAATGCCCTTTGCCTCCCAGCTCTTTTATCTATTTCCCTGGACTTTCCTCTTGTTCCACTATCATGCTCATTCCCCACCAGGGTTTCAGCAATTCCTCTTGGTTACCTTACCCTTGATTGCACCCTACCAGGCTTCCTACACCCTCCTCACCACCTGTTTTGGATCACTTGTTCCCTTCTCCTTGGGTTTGTTAATACCAACTTTTAACTCTTTATGGGAGTAGAAAGCCTCATCTTTCTGACCTTGTGCTAGGTTGTTTAATGTATAACCACTATTCGACCAAGGCTCCTGTAAGAATCTATATGATATATAACTTGCATATAAATTTTAAAAAATTACATAACATACATACATGCATAGTTCAAGTATAATGCAAAACAATGTGAAGAGTAGGATTTAGATTAGTTAGAATTAGTGTCTGTGTGTTAACTGGAAGGGCAATTTGTACTTAAAAACACATTTGTGTGTCTGTCCGTTTATTTACAGTTACTCTGCCACTGTTCTAATGTGCAGGAAAATGGACAAAATTCCTTTTCACTCAGTATTCTGGGAGCATTTATTTCTTATTGCCTAACTATTGGGGAGAATTAAGCAAAAACATCTCTAAGCAAATGTGGCATACTAAAGAAAGAGCTAGATCTTTCTGTTAAAAAATGAAGTTGGGTTTCCAAGACACTTACTTAACAACTTTTTAATTTTAGGAGCATGGTACCATGCCTGAAGGCGATTATTATGTGATGGTTAGGACTGACATTGGTCACAGGAAGTCATTTTAGATATTGACCCAGAGATGATTAGCTCTTAGGCTTGCTGAAATTGCACTTGTGCTAATTTGTAGTTTATGAAGTGACCAGTATGGGTGGAGAAGAGGTTGCATATTGCCTAACTTTTGATAAAGTATGAGGCACATGAGTGACAAGTTGAGTTCATTATTACCTTGAAGAAAAATCACCACCTGTTTGGGTGGTAATTTATTGGAGGATTAGTTAAAATGACATGTGGTGAGTAGGATTCACTTATTGGGGATAGTTCTACTTGGTTTGTATAATTGTCTTTTAATTCCATTGTTTTCACAAGATTTTTGAAGCCCCCTCTCAGGAGTAACTAATGGGAGCCAAGCTTTGACACTTTGGGAAGTGAGCGGGGGAGTAGAGAGAGTTTAGTTGAGGGAAGAATTCCCACCAAAAGGTAAAAGTGGCCAAAGACAACACGGAGCTCTGTCTTGTTCTGAAGGTTTGTGTTTTCTTGTTGGGTGGTAGTCATCGTTTTGATAGCTAGGGCAGTGGGGGAGAGGAGGCCACGTGTATAGTTGGTCAGTATTACTCATTTAGCCAGTTTGGTTAAAGTAGCTTGAGCCCTTTTTCTATTGTTCAGACACTTACGTTTTTTCCTTTTCTTCAGTCATTGTGGTTTTCACGTCTTAATTTGTATGACAATTCTCTTAAGAGTACTTCTTCAAAAGACTGTAAGGAGCCTTGGTGTGAAATTGAAATTTAGACCCCAACCCCAGAACACATTTTTATTGGCTCTCCTTTCATGAACACTCCTCAGCATTTATATGCAGTTTCTGACAACATATTTGATATATTTTCATGTAAACGATTGGACTATTTATAAAACAAGACATAAAGATGTAGCAGAGAAGGCAGGAAATACTTGACGTGTGTATGCCGTATCTTAGTCTCTGCTTCCTGTCAGTTAAACCACGATGAGAGGAACAGAGACACAGATGTACAATTGCAGCTTTAATTTCCCACCAGGGAGACCAGTTAAGTATACAATTTGTTTCATTAAACTTTTGTCGCTTGTTGATTCTAGAGATGCTTTTTTATTATATGGATTACCTGATGGCAATGAGATGTTTAATGTAGAATGTATTAGGAAAACAACCTTTAAATCATTCAGAATGTATTTATGCCTGTGAAATTTTTATAGGGACTAAAAGACCATTGTTAAAATTTGTACGTGTGGTATGCATTTTATGTGACTGGCAAGATAATATTCTGATCTAGAAATTTCAGTATCAGCACATTCTTTTTTGGATCCTGGTATATTAGGATTTCTTTAAACTCCTACAACACTTTAAGATATGTGAGGTAAAGTCCTCTTTTAGTTTGTACAACTTTACAAGTGTTGAATTGGAGAGTTTTAGAGGTTGACTTATCCAAGAAAACGTAGTAAGTGACCGGAATAGGACTTAAATTTAAGCACTTTTAAGGTTCGATCGGGTGTCCTTTTAGGAAATAATTTATTTTCCCTAAATTACTACTACTGTTCTACCCATTATTCAGTGATTTAAGCTTTTAAGGTTGCCTCTGCTTATTCTACCTGGAATTGACTTTTCTTAACGCGTTTCCTTTAAGTTCTCTCTCTACTTAGAAGAACTATAATCCACTTATTCTGAAGGAAATAGCTTACACACCTTTTTTTTGACTTTTCCTCAGTTTGGCACAGATATCCCTCTCTGTTTTCTCATCACTGTTATTTATTTACATTATTTTGCGGTTAACTGTTTGCATATATTTTTCTTTCTTGGGGCAATGAACTCCTTCAGGACAAGGACTATGTCTTAATTATTGTTATTTTGGTACATCTAGTGCCTACCAAATAATTTAATCAATACTTGTTGAAGGAATCAATAACTGATCATTTCTTTTTTTCACCCTGGAATCAAAGTATGTGGCTTTTTAAAAAAAATGGGTTTTCATTCTCATTCATTAAAAGAAATAATTTTAGTATAAACAGGGGTCCAAAAACCCTTTCACAGGGGTGGCCCAATTCATAACAGTAGCAAACTTACAGTTATGAAGTAGCAACAAAAATAATTTCATGGTTGGGAGGGGGTTCACCAAAACATGAGGAACTGTATTAAAGGGTTGCAGCATTAGGAAGGTTGAGAACCACTATAAAGTTTCTTTCTTCAGTAGCCCCTCACCCCCAATTTTGTTTTTACATTTTTTACCTTAGCAAAATGATTTGTTTCTGTTCTAATTATAATTAATTACTTACTGGTCCACTGAAAATGTAGATGAGAATGCCTTAATAGTCTTAGGTTGCTGAACATTCAAAATCAATTATTTTTGGCTTTAGAGTAATCTGGAGAAAATCTCTAGCTCTATATTTTAATTCATTGATGGAAGTCATGTTGATTCCAACTCAGTGACTTATTATGTCAGATTAGAACTGCCCTTGTGAGTTTCTAAGAACAGCTTTTAAGTGGGTAGAAAGTTTTCTTTCTCCCAAGGAGCAGCTGGTGATTTTGAACTACTGACCTTGAGATTGGCAACCCAGTGTGTAACCTCTGTGCTAACAGGACTCGTTGACCAATAGAGGGAATACTTTTGTCTTCTACCTATCTGTTCTTGTCTCTAAGCTTTATATGATTTTTTTGTCTTATGACTTGCAGTTGTTTGTTAACAGAGCAAGGTTTTTGTAAGTAGGCCTTTAGCTTAGACCTGCTTGTTTTAGAAATGTGTTTTAAACTTCACATAGTTTTTCTAGTTGAAAATTGATATTTTACTTTTAAATAAATCAAATTAAGTCAAACCTAAAGATTCAAATCCACTCTTTAAGTTTGTTTGAAGAACTCCTAAAGCTGTAGAATTTATATATGAGTTTCAGTGTACAGTATTTTAGAAGAACTAGCAAAATAGTTGTTTACCGAAACCTGATGTGGACTGACAGATAGGATGTAGAACTGATGGAGTCTGGCAGGTAGGAAATCATTGCAGGGCTGTTGAGTGTCCTTTTGTAGATGGGTACTTCCCTGATTCACACCATTTGTTGTTGATGGTAATGAATTTCAGTTTGAATCAGAGAGTATGTTGAGCATATATGTCACATTAAGGAGAGAAAAGCCCTAGTTTACTACCAGGTGATTTGACAAGCCAGTGCATCTTGTAACATATGAAAACAGACTCATGTAATGAATAATTTTAGCAAGTAAATACTCTATACATTAAAAAGGGAGTATGTTTTAACCTTTGGCTTTAACCGAGGTACTCTTGCTATTATTTTCATCTATGTTAGCTAATATAGAATGTACAAAAACCTTCCATGATTCTTGTTCTCACATACCTTTTAATCTTAAGATAGGACAAAATAAATTACTGAATAACATGGAGAATGAGCCGTGTCCCCAATTAGTCGTAGTATTATGCTTTGCATTTGTCTTAGCTGACAGACTGCCCTTAGAACACAACCTTGTCTGAGTTACTTGTCCTGTTCTTCCTTTTCCCACCGATGCCTGGCAGATAGGTCCTTGCTGAATACAAAGAGTATTTCACTGGTGATTTCAGAGGACCATCCAGTATTCAGAAAAATATAAGAAGATCTTCACTTCTTCTCTGAGATACTTTCATTTTATCTTAATAACACTTTGTTTTAAATTTCAAGTTGTTCAATGTCACATTAAAACTTGCAAGTGAAATTCAGGCCTTGACATACCCTCAAATACTCTATATTTGGATCGAACAGTTCTGTTTTCCCTTCCCATCTCCTTATCCTAGAAGCTCTGGTGGCCTAGTGGTTATGTGTTTGGCTGCTAACCACAAGGTCAGCAGTTTGAAACCACCAGGCACTTCTTGGGAGAAAGACAGGATTTTGTACTCCTGAAAAGAGTTTACAGTCTTAAAGACGCACAGAGGCACTTCTACCCTGTCCTGTAGGGTTGCTGAGTCCAAATTGACTAGATGGGAGGGTAGTAAGAGTCTGAGAGCCTCCTTATCACCGGACAGGTATAAGCTCTTCCCCCTATCCCTACTCAGGGTCGCAGAGGTCATCACACTTGTGTTGGGAACTGGGCTGGAGTTGAGGGGTATGCAGTAAAGGAGAGGGACTGGAGTTTTATTCATGGGTTGTAAAATAAAAGCGTGTATTGCCTGACAATTCAGTTCCATGTTTTAAAAACAATTAAAAAAATTATAAGGAGCAAATAAAGGCCATTAGAATATAAGATCCATGAAGTCAGGAAATAGCTGGTTTATTTCTCACTGTATTCACAGCATCTGGAACAGATGGTAGGTGCTCAATGGCTATTTGCTGAATGGATGACTAGGTGGAGGAGTATGAACTTAGGTCTGACTTGAACTTGAATCACAACCCTGGCTCTGAGCACTTACAATATTCCTTTAATGAATCTGTGTGTCAATATCTGTGAGCATAGGGGTGACCACAGTAACACTCCTGGCTGCCTTTCATTGCCTATTTGTCTCTGTGAGGTGTAGATGTTACTGACTGAAAACTGAGAGAGTAAAGTGCTTAGCATAAGGTTGGGTACATGTATGTGATAACTGCTATTTTCTGATGGGATGGTTTCTCTTTCCTAAGTTATTGAAGAAGGAAAGTGCCATGATTTTCTGTATCTTTTCGATCTGTGGTTAGATATTTATGGGTTAACTAAAGTAGTATATATGGTTTGCTGTATAAATTGTAACATCATTAGATGTTAGGTATTACCAAAAAATGATCATGTAAATGAAGCCTTTTCTGCTTCTTGAATGCACTTCCAGGGTGTGCCTGTGAAAGCTAATAGGTGCCTACTGCATCTCTGACTTCGTGAACTTTTCAAGAGCAGGGTAAGCGCATAAAGCAGAAAACACCTCTAGTGAAGAGCCACATTTCAGTGTAGCTCCACTTGGTCAGCCAAAACTTTTCATAGGATCCCCACTCTTGTAAGATCACCTGGGAAGAAGGTAAAGATCGCTTGAATGCTGGGGAGAGCAGTCCCTTATTCAGTGACCAAAAGACTTGGCTTTGTCATCGACAGCACCTCTTTCTTCATTGAATAACACAATCTGTATCATCTGTTCAAAATACTTAGTACTAAATAACAAAGGCCAAAGCATTCATATGAAAGTGAGCTAGTATACCGGCTTCTCAGTTTCATTGGTCTCCCAGTTGGTGGAAGACTGTGTTACTGTTCAATTGGATCACTTGTACAAATGGTTTGTAATAAGAAATCTCATACTTTATGGGAAACATTTTTGGGGGGTGAATTAGGTAGGGGTTTACATTTCAGATTTTCATTTTTTATTCAACACTTATCAAACCTTGCAATAACTTACCCTGAGCCTCCTTCCCCTGAAATTATGCTCTTGTAGAACATCTTCCCCTTCACTCAAGTTAATACCTGTCTATCCTCTAGCCCACTGCTTTCCCTTATCTCCCTTCTCCCACCCATCTTGCCCACCAAACTTTGTTTTGCTATGAAAACCTTTATTTTGAATTTTTTTATGATAGTGCTCTCATACATTTATCCTTTTGTGATTGACTAACTTTTCTCAGTATATTGTCCTCCAAATCCATCCATGTCATGAGATGCTTCACAGTTTCATCTTTATTATTTACATGTGTCATATTCCACCGATTAGAAACCGTGGTGGAATAGGAGGTTACCCGTGTTGTAATGCTAGCTGCAAGGTTAGCAGTTCAAAACCACCATTTGCTCTATGGGAGAAAGATGAAGCTTTCTACTCCTGCATAGATTTCTAGTTCTGTAAATCACTGGACAGCTCTACCCACTATGAGCAGAACTCTACTTGTTGACAGTGAATGAGTATTCCATTGGGTGAATGTATCAAAGTTTGTGCATTCATTCTTCCACTGATGGGCATTGAAGTTGTAGGAAATCTGTTTTTCCTCATTACCCACTCTACCAATTCTTGGACAAAGGAAATGAATTAACTGAGTGGTTATTGTTTTTGTTGTTGTTGTTGTTTGGCTTGTTTGTTTGAAAGACTTTCTGTACTTTGCCTTGCTTTTAAAGCTGTTGTTGAAAATCTTCATTGTGTTTAAGTAATGACGAAGGACAGACATCCGGTGCAGGAGCTCTTAGTCGATCACACCGTCGCTGTGGAGAGCTTGCTTATGCTGTCCTTATAATTCCGGGGGCGTTGCCAGATCCCGGGTATGTGACCTGCATAGGAGGAACCCCTCTCTCTTGGTCTAGCCTTTGTGAAAGCTTCAAGGAACTCTCATTTATTCCAAAATCAAGTCTAAACACCACTACTTGACTTTCAAGACTCTCCATAATTTGCTTTTGCCTTATTTAGCCACATTTCTATCTTTTCAACTATTGTGAACTCTTAGTTTTTATTAAGATGGGAACTATCTTCTAAACTATTTTTTCCTCGGCATTTCTTCTGTTTTACTATTTATTACCCAACCACACACATAAGCTTACATACTATGCTTTACTACCCTTTCCTTTCTTTCTTGTCTCCCTAAATCCTGGCAGGAGCCCTGGAGGTGTAGTGGCCTGTGCGCCAAGATGCGAACCACAGGTCGGTTCTCAGAGTTGTTAGCTGCTCTGAGGGAGAAAGATGAGGCTGCCCAATCCTATTCAGTATGTGACGTCTGGAAACCCAAAGACATGTGCAGTTCCACGGCTTGATGGTAGTGAGTTTTTTCCTGAATCTTACTCCATGTAAATGTTCCGTTGGGGTCCTATTTTGTCTGTGAAGTGTTTCCTTTACCCGTTTGACCATCCTGAGTTCTTTTGAAATGAGTGCAGCTGTACTGACCAGCTTTCTCAGGACTACCCCTTTGTGGTGTTTGGCTGCTGTTTTTGTTTCTTGAATTGGAGTTTTAGCCTCCTGGAAATGAGAGACCAAACATTATCTCCTTTGTATTTCTCTTTGCATCTCTTTTTTCTTTCTTTGAAATAACTACTGATGTTCAGTAGTAATTTTTCTCTTAACGCCCAATCAATAGTAACATAGTTGCCTCTGAAAATCAATGCTCTTTTTATTAGCTCAGATATAACGATTAGTTGTTGTTATTACTGTCAAGTCAGATATGCCTCATAGAGTGACCCTGTGCACAACAAAACAGAACACTGCTGCGTCCTATACTACTATCACAATTGTTGAATTGTGCGAGCCCATTATTGTGTCTATCCATCTTGTTGAGCATCTTCCACTTTTTTACTAGCACCCTACTTTACCAAGCATGATGTCCTTCCCCAGGGACAGGTCTCTCTTGATAACATATGCAAAGTTCCTGAAACAAACTCACATTACCATCCTCGATTCTAAGCTGTCTGTCAGTACTTCTTCCAAAGAAGGTTTGTTTGTGCTCTGGCAGTCCGCAGTATTTTCACTATCCTTTGTCAACACCATAATTCAAGTATATCAGTTCTTCACTGACAGGCTTTCACACACATAGGAGGCTATTGGAAAGGCCCTGACTGGGGTCAGGTGCACTGTAGTCCTCAAAGTGAATCTTTGCTCTTCTTCATACTTTGAAGAGGTCTTCTGTAGCCGCAGTCTTGAGAGTTAATCGTGGATCTAGCAAAATGAAATCCTTGACAACTTCAGTCTTTCCATCATGATGCTGTCTCTTGGTCCCCTGGTGAGAATTTTGGTTTTCTTCACATTGAGCTGTAATCTGTACTGAAGACTTAGTCTTTGGTTTTCATTAGTAAGGGCCATATTGAAGGTTATTAATGAGTTTTCACCCCCATCCTGATGCCTGGTTCTTCAAATAGCCCAACTTCTCAAATTGTTTGCTAAACATACAAATTGATTAACTGGGACACTGCATTGAACTCATGCAGAACCTACAGTTAGACCATGAGGCAGTGGTTGCTGTGTAAATTTGAGTAATGGTTTTATTAACTGGTCTTCTTTGTAGGCATCTGGATACTGTTCTGTTGCTGATAACATTGTACATAGATTGTTTAAAAATTAATTTTAACAGTTTTATTGACATAATTCACAAACTGTGTAGTTCAGTAGTTTAAACATACGAGGAAGAGTTGAGCAATCATGACCACAGTCAATTTTAGAACTTTTTTTTTAGTACTCATTTCCCCATTTCCTCCTTTACTTCCCTTGCCATAACCTAAGAAACTATGAATCCGATTACTTTTAATATATATTTACCTATCTTGGATTTCTATAAAGAAACACTTACAAAAACCCCCCACAAAAGAAACAGCAACAGTAACAAAATAAAACCTAGAAAAACCTCAGTTGAAACTATCAGAGAAAATAATAAAAACGAGAACCAATTTAAAATGTGTCAGAAGAGAGAACAGAAGAAAAGGCATTAAATGTGAATCTGACTACGTTGTGTTAGTCCATTTTCCAGTGCACTCTCATAGTACGGGTACTCACATCCCTGATGGGGGTCAGAGAGGACTCATTGGAGGTTTAGTCCAAGAGGGACCTGCCGATGGATTGGGGCTTTCATTGCGTCCCTCCCTAGCCTTCTGCAGGTATACCTTGAAATGTTCCTTGGGATGATGATGAATGTGCCACCATTCTTCTTGAATTTGTCATTCCCTACATAGTAAACTATATGATTGTCTGGTTCAAAATGACCCAAACTAATTCCTTTTAGCTCACTAATGCCCAGGATATTTATCTTTATGCATTCCATTTATTTTCCACCACTTTTAATTTTCTTAGATTCATACTTAAGACATTTTTCATTCTGATTACTAGTGCTTATTTATATCTGTTCCTTCCCATTTTTAGTCATGCCACATAAACAAACTGGGTTCCTGAAAGCTCTATTTCGTCCATGTCATTAAGATCAACTCTGCGTTGAAGGGGAACTTTTCCCTAACTGTATTTTGAGTGCCTTTCTCCCGACCCATGAGGCTCATCTTCTGGCATCGTACCAGACAATGTTGTGCTGCTATTCATAAGGTTTATAGTGGCTAATTTTTTCTTGTGGGTCTTAGTGTGGAAGCTTCACTGAAACCCGTTCACTACGGATAATGAGACTGGTTTTAAAAATATTCATGGTATAACTTTGGGCTTCACAGCAACACACATGCCACCACAATATGACAGACTGACAGATTAGTGGACATATGATATAGATAAGCGTTATAAATGTTTTTCCTATCGGAAAAAACTCAATGCCAGAATTACTAATGCAGTTAACAGTAACTGAAATGGGTCCAATTGATTTAAAGTTGATCAAGAAGTGATACTAGGAAAGAGACAAGACTTATAATTTCCATGTCTATATTATATTATGAACCATCATTTTACTTATGAGCAGTATTAAAGCTTCAAAGATTTGCACCGTGGAAATCATTTCATAGTCACATATCTAGTATGTCTATCTTAAGTTCATAGCTCACAATATTAAGCCCATGCCCTTCCACTGCACCTCTCTCAATTTGCGATTTTGCTGCTTGTAGTTGGAGTAGTCCGGTGCCACTGCATGTAGAAACTTGGACAAGTGCCAGGCAAAAGGATAGGTATGGGAAGAATCTCATTTTAGTGATCTTGATACGAGGCACCAGGATGGTTTGATTATAGTCAAACTGATGTAAAAGATTTCCGTTATGTACTTAAAGAGGACAAGGAGTATTCATTTGGTCCGTTAGGACATCTTGCACATGGGGAGTAGGAAAATTTGTTCACATGAAATCATATAGTTCATTGAATTTGCTGGTGACTTGAGAAAAGAGGTTCCTTTGGAATTTATATCTATCTGATGGCTACTGGGGCTCGGAATAGGTTTCTAAAATGTCAGAGAGTATGTGGAAATGTCTGGATGGAGCATGGTGGTGAGCACAGATAACCCCTGGGCAAATGGTACAGGTAGTCCCCAACTTAGGACAAGACTGCCATAGTCAGTTTGAAATGTTACATCCTCCTCCCCTTCTTAAAGTTTTCATTACTGTTGCCCTTGGGGGGCAGGGTTTTATAAACGCAACCTTGTAACATCTTTGAGCAAACATCGGAGAATGATGGCATCTTGAAATTATGCACTGCCACACTGTATGTGGCATATGTCATTAACAAGAAAACAGAAGCAGACTTCCTGCCATTGAGCCACTGCTGACGCACAGTGACGCTAGTTGGGAGGGTAGAACTGCCTGTGTGAGTTTCCCAGAGTGCAACTGAGAGGCCAAAGCCCAGTCTTTCTCCTAAGGAGCAGCTGGTGGTTTTGAACTGCTGACTGTGCAGATTGCAGCCCAACACATAACACTATGCCACCAGGCCCCTTTTCATAAGATACAAAAAACCCAAAAATCCCTTGAAAGTACAGTTCTAATTGCCATTTCAACTTGAGTATATTTTAAGTCAGGGACCACCTGAATATACAGGGTGTCGGGACTGAGGCAGAGCCCTGCTTTGCTTCTGTGATGCAGGAGCAGGTGGGACAGAGGCTGACATGGCTGATTTTGACTTGAGCTACGAAATGTTCCCACAAAGGCTTCTAGTTCAGGTGTTTAGATTTGTCTTATAAATCCGACTTATAAACAGTCCTGGTTTCCCTGCCTCTTTTTGCTGTTTGATGCAGAGGTGTGTAGACCTGGTTATGCAATCTAGAGTTTCTCCTACATTCAGGGGAAGCCATTGATTATGTTTGGTAGAAGACTTGGTTGGTCATGTTTTCATTTTTTATAAACCACGCTTCTTACACTGTGAGAACCATTGAAGGAGTCAGAGTGTGCCGAGTGCCCACCAAATGAACCCCCACAGCACAGCGACTCCTAAGTAAGAATGCATTCCTTGATCATTGAGCCATCGCTGTGAGCCCCAGAGTTTTCCATTAGCCGGTGGCAAACCTCCCTCTAACAGTGGAACTTCGGACTGAGGATAGTTTCTCCCTGAAGAGGGTTGTGTAATGTGGGAGTTGGACATGAGGGAGGGGAGTGGCGGCATGTGGCAGGATCTCCTCAAGGACCATATTTCTCTCTACATCCCCTCACTCTCACTTCCAGGGTGTGACACTGCTGCTGCTGGGTTCTCAGTGAGGGGGCCCATTGTACTAGACCCTATGTTTCCCAGTAAGAAGATGAAAATAGTAACCAGGGGGATAAACAAGCCAGAGCAAGGAAACAATTTTCTTGCAAGTTAATTCTTGTTTGTTTATTTTTTTTACTGCCCAAACAGGTTTTGCTGATAAAGGACATTTTAGCGTGTTTTTGTGTTCCCTGCATGGTTGTGTGTTTGTCAGAATTCAATTTGGGGGTGCTGGAGGGAGCATAGTAAAGTTGGTTTAGTTGCATTATAGCAGCTAATAAAATTTTGCTAATCATCACTTTCACCCCTTTTTGAGAAAGGAAAGGAGTTCAGGTCTTTCCATGACCAAAGTTAGCACAGTATCTGATTACTGTTAGGCATTTCTCTCTTGATGTAAAGTTTTCACTTTCAGAACTTGCTCATAAAGGGGGTTAATCATGAGACCACAGGTATGGACAGGTCTTGGTATGTGATCTGTTTGGCTCCTTTGCAAGGTGCTACAAATGAGGCCTGCCTGTAATCTGACACCAGGTAGGCACAAGTGGCCAAGGTTGGAAAGTAGAGGACTATGTGAAAGAACCGGAATTTCAGGTCTGGGTGGTAGTGAGTAACTGCGGCCAGCCCTCAGATCCTGGAGTGTCTGTCAGCAAGTGGGTGAAGGCCTGGAGAGCTCAGCCGGTTAGGTTGGCTATAACTGACTTAAAGTGTTTTCTTTAGTTAACCTGGTTTGAGCTAAGGTACGCTTGTTCAGGTTGCCAAGACCTGCTTCAGCTGTGGCACAGGCCACCAGAAGCCTGATGCAGACTGTCAGTATAGAAAAGCTCAACTTGTGCTGTTTCCACATAAAAATAAAACTTGTTCTTTAGATGGTCGGACTTTCTCTTTCCCTCGCCCCTCCCTTCCCTGCCCTAAGGCAGGTTTCTCCACCTCAACTGCCATTGCCATCAAGTTAATTGTGACTCATAGGGACCTCATAGGGAAAAGCAAATCTGCCCTTTTGGGTTTCTGAGACTTCAGATCTCTACAGGAGAAGATAGCCTCGTCTTTCTCCCTTGGAACAACTGGTAGATTTAAACCAGGGACCTTGTGGCTAGGTGCTCATTGGGTAACCCACTCTGACATCAGAGCTCTTTAAGGTGGGATAGTTATTTAAGAGATACTTGTATGGATTCCAAGGACATATTTTGAACTTTTTATAACGTGCCAAATTCTTGGAATTTTAGAAGAATTTTAAATGACAAGATTGGGGTTGCAGTGCTGTGAATTAACATGGCCCTCCTGCCATCATCTTTGTGTAGCACCGACCAGGTAACTGGATGTGCCTGTGCAGGAGTGCTTAGGGCCCACTGAGGGACTGGGAAACTTGCCATAATGTAAATAAGGTGCCTGGTGCCCTCGTGGGGCTGGGACCATGCAAATAAAGTGTGTAGAACCCTATGAGGGGATTGGTCCGTTTTGCCATCCAGCTGGGCTTAAAATGAGCCTCCCAAGAAAGAAGAACCAGGAGTGGAGCATGCCTTTCAGACACAGGACCCACGTGCTGAGGGTCTCCTAGAACGAGGAGACAGGAGAACTGTCACACAACATAGAGAAAGGGATGCAGCTGGAGGGAGCCAAGTGCCCTTCAGCAGGAAGCTTGCTGGTAGAGTAGGAACCTCTGGGAACTTAATAGCACAGCCAAAGAGTGTTTGAACTCTTGCCTCAGTGGGGCAGAGGCCTAGTTGACCCCAGGGGCCAAGAGCCAAAGAGAGACTTGCCTGCCAGGATGGCTGAGAATAAACTGTCCCGGCCATAGAACTAGATTCTGAGTAATTTCTGGTCCTAAAGTGTATCTCTTAGCTTCCCTAATAAATCCCATCCTCATGAGTATTGTTTATAGGCCTGTGGCCATTGTAATGGATTATCAAACCCAGGAGAGAAGCACAGTGCTGTGGGTGGCGGCAATAATTGTGTCAGAATTGGTTTAAAAACAGAAAAGAAGGAAAGAAAAGCCGGAGCAGAGGCGTGTCCGACCTGCGTCTCACAGGAGTCAGTCTTGGACTCTTGGTGGATGCTGAGACTCCTTACCCCTTGTGAAGTTAGAGGCCCTCAGACACCCCTGCAGTCGTTTTTACAGGGGTTAGAGAAGGGTTTTGTTTTCCTTCGCCCATCGATTTTGTGCACAGTGTCACGGTCGCTCTGACTCAGGGTGACTTCATGCCTATCAGAGTAGAACTCTGCTCTGCAGAATTTTTCACACAAGGTTTGCGGATGTGTCATTTTGGCACATTTCTATTTCCTCAACGAAAATCACAGAAACCCTTTACCTCCTACCATTTATGCTGACTTTTATCCACTTAATGAGACAAATATATATCCAAATTCATTTTCTTCTAAGATCTTTACAGATACATATCAATTTGACACTAAGGTAAATTGAATATCATTCCCAATAAAGCGATTTCATTCATGACAGCATTACTTCCGTAATAAATATAAATGTATTAAAATGTTTAGAAAATAAAGATCAAGTGTAAAGACAAAGTAGCTGAGATTGTCAATTTAACTGATCCAAGCCACCTAACTATACTTCAAACTCAATATCTCAAATGTTGTATAATGTTAAATACTATAAATTTTACATACATATATATAATCAGTTTCAGTTCTAAGTTAATAGTGCATAATTATGTGTTTTTAAATAAAATAAGTTGTTTTTTGTAAGAAAATGTTTAGTTTCATTCACCTGTCACTTTGATGCATGTCCATAGGGATAGGTATATAAAAAATATCTGGAAACGTAGTGTTAATAACTGACTATTGGGAAGAACATTTACAGGCCTTGTCCTGAAAGCCCATGGGTGGACTCCCAACCTTTCCTGAGCACTTGTAACCATTTGGATCACCCAGGGACTCCTATTTTGTGTGTGGAGTACATGATTCAGAGAAGTGGCACTGTTGGATAAGCATTGAGCTGCTATATGCAAGGTTGTAAGTTCAAACCCACCACCTGCTCCTTGGGAGAAAGATGATACTATAAGTGATTTATAAGTGATTTTTCCCCCTCTCAAATTTCTTCTGGGTTATATTAATTTTCTTCAAGATCTGAGAGACTAATTATAATTACTACCCTGAGGAAATTCTAATCCAGTTATTTAATTGTAGGTACACTTTGCTGGGTTTGTATATGTGCGTGTATTTAATTGACTTTTCCCCAGCATTTAAGAAATATAAATGGATGGGAATAATACTGTATTCAAAGAATAAGAAACAATTGATAAGAATCTATTTTAAAATGCTTTAATGTATTATTAAGTTGTGGTAACCTTATATAAAGCCTCATGTGCTTTGGACATGTTATCAGACAGCACTAGATGCTGGAAAAGGGCATAACACTTGATAAAATGGGAGATCAGTGAAAAGGGGGATGGCACTCAGTGAGATGACTGACATAGTAGCCACAGCAGCGGGCTCATTCATAATAATCATGATGGCTCAGAGCCAGGCAACATTTTGTTCTGTTGTCCAAAGAGTTATCAAGGAGCCCTGATGGCTTTGTAGAGTGGGCTGCTAACTGCAAGGTCAGTGATTCAAGCCCACCAACTGCTCCTTGGAATAAAGATGAGACTGTGTACTCGCATAAATCTTTACCATCTCGGGAGCCCTATGCAATGTCGGTATGGGTTACAACCAAGTTCATGATGGTTTGTTTTGACATAGGGTTGTTAGGAATCAAAACTGATTTTCAGGCACCTACCAAGCATCATGTAGCAAAACCCTGGTCTGTGACACAAAACTTCCAGGCAGTACAATTACTGATTTACTTCCTTGCACCTTTTCTCATTTCCCTGGTGCCTCTCACCTTCCCTCCCTCCCCCTCTCTTGTTCTATTTTCTTTCATTTCTCTTGTATTTCTTCATGTGGAATAGTTTTTCCAAATGTATTTTCTTTTTTGTAACATGTCTATATGTTGAAAAAGGCTCTTTGTGAGGTATCACTTTATATAAAAGTATTTTCTGTATAGATATTTGACATATGAGGTTACACAGAAATCATCTTCTAAGTCTTTATCTACCCCCACCCCACAAACATTCATACACACATAACCACCAACACTATCTGAATGCTTTATTAAACCCAGAATATGTATTCAAACATCCTATGGCTATAAGATGGCTGTTTTGCTTTCAGTGAGCAAGAATTGTCTCATCTACCAGCCTTTTCTTTGGTTGGTTGGTTGGTTTATAAATTTTCATTACATATGTTATGTTCTCCCCTAGCATCTTACAAAAGGTGGCGATGCTTTTTCATGTTATTCTGAATGAATGTTTTCTAAATACCCTGTGTTTAAAGTCCTACATGTTTTCAGTTTGTGCTTGAAACCTTCAGTGCTTGTGGGGTTGCAGTGTGTGAGGGGGACTGGATGGCAGTGGGCTGCGTGGAAACGGCCAGAGCACCTGGGGCTCTTCCTCCACCAATGACTTGGTGCTTGTGAGGCATTGTTTCAGTCTCACTCTATTACCACTGCTTGTCTCCCTGTTGACACGTCTGAAAAAAAAAAAAAAAAAACAAACAGTTCTCAATGGTAGCAGCATTGTTGGAGGTGCTAGTATAAAAACATATGTGAAGAAAGTGTAGCCTTGGCATACATTTGCTCATACTAGTTTGGGGGACAGTGTCACTTGGTAGCTACAAACATGCATTTTGGAACCACCATTTGGAACATTTGAAATCTCACCTTTTACAGAGAAGCTTCACCTGTAAGTAGTTTTACACTTTCTAAAGTGTGTTTCTTACAAATTTCAGATAACGGTTTTCTCCTTGTCAAAAGTTCTACAATCATACTTCATTTTATAAAGAACGTGTAAAAATAGCTTATATAGCTAAAGATAGATATTTAAACTGTTAGGCAATAGTTATTTTTCCAGACATTTTGTTCCAAGTATCTTGAAACCTGGCACATTGCCTTGCAAATTATAGATACTCAAGCATTGTTCACTTGAACATGACTTCAAATAGAGGTGATGTACAACTAGTGCTAAATTGGTGGTAAAAGTAGTATTGCTGTGTTTCTGAAGGGAGTGATCCCTAAGGATTCAAGTGTAACGATTGAGAGGGTATGTGAAAGACGTGGGATTTGAACTGAGCATTGAACAATGGGGGGAGGGGGAAGTGTACCAGTGCTTTTGAGAAGTGGAAGGGGTATTTCAGGCATGGAGGGATAGAAGAAGATGAAAAAACAAGGCAAAAATAAATGTACTCCATATGAAGGATGGTATGAAGATAGGCCTAGTATGGGGGAATTGGGATGAGTAATTATTTAGGGGACAAGGTATTATAAGTAACATTTGGCCCAAGACAAGTATATGTCTTATTTTTATCTAGCAATCATCAATTTAAGTAAAAGTACTCCCACTCCCCTCCTTATAACAGATGAACTGTTCAAAAACTATCTGAAGGAGTTGAAAATAATTTCCCAATGTTGGAATTTGTTTATTTTCCCAGAATTCACTCTTAACAGCGAGAAATGAGATGGAGAGGTATGGGAAACTACAGGATCAGAATATAGTGTAGCAAGTAAAATAATGGTTAGACTGAACTTTTATTTTTGATTTAATTTTGATGCCCAGTTAGAGAAATCAGTCATGGTGAGCCCCGAAGCCCAGAATACATATGTTTAGGGAATTCACTTTATGGATATCAGGGACTTGGACATGCGGTTGAGAGCTCAGACTGGCTGGATGTAATTTGAGGGCTTTTGGTTTCTCTAGGTCAGTCGCACCCCTGAACTTGTCTCTTTTACAATTAGGAAATTAAAAGCCAATTCTGTCTTTAGACCTGTCTTTTAAAATACTGTTATTAAAATTATAAATGCTATTTCCAAGGACACAATGTTATTTTTGTACCTTTTTCTTTTCATGACAGACCAGGACAAAAGGATGTCATTTTAAGTAAAATTGTGATAAACTCATAAGTTATTTTTTTTAGATACACTTTTTAAAATACACATACTCACACTTTGGTGGACATTTTAAGTGTCTCTCACTGTGAAATTATTTTCACTCTGAAGTTGCGTATCTGCTATTGTAAAGTGCAGTTCTTTGCATGTTCTAATTTGCCATGACGTGTCAAGTGCTGTTTCCTTCCTGTTGCTTGCAAGCCTGTGCTAGAGATAAGGGTACATTTCAGAGCATTAAAAAAGGAGCTGCTGACGCCAGACAGACATGAGCCTTTCTTTGTAGAGAACAGAGAGGGTGGGTGATTGTTATGAAATTATGTATGGCATAGAAGTTTCTGGTTGGTTTATATACCCTTTATTTCCAATATAAATGTACAAATATTGCCAGAGTTTTGTTTACTATTCAGTGTTTTAATTGGAAGGGGGAGGAAAGAAAGACTTTATTTTCAAGAGTGAAAGGTACTTTTATCTTAACAGGAATGAAATCTTCAGAGAATCATCTAACTTTAAAAGATCTATGTGTCCACCCCCCCACCTTCCCCGCAAAGATCTATGTGCATTACCCATGTTGATTTTGTTTAAAAGCAACAACAAAAACCTTGTAATCACTGCCTTCTACATTAGTTGTTACATATTAAATGATATGATTGCTTTTTCATAACTAACTTTTTATTTTTCAGGCCAATACATTCCAGAGAGAAAACCTGCCTCCGTGTGAATGCAGGATCTGAAGCAAGAACATTTGAAGCACCTTCCCAAGAGAAAGCAAGCCTGGGTAGAGAGTAACCTGACAGACTGAGCAGTGGGTCTTTTACCCCAGTTCGTCACTGGACTCTGCCACCCGATACGTGAACCTATTTGGAATTTTCTTATGTGGCTCTAAGGGGAATGCTTTATTATGGCTGCTGTTGTCCAACAGAACGACCTAGTGTTTGACTTTGCTAGTAACGTCATGGAGGATGAACAACAGGTATGAGACCCACAGAGTGTTGGGTTTTAATTAATTTTTGTGGTTTCTCCATTTAAAATAGAAATCTAAAAGGCAATAAAAGGCACTTTCAACTGAAACAAGAATTTCTAAATTAAAAAACTGGAGCGCATGTGCTTATAAGCTTTTAAGATCCTATTAAGTCATAAATTATGAATCCTACCACTAAATTTGATGTGGTAACAAGGAAGTGTTAATTTGGGGGTTCAGCGTATTTTTCTATAAAATGAAACTAAGAAGCAACTAACTGCCTTAGGTGATCATTTCAAACATACTTTGAAAAGTATAAGATCTAGAGACACACTAGTGGGACATATCAGTGGTTTTGCAGTATGGAGCTGGCGGTTCTCATTTGCTTGTCATTTTACAGTACGATACATTTTAATATGTGTGGGTAATTAGCATTTATAATCGTGGGCAGTCCTTTAATCATTTCTTCCCAAAGCATGTGACTCTGAGGAAGTTACTCAACTTCTGTTGGTTTCAGTGTCGGTTGAACATTCGACTGATTTCCAAATGGACTCTTTTCATTGAAATTATACAAAGTGTATAAATTATTCTTCCAGGCTGTAAATTGGGAAGAAAAAAAAGCAAAATCAAGAGATACTGAATAAAAGAAAGGATTTAAGATAAGGTGCTTTCTAGTCTTTTTTGGTCTGGCCAGGGTTTCTTGGTTGTTGTTTTTTTTTTTAGTTTATAAAAAATTATCACTTTTTTTTTGTTTTAAACAGGGTATCTGAAGTGTTGTATGATATGTTTATGGGAGAAATTCTGTCATATTGGAGGACTCTGGTTACTGGGGAAGATTTTGTAGACCAGTAATGTTAATAAGATTGGTGTGTATATTGAAATAAGCCCCTGGTGCTTGAAAATCAAAATATGAGCTGGCTTTAGAGGGAAAAGTTGAGGGAGAGGATTGCTTGATCTCAATTAAAGATGGATCAATCATCACAAGGGTTTAATCTAGAAAGGATAGAAAAGAGATCCTTTCTCCTTCAGGGAGAAAGTATTTGGATTTGTTCTGCAGCAGGCTGTGTATGTGTCTGTTCCGGTTTGTCAGCAGTGTGTTTGTAGAGGCTGCTGTAGATCCCTCAGGCTTGAGTTGAGGAGGCCTGGTCACGGTAGGTGACAGCAAAGGCACACAGTTCTAAACCATTCCTTGGCAAACTCTAGTGCAATAGCATTGCATTCTCTTATTTGTTCTTAAGAAATCCATCTTATATCATGGTTTAATATAATTACATTTGTCTATAGAGCTTTTTTTAAAAAAGGTTTCACGAAACAACACTAACCTTTACTGTGTCCGATGCACTGTTTATCATGTTCAGCATGGTCTTTGGATAAAGAGATGATGCTCTTAAGTTCAATGTCAAAATGTGCACGCATGTGTGTTTTCTTAGTTGTTTTTATCTAGCAAAACAAGTGCGTTAGTTTTTGCAGGCAAAGCACTTTACAAATATTAACCTTTTTGCTAATATTTGTTAATAACAAATATTGCTCTTATCCACATTTTACAGTGAGGAAATTGAGACAGTGGTTAAATGACTTGCCTGAAGTCATGTTGTTAAAAACTAGAGGAGCCTAAAATTGAACCCAAATAATTTGGCTCCCACTAATGATGGTGAGTGCTCCAGGGGTGATCTGTGAGAATCCCACTGTAATACAAGTATTAGAGCCAAGTTTACAGTTCTTTAACCGAAGTCCCTAAGTGTAGTAAACACCTGATCCAGCGATGTTAATCTAGGTAGCATCTCATCTAATTTTGACATTAACTTCTGGTGTTTGGGTTGGTTGGTTTAAAATTTTTTTAAAAAATACCGTACTTCATTGTATTTTTCATGAAGTTTACATGGCAAGTTATGTTCCCATTTCACAATTTCCACACAAATCTGGGCAGTGACATTTTTCTTAATGCATCAGTATTCACTTGGTTGTGTTCTAGTTGTTGCATTTGTAGTACTCCAGTTTAACTGCCCTTCCTATCTGTCCGTTAGAGTTAAATGCTGACCTCTGGTCTCTTACAGATGCTATTTTAATTGAGCACTGTTCTTATAAACAGTTTCCATTGAGGTCATTCTGGACCACGGAACCCTAAACAGGATGTCCAGTACTATAATCTTTAGGGGGAAGATGGCCTTGTTGTTCTCCTAAGGAGAAGCTGGCGGGTTTGAACCGTCAACCTTACATTAGCAGCCCAGTGCCTAACCCACAGAGCCGCCTGAACTCCTTACTGTTCTTATGAATGATTTAATTTACTTTTAATTGCATAAGTAATTAATATACCAATTATAAAGGAAGTCAATCCCCTAGTACAAAAATAAGTAAAATAAATATAAAAGTCTCTCTTCTAACTCCTAACTTCTATTCTTCTAACAGAAGAAATCAGACTTTACTGTTCGATGTGTAATATTTTTAGACAAAAATCTAAACAAATGATTATAGGAGTAAGTCGAAAATTATTGTTACAAAGTAATAGAAGCTTTTATTAAATGTAACTATCAAAATGTGAAGCTATTTTTTTTCTCTCAACTCTAACCTTTCCCTGAAAACTGAAGTGCTCTGTAATTTGTACAAAGTCAGAATGGTAGTTTGGGCACCCTGAGGGGCTCAAATTATGTTCCTTTTCAATGCTTGTTAAAGTTTGGGGAACAAAAAGAAGTCTGAGGAGACAAGATCAGAGCTGTAGGGCGGATGTGGTAAAGTATCCCAAGGAAATTCTCATAGGACAGCCCTTGCTGTCCACCATGAATGAGCAAGTACTCACGCAAAAAATGCCTCAGCATGACTTTCCTGGTCTCTTCTTCATTGGTACAATTTTCAGTTTTCTTAAAACTTCTCCTTAAGAAGCCTCTGTCATTGTGCAAAAAACAGTCACCATAGCCTTCTTCGCTAACTTCGGTGTAACTTGGAGTGGCCCAGCAGATCCCTCTGAAGCCCTTGGGTTAATAAAGCGTGCTCTCAGGACGGTGCTGGTAAATCTAAGATTCTTCCCTCGTTAGGTTTTGTGCCTTAACATCAACATTAGCTTTGACGTTGCTGAAAAGATGATGAAAAGGTCAACTCTTTGAGCAACATTTTCTTCCTGAGTGTCCGTTTTTATGAAGGCACCGTAACAAGACTGGGAGAGCTTGTCTGCAGCCATTCGCTGAGCACAGAGATGTCTTTCATCACGGTGTGTTTGGAAGAAACTCGTGCATGGAGCAATATTTCCTGCTTACCCTCACCTGTATATATGACAAATCTATATTCAGAGTTTGCTTTTAAGACATAAATAAAATTAAACTTTTTCTGTGACTTATATTTTTATATGTGTATATTAGTTCTTATTCATTAATTTTTCTGTCTGATCGATAGACTTTATTAATCTCTGATCACCAGTAATTGGTGATTACCAGTATTTTCCTATTACATACAGTCTACAGGGAGGACTTTGCTTGGGAACAGTAAAACTATGTAGTAGCTAAGAGCCCAGATACTAGAGTGAGAGTGCCTTTCTTTAGACCATGGTTTCTGAATATGCTGCCGCTGTGACCTTTGGCAAATAACTTCATCTCTCTATATCTTTCCTCTTTTGCCTAAAGTTAAGTTGCCAGCCTTGTGAGGATTAAGGGAGTTGACATATATAAATCTTTTAGAGCTGGCGTGTAACTAATATGTATTTGCTAAGTATTTTAATTTTGACATTGCCTATGTGTGTCTTATATAGTGTATATTCTATAAATGTGTGTTTATTTCTGTAGGATTTCTAAAGGTACATTTACTGAGTTTACCAAAAGCATGGACATAGCCTACCAAATTATTCTTGTAAAAGGCTGTGGCAGTTTTTGCTACCACTAGCAGTATATTTCTCTGTACTATAATGAGCACAAATCCACCCCTGCTTCCCCTTTTGGACCATTCTGAAAGTCTAAATTTCCTAGTCTATTAGTAAATATAAACATCTTGTCTACTAAAGAATGCTCAAAAAATTGGGCATCTTGGCTGTTGGTGTAACTGAGTTGTTTCTTGCTCATTATTCCTACTTACTTGGAATTTCTTTGAATTTCTAATTAATATCCTTTTGCCTAGTAAGAATTCATTACACACTGTGGAGAGTGAATTGGTATCATTGTCTTACAGCTAGATCTAGTGAATCTATGAACCTCTGTTTTTGTGGCACATGACTAGTGTACTTTATCCCAGTCTCTCACTGCATTTTAACAACCTTGTGCCTTATAGAAATTTCAAATGTGTCATACAACTTATGTGTTTTTAAAAATATGTGTTTCTTTTCTCTTTTTTTGGCTTCTGGGTTTTGTGTCTATTCCCACTTAAAAGGTAATTAAACATTCTCTTTATATTTTCTTCATGTACGTCATATATATTTAGTTTTTCATTCCATCTGGAATTTATTTTTGTGAGGTATAACTTTCCCTCACAAATGGGGGATTTGGCCCTTTATCATTTATTGAATGTTTTACTTACTCACTATACCAGATGACTATATGCATAGAGTTTTAGACATGATTGAGTATTCTCTTCCATTGAACTTTTTATGTTGTACCAATATGTAATACTGCTTTTATAGGGTTGAAATTGATCAGGTGACTTCCACCCCCCAATTTTGTTTAAGGTTTTGCATGAATTTCAGAACGAGCGTGTTGAAAGTATTTGTCTTTCAAAGTAATTAATTCTGATTTGAGATCCTACATTGACTTGATTATTTTAAAACTTGTTCTTTTTATATTTGTTTAAGATGCTGACTGAGAATATATTTTCTGTTCTCAGCTGTGGTTATAAATTTAGTAGTCTAAAGAAACGGACGCCATTAATACCTGGTTGCCATCATTTTGATCCCAATGCCTTGTGTCAGTTCATATTCTTTTGAAAATTGCTTGGCGCTCCTTTGACTGGGAGGGATCAGAGCTGGAAAAGCCTCCAAGTTACCAGCATGGTTGGTGCAGACAAGCTCTTTAAACATTTGTTCTTGCTGCTTGTTCTGTATTGGGAAGTTTCACCTTTAGGAAGGCAGCATTTCTGTTTGGTAGCAACACTGTCACGATTGCACCCAGTGCCCTTGTGTCTGAAATGCTCTGATTTGCCCCTCTAAACTTGGCAGGCGCGCTTACCTGGTGAACGTAAGGAGGAAGCTGGAGGCTGTGAACAGGAGTTTCTAGAAGAAGAAGACTTGGCTGTCTGCTTAAACTTTCCAGAGGTTAATTTAATGAAAAGCAGTTGATAGTTTAGTGTTTTTAATAGTTTTTGATCTTATTGGAGTACAATCCACATAATCAGCAATCCCAAACTGCCAGCCATACCTCACGTTTTCTACTCCTAAAAATATTTACAGCCTTGGAAACCCCAGTCGGCTCTTCTACTCTGTCCTACAGTGCATGTCACTGTGAGTTGATAGTGACTTGATGGCAGTGGGACGTGTGTTTTATTGCTGTTGTCTTAAGTTGCTGGCTTTTTAAAAGTAGACCTTCTGAGCATAGTTATTTATATGAGAGGTAGCCTCCCACCAAGGGGAAACGTTCTGTTGGGTGGAGTTTTTATAGTAGGCACTTTTCCCACTAGGAAAGCACTGAACAACTTGCACTGGGTCACTGCGCCCAGTGGTGTCCCCTGAGAAGGTTCTACCTGGTCACAGTGAATTTTTTTTGAAAAGCAGTTTTGCTTGAACCTCATTTTTATATGATGCCCGATTTAAGAGAACAGTGTGTGGCTGTGAATTTTTGTTTCCTGCTTGGGAAAAAAATGCTGCAGAAACATTGTGATGTTTGAACACAGTCCACAAGGACAGCCTAATGGGAAAAACTCAAGTGTGTAAGTGGTTTTATCATTTCAAAAAAGGTGAAATGTCAGTTGATGACAATTCTCATTCTGGACGACTGTCAACTTCCCAAATGGATGACAGTGTCGACAGAATTCGTGCACTGTGCTCCGAGACTGACGATGGGCCATTGCAGAGATGGGGGGTCATGTGGACTGTCTGGGAGCTCCGAGACTGCCGATGGGCCATTGCAGAGATTGGGTGGGGGGGTCATCTGGGCTGTCTGGGAGCTCTGAGACTGCCGATGGGCCATTGCAGAGATGGAGGGTCATCTGGGCTGTCTGGGAGCTCCGTTCCGTGAATTGCAATGGAGGACTGGAGAAGGCGAAGGGTGGCATGAAATTTGTGCCTCGGGTTCTGACTGACCAGGAAAAGGGCTGGGAACACACCAAGCTTGAAAGAACAGCTTCAAAGAGACCCAGAAATTTTTCCAAGGTCATTACTGGTGACAGGTCAAGGTGCTATTCTTATGACCCCAAAAGTAAACATCAGTCAATCCAGAGGAAGATGCCATCGTCACCTTGCCCCAAAACTCATCAAGTGAAATCAAAGATCAAGATGATGCTCTGTGTGTGTGTGTGTGTGTGTGTGTGTGTGTGTGTGTGTGTGTGAGAGAGAGAGAGAGAGAGAGAGAGAGAGAGAGAGAGAGAGAGAGAGAGAGAGAGAGAGAGAGAGAGAGAGAGAAGGGGATAGTGCATTCGGAGTTAGTTCTACTGTTGATTTTCTATTTAGTGGTTATGAAAAGATTGCATAGCAGTGTGTGATAAAAAAGGCCTGACTTGTGGCAGACAGGAGACTGGTTTTGCCACCACACAGCCATCTCAGTATGCCAGTTTTTGGCAATAAACAACATGCCTCTCTTGCCCCACATACCTGACTCACTTGACCTTGCTCCATGCGACTTCTTTTTGTTTCCACGAATGAAGAGGGACATGAAAGGACAGTGATAGAATGATGTGGAAGAGGTGAAGACAAAAACCCAGGGAGGTGCTATCAGCCATCCAAACAGATGAGTTCGAAAAATGTTTCTAAAAATGGAACCACAGATTTGACAATTGTATTAAGTGTAATGGAGAGTACTTTGAAGGTGATAAAGTTGTTTTGAAAAAATATTTTAATACATAGTTAAAAAAAATCTTCTTGTTTGGGGTAACCCCCTAGTACTTAACAGACTTGGGTAACTAGGGTGAAGCCTAGTTACATACTTAAGAGAGTAAGTAAGTGGAATACAGATTTTTATAGATCACGGTATTATGTGAAATATTTAGCAAGAGCCTGGCACATAAAGAGTAGTTAGGAAATGTAACAGTCTTCTTGATTTAACTCAGGTCATTAATAAGAAAACAGACGGTTTGAGCCCACCAGCCACTCTGTGGAGAAAGAGGAGGCAGACTGCTTTCATAAATATAACCTTAGAAATACTGAGAGGTAGTGGGAAGAGTGGCCTGGAAGAGGCCATATCCTGTCTTCTGTATTCCCTATTGCCTCCATCCTCCTTTACCTGTTCTGACACCCACTGTTCTTCCCCACACCATTCTATATCACTGCTAGGGTAGATAATTCGTTACATAGATCACAGGGAACTCGGACAATACTCACAATTAAGTTGGTTTAATAGGGAAGTTAATAGGTTATCACAGGTCAGGACCAGAAAACATTAGGGGTGCAGTCATGGGGCCACATCAGGGCTTCTTAGCCATCAGGCAAGTCTCTCAGTCTGGTCTTCAGCCTTTCATCCACATGATCCCTTGGCCTGACCGTGGGCCCGGAAGCCAGCTCCTTGTTCTGCTTCACAGTCTCATAGTCTCCCCATTGCTCTCCTTTCAGTTTCCTTGCCATGACTTCTGGTCTCAGCCTGGCTCCTTTGCTCTCCCCCGTGGGCTCTGTGCCACCAATTCAGACAGAGATCTCAAACATACTCTTCTTCAGATGGTCCTGGGGTTTCTCTCTGGGTTGCTTCAAAGATGCTCATCCTTAGGGCCAGGGGAGATTAACTAAAACTAACCAATCCCTCTGTTCGTGTTGCTCACCCTCTCTCTGCATAGTCTCACCCACCCTCTCTGCATAGTCTCGCCCAGTCATTTGGTGAGAGTTGCAGAGACATGCGAAGTGCCATTCTGAGAAATTTCACTACATCCCAGGTTGCTCTAAGCCTGCTGAGTCCCCATGTGTCAAACAGAGGCAGCATGCCTTGGGGTTTTATACTATGTATTAAAAATTACCCACGATTTTGGATAAGCAAGGCAATGGAGGTGGTTTTATGACCCAAATTTATTCAACTTAAATTTTATTTTTTATCTTTGAATTTTGGGAATGCCTGACTTGATTCTAAAATGAAATAATAAACTTCAAAAAGGATTTTAAAAATGTCGCAGATTCATTCTCTAGTGAAATACACTCTTTAATATTACAGCATTACAAATTTGATTTTACATAGATTGGTCATGTTCTGATTTGGGTGTTTGTTTTATATTGTTTTGCATATATTTAATATCATTGCCAAACAAAGCAAAATATAAAATATCATTGTCTACAATCAGATAGTATGACCCTTTGGGTCTGGGAAAGGCTTTGTTGTAGCCAGCATGCCTGTATTCAGGGATGCCTTGCCTCCTGGTAGTCTATGCTTTGTACATACCATTTGATATTCTTTTCAAAGTCGCAGACGTTCTTTTATTATTAAATTATATGAGTTATATAAAACGTGCAAGTGTTAAAAATGTACTGATCTGTTAGTATGATGAGTTGACTGTTTGGTTTGTAAATCAGCCTTCAAACATAAATTTTACTTGTGAGTTGTGCTTGCACTGACTAACACACCCTGATCCTTGATGCATGTGCATCCAGTGTGGCAGCCATTGGGTTGCTCCATCTTCGGGAGGGCTTCCCTTAGTTACAGTGCCCTGTGCTTTACCGAACAGGATGGCCTTCTCGTATACCATCAAAGTAAGTGAGCTAAAGTCTCAGATAATAGTCTGTAATACACGCGTTTGCATCGGCTAATTTTTGGATCACATCAGTTTGCGGCTACTTAGTAACGTCTTAGCCTTTGGTTCCCTTAATTTCAGAAGAACAACTAGTTTGGAATTTATTTCTCACAACGGGTTACTCATTTAGCTACTAGCCATAAGGTCAGCAATTCAAACCCACCAGCCAGCCAATCCAGTAGAAAAAGTTAAACCTTTCTGCTTGTATACAGATTTACGGCCTAGGAAACCCACAAGGGCATTTCAACTCTTCCCTGCAGGGTCGCAGTGAGACAGAATCCACTCCATGGACGTGAGTTTGTTTCAATAACTCAGTCCCTGAGCACGTCGGTAACATTGGGGAGAACTTTGTGGGCAGAGTGACAATAGCAAAAATGTTTGAAACTCTTGGAATTGGATTATGTTTATATACGGTATTACCTAATCCCAGAAATAATTTATTTTAAATGTGCTGTGGGAACTTGTATCATGATACCACTTTTTATTTTATTTGCTCATCGGTCACTCCGATTTTTTGGGTGTCTTTCCAGATAGATGTATTGTGCCTGAAGGAGGGTGTCTTTAGTATGCTTATGGTTTGTAGGATGTGATCTGTCCCAGACCCCTTCTCTCAAGTGCTCTGCTTCCCCTTCAACCTCAGCACAGTGCTCAGAGCTGAGGGCAGCAAGAGAAAAGCAAAGTGAAGACATTGTGAAGGGCCTGTTTCTCCCATTAGCTGGACCCTCTCTGTCTCATACTTCCTATTGAAGTATAGCTTCTATGCAAAAATATGCAAACTTGTTAAGCATACAACTTAATATAGTAAGTTTCACCAAGTGAATACACTTTGAAGCTAAAAGATCACTGTTAATTGTAGATAGTTCAGTTTGTCCACTGACTGAAAGTACTATTCCCATGTCAAAAAAAAAAAAAGAAAATAAGACGATCAATGTGAGATTGTAGGAAGCCAACTTAAAAAAATTATTTAATCATTTTATTGGAGACTCATACAACTCTTATCACAATCCATACATACAACCATTTTGTCAAGCACATTTGTAAATTTGTTGCCATCATCATTCTCAAAAACATTTGGGAAGCCAACTTTTGGTGGGTTTTTGTTTTTGTTTTTTGGGGGCGGTTGTTTGAACTCTATTGTGATGTAGGTGAAAGTTTACAGAGCAAATTGATTTTGCCTCCAACTATTCATACGCAGTTTTGAATCATGACATTGACTTGCATCTCTACCACGTGAGCAGCATTCTTCCCACCTTCACATTTTTTACCGTTTCAATTCTTCCTTTTTATCTATCTCTTCCTGGCTTTTGAGTTTTTTGTTTTTAAAAAAAATCATTTTATTGTGGACTGTAATAGCTCTTAATACAATCCATACAAACATCCATTGTGTCAAACACATTTGTACATATGTTAGCATCATCATTTTCTTTTTTAATCATTTTATTGGGGCCTCATGCAACTCTTATCACAATCCATACATACAAAAATTGTGTAAAGCACATTTGTACAATCGTTACGCTCATCATTCTCAAAACATTTGCTCTCCATGTATCTGCTCTCTGCGTAAGCCCCTGGCATCAGCTCCTCATTTTCCCCTTCTCTCATGAACCCTTGGTAATTTATAAATTATTATTTTGTCATATCTTACACTGCTTGACACCTCCCTTCACCCACTTTTCTGTTGTCCGTCCCCCAGGGAGGAGGTTATATGTAGAGCCTTATAATCGGTTCTCCCTCTCTACCCCACCCTCCCGGGAAACTACCTTTTAAAAGAGTGTTTATTTCTGTCCAAGGTACTGAAGGATTTTCGTCATCAAACTGTTGTACTGATATGTGCCATGAGCTTATCAAGTAATTTGTTTACATGTTGTTTGCCTCCTCCCCAACCTTAGGAGATGTATTATACCTGTTTTAGATGGACAAGGAAACCGAAGCTTGCAGGGGGCGCTCAGACACCTGGGAAATGGTGGGGTGCAATCTGACTCCAAGCCCAAGTGTCTGTCATGCCCTGTGTGCACCTGCTGTATGGAAAACTACTGTCAGGTGATGCCACGATACAGTGACATGTTGGTATTTTTGTTTTGACTGTTTAATTCAAAGGTAGAGGAGGTCATTTCAAGAAGTCGTCATAGGACCTCAACAGAGTGTCTTCATGGATTGAGACTTGGGAGTAGTGTTGGGTTGGAAAGCAGGACACACACATTTCTCTCAAGGATATTTTTCCATAAGAAATACAATTTCTCGTTGGTATGTGTATTGGAGCAGCTTTGGATTAGGGGCAGCTATGAAGGCTTGTTGAAGGACTGTAAGGAGCCTTGGCGGCAGAGTAAATGCTTTGTTAAGCAAAAGGGTCAGCTCAAACCCACCAGCCACTTTACAGGAGGAAAGACCTGGAAATCTGCTCCTGGAAAGATTGTCACCGCCATGGAGAGGGTCAACCCTTAGTGACCCTCTAGGACAGGGTAGGACTGTCCCTGTGGGTTTCTGAGACTCTAACTTGAGTATAATGCCTTGTCTTTTCCTGCAGAGGGACTGGTGGTTTTAACTGGCCGACCCTGGGGTTAGCAGCCCAAGGTGTAACATTATAGCCAAGGCTGTGTACTCCATAAAGAGTCACAGTCTCGGCAACTCGTGGGACAGTTCTACCCTGTGCTATAGGTTGCTGTGAGTCGGCATCAACTTACTGACAGCGAATGCAACCTTCCATACAGGATTGCTGTGGGTTGGGCACCCAGCTACAACAGTAACAATGTAAGGAATCCTAAGGAATCCTGGTGGCAGCAGTGATTAAGCTCTGCTAACTGAAAGTTTGACAGTTAAACCCACCCAGCTGCTCTGCAGGAGAAAGATTGGTGACCCTGGTAAAGCTTATAGTCTAGGAAATTCTATGGTGCATGAGTTAGTCTGGGTTGACTAGAAAAACAAATCTGGAGACATTTATATGTATGCATGTAAGAAAGCTTTATATCAAAGAGTAATTGTATATTAAGAAAACATCTCCACCCAGTCCAGATGAAGTCCATAAGTCTGATATTAGCATGTATGTCCAATATCAGTCTATAAATTCCTCTTCATAATCACACAATGTATGCAATGACACCAAATGCAGGAAGATCACAGGCCAGTGGATGGAAAGTCTTGTGGATCCAGTGGTGATGGAAGCATCTCAGCACTGGCTTGAGTCTCCACGGCGTTCCAGGGTCTAGCTCCATCAGCATGACTCCATGTCAGCAGGAAGACAAAGCTGTGTGTGTGTGTGTGGTGTGTGTGTGTAGTGTGTGTGTGCTGCCTCCAGGGAGAAAGGAGTTCCCAGAATCCTCAGGAGAAGGCCATGCCCACACAGAGGACTCATTGGCTATGACTCTTGATTGACAGGCTAGACTGCACCTCTTCACTCATATTGATGGATTACCGTATATACTCGTATATAAGCAGAGCTTTCTAGCACATTTTTAATTCCGTTTTGTGGTAAAAATTTGGTGCTTAGGCTGGTAGGACAGCTTATACTTAAGTGTATACGGTATATAACTGCCACAGGGCAGTTCTGTCACATGGGTTCCCTATGAGTCAACTGAATCAACAGTATTGGCAAGATATTTCAAAATCACATACCAGATTGAGCCTGCTGTTGAGAAGCTTGGCAAACAAGTTATTTAAAAGCTCTCGTGCTTTCTTCTCTCCTTGAAATTCCAAAAGCCTGTTGCACACATTTATTTACTTAATAGAGTTGGAATCATCCATAGTTTGTCAAATGTCTCCTAGAATTTTAGTCTGTGGTGTATTGCAGAGCAAGCAAGCTTCTTCAGGGTGGCAACAGATTGTCCTGTTTACAGATGGAGCTCTTTCCTTCTCTTTTGGACATGGCTCTGTTGCGGTTACTTGTGATGAGCCACAGCAAATGAGAACTATACAGCAGGCGGTGTGGAAATCTGGGAAATGGTCCCTTATTACAACTTGGTTTGATTTTTATTGCAGCTAAAGAATTTGTTAAAATTTTGCTTTAAAAATTGTTTTCAACATATGTTGTAAACAAACCTGAAGTTAATAATAAAGGAGAGTTGGTGGGTGTGTTTTTTCCTGTGGAAAAGTTAGGACTTTGAGTAAAGTTTAGAAATAGTTGAAAGTCAGTTTTTGACTAAAATATAATTTGATTGTAGAAAATTTGTGAAGTCCCTGATCTGTGACAGATTTTTAACCCCAAGAGGTCTAATTTCTTTCCTCCTACTATTTTGATTAATTTTTGTTTCTTTCAAAAAATGATGGGAAAATAATCTGCAACTGTGAAAGAGCAAAAGATCTCATACTAATGTGTTTGTTTTTGGAGTACTCATGCCCCAGACTGTAGCATGGCCAATTTGAGCTGACGCAGCATCGGGGTGCAGCTTTGAGTGGTACAATTCTTTAGAGCAGTGGTTCTCC
This sequence comes from Tenrec ecaudatus, assembly GCF_050624435.1. Lineage (NCBI taxonomy): Eukaryota > Metazoa > Chordata > Mammalia > Afrosoricida > Tenrecidae > Tenrec > Tenrec ecaudatus. Next base: position 46,446,948 of record NC_134540.1, on the reverse strand, counting down.
ACCTTCCTAAAGCCGCAACCCTTTCACACAGTTCCTCACGTTGTGGTGATCCTCCAACCTTAAAATTATTTTTGTTGCTACTTCATCACTGTCATTTTGCTACTGTCAGGAATCGGCAACCTCTGTGAAAGGGGCGTTGGACCCCCAAAGGCGCTGTGATCGCTGCTTTATAGCATTGGTCTGGGCTTGTGTGTACATTGGAATCACCTGGGGAGCCTTACTCAAACGCCCTGCTTACCCTCTGGAGATTCTGACCTGTTTGATGATGTGCGGGCCCAGCTTGCGACGGTTTTGTGTTTCCCATTGCACAGTCAAGCTTGATAGCCGCTCCAAGAATTTAGAGAGGTTTCTGATTCAAAGGAAGGGCTCCACAGAGAAGCTGATGAAACTACTTTCAAACGAGGAGTGTTTTTGAGTTTGTTTACAGTCATGGGGGAAACGTCACCAGCCAAGTGCTTACTCTTGGACTATGGCCATTTCATGACTCCATTCCCACCTTCCTGAAGCTTCTCTGTTAAGTAAACTTTGGGAAGGGATCTGGTTAAAATGGCATAGAAGAAGCAGACAGGGATACGGTTCTATGGTCTCTAGCAAAGAAGGTATAAAGTAATCTAGAAATACTAAGAAGTTTATATATTTTCCTATCTCCATATCTACTGAAATCATTTAGGGTAGCGGGAACCAATTTGTCATACATCAAATTTGACCCCTCCCTTTTTTTAAAATCTAGGGAATATCAACCTTTGTGTCTTTGATGTGCCTCCATTCAAGAAGTAAATTTCCATAAGGAAGAAAAAATATCTGATGACACAGGATTGAGCCATTTGCTTGTCAATCTAGTTTAGAAGGCAGGGTATCATGACCCTAGAGGCTGGAGCTGTAGAGTGTGTGTTCCCTTCCATTTATGTTAGTACAGGCTTTCCTGTTACCTGAGAGCTGTATCTTGAGTTTTATTTTGTTTTGGAACACATAATTCTTACCGAACTATACTTACTCTTAGGAAGATGCAATTCGTATCTTGTGAAAAGATTAAAAATACCCTGGATAAATTGGAGATAAAAATTGTGAAGCCACATTCCCATTGCTGTGGAATGAATGAAATGGGCCCACACTTCTCATGACAGGATCGAGTCACTTGGGAGGAGGCCTAGGTAGCCTAAAGACCAAGAGCAGAATCTATTTGAAGAAGCCTTAAAAAAGACACTAATGGAGAGGAACCCCTGCATATTTAAAAATGGTTCCTTACCTAGTCTGTGGTTTAAAACTGAACCGAGTGAATATGCTAAAAAGGCAATGCCAAGTTGAAGGCAGACTATAATAGCAAAGATTATGGGCACGGGGCCATTTCAAGTTAGGACCCTGTCACTTACTAGTTAGAGAGCGTTCAGTGAGTTATTCACGTGTCCTGACTCTCTTTTCTGACGTATGCAATGGATCTTCCAGTTTACACCCCTCATAGGATATTGTCGTGACTCAATAATGTGATAATCCACATAAAGCAATAAGCAAAATGCATGGTACGTACTGCAATGCCAGCGAATGGTCCCTGTGCATGCCATTTCCCCCCTGTGCAGTCCATCCAGTGACTAATCACTTGTGCTGTAATGTAAAGCCATTTGTAAAATCCATGCCTTTAAAGTAGATCTTGACTGAACACCTGGAAGGACTCTTCAAATTCTAGCCAAACTCTCTGCTGCTGTGTCGATTCCGACTCATAGCAACCATAGTGGTCCTGTGTTGGGCTGCTCACTGCAAGGCCAGCAGTTTGAAGCCACCAGGCACTCTTTGGGCGACAGATAAAGCTTTATACTCCCATAAAGAGTTACAGCCTTAGAAACCTACAGAGGGTAGTTTTACCCTGTCCTGCAGGGTTGCTGTGATTTGGAAGGGCCTTCAGAATGAGCTAATGCTCTTTGTTCTATAGAGCTTAGGAAAACAGGATCATATCACGAGTGTTGGAGAAGGACTAGTTTTTCTGGTTGACACTTTTTTAAAAACTTGGTTAACCCATGGAGTCAAATTTGATTCTAGGACATGAGTAGGACTTTTCAAGACACTGATCTTGCTGGAAAGAGACGGCCTCATCTTTCTCCCATGCCGAAACTGGTGGGTTTGAATTGCTGACCTTTAGATTAGCAGCCATACATCTTAACCACTGCACCACCAGGGTCTGCTACTTTTTACTTAAGACAGCCACGTGTTCTATTTGTTTTATTGTTTTTTTCCTGTACTTAAAATAAAACCTTTTTATTGTGAATTAGGTTGTCAGAGGAAAGCAGCCTCCAAAAACCGAAGGGCCAGAGGCACAAATGTACGGTGAGATATAAAGATTATAGTAAAGCCCTAGAGGATAAGAAAGATAAGAAAGTAAAATAAAGGAGTCAGACACATTTTATGGTCGCATGCTTACCTCCTCTTGATGGATCGGATCGCATGGAACCGGGAGAAGTGAGAGCAAGCCTTTGCTATCTTGGGTCATTTATAGGTAGCCTTATTACATGCATATTCAGTAGTTACATGCATCACAATTGGGCAATATCTACATTAAGGTCCCTGAGCTCACAGGTGAGGAAACCTAACACCTACCTGCATTGGGGGTAAGTACAAAGGGGGTTGGATCTCATGGCGGGAATTGAGAAATGGATGCCTGCTTCTATAACGAGATATAATCAACCCATGTGCTCACTTTGAGGCAGCATAGCTGTTACGGGGAGAATCTGTGGGAATGATACTTAAAGCAGGATAATGGACTTGGACTCTACCTTTAACTCACCAAAGTGGAATACCAGCTTTCCAGATCCCCTCTGTTATCTGTTAGGGAATACAGTCCTCATCACATTTCCCTCAGTGTTAGTTTCGCATATTAGGTGAAGATTTATAGGGCATATTGTAGTTTTACATTCAATAATTCATACACATTCTGATTCAACTCATCCATTGCAGTCCCCACTTCTTTCTTGCATTTCCTGTTTCCATCTCCCTCCTTTCCTAACCCTCTGAATGTATTTATTTTTTAACATTTTCTTTCTACTTAACCCTCTTAATTTTATCCGTGGGTGTATGCTGCCCTGAGTGGTTGATTGGTCTAACTGCACAGTAGGTCAGTCAGGCCCCAAGGAGTAAGCGTCAGAGTCTTGGAGGTTCCCACCGGTCTCAATCCTACTAGCAAGTCAGGCCTCAGAGATTTTGAGTTCTGTTCCACATCTGCAGTCTATCCACAGCTTCTTAATGGGATCTTTGCCAGAGCTGTTAGTAGTGATGGTGTTTTATCTTTTTTGGAAAGGTTGTGTTTAGGTGAAAGGTTGCATAGCAAATTAGTTTTCCAAGAAGTTATTCGGACACAGGTTGCTTCGTGACATTGGTTGTAACCCCCACAGTGTGTCAGCACTTTTTCCTTTACTTCCCTGGGTTCCCTGTTTCCATCCATCTGATTCCCTGCCCCCTCCTTGCCTTCTCCTTTTGAGATTTAGGCAGATGTTACCCTTTGGTCTCATGTCGTTGATTGCTCTAAGGAGTTTATTCTTCCGGAGGATTCTATTTGTTTTCCAGGCTTGTCTCCTTGGTTGAACGTGGGCAACTTCTGGAGTTAGGTGGTGGTCTTAGGATGAGCATCTTTTGCAGATCAGTAAGTCTGTGGAGTCTCTCTCTTTTCTCAGCTATGCATTTCTACCCATTCTAACCAGGCCTTTCCACTGGTCCTGGTCAGAGTGGTCAGTAGTGGTAGACAAGTACCATGTAGTTCTTCTGGTCTCCTGTGAGAGGACATTGTGGTTCTTATGAGCTATTAGTGCTTTGAACTAATTGCTTCTTTAAATCTTCAGTTTTCTTTATTCTCATCATTAGCTCCACGTGGAAAAAGACAAATAGTGGTTCTTAAAGCTTGCTGTGCTTTGTAAACCATGGTTTTTAGTTGATCTAGATGTCCCCAATACTATGGACATTAGCCTGCAAGTCAAGTGCTTCATTCCCAGTGTTGAAGTAGTTTCTCTAAATGTACCCCTGATGGTCTATTGTATATATGAGTATCATACAACTTTACAAATGTGTATGTGGAAATATCCACAACTGTGATTTTAGGTATTTCTGGGTCTGTGGTCAGGTTCCCCATTAGCACAATTAAAGTGTTGTGGAATCCCCGTTCTTCGTGATGTTATCTAGGTTTATTTGTTCCACATAATCAATGCCTTTACGCAGCTACTAAAACACAAGGAAACATTCTTCAGGTATTCTCTTTTCAGCCAAGATTCCTTTGACATCAGCAATGACAACCCTTGTGCTACACTTCCTCTTAATTTGGTTTTAATTTCTGGCAGTTTCCTGTCAATGTTGGGCTGCTCGGGGCAACGTTAGCAGTTTGAAACCACCAGCAGCTCCTGGGTAGAAGGAAGGCTTTCTACTCCTGAAAAGAGTGACGGTCTCAGAAGCCCACCGGGGCAGTTCTGCCCTGTCCTGTAGGGTCACTGGGAGTCAGAACGGACTCCGTGGCAGTGAGTTTTTGTTCGTTTGTACTGCCGCAACTGTTGTTGAATGAGCTTTGGCAAAATTTTACTTGCATGTGATATTAATGATATTGTTTCATAATTTCCACATTGTGCTGAGTCACCTTCCTTTGAGATGGTAAAAAATATGAATCTCTTTCAGATGGTTGGGTAGGGAAGCTATCTGCATTTTGGGGGGAATAATGTAGTAAATGCTTCCAGTGATGCATTAGTGTTTTGAAACATTCCTCTTGGTATTCCGTCAATTCAAAAAGCCTTGATTTTTGCTAATCCTTTCAGTGAAGCTTGGAAATCTTCCTTCACTGCCATTGGTTCTTGATTATATGGTGGTACCTCTCAAAAGGGCTGATTGTTTACCACTTCTTTTTGGCATATTGACTCTGTACTCCTTCCATCTTTTTGCGTTTTTGACATCAATCATTTTGCCCACAGAATCTGTCAGTATTGCAACTCAGGGTTTGAATTTTTTCCTTAGCTCTCTTAGCTTGAGATATGCTGAGCATATTCTTCCATTTTGTTTATTTTAAACTCTTGGTCTTTGCACTTTTCATTCATAATTCTTTACTTTGTCTTCTCAAGCTGCCCTTTGAAGTTGTCTACTCAGTCCTTTTACATCATAATTTCTTACCTTTGTTTTAACTATATTCAAGAGCAAATTTCAGAGACCCTGCTGGCATCCACTTGAATCTCTTATTTCATGTCTTTATCCTGTTTGCTGCTGCTTCATGTCTGATCTTCTTGACGTTATGCCGAAGCACATGAGGTTTTCTGTTACAGTGTTCAGTGCGTCAGATCTACTTTTAAGATGTTATTGAAATTCATGTTTTGGCTTTTGTAGACTTGCTTTAATTTTCTTCAGCTTTAACTTGAACTTGCATATGGGTAAATTGTGGTCTGTTCCACAGTCGGCTTTGAGCTGACTGGTGAAAATGAGCTGCTTTACTGTCCGTTCCCTGTTGTAGTCAGTTTGATATTTGTGTATTTCCTCTGGTGATGTCCACGTGTGTAGTCACCGTTTATGGTATGTGGTTGAGAAAAGGTCTCAGGCACCAAGACCATATTTTCCAATTATTGATCTTTCCTCTTTGCTTCCAATTTCCCCATTCTAATAACCAATAACTATTAACGCATCTTGATTACAGTTTGATCCATTTCAGAAGTTGGTAGAATTTTCAATTTCTTTATCACTAACCTTAGTGGTTGATATGTAAATCTAAATAAGTTTTTATTAGTTGGTCTTCCTTTTAGTCATGTAGATATTATTGTATCACAGACAGCATTGTGCATTTTGAAATGTTATTTTTGACAATGAAATTGATATTCTCTTGAATTGTCATTCCCAGAATAGTAAACCATATGGTTGTTCAATTTAGAATGTCCCAAACTGTCGATTTCAGCTCACGAATGCCTAGGATATCAATATTTATGTACTTCATTTAATTTTTGACAACTTGTAAATTTTCTAGATTTATACTTATACATTCCATGTTTTGGTTGTTTGTGAATGTTTACAAGTGTTTCTTTTCTTTTGCCTCTGTTCCACTAGCAGGTAAAGGTCCTGAAAGTCTTGCCTTATCCACATCATTAAGGCTGACTACTTTGAGGATACAGCTGATACTTGGTTGATAGTTTGAGTGCCTTCCATCCTCAAGCGCTCACCTTGCAGCATTGTATCAGTGTTTCTCGGCTATTCAGAAGGTTTCTGTGCTTAATTTTTCAGAAGTGGACAGCCTCTTTTTTCTATCTAGGTTATTCTTAGTTTGGACGCTCTGATGAGTCCTGTTCTCTGGATGACCCTGCTAGTATTTGAAATACCAGAATGCCACTGACCTGGCTTCCAGCCTTACAGCAACACACGTCACAGTACAACAAACTGTCAGACTAGTAGTGTCCCAAACCATACCTTATATAAGCCACATTGCCCTTAAATTGTTTCCAACTCCCAGAACCCCTGTATTGGATGGTGTCTGAGACTAAGTCTTTCTCCTGTGGGACTGCTGATGGGTTTGGCCCACAGACCTTGTGGTTATCAGCCCAGTGATTAACACATAGCGCCACTAGGGATCCTTCACTTTTCATTCCTAATTCTTAATTTAGCTTTTCCTTTAAAAGAAGCTAATTTCTATGCAGTTATTACTTTTCCATACTTAATTATTAAATGTTTTGAATGGTTTAAACTGATTGTTTGAATAAAGCAAATAGACTGTCTCTGTTAACGGTTGCTACCTGTGGAGAGAGGGTGATATCAGGGTAAAGTGGTGTTTGCCACAGGTGTGCTAAGACCTGTAAAGTCTGCAGAACACAGCAGTCCTCACCTTAATGGTTAGTAGAACAGGACTAGGAGTGGAGTGACAAATACCCGTGGTTAGATGGAACTTGTAAACAGTGCTGAATCAGTGAGATGTTGGGAGCTAGCGCTTGTGAGATCAACAGTCCTAATCCTCTGCTCCAAGTCAGGAGCTGAATGGATTTGGGTAGCAGAGAGTACATCCACTTCTGACAACTTCAACTGTTTCTCTGTTTGTCATGATGTTGCTTGATGGTCCACTTCTGAGGCCTACTGTTTTCATTGTGCTGGTATTTAATCCACACTGCAGGCTGTAGTCTAGGACCTTCCTTCCTCAGTAAGTGCTTCCAGATGCTTTTGCTTTCAGCAAGCAAGGTGCGTCATCTGCATATCACAGGTTATTAATGGATCTTTCTCCAACCTAAATGTGTTCTCTTCATATGGCCTGGCTTCTCAGCTTATTTGTTCTGCATACAAATTGATTAAGTATGGCGAAACTGATGCACAACTTCCTTGATTTGAAATCATGTGGTCACCTCTTGTTCCGTTTAAACAGCTTCCTCTTGGTGTGGATACAAGTCCAGTATGAGTACAGTGAAGTGTTCTGGCATTCCCGCTCGTCTCAATGTGATCCGTATTTATTACGATCCACACAGTGCATGGTCATAAAACACATCTTGGTATTCTTTGCTTTCAGCCAAAATTCATCAGACACCTGCAGATTCCCATGGCTAGCAGACTTAGTCAAGGGAAAGAAAAAGGCCTGGCATTTTTATCTTATATTTTAGAAGTTAGGATTCTGGTTAAATGTTTCTTTGTGAAATTGGAGAGCTCCCTCTCCCACTAAGGAATTCCTGAATTACTAAGGGAAAAATAGGAACTTCACAGGGGAAAACCTGGTAGCTACCACCATATAAATCACCAGTAATGAGATAGGTAGGTCTTTGGGGCCCATTGATAATATATTGAACTAAGCAAGAACCAAAGTGGGTAAATGTCACCTTCTCTGATAACTTTGTGGTCAGGATCAACATAAATACAATCTCCAAACTGTGAGCATGGATCCTGTCTTCACTTTCTCACTTCTCGGTCCTTGTCACCAGCCACTCTAACCTGGCCACCTGGCGATGGGTAGGAGCTTATAGGTTAGGATACTGTCTTTCAAAGTGCCAGTAGGCAGACTCCAGCTCCTGCTCATTCTCCTTGTCCCTGTAGATAAAAAATAATTCACTGAAAGCACTCAACAAAATTCACAGAGTACACCATACTTACAGCTACAGATCTTTTACAACCAAAAAGGATGCAAAGAAATGCAATAGGTAAGATTTGGGAAGGTTTCCAGCACAGAGCCTCTATATCTCAAGGAAGTGCACTACCGGGCCCCATGCTTAGTCACCCACATTGGAGCTCATCTGAGTCTCTCCTTTAAGGTGTTATGGGCCTCCCCATGTGGCCATAATAGATTCCATTGTTGTCCGGAGACTTAGTCAACACTGGGCCCTCAAGTGATCCCTCTTGATAGGATCACCCCTCATTCATTAGCCTCATGTGACTCAGCTCAAAAGGACCAAGAACAAAGACCAGATTGCATTTTATCAGGTGATTCTATGCCATGGAGATAAGTGGTTAAATGTTACAAATAATTCCTTTGGTGTTCCTGACAAAATGCATTAAGTTGAAGCTAAGAAAAAATAGCTTGGAAACCCAAATTTAGGGACATCCTACAAAACAAATGGCTTGAACTTCCAAGGTCATGAAAGTAGAAATCTGAAAAACTGGTTCAGATGAAAGGTTGAAGAACTGAACTGTCTCAGAACAGTGGAGTGAGTTGTCAAGAGACAAAAGATAATTAAAGAAGTCTACAATCCTGGATGGGATCAAATAAATGTTGTTTGTTATAAAGGACATTAGTGCGACATCTGGAAAAATTTGAATAAGCTCAGCACATTCAATAGCAAGTAATGTAATGTATTGATTTAGTTTCTTGATTATTTAATAAAGTGAGAGATAATATTTGAATATTAAATATACCCTCAAGTAAAACTAAGGGCCAGCTAGGGGAAAAATCAATATAAAAGAAAGCTACATCAGCCATGACGGAATGTTAATATTGAATATTGGTAAAATATTGGAAAATCATTAGAATTCATTTTTTTACTTCTTTAAAAAAACTTATCAGGTCTAAAATTATCTGAAAAAAAGAGCAGAAGAGAAAGTGGATCATATCCTGATCCACCCAGCCTTTAGGAGGATGTCCCCACTTTGCACAGAGCAGCCAGTGCAAAGAGAGGACCATATGGCTGGCCGCACTATGAGACATGACATCTCTCACTAACCCATAGCCCCATATGGAACAGACAACACTGGAGACACAGTATGGGAATTGTGCCTTATCTGACCCCACCACATAGAAGAAAAACACTAAGGGTGTGCAACAGAACAGCAAGGGGAGCGGAGCAAGGAAGTGCTGAGGCAGTACCAAAAGTAGACTTTGGGGACAGAGTGTGAAACCCCATCAGACTCAACGGGAAAACACTCCTGAAGGTCAACAAACAGACCTGGAACTATTTTACAGGCTTTTCTTTTTTGTGTGTGATTGGTTTGTTGTTTTATTTTGTTGCTTTGTTTTTTTTCTGTATTATTTTTGTGCATATTATTATCTCTGCAGGTCTATCTAGATAAGATAGGCTGGATGAACAGTCTGGAGGAGAAAACAACAGGACCCATCGTTCGGGGAGGACATGAGAGAGGAGGTGGGGGAAAGGAAGTGATGTTAACAGAACCAGAGGCAAGGGAACAAGTGATCCAAAATCAGTGGAGAGGAGGGTGTAAGAGGCCTAGTAGGGCTTGATCAAGTGCAATGTAACTGAGGAATTACTGAAACTCAAATGAACACTGAGCATGATAGTGGGACAAGAGGAAAGTAAAAGGAAATAAAGGAAAGAACTAAGAGACAAAGGGCATTTATAGAGGTCTAAATACAGGCATGTACATATGTAACATATATATATATATATATGATGGGGAAATAGATCTATGTACATATATTTATAGGTTTAGTTTTAAGGTAGCAGATGGACATTGGGCCTCCACTCAAGTACTCCCTCAATGCAAGAACACGTTGTTCTATTAAACTAGCATTCCATTATGCTCACTTTCCTGAAATGATCGCTGAAGACAAAGTGGGTACATAAGCAAATGTGAAGAAAGCTGATGGTGTCTGGCTATCAAAAGATATAGCGTCTGGGGTCTTAAAAGCTTGAAGGTAAACAAGCAGCCATCTAGCTGAGAAACAGCAAAGCCCACCTGGAAGAAACACACCAGCCTGTGTGATCTTGAGGTGTTGAAGAGATCAGGTATCAAAGAACAAAAAATCTTATTGTGAATGAGGGGAGGAGTGCAGAGTGGGGACCAACAGCCCATCTGTAGGCAAGTGGACATCCCCTTACAGAAGGGTCTTGGGGAGGAGATGAGCCAGTCAGGGTGCAGTGTAGCAACGATGAAGCATACACCTTTTCTCTAGTTCTTAAATGCTTCCTCCCCCCCACTATCAGGACCCCAATTCTACCTTACAAATCTGGCTAGACCACAGGATGTACACTGGTACAGGTAGGAACTGAAAACACAGGGAATCCAGGACAGATGATCCTTTCAGGACCAGTGGTGAGAGTGGCGATACCAAGAGGGTGGAAGTATGGGTGAGTAGGAAAGGGGAACCGATTACAAGTAACTACATATAACCTCCTCCCTGGGGGACAGACAACAGAAAAGTGGGTGAAGGGAGATGTCGGACAGTGTAAGACATGACAAAATAATAATTTATAAATTATCAAGTGTTCATGAGGGAGGGGGAAGTGAGCTGATAGCAACGGCTCAAGTAGAAAGAAAATGTTTTGAGAATGATGAGGGCAAAATGTGTTTGACACAATGGATTGATGTATGGATTTGCTAAGAGTTGTATGAGCCCCCAATAAAATAAAATAAAATAAAAAAGCTAAGAGATGGTAACATAATGGAGTTTTCTACAACTATTTTAAGCAAGTTCTTTAGAACCACCTCTAGTTGAGTTTCTTCATATTGTAACAGGAGATGTCTGGACTAATTTTAAGAGTCCTTTCAAATTTTACATTTCATAAACAGATACTATTAGTAATAGTAACCATTATGTAAATAAATAATAATTTAGAAAGAGACTGATGGTGCAGTGGGTAAGGCACACTGCCTTCCCAAAGGATCAAAAGTTGCTGCTAAAGAAAGAGGTGATTGCCTACTTCCATAAAGATTCACAGCGTTGGAAACCTGGGGAACGAAGGCTCCATTGTGGCTTACAGTGTTGCTGTGGTTTTGGCTTGATTGGATGGCAGTAGGTTTGGATTTTGTCGGGTTAATAATTGATAGCTATGCTTAAAAAGGATAGCAACAGAAAATGAAAATTAATATTGATACCTGAGTCAAAAATTGTTGTTGAACAAGGTTTGTATGCCAAGTGATAGTTTAATATTAATTAACTCACATTTTTTCTGTCAAAGAAACTCTCAAGATTTTATTTGTGTAACTCTTTTGTATGTTACTTGTTGGTTCCTGCTTGTACAATGTTATATATTTAATTTAACTGTACCTTAAAACTATACTTTTATAAGCCTTTCCCACTGAAAATTTGGTTATTAGACCTAGAATAGATAAAGTTTATTTAGTCTTAAGAGGAAATGAATTTTCCACACCCTATCCGGATTAAGATACAAATAGCTAAGGAGAGAAACCTTAAATGGATATCTAACATGAAATAGTTTTTGTTTGTATCATTCAAGATAAAACTTAATCTTTTGAAAAATTTTTTTCTCTTCCCCACCTTTCCCAGCTTGGTGATCCGGCGATTTTTCCTGCTGTAATTGTGGAACATGTCCCAGGCGCTGGTATTCTGAACAGTTATGCTGGGTTAGCCTGTGTGGAAGAGCCCAATGACATGATTACGGAGAACTCCCTGGATGTTGCCGAAGAAGAAATCATAGATGACGATGATGACGATGACATCACCTTTACAGGTGTGTGTGCTTCCCATAGGCTCACTGCAGGACAGTTTCAGGCAGTGTAACAAACTGCCTGGAGGGTTTTGAGGATAAAACATTTCTAACTTTTGAGTAGATGTTGAGTGACTGCATTATCTGTAGAAGCTAGAGACCCATGTGCAGGGAGAAGAACTTAGTTTTTTCTATCATCTCCTATGTTCCACACTGGTTTCTCATCTCGCCTTCTTTCCTAACGACCTTGGAATGAACATGGCTCAATAGGAGGCATATAAAAGGGACCCACCTTGTTCAGCCAATCTCATGTTTATGGACAACTTCTTCTATGTCTACCTCTGTTTTCCTCACGATAAGTTCTTTTTAGGGAAAAGATAGGAACCCCTCCCACACACACACAGGGTTTTTTTTTGCTATTGCCACAAAGTGCAAAACAGAAGTTTGTAACCAAAACATAAAGTGAAACCCTGGTGTTTACAGAAGATTTCTCCTCTGGTTAACTGTAACTAGTAGGATACTTCAGATTTGAAGAGTAGACTATGCAAGTGTGAGGTATAGTGTACAAAATACTCTGCTATAGTATATAACAACTCATGTGACCCTAGGATAGGGTAGGAGCTGTCCCCTGTGAGCTTCTAAGACTAAATCTTTACAGGAGTAGAAAGTTCTGTCTTTCTCCCAAAGAGAGGCTAGGATAGTAGGTTCTAACTGCAGACCTTGTAGATAACAGTCTCACACATAACCAGTATACCACCAAGGGACTTCAAACGGATTTGCCGAAAAATTCCATTTTTATTCCATTTCCCATGGGTTTTTTTAAAGCCCTTTCATATTGTCACTAGTTTTTTAAATTGATACATCTGTAGTTTTTACATTTTCCCCCTATGTCCAAAGACCTTGGGGATGTTAACATTGGGAGTAAAGTTGATTGGAATATTTAGTCTTAAATTTCAAAGTTTACCAGAAGTAGTCGTCATGATGTAAAAATTGAAAACCGTTATGGTACAGAGCAAGACAGAGGGATACTTTTGTCATAGCAGCCTGAATTTATTTGTGAGTGGTGAGGACATGGCTTGGGGATCACTTGTGGCCTTCTCCAGCTTCTTTAGTGGGAAGGCGAATCTAACTCCATACCTGCCCGAGTGTGATTCCAGTGAGACAGAGGAATTAGCCATGTCTCCATCGCTAACCCTATTCTGATACCAGCCTTCCTTGCCATGGCACTATAATGCATTCCATAAACATTTGCAGTAGCTACATAGATCTATAGACAATATGATAACGGAGTTTATTAAGGAAGTTAAAAGGTAGTGGTGTTAGCAAACTCAGGGAGAAGGCAACATCAAGTGATCCAAATTGGTGGTGAGGAGGGTGTGGGAGACCTGGTATGGCATGATCAAGGGTAATGTAACCAAGAGGAATTACTAAAACCCAAATGAAGACTGAGCATGATAGTGGGACAAGAGGAAAGTAAAAGGAAATAGGGAAAAGAGCTAGGAGGCAAAGGGCATTTATAGAGGTCTAAATAAAGACATGTACATATGTAAATATATTTATATATGAGGATGGGAAATAGATCTATGTGCATATATTTATAGATTTAGTATTAAGGTAGCAGAAGGACATTGGGCCTCCACTCAAGTACTCCCTCAATGCAAGAATACTTTTTTCTATTAAATTGGCATTCTATGATGCTCACCTTTCCAACTCAATTGCTGAAGACAAAGCGGGTGCATAAGCAAATGTGAAGAAGCTGATGGCGCCCGGCTATCAAAAGATATAGCGTCTGGGGCCTTAAAGACTCGAAGGTAAATAAGCGGCCATCTAGCTCAGAAGCAACAAAGCCCACATGGAAGAAACACACCAGCCTGGGTGATCACAAGGTGCTGAAGGGATTAGTTATCAGGCATCAAAGAACAAAAATCCTATCATTGTGTGCTCACCTCCCTGATTAGATCGCTGAAGACAAATGAGTGCATAAGCAAGTGTGGTGAAGAAAGCTGATGTTGCCCAGCTATCAAAAGATATAGTATCGGGGATTTTAAAGGCTTGAAGGTAAACAAGCGACCATCTAGCTCAGAAGCAACAAAACCCAAATCGAAGAAGCACACCAGCCTGTCTGATCATGAGGTTTCAAAGGGATCAGGTCTCAGGCATCATCAGAACAAAAAATCATGTCAGTGTGGATACTCAAAGCCCATTTGTGGACATCCCCTTACAGAAGGGTCTCGGGGAGAAGATGAGCCAGTCAGGGTATGATGTAGCAATGATGAAAAATACAACTTTCCTCTAGTTCCTAAATGCTCTCTCCCCCCGCTTACTATCATGATCCCAATTCTACCTTACAAATCTGGCTGGACCAGAAGATGTACACTGATACAGATGGGAGCTGGAAACACAGGAAATCCATGGTGGATGATCCCTTCAGGACCAGTGGGATGAGTGGCAATACTGGAAGGGTGGAGGAAAGGTGGTTGGAAAGGGGGACCAGATTACAAGGATCTACATATAACCTCCTCCCTGGGGGATGGACACCATAAAAGTAGGTGAAGGGAGATGTCGAACAGTGCAAGATATGACAAAATAATAATTTGTAAATAATCAATGGTTCATGAGGGAGAGGGGAGTTGGGAGGGGGAAAATGAGGAGCTGATGCCAGGGGCTTAGGTGCAGAGCAGATGTTTTGAGAATGATAAGGGCCATGAATGTACAAATGTGCTTTGCACAATTGACGTATGTATGCATTGTGATGAGAGTTGTGTGAGCCCCTAATAAAACAATTTTAAAAAAGGAAGACCTTTTGAAAAAAAGGAAGTTGAAATCTTACAAATCAGGATCAGAAATATTAAGGATACAGTTCTTTTGTTTGCAGCACCTCTCCTCAACCATGCATTCAGGCATCTCACTCTCTTTTACTCTCTGGCCCTTGACCTCTCTGTCACATTGGCCTGTGCTCTCTGTCATGCTTGGATAAGTGTTATAATCCTCTGTTAACACTACCAGTGCTCAGTGGTACTTGGCTTTACCTACTCTGTGCACTGGGAAAACCTCTGCTCTGTGCTACACTGTAGGTGCTGCCACCTTGGCTGCTACTGCCTCTCCACCGAGAGTACTCCACTGGTTACTTGGTGGCGTGGGGTTTTCTCCTCTGCAGGTGGCTCACTTTCTACTCAGTGGATGGCAAAACAGTCTGCCTCCCTCATTAGTCCCTGCACTAATAACTGTAACAACAACGACAGAGCATTTAAAACAATACAAGTTCACATAGTATGATCAGAAGGGTCACTTTGTATAGTCAACAAATAAATGCAGCATGAGTGCTCGCTTCGGCAGCACATACACTAAGTTTGGAACGATACAGAGCAGATTAGCATGGCCCCTGCACAAGGATGACACGCAAACTTGTGAAGCGTTCCATATTTTAAAAAATACAGCGTGAAACTAAAATTAATGCCAATTTCACCTATCATATTGGAAAGATGACTAATAATTTTAAAATATCTGTGTCCTTACCTACCCTTTGGGTGGAAGTCAGAAAGACTATGGATAGAAGAGCCGTAGCAAGTCATTTCTAGCCACTGCAGTTAGTTATATGGACTCTTACATATCGCCGGAGACACCAAGGAAAGACTGAGTTTCGGGGTTGGTTTGTTGGGTTTGCATTTGGTAAATGCAGTAGCACTTGAGCAACTTGGGATCTATGCTAGCCGTAGCTGGGAAAGAAGTCGAAGATTGATTTGGAACTAAGTAACGGTCGCTGTGGCCTATAAAACCCACTACTGTTGAGGCAACCCTGTCCCGGGTTTCCAAGGCTCTCAGTCTCTATGGAACAGACATTTCAGCTCTGTCTCCTAGAGCCACTGGTCGACTTGAACTGCTAACTCTATGTTGAGCAGTACCTGACAGTGCTTCCAGGGTTCTAGCAATTGCTTACAGTGGTAAAATATAATAATGATGAGTAAAGCATTCTCTGTCAGATTGAATGCTTACTACGTACTCAGACTTCACTTTTAATTTTGAGTTCTTGTTAGACTTACAGAAAAGTTGCTAAAATAGTGCAAGGAATTTCCTTACAGACCTCTGGCTGCCCCAGTTTACTATTGTGCATCACCATTGCACATGTACCAAGAACAGCAAATCTTCCTGGGCACAATACTATTCTCTAAACTAAATCTTACTCACATTCTCTAAACTAAATCTTACATTTCATCAACTTCCTGTTAATTTCCTTTTTCTATCCCAGGATCCTGTCCAGAATCTCATATTCAGTTTAGTGTTTTAATTTCTCCTTAGTGCTTCCCAGTCTGTAACAGTTCCTGTCTTACCTTGTCTCTTGGAAACACACTCCTCAGCTATATTGTAGGCTGCCCTTCAGTTTCAGTTCTGATGTCTTCTCACAATTGGAATTAGGCAATAATTCATTTTGGCTAGAATGATACAAAAATGACATCTTTTCAATGCATGGTATAAATGTAACAATTTTTTCTTTTTTAGTGTACATTGTCTCTGGATTCTCAAATCTGAAAAAGAAAACAACTTAGATTGTTAAATAACTTACCAAGGTCTCAGCCATTGGCAGAAGAGCCCCAATGATAACATCAGCTAACAGCATCTGATTTTTGTATTGTCCTCTTATATCTTATGAAGCATTTCTCATTTATTGTTCAGATCAGCCCAGTTAAAGTTCTTTGGTACTTTAGATGTTTTCACCTAATTTCCTCCTTAGCAATAAGGAAATGAATAACTTTTGATTGGAAATTTCTCTTGTTGGTTAACTGTGATCTTTAAGTGTTTGTGTAACAAAGTGGCCACCACTATGCATGTAACATGTGTTAGATGCTCCAAACTCATTGTCACCCAGCCAATTCCAACTCATAGCCACCCTATGGATAGAAGCGCCCTGTGAGTTTCTGAGGCTAATTGTTTACAGGAAAACAAAACTGAATTTTTCTCCCACAGAGCAACTACTGGTTTTGAACTGTTGACCTTGTGGTTAGCAGCCCACTATCCCCACTTGGGCTCCTGTGTTATGAAGCTGGAAAGGTTTCTGCTGTGGGTTCTGATGTAAAGTGTTGAAGCCCTAGGGGAAAGCTATAGTCCCTGTAAGGAAGGTGAATGTGTGGCTCTTTGTCCCATGGCAGGGTGTTCATTCCTCACATTCATCCTTAGGGGAGGCATTGATTCTCCTCAGAGAGGACACTGAGACTAGGAAAACGCCTGAGATCTTTAGGAGAAGGAATCATTTTGTACTTTCAGTGCTTCTCTCTCTTGGGTTTTACCCTTGAGGACAACCGATAACTGGATCCAGAGAGGCTTCTCTCTGGAAAAGAAGACTGATGTGGGCCCAACATTATATCTTACAAACAATGTTTTCTTTTGTATATTTCTTCTCCCTGTGGAAGAACTAGATGGGGTAGAACAGTTAACCGTTCTTAGAAATCCTAGCAAGATCTTCAGATACTACTATGGAATTTTTAATGTTTTTGGCATGATAATCAGTGTTTGTTTTTAATATAGATTCCTTATCTTTTAGCTTCACGCACTAAAATATTCAGTGGTGCAATAATTGGATATTTTAATTGCTTTCTGATAATTTTTGAGTGAGCGTGAGGGTTTGGACAGCGTAGGATGGAGTTGTACGGAAGAAGAATGACCGACCACATTTGGATCTTGGTTGGAGCTGAGAATGAATGGCTACCACTGGGACTCATTATGTTATTCTTCATTATATGGGTTTTTCCGAAATTATCAATAATATAAAGATTTAACGATTTTACAGATTTGAGACTTTACATTAGATTGCAGCTACCATGTATAACCCCTAATTTTAAAAATAAAAATCCATGTTCATCAAGTGTTTTATTTTTAGCATTCATTTACTTCATATAAAGTTTACTATGAATTTGAATCTGGAAAGTATATAATAATACTGCTTTTATCTGTTTACATGTTAGAGTTCCATCTAAATTATTGTTTAGAAACAGTTATACTTCTGAAAAGGCTTTTGAAAATCTTTATCTATCTGGAGATTCTTCTGCTACCAGCCTTTGAGAGTCTAAATTTGATCTTTTAAAGGAGAATGATAGTCATTAAATTTCCGCAAATGCGAAGTAGCCATGGTGACTGTCCATCCACTGCCATCAAGTTGATTCTGACTCATAGCAACTGTGTATAGGATTTCTGAAGCTGTGCATTTTTATGGAAGTAGATCACCTCCTCTGTCTCTTACGAAATGGCTGGTGGGTTTATACCCTTGATCTTGCACTTAGAATCTCTCTTACCTGACAGCGCCATCTCAACTCGTAAAATAATTATAACCACTAGGTAATCTTCTTCGTAGAACAATACTGCCACCTGTCCTCTCTTCAGACTTATCCCTTTGTTAATTTTAAAAGATAAAACATAATTTTTAGTGATTCATAGTAATTTCAAATATATAAAATTTTCCCTAAGTTCTCATACTGGCAATTATTTCTATCCTTTGTTATTGATAGATTTTAGCTGGTGGCCAGTTGACCCAACCAACGAAGTTGGAAAATATATATTCAAAGTTTGTAGGTTAACAACCAAAATGCTTCTTAGAAGCGAGGCTGGTGAGACTTTGTCTTGCTTCCTTTGACCACATCATAAGAAGAAGCAGTCTCTAGAAAAGAATATCATGTTTAGTAGAGGGTCAACAAAAACCAGGAAAAACAGTTCTTGAAATGTATTGACACAGTGGCTGTATTATATTTTCTAAAATAGAAAGATTTGCAGGAAATAGTTTCTTATTAGAAGAAGAAAGGTACAGGAATGAAAGCTATACAATTCTAAATGCACCTTGTTTTGTAGTTTTTACTTTAGAATCTTGTAAAAGTCAAACAGTTCTTAAGCCATATTAAATACCCGTGGTGGAACGTAAAGCAAACCCCAAACCTGTTGTAATCCAGTTAATTCCAACTCCTCGCAGCCCCATAGGGAGGGTGGAACTGCCTCACAGGGTTCCCAAAGCTGTAATCTTCATGGGAACAGACTGCTCCATCATTTTCCAGCGGAGTGGCTGGTGGATTCGAACACTTCACCTGTTGTTTGGCAGCTGAATGCTTAACCATGGTACTACCAGAGTTCTAGAGGAACATAATTAATCTCTAAACATTAAAATCACACCAAAACAAATGGATCCAAGGCTATTACTGAGTTGGTGGCATTACAACACAGAGAATTATTTAAAGTGATTTTTAATTATATTTCTTGGTATTTGGGATAATTTCTAAGAAAACTACCAAGTTATCTCAGCTTTATTACTATTTCAAACTGTGTGTAAGTGAAAATGATAAGTAAATATTAGGGTAATACCAAGTAATGAAGTTAATGTCACTAGTAGCAAAGATTTACAGAATAAAAATACACAAATGTTAAATGACAAGAGTTAAATTAAAATCTGTAATAATTTTTGATAAAAATATCAGTATGAGTTTATGATTTATTTTTCTTTCATAAAATAGAAATATTAAAAAAGAAATATTTTCTAGGCAAACATAGGACACGTTTCGTATCAGTGAAAATAATCATTGCAAATAAATTAAAATACATGTTTAACACCATAGGTTCATTATGACTTTTTGTAAGATAAAGGGTTAAAAAAGTCACCAGTAGGGGATTACTAGTTTTTTGAAATAGATACTGGTAAGAATCAAATCCTTTTTCTTTCCTTCCTTATATTGACTGTACCATTGAGTAACCAAATATCAGGTGAAGGGTAGTTTCTGTATCTAGAGGTACAGTGTGGAGCATCAACAGATGCAAATGTGAGGGGCTTCAAGATGCGTTAAACAGCCCTATAGTAGTATGTAGACATGCAGACTCCACACGTGTGTAAGGGAGAGTGGGAGTATACCCATGAGTATGTATATTTCATGTGGACCTTTTCCACAAATACACCCTTGCAAAAATGGTGAGGAATGGGCCATCTCTGCCCTCTGGCTAAGCAAGGAAGAAGCAGAATCCAACCCCAAACCAGTCATGAGGCAGAGGTCAGACATGTCTCCACCCGTCATCCTCCTGTTCTGACACAACACTCCATGTCTCAGCTGGATTCAATGGTCCGTCGCACTGGCCACACAAAACTCACGGACAATACTCACAATTATGGAAGTACATTAGGGAAGTTACTCGGTTATGTCAAATGGTCAGAACTCCTCAGGGATACAGGGCTTGGTTTATCGCAGCACCTCTCCTTAGCAAGCAACCACGTCTCTTTCTGCTCTCTGCCTTTTGGCCACATGGTCCTTTGGCCTCTGCCTCTGTGGGCTAGGAGGCCCGCCTGCAGCGCCGCCTCACTGTCTCAAAGTCCGAGCAGCAGAACCCCTCTGGTCTGTTCTAGTGTGGCTCCTTTGCAGTGCTCCGTGTCTCGGTGCTCGAACCTCTGGTGGGGATCTGGAGCATGCTCCTGTGGTGGCTCTTCTTTGATGCTCTTGGGATTCTCTTCTGCGTCTGGGATTGCTCAGGGAGATGGCAACCCAAACTGGCCAGTCCTTTCTTGTTTCACACCCTGTTTGCAGAGTCCTAGCCAATCATTTGGTGGGAGGAATGGATAGAAGAACTGCATTAAGAAATCTTATTTCACCACACAGGAATGTGGTGGATCACATAGGAGGCACAGTTATGATTCCTTAGAATGAACCTCCTACCGGAAATGAATTGCTGGGCTGGCGGGGGGTGGGTGGGGCTGTCAGGGTCATAAGATAGAGGGACACCAGGGTCTATTGATACCACATAGTCCACAAAGACAATGTTCTATATTCTACTCAGGTGAGGAGTGACTGGGGCCTTTAAAGCTTGTGAACAGCTATGAATGATGCCATCAATGGTCTTCCTAGTGTGGAAGAAAGAAAATCAAAGGCCGCATGGGGACAATTAGTCCATTGAACTAGTGGACCATGTAAACATCAGCCACCACAGCCAGGAGACCAGAAGTACTAGATACGATGCCTGGCTACCACCACCAACTGCACCAGCACAGAACTCGGCATCGTGAGTGAGACATGCTCACTGTGGTCAGGGAGAGGCAGGTGGGGTCCCTCAGTCACCCTGTAGAATGGGAATGGGACCCACCGCTCTGATAGAATCACCAGTCTTTAAGATCAGAGTGCAACCTCCACCCAAGGACGAAGTTCAGCGTGTTAGGAAAGGACAGATGGAAATAGGAAGCACAGGGAGACAGCCAAACAGGAGCTGGTACACTGAAGGGATTGTAACGGATGTGTGGAGACTGTTCTTTGGTGAATATAAAACTAATGATCTGCCTTGAAAAATGTCACCAGTTTTGTTGTTTAAGTGAAAAGAATGACTTTGCCTTTTTAATTCTCTTTCCCACAAACAAAAAAATCAGCTGGACATTCAAGTTCTCTGATGAAAGAGCACGCCATCACATATGAGAAAGAATTTAGCCAAGAAAAATAGAACTGAAATCTGACCAAGCCTCTGGATCTAACAATTTAGAGCAGCGGTTCTCAACCTGTGGGTTGTGATCCTTTCACAGGGGTCGCCTAAAACTATCGGAAAAACACACCTTTCCGCCGGTCTTAGGAACTGAGACACTGTTCCTCTATCCGTCTCCAGGTGTGTCCGCCCACAGGAAGATACGCCCACATACAAGTACCCGGCGTGAAAACTGTTACCTATGCTACACCATGCTTCAAAATTTCATTTATTTGTCACTAGAAATAAATAGTTCACAAAATATGACATATTGTTTTTGTGATTAATCACTATGCTTTAATTATGTTCAATTTGTAACAATGAAAATACATCCTTCATATCAGATATTTACATTATGATTCATAACTAGTGAAATTACAGTGATGAAGTAACAATGGAAATAATTTTATGGTTGGGGATTACCACAACATGAGGAACTGTATTAAAGGGTCGCGGCCTTAGGAAGGTTGAGAACCACCAATTTAGAGGAAATGCAGACAAAGGTGTTAGACTGCACAGGGAAGTGACAATGTGTGAAATCTGGGAAACTACGAACAAAAAGCTTTTCTGTTTCAACAAATAATTGCAAGGGGAGAAAGAAATGGAAGAGGGACAAAGAAATGAAAAGAAACAAGCAAGATTGTCACTCAGTTAAAATATGAAGAACTTACTAGAATCCTAATTCAAACAAAAGCCTTAGAATATCCTCTACCCATCCAGCCATCTCTCTCTCCCCATCCATCTGTGATGCCTGATACAACTGGGATTTGCTCCTTGTGGTCAGATGCCGTCCAGTTGGTTCTGACGTCCAGTGACTGTGTGCACAACAGAAATGAAAACACTGCCTGGTCTTGTGCCGCCTCACACTTGTCCTTATGTTTGATCTTACCGTTGCGGCCGCTGTGTCAATCCTCGTCCAGAGCCTTCCTGTTTTTCACTGCCCTCTACCTTTTGAGTTAGCGAGCTTTGCTTGCCTCGTTGATCTTCAGGGAATACCGTAGTTGTTTTATAGATGTTTGTGTTTTCAACACACCCTGCACTTTTTAGAGATACTCTGTGAAGGATTTATTGCTAAATACTAAAATACTTAGCATTTTCTTCAAAATAATTAGGGGTACGAAGCGCATCTACTACACCCCTCATCTGTCAGTTTGTCATTCTGTGGTGGCTTGCATGCTTCTCTGATACTGGAAGCCATTCCACTGGCATTTCAAATACAGGCGGGCCTCAGAAATAACTTGGGTTCAGTTCTAGACCACTGTAGCAACACGACTATCACCCCGAAGCAAGTCCTACGCTTCATTTGTTTTCCTAGTGCATGTGCAAGTTAATCTTACATGATACTGCAGTCTGTTCGGCATTGTGAAACCGTTTGAAATGTGGTGAGAGTGACCACAGCGTGACACAAGCACAAAGTGAGCACATGCTGGTGAGAAAATGGCACCAGTAGACTTGCTTACCGCACGGTTGCCACAAACTTGAATCTGTTACAAAAAGGTGCAGCCTCTGCCTGGTGCTGTAAAATGAAGTGCAGTAAAACTAAATGCCTGTGCCAGCTGCATCGCCCATGGTAGATAGGTCTCAGTGGTACTTCCAAGACCTGGTGATCACTTCTGAACATTAGCCAGTGGATCATAGAATGTTGGCTGACAGTGCAGGAAGGATGAATCACATAAGTACAACTCAAACTAGCTGCCATTGCAAGCCTTTAGGGTAGAGTGGAACTGCCACTGTGGGTTTCCGGCACTGTACTCCGCGCGGGAGGAGGACACTCCTCTTTCTCCTGCAGAGCAGCTAGCTGTTGCTTCCAAGCTGCAACCAAGATGCACAGTGACTGAAACCACGGACTGGAGTGTAGTAATGGTAGTGGGCGTGGCCCAGGACTCAGGTTTCTTTCCATTATGGAGGCACCGTGAGTTGGTGCTCTGCCCACACCAGTCGAAAGCAACAACAATTGGGGAGAGCATGCAAAAAATTTGTGGAAACTTTTCCATTATTTTTACTTCCATTTTTTCACAAATTTTTGAAGCCGTCTGTACAAGAATATAAGTAACTAGAAGTTGATATTTGTTGAAGTTGAATGGTAGATACATGGAAGTGCGTATACTATCTTGACCTCTGAATATGTTCAGGATTCTCCAAAATACAGTTTTTTATGGTGGCCATAATAAGAAACCCAATAGCAACGAACCCCTGTAGTGTTCAAACTTTAGTGTGGTAAACTTTGCACTGCAGACACTACGAAGCCCTGTGGAAAGGACTGGGGTTTTGTTGGAAATGTATAAGCATACCCTGGAATAGATTACCATCCTAGAAAACCAGGAAGCTATCGCAATACTTGGGCCATGCCAAAAAGATCAGCTGTCAACCTGAAAGACCTCATAGTGGCCAAAGATAGAACATTTTAAAAGCATCATTAAGAGTTATAATGGAAATAGGAAAAACAAAAAGACCCACGAAACCACCCATCCATTAAAATCTATTCACAATAATGCTAATCATTCACAATCATACTATCACAGTTCATGGATTGATTTTGGAGATGTTAGAGTGATCATTTGTTATTCTGAAAGCCTGTAAATAACAGGAAAGCATTTCCTTTGCCTTTGTTGTATGACTTGTGACTCTAAGCAACCAGAGGGCTATTGAAGGAAAGTTCTTTGATAGGAAATGCCAGCTGATAGATGCTGCAGGGAGAGTGATACAATTAGATTGCCCGTGCTTTTGAGAGTCTTAGTGACTTCCATCATCATGGACTGCTGGGGAGATTTGTAACGGATGGTGTTATGAGTGTGCCTTAGCCTACGGTTCCATCTTAACAGAAAAGAGACTGCCAGACCTCCTGAAGAGATGCAGTAGAAGCTGTTGGCACCGCCTTCCCAGTCTTGCCTAGAACTTAAGTGTGAATCAGATCGAGCATCCTGGTAGAATCACCACTTTCCAGGCGATACTCTGGGCATGACTACAGAGGAGGAGTCAGCAAAATTTAAAATGTGGGAAATTTAGATGACCTTGTTTCATCTAATATAAAGGGCTAAAAGGGGAAAAGGGTGGGAGGGGCAGGAGGAATGAGACTGAAGATAAGTATCAAATGTAGTGAGTGAACTTTGGATCCTGATTTGAACAAACCAATACTAAAAACAAAAAACAATCACCAAGACACCAAAGGAATTTCAATATTAATAGAATGTTGAGCTGTTACTTTTTAAAAGATAGGGCCAGGGTATCATCTTTTGGAGATAATACATGCTGTAATATTTACAATACAATGATAGGATGCTGAAGGTTTGTTTCAATAGAGTCTAGCATGTATGTATGTGTATTAGGGGATAGAAACATGGAAAAATTAGCTGGTACTGTTTATTACAGTGCAGTGTACTGGATATGTGTAATTTGTTGTATGCGTGTCTCTACCTGGTACATGTTTTAAGTTTTCCAATATAAAAAGCTTAAGTAGTTTGAAATTCTCCTTTTTTGGGGGGTAGGCCATACAATTAAAAATGAAATGATTCTGTGGGTGTATAGGTATAGGTGTAGCGCACAACTTGGAGACCTGGTGGCATCATGGTTAAGTGCTCAGTTGCTAATCGAAAGGCCAGCTGTTCAAATCCACTTGCTGCTCTGCAGAAGGAAGAGCTAGTGACCTGCTCCCATAAAGATTACAGTCTTGGAAACCCTGTGGCACAGTTCTATGCTGTAGGGTTGATTGATAGGCATGGAGTTGACTCAGCAGTAGGGGAAGAATCATACTTTTTCTAATTGAACATTACGGGATGTGCAGTGTCGTGAGATCAGTTATGCTAACCCTGTCCCGCAGTCATCATCTGCCGTTCGTAACTTTCCCACAACTCTTGATGGTAAACCTGCTGCTTCCTGGAAAGTGCCCTGGCCTCCTGTGTTGGCTCTCTTGTTCTTTGTTCTCCATGTGGTGTGTAGATATTTAGGTCCAAGGTTATTAGCGAAAGGAACCCCACCTAGAATTTGGGGTTCTGAAATACTTCTTTGACATATGAGAGAAGGGCTTTCCTTCTTCAGATGTAGCAGGCCGTGAGGACTCCCGTTGTTTTCTGGTGAGAAGGCTCTGTGTTGGGTGATTTTTCCCTACATGCAGAGGAGCTACACTTGTAGGAATGGATCCAGAGCTCCTTTGGATGCCTTCTTCAGGAATGATCCAGGCTTCCTCGCTCCCTCCAGCATTTATCTACAATATTCCTAAAATGGAATTCTTTAGGAAAGCATTCAGCCAAATTAATCAAAGTACAAAGCAAATTAATTAATCTACCATTATGATGACAGTTGTTGGCCTTTTACATTTTGTTTGTTAATAGTGAAGACTTCTTGTCTGTCTTCCTTTAAATGCCAAACACTCGTACGCATGTCTTTGCTCCTACCATTATTCTTGCCTTAAACGTCTTCATTCTCTCACAGTGATAGAGAAAGGAGACATGTAAAGCACAAATAATGATAGTGCAAGAGCCCTGGTACTGTGGTGGGTTACATGTTGGGCTGTGGACCACAAGTTCAGCAGCTCGAAACCACCAGGTGCTGTTCAGGACAAAGATGAGGCTTGCTACGCCTGTAAAGATTTACAATCTCAGAAACCTACAGGGGGCAGTGCTACTCTGTTCACTGTCAAAATTGACGTGATGGCAGCGAGTTTGAGTTTTTCCTCCCAAAGTATTTAAATACCCTTTTATTTTTTAAAATTTGTTATTTATTAGGATTTAATACATCTACGATATCATTCCATAGTTCATTCACGTCAAATAGAATCGTACAATTGTTACCACAATCAGTTCCTACCCATTTTTTTTCTACATGGGCTCCTTGACATCACCTCACACCTCCCCCCCAACACCACTGTGCCCCCCTCCCCCTTTCCCCTTATACGACCTGCTGTCCCTATAGGTTCACCAATTCTGGATTTCATATTACTGAAAAATGGAAAAACATATAACACAGCTTCAAGAGGGTGACCTCCAATGGTATAAAACCTCTGAGATTAAAACAAATAAACAAACCCAAATTCTCTGAGATACATCCTAATATGAACAAACAAAACAACACAAACCAAAATTACAGAAATGTTTGGAAACCAGATAAAATCCAGCCTGCATCAGAGGCAGGTTGGGTGGTCCTGCTGACAGGTTTTTACTGTACTAGTCAGATTTATGCCTTTGATCTCTTATGCTCATCTCTCCTAAGCATTTTGCTTAGTGACTGCTTTCCTCCTATTAAGGGGGAGTTCTCTGGAGGCTATGGAGTTCCACAAAGGCATCTTGGGCTCCCACTGTCATTCATCACCTTCTGCACAGCAGATGCTCACAGTTTATACTCTGATACGAATTCCTCCTTCGACTAAGGATTATGTGGATTCCCGATCCTTCAGTGACTGATGATGATGGTGTGCTTCTTCCACGTGGACTTAATTAACATCTCATTTAGATGGCTGCTTGTTTGGAAACAAGCCTTTCAGACCCTAGATACTCTTTTATCTGCTAGCCCGGCACAATCTAGAATTTCTTGCCATGTTTTGCAATAGCATCCATGTCTTCTGTGTTCCCTTCCTGAGGGAGAGGTAATATCCATTTTAAATGACTCAATGTAAACCCATCTCTCTAGGTAGCTTTCTTGTAGTGAGCTTCTCTTTTAAGTGCCAAGTTACCTGCAGGTGTTCACTGTTTTCAGTTGAGACCTTGGAGTCTATTGAAAAAAAAAAAGAAAAAGATTGTATCATCACAAGGTCCATGTAATCTCTATAGGAGAAATTAAAATAAAAATGTAAAAAGAAAAAAAACAGAAAATGTTCGTTGGTTCTTGGAGTTCTTTTATCTAAAGAAAACTTGAAATACCTAAAGGGTATGGGAAGAATGTCCGTTACAGCATTCTAATGGAAAGCTACGCTACATTTCGAAGAGCTGTCAGTTTCTAGGCTATCTGATTATATAGTCCTAATAGTGAGAAGGGAAGTATGCTTTGTCCTTTTCTGGATGAATTAGGAATGTAGAGAAATGACAATGTGGAAATGATCAGTTTCCTTCCTTTGATTGAGGGGAAGAAAAAGAATACAATTTTGAGTGCTCTATTTATATTATTTTTATCTTAGTATAAAATTTAAATGCCTATATACTGTCAGTCCAACCATGAATCTGAAAGCCATGGTTTTATGTCTTCATGCAAACTAGAAAAAAGAGCCTGGGTAATTTTTATCACAAGTATGGAGAATTTAGTAGTAACTATCAAGCATGTCACATTAAGATAACTAAGTGTAAAATGTAGGACTTAAAAAAAATTAAGCTAGGTGCCTAATCCTTGAGTCAGAAGGTGAATTTGCCCGTGAAAGAAGGGCACTGGTAATTCTTCATTTAGCCCTCTTATTATTTTTCCTTCCCCTCATTAACCTTATAGTGGTGATCCTGGGGGGAGATGCCAAAGTCATCTATGAATTCACTCTGTCACTGTTTGGGAAGTCTGTGTTCGATTTCAGAAGTGTTTCAAGATTCAGTATAAACTTGAATCATTTTTCATTTACACAACTCATTTGAAAAAGTTTAGGAAAAACAAAACTTAGGGTCAGGCTTAATCTCAGGTTAATAAGATCTCATAGTCCACGTTGGAGAACAATGGAACCGGAATACTATAATTACCAGTGGCTGTTCCAATTCTAACGTGGCTGTGGTTAATTCCTGGAAGTGACGATAAGCCACTAATGATAGAGGAATGGGAAAGCAAGAGTAACAGAGACCCATCCTCATTCCGGAGGACCCTGGTGATGCAGAGGCTAATCTCTGGCTAACTGAACCCCAGCCACTCTGAGGGAGAAAATGTGGCAGTCTGCGTCTGTACAGATTGCAGCGCTCTGAACAGTCCTCTGTCCTGTGGAGTCACGACGAGTTGGAATCCACTGTTAGAAATAGGGTCGACAAGCTGCTGCTTTAAGAGTAAGTGGATGAAGGAGTTAGGGGAAGCTCAAGGAGTCAGACCACTTCCGCAGCTGCAGAGATTGTTGCCTGGGCTGACTTGCTGTCTTTTTTTTTTTTGCTAACTTGCTGTCTTAAAGAGCCTGGACCCACCTGGTCTGGCCACAGACACAGCGTCCTCTCCAGACCATCTCTTTCGCACGGACTCGGAAATGAAGGGAGCTCAGCCCTGCCCGGCCAGGGCTGTGACCTGGAAGAAGTGACATGGGGTCATCTTCTCCTGCCGACTTGCCTGCCTGCCCTGAAAGCCAGGGACAGGATTGATAGAGACAGTCCCTCTATCATGACTGGGGAACCTCCAGCTTGGCAGGTTGATCTGTGCAGGAATCATGTGCATCGTAGAAGTCAGCTTTGCTTTGAGTAGCAATGCAAATGCACGTCACAGCTGAATGACAGCCCATTACCTGAGAAAGCTACTCCATGATCGACTCAGGCTGTGCCAGTAACTGCCAAGCGCAGGACTGCTTCACGTTGCTCCAAGACCTGCCCTTTCCCCATCCTGGTCCTCCATGACACCCTCCCTATCGGGGGCCTTAACCTCCAAAATGGTCTTCTCCCATTAAGACGTTTATGCTTCTTTCTAATTGGAGGGATGTGGGGTGGGGGAGCTAACCAAATTCTGTTTCTAAATTAAAATGTTCCCGTACTTCCTTAAAAATATAGGGTCGATAGATTTGCTCATTATTAATGAACTGACACTATTGGAGTCAAATTTAGACCTGCAAGAGACCTTAGAATAGCAACCCAGGCTCATTGCAGATCGAGTTCTGCAGAGGCAAAGTGATTAGTGCATGACCGTGAACTAATTGGTGGCACAGCTGGGGTTCTTGTCATTCCCGCACCTTTGCTACCCACGCTTAATGCCCATCTTACACCTTGAAAATATAAACGTTCCTGGGAAATGACTGTTGGGTTTCCTTCAGACTGTGAGTTCTCTTTTGCTTGCCCTTTTGCCCTCCAGAATCTTGCAAAATTGTTTTTATTTTTCTAAACCTAAGCAATTGCTTGGTATTTACATTCAGTGCAGATTGTATGTTGGTGCAAAGTGTGTGTATAAACCTAACGATGCTGTATTCTAGTCTGAGAGACGAGCAGTCTATGAGTTTCAGAGTCGCAGGTGTCTGGTAGCTAATTCTGTTTTGTTTTTCCTTATAAATGTATTGCAGTTGCAGCTTCCTGTCAAGACGGGGATGAAACGATCGAAACTATCGAGGCGGCTGAGGCTCTCCTCAACATGGATTCGCCTGGCTCCGTGCTGGGCGACAAGCGGCTAAGTGCGTGGATGTGTTTTGGGATTGCTCCTGGGTACAAGCTCTGTAGAGTTGCTTTGGGCCCTCTCTGTTGGGTAGGAAATATCGAGACATTGGAGACGGTAGTTTCTATTTTCTGCCTCAGGTATTCTATACAGTATCTAGGACATCTTAAGTACACATTAGGTGATGTATACTCCTTTGGCTTTTTAAAACGATGATGCCGGCTCTCTGACTCATGAGTACTATTTCTCCTGACTCGCCAGGACTGCTGTCCTGAGATACTTTCCAGACCGTGCACTGGAAGTAACCTCGGTGCCACCTGATAGCTAAATAACAAATTGTCTCCAACAAGAATCAATATCACCACCCATACCTACTGTCCTCCTACGTGAGACCAACTGGTCAAGAATTACTGTAAGATAAAGATAAGAGTGTAAACGAGGCAGGCAAATGAGATTCATGGAAATGGAGCACTCAGAACGGAGCTAATACATGGTCACTCACACATTGGGGAAAATGTCGCTGAACGATTTGTATAGAAATTGTTGAATGGGAACCTAAACTGTATACTTTCACTACAATAAAGTAGAAATTAATTTCTCTCTTGGTCTCACAAATAAGTCTGCAGTATTTTAAGCATAGCATTAGTTGAATAAAATCTTTTTTTTTTTAATTCAGGGAATTTTCTAGAAACAGTAAAATATTTCATTAGCTGCCACAAGGCAGATTATGTAGAATTTCTTTTAACTTGGTTGGTGGAAGTGTTTAGACTATTTAGATCTCAGAGTTGTCTCTGTAGGTAGTTATCAGTGAGTAGTCAAAAGTGCATTAAAAAGTGAGTATGCCATGTAATGGTTATATTAAAGGGACCCTTGTGATACTCTCAGGTAAGCATTGGACGACTAGCGACAAGGTTGGCAGCTCAAATCCACCAGTCCCTTTGCCATAGAAAGATGAGGCTATCTGCTTCCATAAGATTTATAGCCTCAGAAACCCTTTAGAGCAGCGGTTCTCAACCTGTGGGTCATGACCCCTTTGGGGGTCGAATGACCCTTTCACAGAAGTTGCCCAATTCATAACAGTAGCAAAATTACAGTGATGAAGTAGCAACGAAAATAATGTTATGGTTGGGGGGTCACTACAACATGAGGAACTGTATTAAAGGGTCGTGGCATTCGGAAGGTCGAGAACCACTGCTTTAGAGGATCACTTTTTTTTTTTTAATTGTAAGCAACACATTTGAGTCAGAATCAGTTTGATGGCAGTGGAGATATGTAGCAAAGAGCCACGGTCACTCAGTGGTTAAAACACCTGGGTGCTAATAGAAAAGGCACGGGCTCAAACTCCAGCACTCCACGGGAGAAAGAGGTGGCAGTCTGCTTCCACAAATAGGTATAGCCTTGGAAACCTTACGGGATGATCTCTCTCAGTCCAGAAGGTACATCTGAATTATGGTGCTGGCCAAGAATATTGAAAGTATCACGAATGGCCAAAATAACAAACAAATCCATCTTGGAAGAAGTACAGCCAGAATGCTCCTTAGAGGCAATGATTGTGAGACTTCATCTCATATACTTGGGGTTTGATATCAGGAGAGACCAGTCACTGGAGAAGGACATCATGCTTTGTAAAGTAGAGGTGCAGCCCAAACGAAAAGGCCCTTGACCAATTGGATCGACACAATGACTGTAACAATAGCTTAGACATAAGAATAATTTGGGGGACGGCGCAGGAATGGGCAGTGTTTCCCTGTGCTGTACACAGCGTCACTATGAATTAGCATTGATCTGATGGCACCTAACAACAACGATAACCTTGTACTCTGGAATCAACTCTATGGCAGTGGATTTAGTTTCTGTGCTGTGACGTCTCTAGGTGGCACAAATGGTTTGCGCTTGATTACTACTTGAACTTCTGCAGTGGTCCTGCAGAAGAAAAGGTCTAGCCATCTGCTTTCATTAAGATGACAGTAAAAAAGTCCTGTGGAGCAAACATACCAGTCTGGTTACCATGAGTAGGAATTGACAGAGAGCAGCATATACAGTGTATTAGGCAGGAAAGTGAGGTATAATATAATTCTCAAGTTTACAAACTAATTTTGAAAGCAGATATTTATGTAAGCTACTGTAAAAACCAAATAAAGCCTATGAATGTGATAATAAAGACTCCGGGAAGCAGAAAATATTAACAAATTGGGGATATCAGTTAAGGTTTTTTTTTTTTTTTTTTGTAGGCAGTTAGCAGCTTTATTCAAGGGGCTCCAGCTGTCAAGAATGTGGATGACCCCCCCTTGGGGGGAGACATAGTGACCCCCACTGGGCAGCTCACCCCTCCTTCTAGGCCTGGATTAGATGGAAGGCTCAGCACCAGCTTCGAGCTGTCCTTTGTGTGGAGAGCCCCTGCGAGCCCTGGGGCTTATGTGTTGTGGCTCAAATGACAGGGGCCAGGGAGGTGGGGGTCTCATGTCTGTCTCAGCAGCCCCCCTCAGGCACAGGCCAGTACACTTGGGAGAGGCTCCAGTTAAGGTTTTATGGAGGAGGTATTTTGTTCTGAGCTACAAATGATGAATGTACTTCTAATACAGTGGTTCTCAACCTTCCTAATGCCATGACCCTTTAATACAGTTCCTCATGTTGTGACCCCCCCCCAGCCATAAAATTATTTTCGTTGCTACTGCATCACTGTAATTCTGTATCTGTTATGAATCGGGCAACCCCTGTGAAAGGGTCCTTCAACTCCCAAAGGGGTCGAGACCCACAGGTTGAGAACTGCTGTTCTAATAGATTAGAATAGATAAGAAAAGGACATTTAAGGAAGAATTATATGAGCCAAAGATACACATTTTAAAAAAAATGTATGAGATACACATTTTTGGGGTGGGTATAACTGGAGTGTAAGTGTTGTGGCTGGGACATAGGATTGGAAAGGTAGGCTTGGTTTACATTGTGGAAGAATAATATGCAATAGAATTTGAGTTGCCGTCCCCCCCTTGTAGTCTCCTTATAAACAATGGGAAAGTATGCTAATTTCATTATTCTTTCTAAAGTTTCTGTACAGAAACCTGGTTAGATCAGAGTTAAGTTGGAGAAGATTACTTTAGCAGCAGTGTAAAGAATGGAGAAAAGAGACAAGATAGGCTCGTGATAGGAAGCCTTTTAACAAAGATACTGACATAGTCTAGTGGAGATGGTGGAAATGAAAAACTGGGAATAGGTTTCATGATTTTATTTCTTTAGTCTTCATAGAGACAGGAAATTATGAAATTATTTTGAATTACAATAAAAGTTTGTAACTAGTTGATTTTATTCCCATTAGATAATAATTTATTTAGTTCCTCTGAAGATGACATTGTTGCCGCCCCAGTCACCCATGTATCTGTCAGGCTAGACGGGATTCCTGAAGTGATGGAGACGGAGCCAGTTCAAGAGTATGTAGACTCACCAGGAACCTCATCACCAGAACAACCTAAGAGAAAAAAAGGTGGGTATTTAGTTCCTGTATGGTCATAGCTTGATACGAAATCTACATATTATTTTCACTCCAGGATATTTCTACATGAGGAGGCAGTTAAAACTAATAAAGAAAAAGCATTTTAAAAAGCTTTATGACAGAAAATGGGTGAAGGGAGACGTTGGGACAGTGTAAGATATGACCAAATAATAATTTATAAATTATCAAGGGTTCATGAGGGAGGGGGGGTGAGGAAGGAGGGGGAAAAAATGAAGAGCTAATGCCAGGGCCTTAGGTGGAGAGCAAAGGTTTTGAGAATGATAGGGTAATGACTGTACAAATGTGCTTTACACAATTGATGTATGTATGGATTGTGATGAGTTGTATGAGCCGCCAATAAAATGATTTTAAGAAGATAAAGAAGATGGTAAAAACAAACAAACAAAAAGCTTTATGTAGAAAAAAATAAAGGGCACATTGAGAGGCACTTCCTATCTGATTTGTTTTATGAAAGTATTTGACCTTACAGAAAAGGTATCTTTCAGCTTTTTAATGCATCAGACTTAAACCTAACCTCTTTTATCAAGACCCAGAATGTGGCAAGTGTACGTCTGCTTCCTTCCAATACACGTGGTTTTAAAAGCTATCAGTGTCGATTCCAATATAAGATTTCTTATGGAAAAAATATGAGTTGGAAGCCAGATAAATAATTGAAGAGAACAAGTTAGAATGTGTAAAATGGATATTTTACAAGTTAGGGCCACAGATGCCTTCTGAAGTATAGTACACCCATGCCATTGCCTTCTGATTCTACTCCAGCTGGCGTAATATTTTGAGTTTAATATCTTGGTTAATTGGTATCATCAACCAACCTTCAACCTAAATAGGGGAAATTCCCAAAGCCAGAGTGAAGGAAACTAAAAAGATTAAGGATGACCTGACACAACAGCTTCTCTGCAGGGGTAAGGATAAGTTGCTCTTAGTGTCCAAAGGACTTGCGTTTCATGGTCCACGGAGAGGCAGAAACTTAGGTCTAGGATCCCTTCAAGATCACATTGGACAGAGACCTCTGAATATAAGCTAGAGTGATGTCCTAGTGTAAGGGTGTCAGACTGGCTGCCCCTGGGCCATATGCGGCCCCCGAGTTAATTTCTTGTGACCCACGATGCTCTGAAATAAAATGTAATGAGGGAATTGTGTATTTGGTATTGTCTCGATCTCCCCTAAGAGCTATTTTCTTTGTAGCAATTTTTTTTCTATTTTCATTTTATTTCAGAGCATCATGGGCCACAAAAAAATTATCTCGGGGCCTCAGGCAGCCTGCGGGCCACCCGTTTGACAGCCTTGTCCTAGGGGATCAGACTCTTAGGACTTGGTGGTAGTGTGAGTGAGGGCGGCCTGTGAGTGGGAGAGTCTGCGAAGAGGTGCAGATAAATGTCAAAGAAGCTTGTTTATTTTGATACTTCTCATCCAAATAGTTAACACAGTTGCCCAGGGTGGTGATAACTTTGGGCTATCTGGCAGAGTTCTTGTACAATTACTCAGGAAGGACATGCCCTCAGCCTACGTCACACAGGATTTCCAGACAAATTCCTGTTGCAGGTAGGCTCACGTTTGCTTATCATGCCACATGTGAAAAGTGAAGCAACAGACAGACCCCAGTGTTAGCAAATGGAGACTTCCAGTGACAGATATGTTCAATAGCTTGATATGATGGCAGTTTCACCTAAACGTATCAAAGCATACCAAATTATAACATTCCAGCTTAGGCACTTTATTTTATATCAGTTATACTTCAATAAAGCTGTTTTTTTAAAAGACCAAGTAATATATTTAAAAGGACAAAATGGATCTTATAGAAATTTTAAAAGTACACATACTATGCAACAGATTTTTAAAAATAGTACTGGTGAACTCCATTATAGATCTGATGTTGAGTTAAAAATATAGGCGAGTTGGAGGGGTAGAGGATTAAATGCAAAAGCTTCATACATCTCTTCAAATTTCTTTGAAGATAGAGTCTACAGAGTGAGGAAGAAGCTCTTCAGAGAGAAAACGGCTTAAGAACTTCTCAGAATGACATGACTCTGCAGCAGGACGAATCCTAGGGGTAGTGAGAATAAATCTGTGCACTATAAATACAATGACAGTACAGAGCACCAAAGACCCCTTTATTTTCTACCCTCCTCCCCCCAGAGGTAAACAGAAACAAACCATGGAGAAACTACAATGCTTACAAAGGAATGATTATTAGATTGGAATCAGAATCTTTCAAATAAAAACTGAAAGGGTTGGGTATTTTCAGAGGGCTGAGGAGAAGTAACCGCTAACCAGAAATTCTCTGGAGTTCATGTGAAGCCGTGTCATCACCATCTTGCAAAGTAGAGAGGATGGTGGGAAGACTGGAGATTAGGGGTAGGCTACCAGGAGTGTCTGCCATGACCTAAACCAGAGAGGGAACCAGTGGGAACAAAGAAGATATTGCTTGTTTAAGAAGAGACAGGCAAGTAGAGGCAAAAGAGCCCAGGAAAACACAGGCAAAATAGGCAAAGAGTGGTAGCAGGAAGTTATTGAAGCTACAGATGCTAGCATCCAGTAAGACTCGGCTTATAGCACTTGTTAGTATTAAACCTAGCCAGCTAGAAACAGCTGCTTCATGAATAGACATTCGTAGCTGTCTGTAGTTGTGGACGTTGAGCTGGCTGGTTGACTGATTCCTACATTCGTACATGAGGCAACCTCGGGAGGGGCGGGAGACTAGAAGAACATCCCTTTTGGTCTTCTCCGCACCTCTAACTTAAAAAATGGTTTCCGATTCAGTTTCTGGGGGGTGGCTTGTTGCGAATCAAGACCAGAGTTCTAGAATTCTTAATTACTGCCCTCCCTTACTCTACAGCTTGCCCTTATGATCACGCGCAGAAAGAATCCGTGTCAGGAACATTGGTGTAGGAGGTACTAGCTGAAATAGTCATTTATGATTAATCTTCATGGGTTCTCACAAGAAGAGTTGTCTGTTCAGACAGATAGACTGCTCACGTCAACTTGGCTCACAGGCAGCATTGTCATCAAGCTGCAATTCTGTCTAAGTGGCGAAGGAATGATGGACCACCCAAAAGTTTGTTTGCCATCAAGAATGTAGTACCGAAAACGGAGATGTTTACAAATATACGGGAAAGTAAGATTTAACGATGTGGTCCACCAGAGTTTTGCTCACATATTTTCTGTATCCCTAGAGTTTTGAGAAATGTCCAGTATTTGAGAACTAGCTGTACACAAGACGTTTTTAGAAAAGCTGAAAATCCACTCTTGCCTTAAAATAATTTATATGACCCCAAAACAGCCAAACCTACACGGCTTATTTTTTTGAACCCAAAATTATCAGTTTCAAGAATATTCTTCAAAATTGTAAGGAAATCATGCCAGTATTGGTTGGTTTATATTAAAGACAAACTATTTTAAACTTAGTATTATTTTTATAGGTGAAATGTAGTTTCCTAAATAAATTTATTTTGTAAGCTAACCTACATTAATATTCAACTATTACTAAGGTCATTTTTCTTCTGGTAAATAGCATTTTAGGAGGCCAATATTTGTGACCCAAGTATCTGGCACTTGAAATACAGGACAAATACGAAAATAGCATTTTATGATCAGCTGTACTGGCCATTCTCTTTCAGCTTTGAGGGCAAACATTTATTCAGAGCTGTTCTGATTTCAGGGAGAAAGAGTAAACCATCACGACCAGATTCCCCAACCACGACACCAAACATATCTGTGAGGAAGAAAAGCAAAGATGGGAAGGGTAAGTAGTACCCCAATTCCCCTGCAACGTGTCCAGGCCAACCAGCGTTCTGCCGCAGAGAGTAGCTGCACATCCTAGGAGGACACCACCAGCTTACCTGACATGCTGAAATGGCGTGTACTGCGCGGTCATCAGCACCTTCTGTAGCGAGATGGGTGGACACGTAGTTGAGGAAGTCTGAGTGATGGTCACTTCTGTGGTATAAGGAACCATTCTTTCACTGTATAGTGAGGCTCCCGGAAGAAGGTAGCCAGGCCAGGTGGCTAGGTTCTTTATTATGTCTTAAAGTTCTACTGTTTACTCCCCCGGTTGAAGAAATAGAGAACAACTGTGGGAAGGTTTTATGCAGTTATTCCACTGTCTTATGTAATGGTGTTGAAAGAGGCAGAAAAATTGTCTCAAAGTAAGCTTTCTAACTCAGTCTTCACAAATCTGATTGACCGATTGACCTGTTCAGCTATCTAATAAGGGACCAATGAAAAGAATTATAGTAAACTCTAAAATGATGACCTTTAAGTCACAGAAACCTAGCTGAATTATGTGGTATTTTTATGTAATTTTGGATGTAACTTTATAAGGCTTTTCAGTTAAATTTTACTGTGTTCTTTCCAGGAAATCTTGTTCAGTTAAAAAGAGGTTGCTTCTGTTTCAGGGAACACAATATATCTCTGGGAGTTTTTACTGGCGCTGCTGCAGGACAAAGCTACCTGTCCTAAATACATCAAGTGGACCCAGCGAGAAAAGGGCATTTTTAAATTGGTAGATTCCAAAGCCGTGTCCAGGCTGTGGGGGAAGCATAAAAATAAACCTGATATGAATTATGAGACCATGGGAAGAGCTCTCAGGTATGTGAACTTCATATAGGCCATTGTGTTAAGATGCTCATTTCCAAACACTAAATGTGCCAGTAGTGTCTACAGAATGGAAGAGACTAAAGAGACGGTAAACATTTTTACTGAATTCTACAAGGG
Organism: Tenrec ecaudatus; assembly: GCF_050624435.1. Taxonomy (NCBI): domain Eukaryota; kingdom Metazoa; phylum Chordata; class Mammalia; order Afrosoricida; family Tenrecidae; genus Tenrec; species Tenrec ecaudatus. The sequence continues at coordinate 46,409,226 of NC_134540.1, read as the reverse complement.
GGTATCCCCCCCAAACTGGAACCCACTCACCACCCCCAAACTATGTATTTAAGATTTTTTTACAAAACAACTTTCTTGTCTTCAAAGCACTCCCCATGACACTCAATACATTAGTCAAATCTGTGATTCCATTCTTGGAAACATTCTTCAAACTCATGTTTGTACGACTGGCAGTACCTCCTCTTATTTTTTCCTTCACCTCTTCTTCGTCATCAAATCGCTGTCCTTTCACGTCCCTCTGCATTCATAGAAATAAAAAGAAGTCGCATGGAGTCAGGTGCGTGGGGCAAGAGAAGCATGCTGGTTTTTTTCTTTCCCAAAACTGGTGCACCGAGATGGCTGTGTGAGCAGATGCATTGTCATGGTGGCAAAACAAGTCCCCCACCTGCCACAAATCAGGCCTTTTTTATCACCCACTGTAATGCAATCTTTTCAGAATCTCTAAGTAGAAAGCTTGATGAACGGTTTAACCTGGTGGAATGAACTCAAATGCACTCACATCAAAAAACAAATGAGCATCAGGTTTTTTTGGATACTCTCGTATTTCTTTTACATAGGAAATCAGTGTGTTTTTATTTAAAAATCTTATTCTAACCTGGGAAAATGTTTTCCTTCCAAGAAAACATTTTTCTGGGTGCAAAAAATCAGATGTTTCTTAAATAAAGGGACTAGAAAATGCTAAGCTACCACCAGTAATTGTAAATGAGCCATATGGTTCATATGTTTTGAAGCATTAAATTTAAATTTAGTACAAACTACAAATAGTGGAAATGCAGGTACTTAAGATAGCATTAGCCAAGATGAGTCCAGGAACCGACTATGGAACTGGTTATCAGTTGCCCAAATGTAGGTTCAAGTTGAAGTTGAAAAAAAATGTAAAAGTCTATGAGCGCCAAAACAGGACCTGGAGTAAATCCCCTGAACTCTGGGAACAGCCCGAGAGTAATTGTGACTCACAGGGAAAGAACATCGTGCTGGAAGTAGGGAAATGACAGAGAGGAAAGGACTCTGCGAGCTGGCGTGGCACAGTGGCTGTGGGGTGGGCTCTTCCGGAACCATTGCAAGGACCATTGCAGGACCCGGCAGGGTTTCGTCCTAATGTACTTGGTGTCGCTGTGAGTAAGAACTGACTTGATTCGGCAACTACTGAAAGTTCCGTTTTCAACACAATCTCAAGTGTCATATGATACATATTATGGTAACATCAGATGAGTAATGTTGGGCATTGAGAAACTTTTCCACAAGTATATCTTTTTTTATTAAACTGTTTTATTTGCTATTCTGTGCTTTTGTAATCTATTCGAGATACAATTTGAGAATCATGTTAGAAATAGCAGAGATCTAAATGATGTTGAGTTTATTTTTTAAAGAAGTTAATTTGATAACTTTTTTCTTAAACTAGAACTATTTATGTGTATGTGTGTGTTTAAGGTTATATGTTGTGTTCTGCTTGATTTAATTTAAATTGATGACAACATTTAATTGACTTCCTATACATCATTAAATGCGCCACTCTCAAACCAAAATCTAATAACCAAATGGAATGGCACCTTAGGAAGCATGTTACGGGAACCTGGAGAAGAAACCCTTTCCAGGGGGTAAAGTGGAGCGTTGTCTAAGTTAGATCTGAGTCTAACTGAATAAGGCAAGTCGCACGGGGTACAGGAAGGAAGGAAAGTAAGGGGCCATGATGCCCACATGCTTTGGCAATAAGACTTCTTAGTTGGAATTGATTTTAGATTTAATTGGTAATAAGGACTCTTCTCCATCTCTGAGTGTAAAAGTCTGTTTTACGTATGTTCAGCCTTAAAGTTTTTGCTTTTTGATTACGATCATTGTATGTCATTTTAACACCCAAGTTGAAAAAGCACTTTCCTGCTTTCAATAGGTACTATTACCAAAGAGGTATTCTGGCCAAAGTGGAAGGTCAACGCCTGGTGTATCAATTCAAGGAAATGCCAAAAGATCTTATTTATATAGATGATGAGGATCCAGGTTCCAGCATAGAGTCTTCCGATCCGTCACTGACTTCAACGAGCACGTCAAGTAGGAACCAAGCAAGCCGGTCCAGGGTACCTTCCAGTACAGGAATAAAAGCAGGAGCTGCTGCCACTCTCAAGCCAGGGGCCTCGAAAACTACAAAGCCCAAAGATCCCGGGGAAGTTGCACAGCCACCCGAAGTGGTGAGGACAGTGCGGCACACACAGCCTGTGTATCCCACCCAGCTCTTCCGGACTGTGCACGTCGTGCAGCCAGCACAGACTGCCCCAGACGGAGAAGCAGCCGGAGCCGGTAGCACGCAGGAGGAAACCGTACATGCCTCTGTTCCGAGTATTAGGTATGAAAACGAGGTGGCCATCACACCACCAGGATGATACCGTTCCTGGGGTACTGACAGAGCTATTATTTGGTTAAGTGATTTAGAAGTGAAAATAAAAGCTATAGGTTTAAAGCTACAAGTCTTTTTTTTAAACTTTGAGATTTAGTAGACATAAATGACTCTGACAGATTGTGAAAAAGTTGCTAAGTGCTCTCTTAATTTCTGTACTTTTCTCCTCATGGACCAGAGCATCCATTCACAGATTGGCACCAGTCTGAAAAGTACTGTTTTTAAAATTCCTAGGATTGAGTTAATGTTCCTGTTCTACAGCAGGGGAAAATGAGGCACAGAGCAAAGCACTTAGCTGTCTTGCTGATGAAGCCAAATTAGATCCTTCTGAGCTAGATCTCCTGGTCAGCAGCTTGTGTCAGCAGAAGCAATAAATATTACCTCCGCCCCTTTTAAGGCTTCCTTATTTTTAATCATGGATTTACTTTCCACTTCAGGTCTAGTGCAGTATATCTGTGTCTAACCGGATTGGTCCACACACGGAGTGATTCAGATGGAGGAAAATCTAGACAATGGTTTCAGATTTTCTTTCCTTTTTAACCAAGTCAAAAGGTATAAAGATCCCATATCAATGAGTATAGGTCATGATCATTCAGCACACATTGAGTTTCAAGAAACAAACTATTTCTTGGAATAATCCTATTTGGGAACTTTCCCAAAATTTAAGCAGGTAGGAGGCCCAAGGCTCTAAGGTTACAATGTCTGTCTGTCTCTTGTCTGTCTCTGTCTCTCGCTCTCTCTGTCTTCTAAAAGGCTAAAAGACTGAGAGAGAAGTTGGATGAATCTTTTTTTGTTTAATGTTAATTTTTAAAAAGTCAAATCATATTTACCAGGAATTATGTAAAATTATTAGAGAACTCAGTCTGCTTTTGACTGGTGTTTTGTAGAAATTTGGCATTTTGCTCAGCTAATGGTGGTGGGATAGGGTGTGGGCCTCAGATTTAGTTGGGCATGGAAATGTCACTTAGGTTTTCTGTTTCTTATTCCAGAAAATTAATTACAATAAAGTATCAGAGCCTTTCCAAATCCAATAAAAGTGACTTACTGATTACTTTCATTAGTCGACAACAGTTCCTCCTTTGTATACTCCAGAATATAAAAACCTGGCTTTTGTTCAACTGATCTTGAAGTAAGTTAATATTCCTTAAAATCTAAACAGACTTGGATGACTTAAGTTTTGTATAGTTAAAGCTTTTGACATTTGTGAAATTCTAATTCTCATAGTTAATTCTTAGGAGGAACATAAAGCTCAATCACACTCACACCCTCATGTAACTGGGAAGGCTTGATGGCATATTGAACCTTTATTAGAGGAGTACTTCTTTTGGCTTTCAATGTTTTCTGTTTTCCTCTCGTTCCTATGGGTTCCACGGGCTGAGTGTCTAGTTGGCACATATGGCATATGTGGTCCCCAGTTTCTAGGCTCAATGCTCTTGATGTTGTCTTTGTATTGGTAGGATTTGTGTAGTGGTCAGTAGTCATGAGGACCCCCTTCTGAAGTCAGTGGTACTGTTTTCTGTTAAGCCCATGATGCACCGAAAGCATCCCAAGTGGTAGCCTTGTGTGCATCCCTCACCAGGCTTTCCTAGCTCCCAGGCTAAGCCTTACTGATCATTGTGCCTCAGTTTGGCGTACACATGCATTTCAGTAGACTCAACCACTGTCTCCTCCTTTATATTTAAATCTGTACAGACCAGATGGTATGCACTGCTCTCTTCTCCAGGACCCAGCACAGTGGTTGGCATGCAGCATGCAGTTGTAGTTACTGAGTTTATCTTGAAGTAGCATCTATATTCGTTTATTTAGGGCAGTGTCTCCCCAAGAGGGGGGCAATGAGTGATGGGTGGGGGTTGAGTAATAGCTTCTCAAAGTGGACTATATGTAGCGGCAGACACCAAATAACTTCCTCAAACTCTAAGTCGTACATCCTTATTGTAGTGACTCCCACCTGCTTGTATGTGTTTTTAAATTTTTCAGAATTTCTAAGCAGTTAAATTTTTAATAGAATGCAAGTATCCCCCCAAATTACTAGATGTTGAAAGAAAAAAGTGACTGGCAATGTCTTTGAAGACATAGAGCCCTGAAGTATAATTAATTTTTGCTTATAGCTGGTTCTTCTCCACTACATATATAGAAAGATTAAATAAATTTCAAGCCAGTTGAACAAATCACATTATAATTTTATCATATTTGAAGACTAGTTTTTTATTAGAAAAATTAATTTCTAGAGTCTGTTTTCCTAGTGTTTTTGTATTTGCATTTTTATGATTTCCTCAGGTTACTGCGAAAAGCTTCAAAATGTGGAAATGTTGAAGTCATATAACAAATACTAATGTGTGTTTCCTAATATTTAGCTAAACTGTTACTATAACAAGAAATATAGCATACTCTATGTCATACATTTTGTATATATTGATCTGTAGGATCCTCATAGCTCAATGAGGGATAGAAATGGAGTCAAGGAGGGGTAGGCCACATGTAGTCAATATGTTATCCTTTAATCAATGACTTTTTATTAGTAAAACTTACATTTTAGAACTTGCTTAAACCAATAGATTTACATCACAGACATTGTAGACAAGTATAAGTAGTTTCTTGCAGGTGGCAGCCTTAAGAAAGGGACACTTTTAAAATAATCTGACCCAAAGCACCAAGGGGTTGGTGGTAACTTAATTAACAGTATGGGAAATTCCCAAGTATGCCATTGCTTGTGTGGCCCCTGAATAGGACAATGAGAAAGGAAGGAAGAGGGGTGTATTATAGAGTTGTGTTGGCCACAGTTGAAAGATAGTAAATATTCATCATTTGTAGAGGTTATTCAGGATACGTGAACAGGGGCAGTATGCTATGAAGGTTAAGCACCTAAGCTCTGCAGTCAGATGGCTTCTTATTGTCACCTAATAGAACCTCCTCAACTCTTTGGGCACTCATTTTGTCTTAGGAAACATGGAAATAATAGTGCTAAGGCTGTGAGGATGATGATAACATGAAAGTACTTAGTCCAGAAGTCTACATCGGCAAGGCTCTACTCCACGTTTGCATACATAAATCTGTGCTCACTTACTGCTCAGCATGCTGTCACTGTGTGTACTTGTTAAACTGTGGCTTGGGAAGCTCTGGGGTCTTTTTTATTTTCAGAATATGACCTGGCATTGTGAAAACAGCCTAGGGCCACCCCTGACTCAGCTCCTGTGGCTGATTGCCACAAGGCCAAGGTCAGAGATTACCTTCACGCCGACGCCTGCACACAGCATCCCTTTTTTGACACCAGCCATTCCTCCCATGGAGAACACTTCTAGGGCTGGGTTTGCTCGTTCACTGCAGTGGCCAGACAGAACTCAGAGGATGCTCATGATTATGCAGTTTTGGGGAAGTAAACAGGTTATACTTCAGTTGAGAAATGTTCAGCATACAAATTGGTCAGTTAGGACAGTTTCTTTTCTGTTGTACCCACAGGTAGCCTGTTGGTTTGACCTTTGCCCTTCTCTGGCAATGTTATAAAACTGCCTTTCAAAAAGGGGATCAAATTAGATGTTCCATTTTAATCTACTATAATTGTCTTTACATTATTCTCTGTCTGGTAACCAGACTATTCACATCCCTTGATTATGGTCAGTGGCTGATATTTTGGGAAGTATATCACTGGTATTTCTTCTGAGGCCACTCTAGTTAGACCTGATCCACCAACTTTTTGGTTAGCAACCAAGCATAATGGTTTGTCCCACCCAGGAACGCCAGCCTTACTCTATACACTATCAAAACCTAATGGTGGCAAGTCTTCTAATGGCTCAATGGGTCAGAGTCGATTGCCCTATAGGGTTTTCAAGGCTAAAAAATGGTACAGATGCTGCTGGGTTCAAACTGTAAGCCAGAAGACACTCAGGTCCAGCTCCGTGGGTCAGCAAACCTAGTCCCTCCCAAGTGCCTAGCATAGGCACTAGTAGGTTAGCAGCTAGGTGCTTAACAAATGCATTACAAGGCTCCTTTGCATACCCCACTCCCCTGTGAAATCCTTATAACCCAAATCACATTCACTCTAGCTCTCCTTCAAAAAAGCTGTTCAGATTCTGCTTTAGCTTGATGCTCCTCCCGGTGACTTGGGCGGCAGTGTGGAAATGGGAGTCCTTCTCTGAGAGGAGCAGCCACCTCCTTTGCACCTGGGGGTTGAGCTGATTCTGCTCTCTCTATCTGGCCCATTTATTTTCTCCTTCATGATCTAAGTTCTCGCACATGTGACAAGTCCCATATCTGTAACTTACTACAATTTAGCTTTCGAGTAATCTAGCAATAATTAAGTTTCTAGGAACGAGTCCGTGTTTACTTACCTGGCGTTGCCACCACACAGCTTTCGTGAACGAGCATTACAAAATGCAGAGCTCACTGTAGAGAGCCAGGTGTTGAGCTGTTTCCGTTGTAATTTGTTTCATAGGAACATTGGTCATAAAGGTAAATTCCTCACCTGTGAGCTTTACAATTAGATTGACTGGGATCTGTCACTTGAACCCCCTACATAAACCGCCACTGCTAAACTAACAGCACCACAGGACTTTATAGGAAATTGTGACTTTGACTAAAATTTGTGAAATTGCTAAATGTCACTTCTGTTTGCTCCCCAAAGCTTGCCTTTGGGCTCTCTCTGCTGGTCTAAGAGCCCCAAAACCAATTACAGGCAAGACTTAAACTTGTTTCATGTAAATATATTGGTTATAAAATAATTGCATCGACTGTCACTCACTCTCTCACTCACTCACTTTCTCACTCACTAACCCTTTCACTCACTAACTAACTCATTCTCTCATTCTCACTCACTCTCTCAATCACTAACTCTCTCACTCCCTTACTAACTCACTCGCTCTCACTCTCTCACTAACTCACTCACTCACTCTCACTCACTCACTCTCACCCACTCTCTCACTCTCCATTCACTCTCTCACTAATTCATTCTCACTCATTCACTAACTCACTCTCAGTCTCCCTCTCTCTCACTAATTCACTCTCAAAAATATTTGCATAATTTTTTAGAATTTCATCACATGTACCTTTAAGACTGGTATTGTTGTTTTTGCGTAGAGCGCATTCTTCATCTGTAACTACATAGAGTAAAATGGGTTTAAAACTCGCATATAACTCCTTCGCCAGGTATTTTTATATCTCCCTCCTTCTCCAACAAAACTGCTTCCCCATTTGTGTTATGGGTCAAGTTGATTCTGACTCTGGCTACCTTAAATAGAGAATCTGAGGGGGCACATAGCCTCGTCTTTCTCCCAAGAATCTCTTAATAGGTGACCCTCCAGCCTGGTTGCTAGCAAGCTACTTCTTACTGGACAGCACCACAAGGGCTCCTTAATGGATCACTCTGTGCAGACATGCTTCTGTCAGACACACCAGATGGTTTCACTGTAAACAGCTGAAAAGTTTGCAGCTATGTCTCCAGTGTTGAATTACCAAACCCCAAACCATTCTCACTGCCATTGAGTCAATGCTGTCGCATATCGACCCCTAGCGGGTTTCCTGTGGGTTTCTGCGACTGTTTATTGAAGTAGAAAGCTTTGTGTTTCTCCCTCTGGGCTGCTGGTGGTTTCAAACTGCCAACCATGCATGTAGATCACAGCTCAACTTGTAACTACTACGCCACCAGGGGTCTGGAAAAAGTACTTTTGTTGTACTGAACATTTAGAAATAGCATTGAAAAATGTATTGTTGTGCCAGTATGTTGTCCTAATGACTTGCTGAGAGTCGAGGTTTCAGATGACGGGAAACATGCTCATTTTCTGACTTGTATTTTGCAATCTCAATAGGACTATCCAGGCTCCGGCCCAAGTCCCCGTGGTGGTTTCCCCAGGGAACCAGCAGCTGCACACAGTCACCCTGCAGACAGTGCCACTTACAACAGTCATAGCCAGCACGGATCCGTCGTCTGGTGCAGCCTCGCAGAAGTTCATCCTCCAAGCCATTCCGTCCTCCCAGCCCATGACAGTGCTGAAGGAAAATGTCTTGCTGCAGTCCCCAAAGCAGGGCTCTCCTCCTTCCATTGTCTTCAGCCCTGCCCACGTTCAGCAGGTTCTTACTAGCAATGTTCAGTCCATTTGCAATGGGACCGGCAGCCTGGCATCATCTCCATCTTTCAGTGCCACTACCCCTGTGGTGACCTTCTCTCCTCGAAGTTCACAACTGGTTGCTCACCCGCCTGGCACTGTCATCACTTCAGTTATCAAAGCTCAAGAAACAAAAACGCTTGTTCAGGAGGCAGAGAAAAAGGAGGCGGGGCTTAACTTGAGGGAAGACGCCGAGAAAGCAGAGCCCCACCCTTATGTGATGGTGGTGGCCAGCTCCAATGGCCTGACCTCCCAGGTGGCTGTGAAGCACAATGAACTGCTGGAGCCCAGTGCTTTTTAATTTACACCAAAGGAATTATAGAAGATTGTTTTTTAATTGAACATTTCCACTTGTTGGCAAATGATCTGATTCTATGACAAATTCAGCAGGGGTTCCTCATTTTTATAACTAATTTTATAATTGAGAGTTAAATTTGACTTTGTTGGATGAGAGAGGGGAAAGCCAAGTGTTTTTTGTTTGTTCTTCAAAGGTTTCCAAATCCAATTTTGAATGAACAGACATTTTTATACTATGAAAGCATTCTTTTTAGATTGCTTTTCACAATACACATTTTAAAACTTTTCCAATTTTACATTGTAATAAATTTTCGATTGTGTTTGTAAATAAGTACTTAAGTGTAAGGTAACAGGAAATTTATATAAGAACTGTCTTCATTCCATGTGTATGTTAAGTAACCCTTGATGCTATCAGATGCCAAGAACCTATCTTATGCTTTGTTAAAATTATGGTTTCATTTAGATGACTGTAGTTGGTAGCACTATGAACTCTGAATATGTAAAGTAGAACTTGAAAAATCATGCCCACCGTGTGTCTGAATCTAGACTGCTGTGGAATTCTCTCCAGAAGCAGGAGAGCATTCCTGCCTAGGAGCAACTTTCCCTGAACTAGCTGTGTAACTTTGGGCAAGCTGCTTACTCTTTCTGGGCTTCAGTTCTGCTTAGAAAAGGAAGTGGGAAGTTGTGTGTTAGACTGGACTCCATCTGATTTTTCTTCTAATTCTAAATTTTGTGGCTCTAACTCCTACACTTTAATTTCATACAAATGAAAAAACATTACCAAGTTATATCTTAATGTATATATGTAGCTAAAATATAAAAAAATAAGTGGCTCCTCAAAATTCATTCTTCTATTATCAGTAAGATCTACCATAAGCGTAAATTCTTCCTAAAGGTTTTGTTCATTAACTTTGTGGTCTGTAGCGGGCCATTACTGAGTGCTTAATGATGGACTGCTACGGTAAAAGAGTCAAAGACTGAAAGGCCCAGAAAGCAACTTGAACATTGGGCTAATCTGGCCAAGTTATCAGTTGCTATAAAAGCATAATTGCTTTATGTTTTGGATAACTTTTTTTAATTGTGGGTAAAGGGTGGGGGATTGCATACAAAGATATATATATATATATATATAGATGCATTTATATCCTAGTTTCTGAAATGAAACTTTTTAGATTGATTTTCCATCTGTAAATAATGTATATTTTCTTTCTCAAGAAAATTGTTTCCTTGAAATTTCCTAGTGTAGCAAGGAAGCATTTTTGTAGATGAAAAAAACATGTTTAGAGGTCTAATGTATGTTTTCATATTACAGAGCAAATTTGTATTTAAACAAAATTTAAAATTTTGGATTTTCTCCAAACTTTTTTGTATCTTTAATTGGTTTATTAAATAAATCATGTACAAATTCTGAAATGTGTGTGTTCAAACAAATGTTTCCTAGGGAACAAGTATGCAGAGTGTTCCTGGTTTTACAATGCGACTGAATGTTGATATAACAAACCCTACTAGTCACGTTAATTGAAGAAATTCATCCTCTCGTTTTTCTTTTCTACCATGCGAACCAGGTCCTACACCTGCACACAATGGACTGCCATGCTTCACAAATGAGAAACATTCTCAGCAACAATATTAAACATGTTTTAAAATGGATTTTTAAATTAGAAACCAGTTGTTTTAATTGTTTAATTTAGAAGACGTAGGAACAGGAAAATAAAAGTCCCCACCATTTCAGACACTGTGGTAACTTTCACTTACTCTTTTTCCCATTTCTATTAATATTTTAAATATTTTCCACACTAAGATGTTAAAGGCAGCATAATGTATTAGGACACCAAAATCCAGCTAACCAAAGTCTTTTTGACTAGATAAACTAGTTTTGTGTACATGGTTTCCTTAAATATCTTACTGTATCTTTGGTATCAATTTTCCTTATAGGTAGGCTGTTTTTGTTTATAATGATTTCATTGAATTTTTTTGTCTATTTCCTTTTAAAGTCCTTTGAACTTTGAAAGGTGTCAAATGCTCCCTGACATCTACGAATGTGTAGAGGCGCTTTCCTGGAAGGTTGCTGGAACTCTGTACGATGACCATGAACTCTTGAACTACCTAAACATCATAGTAGAAACATGGACAGCTCAAAAGCATAATACAATGACATCATTTTTTTGACCTGAACTAATATTTGTCTGGTTTTTTGTTTTGTTTTGGCTATTAGTGTGTGCCATTTATCTATACCAGGGTAAGTCAAAAAAGTAGTGCTGTGAAGTCAGATACCTTAACAGAAACATCAGAATGAATGGCTACTGTTTCTGCACATAACTCTCCATCTAAGATGACTGACTTCTGCAGGCAGTTTCCATTTCTCCAACCCTTTCTTCCCCGAAGAATTTTGTGCTCTTCTCCTAACACAGCATCAAAGCAGCGGTGGATGTATCCTCAAGGAGCTCAAAATTGTGTTCCTTTTCAATTCTCTTTAGGTTCAGGATCAAAATGCAGTCTGAAGGGGCAGGATCAAGCTGCAGGTTGGTGGGGTAAGGTTTCCCAAGGAAATTTTCTCATGGTAGTCCTTGCTACTCATGAAAGAATGAGCACTGACCTGATGGGAAACATTTCCCCGGTGCAACTTTCTGGCATTTTTCTCGATGATGTTTTACGTTTTCTTGAAATTTATAATAAGCCTCCATGATCATGTGTCCTTCGAGAAATGTATCAAGATACATATGTAACCCCTGTTAACTCCCCAAAATGTGAACTAGACTCTGTGCTTTGGATTTAACTGGCCCAACAGACCCCTTGGGAAGCCACTATTTTGACTTTTTTTTTTTTAAGTCACCCTTATGAGACCGAGAAAGGAGCCCTGGTAGCATAAAGTGAATGTAAAAAGAAAAGATGAGAAACTGAACAAAATATGTCACAGTACATTGAGAAGATGACAAAGGGGATTATAAGAAATGTGCACGAAGTTATGCAAAGATAGACAAAATGTACACAAAGGGGCCCATGTGGAGGTTATTGACAAAGTCCATGTAATGGGAGAATTGTGATGCAATGAAAAGATCCACGAGATATTCAACAATGGACTCAAACATAACAATTGTGAGCCTGGCACAGGCTTGGGTGGTGTTTCATTCTGTTTTGCACAGGCTCACAACTATGAGTCACAACTGACTCAGTAGCACCTTACAATAACATAAGAAATAACGATTATAAACAAGCGGCCACCTAGCTCAGAAGCAACAAAGCCCACACGGAAGAAGCACACCAGCCTGTGTGATCTCGAGGTGTCGACAGGATCAGGTATCAAAGGAAAAAAATATCATTGTGAATGAAGGGGAGTACAGAGTGGAGACCCAAAGCCCACTTGTAGGCAACTAGACATCTCCTTACAGAAGGGTCTCAGGGAGTAGACGAGCCAGTCAGGGTGCAGTGTAGCAACAATGAAACACAGCTTTCCTCTAGTTCCTAAATGCTTCCCCCCTCCCCACTGTCATGATCCCAATTCTACCTTACAAGTCCAGCTAGACCAGAGGATGGACACTGGTAATGATAGGAACTGGAAACAGGGAATCTAGGACGTATGATCTGTTCAGGACCAGTGCTGAGAGTGGCGATACTGGGAGGGTGGAAGGAAGGGGGTGGGGGATAGAAAGGGAAACCGATTACAAGGAGCTACATATAACCTCTGCCCTGGGGAATGGACAACAGGAAAGTGGGTGAAGGGAGATGTTGGACAGTGTAATATATGACAAAATAACAATTTATAAATTATTAAGGGCTCATGAGGGAGAGGGTGGCAGGGAGGGAGGGCAAAAATGAAGATCTATGCCAAGGGCTCAAGTAGAAAGCAAATGTTTTGAGGATGATGGTAACAACTGTACAAATATGCTTGACAAAAAAGTATATATGTATGGATTGTGTTAAGAGTTGTATGAGCCCCTAATAAAATGATTTAAAAAAATTGCTAGAACGCAGAAACAAGAAAAAAAATCTTCGAGGATCCTCTATGTTCCTTTTGTTTTTATGTGGGAGCTGCAGCACATGGGTTTTCTAATTTTTCTAATGATCAGTTATTTTTGCCCATTTCAGCTTTTACTAAACTGACTTAGAACTTCTTAGAGACAGCTCAGATTGAGAACCGAATTTCCCAGGGTTTCTGGTATTAAATCAGACTCTACAGCTAGACTGGAGACGTGATTTTTTAGGGTTTTTATTTGGTTATATCACTTCAAATTTAGTAACAATAAATGAGAAATAATTGAAGTTATTTAAAGAATATTATGAACATAAAATAAGAATAACTGGGTTTAATGAAATACAAAATTAAAAAGCTTTAAAAAAGCATGCTTGGCATTTCTCAAGCTGAGTGAACCAAAGAAATTCAAGCTTTTATAGTTGCATTATTGAAGGATTTGCTGGATAATATACTGAATGACACTAAGCCAAACCAAACTCACTGCCATCAAGTTAATTCTGACTTTGTGACCCTTCCGGATTGGGGAGAGTTGCCCCTGTGGATTTCTGAGGCTTTATTCTTTACAGGAGTAAAAAGCTATAAAAATATGGAAGGAACAAACAACGAGTTTATGAAAAAAGAATTGGTCAGTGTTCCAACCATTTCAGGATATAGCATATGATCAAGTACTAATGGTATTGAAGGAAGAAGTCCAAGCTTCATGAAGGTGTTAGCAAAAAATTAGGATCCCGGAATTGACAGAATTCCATCTGCGATGCTTCTACGATGCTGGAAGTATTCATCAATGCTAAGACATTTGGAAGGCAGCTTCCTGGCTAATGGGATGGACAATGACTGTGTTTGTGTCCATTCCAAAGAAAGGTGAAGCAACAGAATGCAAACATTACCAAGCAATAATACCACATCCAAGAAGAGTTTTGCTGAATTAAACAGAAGTAGCAGCACACAGGGAGCTGTCAGAAATTGTGCACATTGGACTGTGGATTACAATGAATTATGGAGAACTTGGCGTAGAATGAGAATGTCCGAACACTTCATTATGTTCATGTCAAACCTGTATGTACATAGACAAAGAGGCAGTTGTTCAAACAAAAACTGATCTTGCATGATTTAAAATCAGGAAAGGTGTATCCCTTTACCATATGATGGGCTTCAAAATTTGGGTACCCCCTCCTACTTAATTCAATCTGTATGCTGAGCAAATAACTAGAAAAGCCGGACTATAAGAAGAATATGGTGTCAGGACTAGAGGAAAACTCACTATTGTTAATGCTGTTAAATCGGTTCTGATTTAGCCACCCTATGCAGAACAGAATGAAACACTGCCCGGTCCTGTCCCATCCTCAAATTGTTACATTTGAGCCCACTGTTGCACCCACTATGTCAATTCATCTCGAGGAGCCTCCTCTTTTTAATGATCCTCTACCAAGCATGATGTCTTTTTCCAGGAACAGCTGTTGACATTTCCAAAGTCTCATCACCCTCACTTCTAAGGAGCATTCAGACTGTAGTTCTTCCAAGACTGATTTGTTCTGGCAGTCCCTGGCCCTTTCAATAGTCTTTGCCAACACTAGAATTCAAATGCAGATCCTTCAGTCTTCCTCAGTCGTTGTCCAACTTTCACATGCATATGAGACTATTGAAAATATCATAGGTATTAAAAATACCAGGTGGTGTATCTTATGCCTCAAAATGACATTTTTGCTTTTTAACAGTTTTAAGAGATCTTGGCATAATTGCCCAGTGAAATATGCCATTTAATTTGCTGACTGCTGCTTCCATGACCATTGGTGGTAGATGCACTCCTTACAACTTCAGCTTTTTCTTGGTTTATCACGATGTCTTCTCTTGGTCCTGTTGTGAGGAGTTTGGTTTTCTTTACATTGAGTTGCAATCCGTACTGAAGCGTGCAATCTTGACAGTCATCAGCAAGTGCTTTGAGTCCTCACTTTCAGCAAGCAAAGTTGTGTCATCTGTGTATCACAAGTTAGTAATAAATCTTCCTCTAATCCCGATACTACATTCTTCATGAAGTCCAAAATATTGACTCAGTGTACAGAGTATGGGGAATGGATAAATCCTGACACAGAATTTTCCTGAATTTTAAACTATGTAGCTTTCCCAGTTCTATTCAAATGACTACCTCTTGGTCTAAGTTCAGGTTCCATGATGTTATCCACAGTTTGTCATGAGTTGAATGCTTGCTCACAATTCATAAAACATCACAAACATTCATGTAACATCTTTCTGGTAATCTTTGCTTTCAGGCAAGACCCATCTGATGCCAACAGTGGTACTCTCTTGCCTTGTCCTCTTCTGAATCCAGCCTGAATTTCTCTCAGCTCCCTGCCAATGTACTGCTGTGACCGTTTTTAAATGATCTTCAGCAAAATTTTACTTGTAATGTATTTTAATGTTATTGTTTGATATTTCCCACATTCTATTTGTCACCTTTCTTTGGATAGACACAAATATGGATCTTTAACAGTTAGCCGGGTAGCCGTCTTCCAAGTTTCTTGTCACAGACAAGTGAGTGCTTCCAGTGCTTCATCAGCTTGTTGAAACATTTCAGCTGGTTTTCCACATATTCCTGGAGGCTTGTTTTTCTGCTAATTCTTTCAATGCAGCTTGGACTTTTCCCTTCAGAACCATCGGTTCTTGAGCATATGCAACCTCTTGAAAAAGGTGAACATCACAGTTCTCCTAAAACAGTCCTAACTGGGTTAGAGGGCAGTGGAGGAGGCCTGACTTATTAGGGTGGAAAGGATAACCAATACAGGTACCATTTTAAGTCGCCTTTCCCTCCAACAGAGCGTAAAACTCTCACTGCAATCGAGACAATGCTAACCCATGGCACCCTCACAGGTAGGGCAGAATTGTGAGTTTCCGAGACTGTAACTGTTTACCAATAGAAAGCCCGCCTTTCCCCTAGGCGGGCACCTTGCAGTCAGGAGACCAACGAGTAATGTCTACGCCACTGGGGCTCCTTTTCACCAGGGTTCCTCAGGACCTTCGGCTAGGTATTTTTTTCGTTCTATGAGAAGGCGAGTAAAAGCCAGCCCGGACTGCTGGCGTTTCAGGAGTGGAATTACACATGGAGCTTGAGACCCCTATCCCGGAACCAAAATCACCTGCCTCCTCTGGCTTCCGACAGGGCAAACAACTTCCGGCGCGTTCCTACCCGGTAACAGCTCCCCGCGCAGCGTTCTAAGGCTGGGCGCGCCCCGCCGGGACTGTACCCCGGAAGAGACGCGCTGCACTCTAAGGACGTCACGCGGGATGCCTGTCTGTGGAGTAGCTTGTACGAGAGACACACAAACGCCCCTACTCGCTAGGTTTTCTGACGGAGCGCAAGCAGGACCCTGTGCACGTACTTTAAAGCTTCCGTCTCGGAAAGCGCCTTTAGGAACCGGGCGCATGCGTCCGTGACGAAACAAAGTGCGCCGGGGCGCCCGCGGCCTTCCGTCACCATGGCCGCGAGGGCGGGGCCAGGTCACGAGACCCGGGGGCGGGCCCAGGTCACGAGACCCGGGGGCGGGCCCGGAGGAGCGGTCCTCCAGTGTCCCAGCAGGCCCCGGCCCCGCTCCCCGCTCCCCTCCCCCCGGCCCCCGGCTGCGTGGCTGCTCGTTGGCTCCTGCGGACGGAAGCTCGGTTGGTGTGTCTCCAGAAGTTTCCTCGTTGGGCGGTGGCCGTGCTGATGTCCTAGGTTCTCCTAGCGATAGTAACTCCTAGGGATGGCAGCGGCCGCGGCGAGACCGACAACCCCCCAGAGGTGCGTGCTTGTTCTTTTCTTTGGTTTGGCTTTTGCTTTGTTTCTTAAGTGTGGGGTTAGTCGCTCTACTGAAGTCGTTGTGTCCCTGGCAGGTTTTCCCAGAGCCTCTCAGATGCTGTGATTGACGAGGACCCCCAGGCGGCGTTAGAGGTGAGACCTGCTCGCCTTTGCCCCTTGCCTTCGCGGAATCGGGCTTCGGCGGGTTCTGGCCGAGGCCCCCTCTCCCTGCGTCCCATCCCCAAATATTGAGTCTCCGCAGTCCTCCCGACCCCACGCAAGCTCTGTACACTACCCTGGTCCCCCTCTGTAGCTCCGCCCACTCCTGAGTAGCCTCTTACGCAGTGTGCTTCCCATCCGTCTTCGCTGCTTTGGATCTTAGGGGGAAATGTCATTTACGATTGGAAAGCAACCAACCAAACTCCCTGCCATCCAGTCGCTGCGTGTGGCAGGAGAGAATCTAACGTGACAATCATTGACCTTTATGAACTCCGTCCACTGGGGCAAAACCTTCCTGCCTTCCGAAAACTTTCATTGCGTCCTGTGTCTTGGTTTCTTGGTGCTACTGTGACAGAAATGCCACAAGTGGGTGGCCTTAATGTAAAACAAAAATGTATTTCTCACAGGTTAGGAGGGTAGAAGTCCAAATTCAGAGCACTGGCCACAATTTTGGGGGAAGATGTTGTTTCAACTTAGGTTACTCATTGGTCAACTCCGACTTCTAGGGACTCAGTAGGACAGACAGAGTAGAACTGTCCCATATGTTTCCAAGCAAACCACCTTATGTCTGTGCTGAGGAACAGCAGCTGGGTACTAGCTACTAACTTTCCCTGTTAAGGACTGAGAACTCAATCACAGCACTACTAGGGCTCCTTAGCTTCAGTAGCCTCACCTGTAATTCAAGTGATAAAAGTTAGGCCAGATCCCACACTGATCTAACAAAATTGTATGTTCACATAGGATTACACCCAAAGGTATAGGGGTCAGGACTCCAACACATACTTTGAGGAAGATTCAGTTCAATCCATAATACCGTGCCACTCTTGTTTTTATATATCAAATTAATTTGGGTGGTTACTACATGTAAAGTACAGCTTCGCTTACAGAACAGCTGTGTTTGTATGCAATGAAGACAAGCTGGAAAGATAGAAAAGAGCAAGAATGAAATAAACAAAAAGGAAACTTTGGCAAGAGCCTCTTTGCTGTGACTTCTAAAAGAAATTTAGTGCCTCGTACCCAGGTAGAAAGGAAAGCCAGTGGAAAGATTCTGGGATGGGAGTGAAGTTGGCCAAGGTAAGGATCAGTTGCAAGGTCCATTGACAAGAGTAGTCTGAACAAAGAATGGGAAGATGAGCATGCAGTGGAATCCAGGGGAGCTAGAGCTCTAGCTTGAACTTCAGGTCCAGGATTTTTTGGAATTTCCATGTAAAGACTTGCTTGAGTTTAAATTTGTTGTTAGGGACCTTAAGTTTTAAAGGTGATGTAAGGGCAGTCGTTTCAAGGATTCATCCAGCCTCCACGCCTTCTGAAAGTCTGGCACACATGAATTTGAAATTGTGATTTACATACCCCCTCTCCTTCCTTTTGAACAAGATTCTTCTGTAGACTCTTGGATCAAAATGTTTTGAGTAATGTAGTTGTGCACCTTCCACTTCTGGTCTCATGGTAAAGGAGGCAGTTGTTCATGGAGGCAATTAGCCACATATTCCATATCATTCCATTCCAGAAT
This sequence comes from Tenrec ecaudatus, assembly GCF_050624435.1. Taxonomy (NCBI): domain Eukaryota; kingdom Metazoa; phylum Chordata; class Mammalia; order Afrosoricida; family Tenrecidae; genus Tenrec; species Tenrec ecaudatus. The sequence goes on along the minus strand of NC_134540.1, from coordinate 46,390,974 downwards.
CTCCTTTTTCCTCTGCTGCGCCAGGTGAGTCATCTTGCCTTACTTTAAAAACATCATTGAGCAGTGAAGTGCACAAACACAGAAACAAAACTTCCTGCGATCAAGTTGATTCGGATTCACAGCAATCCTATAGGACACGGTAGAACTGATGCTGTTGGTTTCTGAGAATGTGACTTTTTACAGGGTAGAAAGCCTCATCTTTGTCCCGCACGAGTCTCATGCAGCTTGGTGTATTTTTGCAAGTGATAAGAAATCCCTATTTGGAGGCTTCCTTACCAGCCAGTAAAGTGCCTTACCCACCAGGTATACCTTCTTCTGACACCCAGCATCTGTTAGTTTTGCTTGTTCTTACACCGATGTGAACAGAATTATCCGACAGGTGTTCTTTGTATAAATACTCCATTTTATACTCAACTTTATCTAAGCTATACCCTAATTGTGTTAAACAATAGTTGATTTTCATTGCATTATAGGCCAGGCCTTTCCTGGGTTACTAGCGAGATCAGTTCTTAGCTGTGGCTTAAGAATTTATCAGTCCTTGGAACAGATGCGGAAGATTTATCTTTCGTCTAACTTTAGTGCTTGGAGCCTGTTCCGTGATTTAAAAACTCCATGAAAAAAAAAACACCCAAAACCCATAAAGGTCATGCGCGGCAACTACAAGGTGATTGGGAGGAAGAATTTGTTGTAGGTACGGGTCGGTTCAGTTAGGTAAGGATTCGTTAGCTTGTTTCCAAGTGAGTGCTTCAGGGATGGTGGCACCATGCTGCTTTGAGTGTGTGTGACTCTCTGCAGCCTTGTCAGTAGTTCAGTCTCACACATCAGGCTCCTCAAAAGACTCACTTGCCTCTCCCAAACATCCCATTTCAAGGCCCAGATCCATAATTTTTCTTGTTCCAGTTACCATGATGAATTACCTAAATTGTGAAAATTCCAGCCTGATTCTTTCTTGCTTCCTTGGCCGTGACTGTGGAAAAGTGGAACGAAAAGATAATGAAAATGTCCCTGTGCTTTTAGAATCATCCTGTATATATCTTAAAACATAGATATAATAAGTTTGGTATACCAAAAAAAACCCCACCACCACCAGAAACTAGTTCAACTCAAGGCAATTTCCTATGAGTTTCAGAGTTGAACTGTGTTCTTTTAATAGCTGATATATTTAAAGTAGATTGCTAGGCCATTCTTTCAAGATGTCTCTGGGTGATTGAACTCACACCTGTAGAATAGTAGTTGAGGAATTAACCATTTGTTTTTCCCAGGACATCCTTTTGTTTGGTATTTAAAACAACAACAAAACCCTGCCATCGAGTTGATGCCAACTAATAGTAGTGACCTTCTGAGGACAGGATAGAACGGTCCCAGTTCGGAGTTGCTGAGGCTAATGATTTGCAGGGAGTAGAAAGCCCCATCTTTCTCCCTCAGAGCAGCTGGTGGTTTTGAATTGTTGACCTGGTTAACCCAAAGCGTAACTACTATCTCACCAGGGTTCCTTATGTTTGGTCTAGTTCTGCTTCAACTAATAGCCTTTTGCCACGATGATTCCATTGTGGCATTGAAATTTGGTTCTTGCCTTTTTTGATAGACCTCTTTAGATGTTTTGCCACAGTTGCTGAAGACAAAGTGGGTGCATAAGCAAATGTGAAGAAAGCTGATGGTGCCTGGCTATCAAAAGATACAGCGTCTGGGGTCTTAAAGGCTTGAAGATAAGCAAGTGGCCATCTAGCTGTGAAGCAACAAAGCCCACATGGAAGAAGCACACCAGCCTGTGTGATCATAAGGTGTTGATAGGATCAGGTATCAGGCATCAAAGAACAAAAAAATCTTATCGTTGTGAATGAGGGGGAGTGCGGAGCGGAGACCCAAAGCCCATCTGTAGGCAATTGGACATCCTCTTGCAAAAGGATCACGGGGAGGAGACGAGCCAGTCAGGATGCAGTATAGCACTGATGAAGCATACAACTTTCCTCTAGTTCTTTAATGCTTCCTCTTTCCACTATCATGATCCCAATTCTTCCTTAACAAATCTGGCCAGACCAGGAAACACAAAGAATCCAGGACAGATAAACCCCTCAGGACCAATAAGAGTAGCGATACCAGGAGGGTAAAGGGAAGGTGGGGTCGAAAGGGGAAACCATTCACAATGATCCACCTAACCCTTTCCCAAGGGGATGGACAACAGAAAAGTGGGTGAAGGGAGACATTGGACAGTTTAAGTCATTAAAAAAATAATAATTTTTTAATTATCAAGGGTTCATAAGGAAGAAAGGATGGGGGAGGAAGGGGGAAAATGAGCTGATACTGAGGGTTCAAGTAGAAAGAAAATGTTTTGAGAATAGAAGGCAACAAATGTACAAATGTGCTTGATCACAATGTATGTCTGGTTTGTGATAAGAGTTGGAAGAGCCCCCAATAAAATGATTAAAAAAACTTTTTACCTTAAAAAACAAAACAAAAACCTTTTTACGTTTCCATGTTACTTTGTTGCTGAGGGTGCACACTGCAAACGGAACAGTGTTTTCATAGGTAACTGAGAGACACTGGTGATGTTCTTTGAGTTGAGCAGTCAGTTTCACCCTCTTTTTGAGTTTTTCTCCCTAACTCACTGCCCCTCCTCCTCTCTGTCAAGAGGCTATTGTCAAGTTTGAGCCCACATGGGTAATCCTTAAAAGAACAGGGTGTTAAGGCCAGCTTTTTTCCTACTTAAACCAAATGATTATTAGATTTTAGGGTGAACTTCAAGGGATAATTTTAGTTCAAGGTTATAAAAATGAAAACAGTTCAGGGGTTAATCTAGTTTTTTTTTAAAGCCTTAATGCTACTAAGCACTTACTCATCTCTTTTGTTCAGAGCATTGTAGTCAATATATTGTCCCACTGTGCCAACTCATCTTTTCGTATGTGTACAACTTAACAGCAGTTACAGCAGCCAGCTGTGCCCACACTGCCGGATCCAGTGTGAGTCTTCTGTCACTGCTATCACAGCCCTTGTTAAGTGCCATCTAGTTAGCTCTGACTCAGTGGCCCTGTGTGCGACTGAGCCCCCTGTACAACAGAATGAAACATGCCAGGTCTTGCGCCGTCCTCACAATTTGTTGGAGTGCTTTGTTGTAGCCACTGTGCCCTGCCCCTGGAGCCACTAATAAACTTGGTTCTTTTTATCTTGGCTTAGGTCACTCAGCATAGTATCTGCAAGCTGCATTCATTCTGTAGCACACATCAAGACTCCATTTCTTCTGCTGGCCCCTAGTAGTCGTATGTGTGTCTCACAGTATCCATTCATCTGCTGACGAGCTGTCTTTCCCATTTGGCTGTTGCGAGTAGTGCTGCAGTGAACACTGGTGTGTAGGTCTCCGTCTGCCCTCTCAGATCTTTTGGCTGTATTGCCAGAAGTGGCCTTGCTGGCTCATATGGTGGCTCTATTTTTAGATTTTGAGGACCCCACACTGTTTTCCACAACAGCTGACCATTTGGCATTTCTAACAGCAGTGGCTAAGGGTTCCACTTTCCCCACGCTCTCTCTCACCAACATTTGTTACTTTTGTGTATGTGTATTTTTTCCCCTCTTGGCCATTTCTTGGGTGTGAAATGATATACCTCATTGTGGTTTTGATTTGCATCTCTCTAATGGTTGCATCTCTCTAATGAGCATCTTTTCATGTCTTTGGTGAAATGTCTATTCAAGTTATTTGCCCATTTTATGATTGAATATTTGTCATTTTGTTAAGTTACCTTTTATGCATACATAAAAGGTTTTATGTATATTGTGACTATTAGATTTTTGCTAGCTCATATGGTGTCTGGAGATAGCTCTTTTCTCTTTTTGCTAAATCTTTTGATGAACAAAAACTTAAACTTTTTTAAAAGGATTTCACTTTTTTAGCCTTTTGTGTATGTGGGTGTGTTAACTTTTTGTGAACTAGGTGGGATTTTACATTTCAGATCACTTCAGTATATAACAATTTAAATATCAAACCTCCTAATAGGTTGTCTTTCCTTTTTTTCTTCCTGAAGCTTTTTGTTTATTAAGTTTTATTGCCATATAATTCACATCATACAATTCAGTAGTTCAGTCTTGTTAACAAGAATTGGTCTATCATCTCCACAATTTTATCGCGTTTACTTCTTTATTCCCTCCCCTCCCCCAAGAAACCATTAATGCAGTCAAGTGTCTGTAGCTTTACCCAGCTGGGTTTCATATACGGAAGAGACACAAATCCACACCATGTCGCGGACCGCCAAGTTGTGCGCTGAGAGCGTCGGAGCCAAGCCGGGCTGGTCAGGATGAGCACGGACATGCAGCTCGCCGTCTTCGCCAACATGCTGGGCGTGTCGCCTTCTTGCTTGTCGTTCTCTATCACTACGTGGCCGTCAACAATCCCAAGAAGCAGGACTGAGAGGGGCGCTTTCTCAGCCCCAGGGTTCCAGGACCTAGTCTGAGGCAAGATGGAGGGTGTGAGGCCCGCCCTCACCCTTCACTTCATCCCTTCTACCCATCACAACATACAAAGCAACTATGCCTGGAGCTTTCCAAACAACTTTTATCTCCTCAAAGTCTTCCTTAACCCTGTGGAACAAGAAGCTGCCACGGAATAGGGCCCACTATAGGGGCTGCTGGCTTTTGTAGCCCCCCAATATAGAAATATAGATATCTATATTTTTTGTGATAAAAAAAAATCCAAACCACTGTTCTCTGCATGACACTAAGGTAATTCACATCCCTGCCCTATGGCCAGAGGGGATTCATTATTCTCTGAGGATGCGTCGTATTCATCTTGTGTATGTCGTGAGGTTGGTTTATCCATTTTTCCACCGAGGGGCATGTAGGTCGTTCTTCCTGCTTGTGTTGTGAATAGTACTGCGGTGGACATGACTGTGTATGTTATGGCTCCTATTTCTTTGGAAGAATGGTAAGTGGGATTCCTGCAGCATAGGGTATTTTTATTCCCCGTTGTTTGAGGAAACACAGACCACTGCCCACTTTTGCAGCCCCATCAGCAGTTTATGAAGGTTCTACTTTCTCGATACTCTCTCCAGCAGATGTTATTCTGGATTTTTGTTTTTGGGTGTTTCCCCCCCAATTTTTTGAAAACTTTACTATCAGTGCAGGTGTGTGGTGGTATTTCATCATTGTTTTGATTTGCATTTCTCGAATGGCTAGTGGTTACAAGCATTTTTTCCATGTTTATTGGCAGCCTGGATGTTGTCATTGGTGAACTGTCTGTTTATATCCTCTGTCCATTTTTTAATTGAATTATTCGTCTTGTTCGGGTGTTGCAGTTTTCTGTAGATTTTAGAAATTAGTCCCCCAAAAAGAAAAGAAAATAGTCCCTTGTCTGAAATATCATTGCAAAAAAGTTTCTCCCAGTTTGTGGTCTCTTTTCACGCTTGATGAAGTTTTTTGATGCACATACGAATCTTATTTTTAGTAGGCCCAGCCATCTCTTTTGTCTTCTGCTGTGGATGTATTTTTCTTTATGTTTGATGTTGTGTTTATGCCCTGTATTCGAGTCCTTACATTTGTCCTTATTATTTCATCGATGATCTTTATAGTTTTAGGGCATATATTCAGTCTTTAATCCATCTTGAGTTTGTTCGTGTGGCTGGAGTGAGGTAAGGGCCCTGCTTCATTTTTCTGTAATAGCTCAGTCTTTTCTATGATTCTGGGTCTGGTTCCACTTCCCCCCTCTGTCCAGGACCGTCTAATGTGATCCTTTTCACAGTAGTTGGCACTGATAGCCAGACAACGTCTGGCTCTTCTGATTTCAGGGCTGTGGAGGCTGATAGTTGTGTGGTCCATTAGCTCACTCGACTAAAAATAGGTGTCTTTTGATTTCTGTCATTTTCTTCCTTGCTTGATGAGAAGACTAAGGTTTGCATCTTCGCCTGTAAGACCCTTGTCAGTGTTCATCAAAGTAGAATGTAGAACATTGTTTTTGTGGAACTATGCTTCACTATTTGACTTTGATGCCCTTCCTCCCTGCCCTCCCTAAACTATGATCCGCATGCTCTAGGCCCAGTACCTCATTCCCTCAAGCTGTTTGGTTTGGTTAAAGTCATAGGCTAGAACATAAGTCCTCAGATTTATTTGGTCGTCTCCATCATTTTTAGAAAAAATACTTAAGCACCCCCCCCAGCAATTAAAAGCTTTTGTTCTATACCCCATAATTCAGGATAAAGTCTAGGTATCTGCTTTTGCAAGACCCCTCCACTGTCACCCCCGTCATTCCAGCACCCACCAGGGGCTGGTATCTCTCACTTGGGGAAACAGTGGGCTAGACAATTATAAAAGCAAACTGCCATTCACTTGGTTCCAGCTCATAGCAACCCTGTAGGACAAGGTAGAACTGCCCCTGTGGGTTCCCAAGACTGTAACTCTTTCCGGGAGTAGAAAGCCTCATCTTTCTCTTTTGGAGCAGCTTGTGGTTTTGAACTGTTGACCTTGTGGATTGCAGCCTAACATGTAACATGTTACAGGGTTCCTGGGCTAGACAATAGATAAATGTGTTAATTTAGTTGAAGGCAAAGGGAACATACAATAATATAAGCTGGTTAAAAAAAATGATGTAAGCAGGGCAAGACATCAGAAAGTTTGTAGGAGCTAAAAGCAATAGAAGCAAATACTGCTATATGCAATTTGGCAGTGGTAGTGATGTCTACAAATGGAGGCTCAGATGCACATGCAGGCAAAGCAGGTATGGGCAGGAGAGTGAGGGTGTACTTATGAATGGGTAATATTTGACCTAGGATATTTGTACATGTTTATTTACCTCTGCTGCAATATATCCCAGAATGTTGTGGTGCATATGAGGACAAAAGTTTTTACTTTCTGTGGTCCCATTTACTTATTTTGTCCTTTGCTGTTAGTGTTGTTAGTGATACTAGGTAACCATTCAACCCTGTGCCTTAAAGGGTTAGTTTTAGTTCTACACTGTCCTGTAGCGTTGCTGTGAGTTAAGATTAACCCTAGGGCTATGGGTTTGAGCTTTTGATTTTGATTAGTGAGATAAAGATCCTATTTCATTTTTAAAAAATCATTGTATTGGGGACTTGTACAATTCTTATCACAATCCATACATACATCCATTGTGTCAAGCGCATATGTACATTTGTTGCCATCATTTTCAAAACATTTGCCTTCCACTTGAGCCCTTAATATCGGCTGCTCATTTTCCCCTTCCCTCCCCACTCCCCCCTACCTCATGAACCCTTCATCATTCATAAATTATTATTTTGTCATATGTTACACACTCTGACATATCCCTACACCCTCTTCTCTGTTGTCCATCCCCCAGGGAGGAGGCTATGCTTAGATTCTAGTAATCAGTTCCCCCTTTCTACCCCACATTCCCTCCACCCTCCAGGCATCACCACTCTCACCACTGGTCCTGAAGGGATCATCTGTCCTACATTCCCTGGGTTTCCAGTTGCTATCTGTATCGGTGAACATCCTCTAGTCTAGCCAGCCTTGTAAGGTAGAATTGGGATCATGATAGTGGGGGGGAGAGGAGGGAGGGCGAGGGGAGAGAAGCATTTAAGAACTAGAGGAAAGTTATATGTTTCATCATCGCTACCCTGCACCCTGACTGGCTCATCTTCTCCCCACAACTCTTCAGTAAGGGGGTGTCCGGTTGGCTACCGATGGGCTTTGAGTCTCCCCTCTCCACTCACCCACATTTACAATGATATGATTTTTTGTTTCTTGATGCTTGATACCTGATCCCTTTGACAGCTCGTGGTCACAGTCTGATGTGCTTCTTCCATGTGGGCTTTATTGCTTCTGAACTAGATGGCCACTTGTTTATCTTTGAGCCTCCAAGACCCCAGACGCTATATCTTTTGATAGCTGGGCACCATCAGCTTTCTTCACCACACTTGTTTATGCACACAATTGTCTTTGTTGATCATATGAGGAAGATGGGCACCCACCGATAAGAATTTTGTTCTTTGATGCCTGATAACTGGTCCCTTCTACACCTTGTGGTCAGACAGGCTGGTGTGCTTCTTCCATGTGGCCTTTGACGCTTCTCAGCTCTATGGCCGCTTGTTTATCTTTAAGCCTTTAAGACCCCAGACGCTATATCTTTTGATAGCCAGGCACGGTCAGCTTTCTTCACCACATTTGCTTATGCACACATTTTTCTTCAGCAATCGTGTCAGGAAGGTGTGCATCCTGGAATGCCAATTTAATAGAACAACGTGTTCTTACATTGAGTAAGTGCTTGAGTGGAGGCCCAATGTCCATCTGCTGCCTTAGTACTAAACCTATAAACATATGCACATAGATCTGTTTTCCTATACTCTTATATAAATATACTTACATATGTACATTCCAGTCTTTAGCCCTCTATACCCTTTGTCACCTAATTCTTTCCTCTATTTCCTTTACTTTCCTCTTGTCCCACTATCATGCTCAGCCTTCATTTGGGTTTCAGTAATTTCTCTCGGTTACCTTGCCCTTGCTGAATCCCTACCAGGCCGCTTACATTCTCCTTGCTGCTGATTTTGGATCACTTATTGCTCCCCTGTCCCTGGGTTGGTCAACGCCACCTCCTTACCCTCTCTTCCCACTCATGTGTCCTCCCGGAACCATTGGTCCCATTGTTTTCTCCTCCAGATTATTCATCAATTCTATCTTATCTAGATATATCTGTAGAGATAATAATATGCACCCCAAATCAAGTCATAGCAAGATAGGTGATGAGTGAGAACACAGTGATGACAACAAAAAAGGAAACCAATTACCCATAGAAGAATAAATTAATTAAAAGGAAAAAATTTTAAAAGAAAGAAAAACTTGTAAATAGATCAAGGTCTGATTTTTGATCTCTAGGCGTGTCCTTCAGTCAGGTCTAATGTGGTGCCATGCTTTGGCCTCAGAGTCTGTCCTTTGTACTCCCTCCGGGGCTCCCTGCTCTGCTCCCATGGTTGCTCTGCTGCACGCTTTTAGTGGTTTGCCTCGGTGTCACAGAGTCAGTCTGGGCCAGTCCCGACACTGAGTCTCCAGTGTTGTCCCCCTTAGGGCCCTGGCCCATCAAGGGATGGCCGGCGTGGCTCATAGTGGGATCAACCTTATTGTCCACTGTGTCCATTGGCTGTTCAGTGCAGGGAGATCGTCCTCCAGGCCTGATGGGCCAGGATGTGCTCCACTCTCTCTTCCTCCCCCTTCATTTGCTCCCATTTGCTCTGATCAGACATGCCCCTCTCCCCCAGTTACAGCTTTAGTGCCTTCTTCTCAAGTACATTCTTCTGGGGTGTGGGCAGTTGTCCACGTAGCTGGTATGGGGGCCGAGCCCTCAGGCCCCCCTATTTCATTTTTATACTTGTGGAAATCTAATTTTTCCAGCATCATTTATTGACGAGACCTTTTCCATCAAATGGAAACAAACCAGTGTAGGTTGATGTCTAGACTAAATTCTGTTACATTGATCTATGTGTATATTGCTATACCACTCTCGAGCTGGCTTGATTACTATAGCTATCTGTGTTGTACCATCAAGAACTGGGAGTCCTCCTGCTTTGTTCTTCTCTTGCAGCATTGTTTGAGCTATTCCAGGTTTTGATAATGCTTAGTTTACTTCACGGTAGCGCGGTAACTGTCTCTTCTGAAACCAACAATTGAATTGGGTCTTACAAGTTTCTTTGCAAATTGATTATTTGAAATTCCAAAGCTCTTACTGAAAAAAATACTGTTTTATTTATTTTTGTACCTTCTATGGCTGGTGTGTTTATACTACATACATGTATTTAGATATACTTTTTGAATTCGTGATTTAGATAACCACATTAACCCAGAGAATCCTTATTGACACATAGTATGCCTGGTTTCTTACAGAGGAGTGAATGCATAGAAGTTTGGTTTGAGGCTATATTTAAGTAGACAGGTAAGAGGTTATCTATATTTAGATAAGAGTTTGTGGTAAGATTTTTTTACTTCAGAATTCTATAAAGTAATAGAAAACCATATATATTTGCAAATAACATGGTTGTGTGAGTGAAACCAGTAAATTAATGTAATTAGAAGGTGTCAGTGTTGTTTGGTGGTTAAAGCAGATAGGGTTTGAATCCTGTCTCTGGCACCATCTTGTCACTAACTGGGAAGTGGAAGAATGAAGTTAGTACACATCTAGGACAGGAACTGTCTAGTCACTGGAACCAGCTGATCCAGAGTCCTGTGGTGTTTGAAGAACAGCAAAGAGACTGGTGGCCAGAGTAGAAAACAAGGGAAAAATTAAGAGATGCGATCCCAGAGACAGCAAGGGGTCAGGTGAGGGGAGCGTAGTAGGTCACTGGGAGGACTTGGACTTTTTGCTTTGAGGGAAAGGGTAAGCATTTGGAGAGTTTTGAGCAAAGACACAATAACAAGATCTGATTTATATTACTGCTTGCATTGGGGTGATTGGGCTCACGTTGTTTGTATTGTAAATATATTTTGAATTTATATATAAAGCACAGTATACATTGCTTCTGAGAATCACACTGTTGGTTAAAGAAAAGTCCAGCACACATAGGTGGCTGTTGAAAGAATTATACTCTAAGAAAGCTCCAAAATCCCTGGGGGGCAGGGGGTGGGCAGTAGCCTACTATAGGCTTGCCCAAACTTGCTTCTTGGTATCATCACCCTATGCTCTCTTCTTGTGCCATCCCTGTTCCAGCTCCACTAGGCTAGTGGAAGTTTGATCTCCCAACTGCCCTCTATCTCACAGGTAAATTAATGGTGAGTCAGTGATAGCATTCTCAAATATACTGCTTTTTCATGTGGGAGACCTAGGTTCAGGCACATCTGCAATCTACATAATGTCTCTCACTGTACGTTTATGTGTTTCTATGATGCTGATTGAATTTTAAGCAGAGTTTATAGATTGAGACTAGAGAGAAAGGCCTGGTGATCTGCTTCCAAAAATCCGCCAGTGAAAACCCTGTATAAATCACAATGCTTGCTCGATCTTGTATGCCAAGTTGCCATGTGTTGGGGTCAACCCAATGTCATCTGAACATTGCCATCACCTGTAAGATATTACACGGTTTCTAGGCGCTAAACAGAATGCGGTATTCTCTTATGCTTGTCTACCATTGGCTGAGGACAGAGTGTCCGGTGAGCTTGAATGTGTGTGTATTGATAACTTTTAACTTCCCTGTGCTCCAGACTTCAGGTTTATTTGTTTTCTTTCAAATGGACACCTTCACATTTTTCTAGGCATCAGAGTCTGTATGATCTTTGAGTCTTTTCCAAATTAAATGGGAGAAATCTGTAATGGTCAATATATAATAACTGTATATTATATTAGAATTAGTGATAATAATTGCTGTTTAATGGATTCTTACTATAGGCTAAGAACTAAGTGCTTTATATAGAAATTGCATTAGATTATGGGGTGTTTGGGGAAGCGGTGGCGGGGTAAAGGGAGAATGATTTTCTTATAAGGAACAGCTTCCAAACTTGTTTCCCTTCTATCTTTCCTCTAAATAGCTTATGATACGTTTATATGATTAAGAAACATTTAATTAGAATTTGATAGCTTTTAGGAAATATATTTACTGACACCACATTTTTATTTGTAGGAGCTGACTAAGGCTTTGGAACAGAAACCAGATGATGCACAGTATTATTGTCAAAGAGCCTATTGTCACATTCTTCTCGGGAATTACTATGGTAACTTTCCTTATAAAAGTATATTGTCTCCTTTTGAGTTAATTATAAGTTTTGTCCACGAAAATAACTCATTGAAATACATATTATCTTGGAAGATTTTTAACATAGTCTTTCATTTCAAGGTGAAGTACCTGAAATGTGATCAAAACATTGTTGAGCAACACCATTTAAATTTTGACTATTCTTCCTTTAGCAGGTGGAAACTTTATCCAGAGGTTATTCGTGGTGATGGGGTGTGCTAATAAAGAAGAGCAATGCATCTAACACTCACTGTGTTAAAGAATATTTAAGTGGAAAGCTCTTACTTGTTTTTTATATAGACTGTTTCTATATTCTTTTGTTTGTTTCTGTATTCTTTATGTAACTTTAAAAAATGACTCTGAATAAGGAAGCTTGCCAGGGAGAAGTTAAACTCCTTCAATCAAATGATATTAATGGTGTTAATGTAGAAATGAAATGTACTTTGTGAGTGGAGTTTTGGTCATTGACAGAAGAGTACTTACAAGGAAGTTACATACTAATTAAGAGGAAGAATTGTAACTTTTGATGGCAATATTTATTTGGATTATGTCTTGGGTTTTCCTAATTTAAAACCAGTTGACCTCTCCACCTTTTTGAAAACTCAGAAATCTAAGAATGATTCAAATTTTGACACAATATTTGGTAGTGTATGTAAGTAAATGATATAAAGATACTCCTTTCCTTCTTCACACAGATGCTGTTGCTGATGCAAAGAAATCTCTCACACTTAATCCAAATAATTCTACTGCTATGCTGAGGAAAGGGTATGCAGTAGCCACTTTTCTTGTTGGGCCTGGGTTATAGAAAGAAGGCACTAAAAAAAACAAAACAAAAAAAAAGTAGGCACTTAAGTTGTTGAGTAAACTCATTATAAACCTTGTATAAATAATAAAATTCTATATTGATACTTTTAATAGTTCGGATATTTTAAATATTGTCTAGTAACAACAATATGTGATAGGTGGCCTGTTAGTGTTTTAAAATGATGGAGTAATTTCAAGGTAGAGGTAAAACTGATGGATTTTAAGTTCCCTTTTTTGTCTATCATTTGGTATTTAAGGCATTTGATTAGAGAATATTCTTTAACCAAAATGAATAAAAAGCAAAAACAAATGTATTACTTGGATTCATAGCCACTCATAGGACAGTGTAGAAATGCTCTGTAGGGTGTCTGAGGTTCCATAGCATGTCCAAGGATGTAAATCTCCATAGGAACAGATAGCTTTTTCCTCCCATGGAGTGGGATTTTGAACCGCCGGTCTTGCAGATAGCAACCCAAATCTTAACCTACTGTGCCACCAGGGCTGCTTCCAAACTAGATAAGCTATATTTAATGATAGAATACCCTGTAAGTATACTTCATAGGCCAGTTGATGTCTTGATAGTGTGACATTATTCCTTAAGAAACTTCCTTAATTTTAAGTATTTGGAATAAATAAATATATACAATCATAGTCAAGAAATTCCTTCTGACATGAGTTCCATAGAATTCTAATGGAAAATAGTACTAGATATACAGCACTGTATTTTAGACAATTTTTTGGTTTGTTAGCATATACTTTGAAAGACAAATTCTCATAACAGTAGAGACTATTAGGATTTTTGTTGTTGTTTTAGAAAGAATGCTAGTTTCCATGATCTTATGTATGTTTGATATTTGTTTTTAATATCTCATGCCAGGATCTGTGACTACCATGAAAAAAATTATGCTGCTGCTATCGAGTCCTTCACAGAAGGTCTGAAATTAGATAGTAAGTATCAGAATTATACTTTTTCCCTTTTTATTTTGTTGTTGAGGATATACACAGCAGACGGAGCGACTCAACAGTTTCTACAGGTACAGCTTAGTGACAGTGATTACCTGTTCGACTTCCGTAACACAAGCTTACTGCCTCCTCAGGCTCTTAGCTAATCTCTTGAGTTGATGTTATCAGTTCCATCTCATCTCAAACTCAAACTCACTGCTATATAGTGGACTCAAGACTCTTCGCAACTTTATAGGACAGAGTAGAACTGCCTCTTTGGGATTCTGAAACGTGGGATCTGTCAGGAGTAGACAACTTCATCTTTCTCAGTTAGTGGGTTTGAAGTGCTAACCTCATGGTTAGCAACTCGATGTGTAACCCGCTCTGCCACCAGAGCTCCTTATTTGATTCTGAGAGCATAATGCTCAAAGCAGGCTGCTGCTTTTTCTTTCTTCCTTTCTTTTTTTTAACAAGTTAAGCTAAACTATTGTTCGGTTGTGGAATATTTTTGGTGTAAGGCTTGAAGGCTACTCCAGGGCAATTGTTTCAGAGCTTATCCACCCTTCATCTACCCGTCATGACTCCAAAGACTTTAGAGTCCATGAGAATTTGAAATTCTGTCTCGCATTTCCTTCTTTTGGTCAGGATAATCTGTGGAATGTGATCAAACTGTGAGGTAGTAGCAGCTGGTGTACCATCCAGTTCTTTTGGTCTCCTGGCAAAGGAGGCAAGTATTCATGCGGCAATTGGCTACACATTCTATGCCCTCCCCCTAGTCTTGGCTCTCCTGCTTGTGTGCCAGGTGAGTACACACTGTGTGCCTTGGATGGCCCTTGCCAGGAGTTCAGGCCTCAGGTACTCTGCAACAAACTAGGAGGCATCGAAGAACCACTAAATATGGTATAAAACCATGAAACCGTGACCCTAAACCTTCAAACCAAGAAATAAAGTTCTATGTTTGCTTATACACAGCGGCCTCTGCAGCTGCTGTTACTTTTCTTTTCACAGCATTGTGGGATCTGTCACACAACCGCTGTCACGTCAGGCTTTTGCAGGTTTACAGCTTACTGATGGCATTTATAATAACTGTACACTTAGGCTGTGTGATTTTTTTCATCACAGTGAACTCTTTTTCCCATCTCCTCACGCCTCTGGTAACTGGTAATAAACTTGATTTTCTAAGTGAGGTCATGCAATATTTGTCCTTTTGTGATTGAGATAATTTCACTCAGGATAATGTTTCCAAGCTCCATCTGGCCTGAATCATGTTTCAAGACCTCATTTGTCCTATTCATTAATAATCTTGTGTTTGTGTAGCACTTTTTGTTTACCTATGCACAGGAGATCTTAAATGCTGTAGTGAATTTTGTTAGTGTATTCGTGTAATGTTAGTTGCAGAAACCCAGCACCTTTTTTTGCTGCCTCATGACATTTCCTGTTTAATTTTGCAGAATTTTGAATTCACTTAAAATTGATTGAATTGGTCGTCCTTCAGCATTTAAATTACATAGAAGCATTAAATCAGGTGGCTTGAACTCTGCGGTGTCTTGTCTTTATAAATCAGAAGTGATTTATAAACCATAAACATTTCAAATATTCAGTGTGTTCCCTCTGCTTAGTCTGGTTTTATTTTTTTTAATGAAAACATAAGCATTTAAGTTGTTCTCTTATTCTGAATTCTGTTCATTTTAACTTATCAGATGCTGAGATGGAAAATCTTATACCAGTCTCTCATGGAGAAGTGAATTGTAAATTTGGGTAAAGTGATAGAGAGAAACATGGAGTTTTGAGAGTAATACTAGTTTTTAATATTATCTTTTTGAGAAGAATATGTGTTAATTATAGTGGTGTGGATATCTAGGCACATGTGTTGAAATAATTGTGAAAGCCAAGACTTCAGAAATCTGTGCAAGATAATAACATTCATAGTTTGTGAATCTCAGAAAATTATGGGCCAGATGATCTGACGTGCATCCTATCACTATCTTTATCCTGTGGTAGAGTGTTATTTCTACAACAGCGTTTCTTCACTCGGGATGATTCCTCTTCCCCGGGGACATTTGACAGTGTCTGGAAAGAGGATTGATGATCAAGACGCGGTAGAGGGTTATCTCTTGACGTCTGGTGAATAGGGGACAGCAATGTTAATGTACATCCCACAGGGCGGGCCTACCACAAGAACTCGGTTACACAAAGTCAGATGTGCTGCATTGAGAAAGTTGCTCTGAAATATTATATATTTAGTTCCTTTTTTTGTCCTTTAATGCTTTGAATGTTTGCTTCTTCTGCCTATTGATGCAAGAAAAGACTTATGGTCCAGATCTGCAAATGGAAACTACAAATGAAGACTGCTGCAGCTGGGCAGTAGGACTCGGTGATCACACGCTTGCTGTATGAATGATGTTCGTCCGCACTTAGCCAACCGCATCATAGTCTTACCACATTCTCAGTCTGCTTATTTCACACCTCGATACTTACTTGAAAACCTTAAGGAGAAATGAATTATTCGGTTCAGTCTTTATCTAAGGAACCCTAGTGGTGGTGTGCTTTCAAGTTGGGCTGCAATCCACAGGGTCAGCAGTTTGAAACCACCAGCTGGTGTGCACGAGAAAGAGTTTTATACTCCTGTAGTGAGTTAGAGTCTCAAACTCCCAGGGGCAGTTCTGACCTGTCTTATAGGGTCAATACGAGTCAGCATTGACTGGGAGGCAATGAATGTTGTTATTGTTGTGCTTTATCGCAACAAAGTTCTTTAATATTGTCATGCCATGCTATTGACTTTTCTCCCAGACTTTATACGTGGCATTCAGAAGACATTTTCTACATCTTGGGTAAAATTGCTATTGAGGATATTTAATTAAAATGCAATTTTATCTTTAGCTCCTGGAGAAATTTTTATTAAACTGTTAGGCTTTTACTCTGATTCCAAACTCAAACTCAGTGCCATCAAGTCAATTCCAACTGATAGTGACCCTGTTGGACGGCCCCTGTGGGTTTCCAAGAGTGTAACTGTTCGAGCGCAAAGTCTCTCTCTCCCTCCGAGTGGCTGGGGCTGTGAACTGCTGACCTAGCCCAACGCACAACCACGGTGCCACCAGAGTGCCCGTCAGTTATTAGGGTCAAACGTTGGTAACTTAAAATATTCCTATGTAAGGAAATGGGATTTGATTTACTGTTCAATTTGAATGGTTTAATAGGTTACTCATGTCTTCAGTTTTGATATACTAGCTTCTTAAAACAAATATAGCTTATATTCTGCATCACAAATTCTGCATATGTGTGCAGACTTTTGTTTAATTCCTTTTACAAATTAGGACTTTTTTTTAGATCAGGAAATTTTAAGAAAAATTTATTCCTTTTCATTTTTTAGTTGAATCTTGCAGTTAGCTTGAATTAGTAAGCTTTTATTTAGTGTGCTTTTAATAATCTTCCTTTTCTTTGAAAGACTTTATTGGTGTTTGCTTTTCCATTCCTACACAGTTTGACTTGTAGTGTTGATTGCATGCAGTCCTCGCGATGTAGGAGCACCCTTCCCACTTGCTCCTGTGTTGACTGTTTCTATCCATCCCTCTTTCTTCTCCCTTTTGGCCTTCTGGCTTTATTTTTGGCAAATGCTGCCCTCTTGATCTTGTGTGTTTGGTTCTGACATGCCTCTTGCCTCCTTGATGGTTACTGTTCACCTTCTAGGCCTGTGTCACTGAAACTTGAGCTCCAGGGACGAGTTCTCGAATCCTTTTTCTTCATGCCTATATCGTAGTAGCCACATTGACTGGTTAGATATAATCACTGTTCTTGTCAAGTTTTGTGTACATGTTTACATTGCTATCAGTACATACATAGTTCTTCATCTATAATCTCTTCTACCGTGTAACAAGGAGATAGCGGGTACACAAAACTCCATGAAGTAGAATGTGTTAGTAGAAAAAGTATGCTAGCATTCACGCCACTGAGGGCACAGAGGAAGTAGCTGTATTGGAGAGAAAACCGAGGTAGCGAGTGGCTTGTGGAGCCCAGCCTCACTGCCACTTGCCCGATCTCCATGCCATCCTCCTGAGGGCACACTGGTAAGGAAGCTCCTTTAAGAACAGGGGTAGCCCCCAGCGGTTGTCAGCGGTCCAGGCTAACCCAATGCCTGGGACAGTGTTACACTTTTGGAATAGGAAGCGCTGCCCAGGGAGGTCTGGCTCCATCACTGTTTTAGAGTTGTGGTCGCATAACCTCTGGCAGCATTTTGCACCTTCGAGAGTGGAGCAACTCCTCCTGGGGTCCTAGTCTGGACGCAAACATAAAAAAACCAGGGGTAGGGAAAATGTAGATTCTGTGCATCTGGTACCCACTAAAGTTGACTGTAGCTTATTTTTTTTTAACTCGTGAAATTTTACATAACAAAACATACCCCATCTCAACAATTTCTACATGTGAAATTCCATGATAATGATTATATTCTTTCATATATTTGACTACTCTTTATATCTTTTTCCAAAATATTTCACCACCGTGGCCATAAACTCGGGCTTGTAAGGCCCCCCCCATAAGGAAAGACTCTTGACTCTGCCCTCACACTCCTGCTACCCTGTAGTGGTCTTTGTTTTCTACATAATTGCTTTGCTTTCTATGCCCTGTGGTGACTGACTGATTTTACTCCACATGTTTTCAAGATTTCACCCCTGTGGTGGCATGTGTCAGAATTTCACTTGTCTTCATGACTAACGGGCGCACCCCTTTGTGTGCATGTGTACACTAGGTTTTCCTACCTGCGGTGGACATTGCCGATTTTCTCCATCATGAAAAGTAACACAGTGCACGTTGGGGGACAGTGCTGGTTTGTGTCTTGGTTTGTTTCGCCTCAGTGTGTACCTAGGATGGGATTGCTCAGTATATGGTTGTTCTGTGTAAAGCTTTTTAAGGAACCACCCACATTGTGTTTCATAATGACTGCACCATTTTGCATTCCTACCAGCAGTGGATGAGAATCCCAGCCTGTCTGTCATTTCACCAATGCTGCTGTTTTCCTAGTTTTTTAAATCACTGTCATCCCATTGGGGGTGAGGTACAGTATCTTGTTTTGATGTTCCTCTCCCTAATGTCCAATGAAAGGATGGTGGCAGTTGCTAACCGAAAAGGTGGTGGCTTGAACTCTGTGGTGTCTTGGTGGGAGGGAGATTGGCAGTGTCCTTCTATAAAGATTAGAACCTTGCCAACTCCATTGGGGGCATTTGCACACACTCCTATAGGATTGCCGCGAGTTGTAATTGATGAGATGCTAGTGGGTTTTGAGTAATGGCTAATTATGTGGAGCATCTTTCCAGGTGCTTGTTGACCATTTGCTTATACTCATTAGTGAACTGTCTATTCAGTCTTTCATGAATTTTTTGAGCTGTTTGCCTTTTTGTTACTGAATTTTAGAAGTTTTAAAGATATAATTTGGACATTGTACCTTCATAGGATAATTTGATTCCTGTAAATGTGCTCTCATTTCCTAGTCTACCTTCACCATTTTTGATAGTCTTTTGATAAAGAAAAATATTTAACTTTAATGAGGTCTTTATGCTGCCTTTACTTTTGCCATTTTAAATCCACCTTTAGAATCCAGGTTCTGTAGCCACCCCCCCTATACTTTTTTCTAACAATTGTGTGGTTTTATTTATCACATTTAGGCCCTTGATCCGTTTTTTGAGTTGGTTTTTGTATGTGGTGTTGGGCTTAGAGCCTGATGCATTCTTCTGCATGTGCTGCCTAGTTTTCCCAGAACCACTTGTTGACGGACTCTTCCTCCCTATTGGATGGATTTGACATCCTTGTAGAAAACCAGTTGACTGTGAGGTGTCTAAAGAGCATTGGTGGTGCAGTGATTACCTGTTGGGCTAACTGCAAGGTCAGCAGTTAGAGCCCGCCGTTAGAGGAAGGTGAGGCTTACTGAGCCTATGGAAATTTGCAACCTTAAGCCCAACGGAGCATTTCTACTGTGTTCTGTAGGGTTGCTATGAGTTGGATCCAACTAGATGGCAGTGGGTTTGGTCATTTTGGTTTATCGATGTATGGGCTCTCAGTTTTACTCTATTGGTCTATATGGCTATTGTATCAGTGCCCACTTATTTTATTTACTTTGGTTTTATGGTATGTTTTGAAATCAGGAAGTGAGAATTCTGCTTTATACTACTACTTCAAGGTTGCTTCAGCTATTCAGAGTCCCTTGCTCCTCCAGATACATTTGAGGGTTGGCTTTTCTATATCTATAAAAACAAAAATCTTCTTTTAAGAAATTGAAATTCTCCATGATGAACAACTAAATACTTTGTTTCACTGTAACATTAGAGTTGATGTAAGCTCTGTGAGTACAGTTCTCTCTCCCGAATCCTCAGTGCCTAGGATAGGACAGTGTTTAACAATAATAAGGACTCAATATAGATTGTTGAATGAATGTGTTATGTTACACAGATGTAATTTAAATTTTATGCTTTCTAGATGCAAATGATGATTTCATTGTCTGGATTAAAAGGTGTCAAGAAGCTCAGAAAGGTGTGTATATAAGTTTCCCAGGGGTGTGAGGGGTGACACTGGGAGGGTAGAGGGAGGGTGGGTTGGAAAGAGGGAACCGATTACAAGGATCTACATGTGACCTCCTCCCTGGGAGATGGACGGACAACAGAAAAGGGGGTGAAGGGAGACGTGGGACAGGACAAGATATGACGAAGTAATTTATAAATTATCAAGGGCTCATGAGGGAGGGGGGAGCGGGGAGGGAGGGGGGGAAAATGAGGACCTGATGCAAAGGGCTTACTTACGTGGAGAGCAAATGCTTTGACATTGATGAGGGCAAAGAATGTACAGATGTGTTTTACACAATTGATGTATGTATGGATTGTGATGAGAGTTGTATGAGTCCCTAATAAAATGTTAAAAAAAATAAATTTCCCATGGTACTTGAATTTGAAAAGAAAACTTTAAAAATTATTTAGTTAGAACTAATATATATTTAACTGTTACATAGGATTAAATAATACATGTCCCCATAGATTATATACTCAGTGTTTTTTGTGTGTGTGTGCCTAATTTATAATGTTAAAAACATTTGGATAGACTTACTTTGTAATTCTATCATGGTATAAAAGGTAAGAAATTCCTAAAGAATCTCGAATGCTTCTGGGATGAAAACATAAACTACCTTCTTTTATTTGAATGACCTTCTTAGTGTTTGTAGCATGGAAATTGGTGTATATAACTTTACATGTAAACATACTGAAATCTAAAAATGTGCTTTTTAATGTTAACAGGATCAGAATCTGAAGTGGTAAGTCTAATTTTTGCCATTTTAGTTTTTACTAATTATGTTTAAATTCAAGTGCTGAGTATAATCGAGACTGAATTCAGAGTAAAATATGTCTCAAGTAAATATTAAGCAGTCCCATTTAAATACCTATTCTTTTGTAAGTGAAATAAGTTGCGTGTACGTAATAAACATAGTCAAGAACGTTATCAGGCTATTTTAGTAAATTTGATGTGGTGCACAAGTTGGTTTGGAATGTTTTGTTATGATCAGGATGATCGTTTCTTATCTTCTCTGTGTTAGAAAATCATCATTTTAATTTAGGTTAAACAGTTAATGAGGGGGCTTCAAAAATTTTGTGAAAAAATAGAATTAATAGATAAGAGTTTTCTCACAAATTTCGTGAAGACCCTGCATACTTTTCTTTGAAGCAATTGTTATGAGTTTTTTTTAAAATAGCTTCTATCAAAAAATGGTTACCTAAAATTGGGAAATATCTATGTCTAATTCAGCATGTTATTTTTTTACATAAAGATCTTCAATTTTTTTTAGTTATTAAAAACTGGTTGTGTGGAGGGATGTAGGCTTTTTTTCTTTTTGAACAAACTCAGATTTACATTTTAAATACACTAGTATTTTATAGCTAATATATATATTTTTTAACTATGATGCTTTGTATACGTAGTCAAGAAATAAAATGGCTAGGAGGCAGGAGACAGATGTGGTCCTGACTTTATGGACAGGTACTTAATCCTTTTGAATTTCTGTCCTCATTTCTTAAAGAAGGTTAACATCTCTGTACATTATACATTGTGACATTGAAAGTCAATTACTCCCTGATCTTTCTTCATGTGTCAACTGGGACTTACATAGCTCATCTGCTCCTGGCTGGCTGTTGAGAAGCAGGGCTTTATCAGGAAGGCGCCATGGAAATGTGCTGGAGTGTTTTAGAGTAGTGTATGATATACTGTTAAGCCTGAATGTTGCATCAAACATATTCTTAAAATGTTTTTTCAATGTTACTATGATTTTTAGATTAGACACTTACTGAATCCTACACTGGACATTTTGCATGACTAATCTTTCCTACTACCTTAGAATGTTTTCTATATATGTTCTTTTCGAAGAAAAATGTAGAAAATGAAAAGAGTGTAAACTGGAAAGTGCTGAGTATTGCTATTTTGAGAAGATGGTTCTCTTCTAGTCGTTAGAGAGGTCACGCGTTGTCTGTGTAGGAGGCTTCCGGTGGACTCCCACAGTCCACGGGAACGCTTCGTTGTAATTGCTGCTGCGGGGCGGGTAAATCATAAATGCATGTCATGTAGCACACAAGTATGAAACTGACATGTGCATTTTTTTCATTCAAACTGCCTAAATTGGACTATATTCCAGACAACTCATCAGCCAAAAATCAAGTGAGTATTAATTTTTCATTCAATTATACATGATTAAATACCTGAGGTGAAAATAAAAACCCCTGTAGTTTAATATAGGAGCCCTGGTGGCATAGTGGGTTGGTTACACATTTGGTCTGCTAACTGGATGGTCAACAGTTCAAACCCCCCAGCCACTCCCTGGGAGAAAGATGAGACGGCCTGCGTCCTTAAAGATTGAGAGCTAGGGAAGAACCCTAGGGAGCAAAGCAGTTCTACCCAGTCCTATTTGCTTTGACCCGAATTGACCCAACAGTGGTGGGTTCATAGTTTGAATACTGAGCAGCTCTATACCACTTTGTTTCTTAAAATGTTGTTATAGCCCTTATCAAAAACAAGTTCCAAGACTTTTCTCTAATTAGTGTTGTATCACTTAGTTCCATTCGACATAAGCTCCCTCATTTATTAAACGGATGTTATTGCATAGTTAAATAAGTTGGAAATGTAACCAAAGGAGCTCAGGTTGCGCAGTGGTTGAAAGTGTTCATCTGATAACCAAAAGGTTAGCTGTTCAAACCTAGGCCGGCTGCTTTAGGAGAAAGGTAAGGCAGTCTGCTTCTGTAAAGATCTATAGCCTTGGAAACTTATGCGAGGCAGGTCTACTTTGTTCTACAGGGTCTCTGTGAGTCAGAACCACATCCATGGGAGTGGGTTTGGTTCATGAAAGCTAGCCAATGTTCATGCCTTTACTATCTCTAATTTTTTATAGAAATATTGTGTATGAGTTGAAAGCAATTATTGTTGAGGGCAAACACTCATAATCGAGAAGCATCTAGCAAATAGTTGGACTTTTAAAATATTTCACTAACCATGTGTCCAAGCTATAACCTTAGGATTGTAAAAGGAAAAAACATAAGGTCCTGAGCTGGAGCTTTTGCATCTTCAGTGAGTCTCAAAGGGAGACTGAGACTTTTTATTTTGTTTCTTTAATTAAGGAGCTTTTTGACATACTCGTCTAAGTAACTGAAAGTGTTAAAACGCTTGTTCATTTTAGTATTGGGGCGGTGTATGATGTCACTCAGGTTATAGTAGACAAAATTTGACCTGTTTGGTGGAAGTGCATGTAAAAACTGAATCATAATTCTGGTATTTGGAGCACAAAATAACCCAGTTTTGTTGACTAAACGTGTTGTGTACTTGTGTTTGGCACTGGGACTGCAGTAGTGGTGAGACTCAGTTCTCCCCGAGGAACAGACTGAACCCAACTAGCCTCACCGCCACTGAGTTGCTTCTGACTCAGCAAACTGAGAGGAAAGTAGACCTGCCTCATGGGTTTCTGAGACTAACTTGTCCCTCGGTGCTCGTGGAGGGTTCCAACTGTTGACTTGGAGGTTAGTAGCCCAACGTGTAACCCACTGTGCCACCAGAGTTGAGCATAAAGTCTAGTCTAATTTGAAAATGAGAGCCCTTTCAGGGAGGAAAGTACTCAGCTAGATTCTCTGAATAATCTAAGCTTTCCTCCCACCTTGAGATTGCAGGAAGGTGTGTCTACATAGAGAGGTATCCTTTGAAATAGCCAGTGTTTTAATTGGCGCTCTTTTTGCCTCTGTTACCTTTGTGTGGTGCTCTTCACACCCAACTTGATTTAGAGAAGGAGTCCTGGTAGTGCTGTCAGGTCTACTGCTAACCTCAAGGATGTTGGTTCATACCCACTAGCTTCCCCGAGGGAGAAAGATCAAGCTATCTTCTCCTGTAAAGATTTATAGCCTTGGAAACTCTAGGTAATATTGCTGTGAGTTGAAATTGAGCTTGATGGCGGTGAGTTTTGAACTTAGGTAAGAGAACTTGGTGTGTAGGGTCCAGTGTTTACTACCACTGATTGGCTCTGGGACTCAGCTTCCCCTTTCTGAGCTTGCTCTCTCATCTGTAAAATCGGGATAGTAGTGTTAACCTTACCTTGATATTAGGTTGAAATGAGAGTGTAAAAAACCACAGTAACTGTTCATTGTGTAGAATAAATTTTGCTTTTAGTATTAGCTTAAGCACCAATCCAAGCTCACTGCCATTAAGATGATTCCAGCTCATAGTGACTCTGTAGGACTCTGTTGTTTTCACGAGTATTTTCTGTTTTACCTCTTAGGGTTTTGATATCCATTGCAGTGGCTACAGAGAACCCACAGACAAATTCATGATTAAAGAGTTTATTAAGGGATCTAACAGATTAAAACACCATTGAGAAATAGTCAAGGTAGCTATTTATGAGGACATCTTAACAAAGTTCTTTCACGTGTGTCTGTTAGTCAATGCCCAAGGTGCATATAACTTGGCTGGAAGCTTCAACCTGAACTCACTCAGCTCAGGGTCCCTGAATTAAATGCCCATAGGTGCTCCACTGCCATGGGTCAGCAAACCCAGCTTCTCAGTTAAGTGCCCAGAGGCGCCCCATTCTCCAAGTCAAGCCTCCTGCACAAAAGCACTTTACTTGCTCTGTGGGTTGAGACGTCCACCTGCTAGTTTAGTGGCTCCATTAGTGTAGGCCACAGAACATTGGTTATGTATGATTGTTTCTGAGAATGAACGGCTAGCTGCCTTACCGTTTTGTTCCTCAGAGTGGAGCTCTTGTTTATCGGAACAGCTGTTTTAATGTCTTCCTCCTCCTGTTTCCATAGGTACGACTGGTATCAAACAGAATCTCAAGTAATCATCACACTTATGATAAAAAATGCTCAGAAGAATGCTGTAAATGTGGAATTTTCAGAGAAAGAGGTCAGTGTGTAGTATAGATTTTGAATGGTATTTTTGGATGTTGAGATTAAATACTATTTGGAGGTATAGGATTACCTATAACAGTCTATAGCTGTATGTCATTCGTCTTGAGAGCACGTGGACATGCTGAAGGAAATCAGAAGCCTTGTTTTTCGTTTGGAATCATTTTAAGTTTGGAGATCAGAATAGATGCTGTAGGTGCAGCTAGGCGTCCCGGTAGTGCGCTTTGGGTTAAGTGTTGGACTACTCACCACAAGGTCAGCAGTTCACACTGCCAGCCGCTCCACAGGAGAAAGTGAGGCTGCTTGCTCCTCTAAAGATTTACAGCCTCAGCAACTCTAAATAGGGTAACTTGGAGTTGGAATTGATGTAAAAACAAGTTTTTTTCGCCCTGTAAGTATAGTTGCATGTCATCATTTTCTGTAAAATATGTGGGCCTATGATTTTTGTTTTGTGATAATTATTTCATAATTCATTTACTATTGAGTATGACTTTTAGTAGCTTCATTAGTGTTTATCATCAGATCTTATGATAGTTGCTTAAGATAATATATTTTTTTAAAAGATAGCATATAGTATTGCCACATGAATAGCTATGTATGGTATTGTTTTGTTCTTTTGGAGAGTTTCTTTGAGATTTAAGCCCCAAATAAGTGTTTTGTGTAATGATTTCTCTTCCACTTTTTGTTATAAAAGTCTGTGTGAAAGATACCAAATGGAAAATAGAAATTCTTTGAGGTTCTCATTTTAAATCTGAAATGCTCATCTACAGTATTTCAACTGTGCTCTGATAGTATTGAAAGTCTATGCAGTCATCCCTTCATTTTGAAAATATGCTTTATATCACTTTGCTTTTATCTGTTTTCAGTAACTGAATGAAATATGGAGAGGATTTTGCTTTTACAAAAATTGAGACTAGTATTCAGCTCGTATTAGTTTGGCAGCACCCCAAGCAGTACATGCGCGTGGTTGCCGCCGAGCTCCTTCTCCGGGAACTGTACTGAGCAGCTCTGCGTCACACTACCACCACATTGAGCGGTCCTTGCACACATCTGTATTAGTGTTAGTTTAGGTTTCGTGTGTTATTTGATTGACTTGGTAGGTTAGTTTGGGTTTGGCAAAGCTCATAAATTGTACCCATGTAAATTTCTATTGCTCCTTTGCTTTATGCCATTTTGGTTCCATAAGAACACACTTACTTAATTTTGTTATTTAGTGATTTATTGTGTGTATGTGTGTGTACAATTCATTTCTTTATTTTTAGAGTTTTGAAACCTAATACACATAACAGTAATTTGGTAGCTCAATTATATTAGGAAGAGCTGTACAATCATTACCAACCATAAAAAGAACATTTTCTTTTTTCATGGTTAAATCACTTTTAAAATGAGTTGTGTAATCACAATCAGTTCTAGTGTTCCCTCCTTTCTCCCACATACATTGTTTGCTCCCCAAATCCCCTCACTCTCTCTATCTCTCACCCCACACCACTACATCCCCTATAGACCCTTGTGTCCGTTATTATCTGGATGCGTCACAAACTGGAAACCCAACAAAAACAATAAAAAAACAACAACGGAATATGGAAAGGATAAAATAAAAGTAATAATCTGAAGATAAAAAAATACAAATGCTGAGTAAGAAAGAAAAGGCCATCATCAATAAAATAGCTAGGGAAGAAATTTTTGTCATGGAACATGCAAGAAAGACTTGCACCTAGAACAAATCCCACTTGGGGCTAAGGAGGTCTCCTTGGGTCCAGCATAATCAAGATTACAATGACCTCTCTGATAGTAGAGCTGGTGGACACCCTTGCCTGTGGCTGAGGGGATCGGCCAGCGCTTTACTCTGACGAGCAACTCTGTAGATGGCTTTGGCTGCTACTGTTCTCCAGAGCCTCCCACAAATTGGGTGTTCACAATTTAAGCTCTGATACCTTTCCCTTTGTCATATTCGAATTTTGTTATTATCATCTTTGGATCACACAAGCTGGTGTGCTTCTTCCCTGTGGATTTAGGTAACTCCTCAGTGAGATGGCTATTTGTTTGAATATAAGCCTTTAAGACCCCAGACACTCTTCTCATTGATAGCTGGGTACCATCTGCTTTCTTCATTCTTTGCTGTAGCACCCTTATCTTCCATGATCATTTCATAAAGATGAGTATTGAGCAGAGCCATGTTATTAGAACCAACTGTTCTGAATCCATCTGCTTGTCTATGGGATATGCAGGACTCAGGTTTACTTTGGTGGTCGTAAAAAATCAAAACCACAAACCAACCAGCAAACAAACAAAAAAACAAACTAAAGTTAGGGTATAAAAAAACCATAGAAACAAAAAAGTAAAATATTGTGAATCATCCGCCTGGTGTGTAAGGCAGTTGCAGTGATCACATCATCAAATTTTCGAACGACACATCACTCCAGACACTGGTTATTAGGAGTGTGTGTGAGGCCAGTATAGGAAGACCACTCAATTTAGGATAGCAAGAGAACCCTGTAATTTTATTAAGCTTAAGTATTTTACTTCATTATCTAAATTTACAAAATGAAATTTTATGTTCACTAGTTGTGTGCTTTGGTGAAACTTCCTTCTGGAGAGAATTACAATTGGAAACTGAGACTTCTTCATCCTATACTACCAGAACAGAGCACATTTAAAGTGCTTTCAACAAAGGTAATATGTTTGAAAAAGGTTTTTTTCTTTTTTTCCCTTCAATTATATTTTGATACTACATATTTTTGTTTTTAGGAATATTTTCCTCTGTGTGGTTATAAGCTCAAAAGTAAGTGCGGCTAGGTGCACGGTGGACCCACAGGCTGAACACACGAGGGAAGGCCATAGCACACATAATATGTATGACAGAGGAGATTTGTACATGGGGACTTAATTTTGCTGCCAATACATTCATGAATGTGGTAGAACATGTAGGGGGCAGAGTTAGGAAAACTTGTTAGGCATAGTCAAATACCTTGAGGAGGGAGGAGAATGAGTTGGTGGGCCTGGGAGCTCAGGACCACAGTCTCAGGATGCCTACCTCGGCCAGCATAATCTGGAAAGACAGTGTTTTACATCCTGCTTTAGTGTTTAGGTGAATAACAACTGGCCTCCTAAAGGCTCATGAGCAGTCAGCTAAGGGGCAACGATTGGCCTCTCCTGTCGGGTGGACAGAGGGGTGATGAAAACCAGACACAAGAAACAATTAGTCTGATGGACTAATGAGCCACATGAATGTCAGTCTCCATACCCTGAGACCAGAACTAGATGGGGGGACCAGCAGCTACTACTGCCAACTGCTGTGAAAGGATTACCTTAGAAGGTTGTGGATAGAGTAGGAGAAAAATGTGAAACAAAACTCAGAACTATAAGAAAATCCTTACTCAGATAGAGACCAATAGAACCCCTGAGCCGTTGGCCCTTGGTGTCACCCTTTAGGTTTAGAAATGAACTCAGGCCATGGCTCAGCTTTGCCACACAATAGGTAGATTTTAAAGGTGAACATTAACACTGGGGAGGCAGGAATAATCAAAGGGGGCACCATTTACCCCAGGACAGAGATCAGAAGGGTTAGTAAGACAAGAGGAATAGAAATGGGGAGACAACAGAGGAAGTGGGATGATTGATGTGTGACTATAGAGATTACAATCAATGAGATGAAATAAAATGTGTATGATATATTGAATGAAAATGGATATGCTCTGTAAACTTCCTGTCATTTCATAATCAAAACAATTTTAAAAGAACTGAATTTTTTAGGCATATATCTTTAAGATACAAGTAAATTATAAAAATAAGCACTTTTTACAATTAAAAAATTAATGCAAATATGTAACAAAACATTTCTTATGTCAGCAATCTTTATATATACAGTTCACTTTTACTATGTTCATCAAGGTAACAGTGGTTTTGAATTTTTTGTTTGTTTTGCTTACCGCCAAAGCTCTAGGACAAAGGAATGTACAATTCTACTTAGCCTGAGTGCTGTTTGTGTACTTGTTAAAAGATTAATATATTTTCAGTAAAGAAAATTGTGTGCCTCCTTTAAGATGTGATTCTGATGACATACAAATACTTTTCCCACCCTACCTCAGAGTTTTTAAAGGGCAAATTACAATAAAAAAATTTTTTCATTATAGTTCCGCTGAATTTTGGCTTAGTTTATTATGTGGGAGTAATAATTTAAGTTGCAGCTTAAATATTTTAGATTATAGATTCTTTTATTTTGAAAAGGAAATAGTAAATGTGTAGAATAGGATGATAATTTAGTAAATACCAGTCAAAAGATGTATGTTTAGTTTAATGTACTGGAAATACAGTGAGTTGAAATTTTTTAAATCTGACTTTTGGTTCTTCACCCTTTAAGTTTAAACTAGTGACATTACAGTCAGTGAGATGAAACAATGAGAGTGTAGCTCCCTGTTCCTAGCATCTGTAAAATGAAGGAGGCGAGCTAAGTGCACTCTGAAACCTTTTCAACTGTACAGTTGTGTGATAGTATATGCTGAATGAGGAGCCTTGGTACAGTCAGGCAAGCACAAGAGCAGGGCTTCAAACTCATTAGCTACTCCATAGGAGAAAGGTCTGCTCCCTCAAGGATCTATAGCTCAGAAACACTCAGGATGCTCTGCCTCAGAATTGACTCAGACATAGTAGGCTTGGGTTTAGATGTGGTTTTGGTATATGTTCACATGAGTTAATGATTATGACGTCGTCTTTCTCCCACCAGAGCTGATGGTGGCTTTGAACTGCTGACCTTGTGGCTAGGAACTCTGTGTAATCTGCTATGTATGTCACCAGGACCCTAATAAGTAGATATTTTCCATTATTACACCTCCTCTGAACACATTTTCTATAATACATGATGCTGTTGACTGATGCTGTTGACTGTTGAGTTTGACTCTAAGAACATATGAGTTGTCCTATTACAGAACAGGCCCTGTGTTGGCCTGTGTCAGAAAGAATGGTGATAGGGCTTACAGAGAGAAGAGAGAGTTGGGGCAGGCTGTGGAAAGTAAACTCAGCATTGCTTTTGTTTCCCTTGAGTTAACGGGATCTGCATTTTTCTCATGTGACCCCAACCCTGCCTCTATTAATCAGGTGTAGTGCTGTCAAACAGCTTCCTCCGAGAATGGAATGTGAGAAAAAGAGTAAAATATACTCAACTTGTTCTGTTATAATACCTGTCCGCATAGTATAGAATTTGCTTAATAAAAACAAGAGTAAAATAATTGAGTGCAGTTGGTCAGATATGTTTCTCTCATTAATTTATTAGTGCGTGTCCATTTGAAATCATTTAATTATAAACTGGTTGCGAGAATAAATGATAAATCACTTAAGAATTTGTATGATGGAAGAAGTGTATAATACACATCACTGTGGCTAGAATTTCTGTTGTAAGTCGGCACTTTGTCATACCTTGGTTCTTTATTCTTTTAATCTGAAGAGATCACGTTGCTTCTAACCAACAACTCCTGCTCTGTTCTTACGGTGCCTTTTCTGTGTTGGGTGCCCTTTTCCCTTTTTAGAAATGCTTCGTAGTTGCTTTTCTTTCTTGATTGATAGTTGTTCATGTAGAGTATTTTATGTAAGTCATTCAGGGAAAAGAAGTGTCTTATTTGTGTCCTTCTATGTACCCCAGTTAAAGGTTGCTAAGGAACCATGGTGGCATAGTGGGTAAAGCATTGTGTTGCTAACCACAAGATTCGTGGTTCAAACCAACCTGCCACTCTGAGAGAAAGATGAGGCTTCTTGTTCCCATAAAGATTAACAACTTCAGAAACCCAACAGGGCAGCGCTACTTTATAAGGGTCACTGAGTTGGATTGACTGGACAAAATTGCTAAAGATTTCCTGATACAAAGGGCTTAAGTAGAGAGCAAATGCTTTGAAAATGATGAGGGCAAAGAATGTGCAGAGGTGCTTTACACAATTGATGTGTGTATGGATTGTGATAAGAGTTGTACGAGTCCCTAATAAAATGTTTTAAAAAATTGATGAGATTTACTTGATGAAATACAGGATGTCCAGGTCACTTTGTATTTTAGTATATATTGATATATTCCTTGCTGTATTTTTCATTTGCTAAATTCGGTAGGTCTGCTGCTTTGTATATCGTGACTTCTCCTGAGTAATTATAAGTGAATGAATCTAAATTACCATATAAACTCGTGTATAAGCCGAGTTTTTCCAGCACAAAAAATGTGCTGAAAAACTGGGGTTCGGCTTATACACGGGTCAGTGGTACCACAGTGAGGTGTAACATCTCGTTGCACCCCCCCCCCTCAGTTAACGGAGGAGCGCATGTTATCTTGCGGGTGATTGCTGTTCCTTAGCTCCGCTGTTCATTCAAAGTCCCGCTGACACTGCAGGGCTTTGAATGTTTGTTTGCTCTCATCTAACCAATCAGAGCCATCCTATGAGGTGGACGGCTCCAATTCGCAGAAGCACCCGTAGTGATTCACTTACGCCGGCAGCTGAACTGGTAAGGATGTGTCTGTGGCTGCGCTCCATTTCTCCCCTCTGGTCTCTGTGTTAATTCACATCCTGCAGGACTCCCCCCATTCCTCCTGGCTAACACTGTGTATGTGTGTGTGTGTGTGGGGGGGACATTACGATGAAAGTTCTTTTTCAAAGTCTTGTTCTTTTATCCTATTTGAAATGGATACTCTTGAACCAAAACAAAAACGCTGGTCATATGAGGCTGGTTTCAAAATGAAGGTTGTGTCAAGAGCAGAAGAGAGCAATAACAGTTGGGAATTCTATGTTGACGAAAAGCAGGTGAGGGAGAGTGTGGCAAAAAATGAAGACTGACTTGGAACAGATTCCAAAAGCTAAAATAGCTCGTCGTGGTTTAACGTCTTTTTATTGGGCTCTGAAGAGTGAATTGCATAAATGGGTTATAGAGTGTCATCAAAATGGTTACTGTGTAACACGCATGGGAATCCACATACGTGCTCTACAAATGGCTACGGTTGACAAATATAAAGCACCAGGCATTGAAAAAATTTCTGCGTCAGCAGGATGGTGTATACGCTTCATGAATAGGTTTAGCCTATGTTTGAGACAAAGAACAAAGATTTCCCAGAAATTGCCACAGACCTTGAAGAAAAAAACACCCAGTTATTTATTATAAAATAAAGAAGGATTTATAATTATGACCTGACAGATATTGGGAATATGGATGAAACTGCCATGACTTTTGATCTTCCAAGCAACAGAACTGTGGCAAGTTTAGGAGAAAAAACTATTTTTCTCAAAACCACAGGAAAAAAAAAAAAAACAAAACACTTTACAGTTCTGTCATGTTTGGCTAATGGAACTAAGCTGCATCCTGTCATTACTTTTAAAAGAAAGACCTTGCCTAAAAAGATCAATTTCCCACCAAGAATTACTGTGCGTGCACATGTTAAAGGCTGGATGGATGAAGACGGAACAAGAAAATGGCTGGAAGAAATTTGGAACCGACGACCAGGAGCAGCCTTAAAGAAAAAGCCATCGTTACTTGTTTGGGATATGTTCAGAGCCACCTATCGGATGACGTAAAAATATTGGCAAAATCTAGTAAAGTTACTTTAGCTGTAATTCCAGGTGGGCTTACATCTGTACTGTAGGCTCTGGATGTATCTTTGAATAAGCCTTTTAAGGACCGTTTGTGAAGGATGTGGCATGAATGGATGTCATCTGATCAAGCCCGACTAACAAAAGGAGGAAATCTCATGAAGCCTGACATAGTTAATAGCAAAGTGGGTTCGAGATGCATGGGAAGACATGGTGCGACGTGCCTTCCAGAAATGTAGTATTAGTAATGCTATGGAAGGCAGTGAAGACTGCACTTTGTATGAAAATGACAGCAGTGTTGGTGATGACGGCGATCTCAGTGAGGACAGCGTCTATTGATGACCTCACACCAGCTGAAGCTCTGCATTGGGATACAGATGATGATGAGAAATCTAGTTATGAAGGATTTTAACGCTTGATATTTTAGCTTGGTGCTGATTGAGCTCAGGGAATAGTACTCTTAATGTATCATTGTTGCTTTTGTTGAACCTATTTCCCACTTACTGTGCTGGTTTACTAATGTTAAATGACTTGTCCTTTTATGTTTTTAATTAAAAATAAATATTTAAATACATTACCTCACTGATGTCTCAATTTTTAGTAATTTTATTTCATTTGTTTTTATATTGAAACTCACCAATAGCTTCTGCATTTCCCACCCTAGGCTTATACTCAAGTCAATCAGTTTTTCTTGTTTCCCAAGTAATAATTAGGTACCTTAGCTTATACTCGGGTCGGCTTATATTTGAGTATATGTGGTATGTTTCATTAGTTTCCTTTCTAAAAAGTTGCCAGGGAAAGTAATCTTATTCTTTATAGATCAGAAACATTAAGGTTTCTGAACTTCCTTCTCCAAGTTCACATAGGTCATTGGTTCTCAACCTTCCTAATACCACGACCCTTTAATACAGTTCCTCATGTTGTGATGACCCCCATCCATAAATTTTCGTTGTTACTTCATAACTGTAATTTTGCTACTGTTGTGAATTATAATCTACATACCTGATGCACAGGGTATATTTTGATTGTTACAAATTAAACATGATTAAAGCATTGTGATTAATCACAAAACAATATGAAATTATATATTAGTGAAATATATATGTGTGTTTTCTGATGGTCTAAGGTGACCTCTGTGAAAGGTTATTTGACCCCCAAAGGGGTCACCACCCACATGTTGAGAGCCGCTGACATAGGTACTTCATTTTTCAGCCTGACCTGTGACTCCTGACTGTCAAAGTTAGAGTTTCTTTGCTAGACTTTTCTGAGTTCTAGATTTAAAAAATGGACTGCTGTGCTCTATCTAAAGGAAAATATAAAAAGATGGTTATTTTATTTGTCCTGATACCACTAAAATATATTTTATGGGAAACCAATTGTGAAACTTTTTTTAAAACATTGGGGAAAATTTCCTTTTTCATACAGCAGAGGGAGACAGTGTTAAAATATTGAAAAGCTTTCTCTGAGTTCCTGGGCTTATTCAGAAGGATTGGAAGAGGAAACTGTGCTCTGATTTGCTTTTCATATGTAGCCACATGTCCTGAATGCTTTATGTGAATTGAGAAAAACATGCATTTTGCTTAGGAGACTCTATTTAAAATGAAAGGTTCTATAAAAAAATTCAGTGTAGTATTAAAAAGAATAGTTTCTTTGCTTTTGAGAATTCTGCTTTCTCTACCTTCAGTGTACAATGGGTATTCCATATCAATGTAAAGATTGTTATGTATTTAAGTGAACATAATTTTCAGTGAAAATAGTTTAAACTTTGCATGACATAGCATTGATTGATTGATTGTAATCCAGGTAAGTTTTTATGAAGGACAGGGCAAGTTTCAGGGTTTTACAGTCTCAAAAGGGTACACGCTCTTTCTGGTAAGGGTGTAAAGTCTGTGGATGCCACCTTGGGGTTCACAACTGGGCATGAGCAACCACGTGGAAAAGAACACCCACACATGCAGAACTTGGGGGGTGTGGGAATCCTTGGAGGCCAGAAGCCCAAGGACCCTAGAGACCAAGAGCATGTGGGCCAAGAGGCTTTAGGCCCCGAGTGGGCACATGTGCACCCATGTGGGGGAGGGAGACCTTCACCTTCCACTTGCCACTGACCAGACTAGGCTAAAAGAGAGAAATTGGCTTTCCAGCAGCGGGCTTTTAACACCTCTGGCTGGAAAGGCGTGCCTGAGTTAGGTCCCCTGTATGACCTACCTAAGGTGGAGACTAGATTTAGGTTTCACCTGTGCTAAGGGGCCCAACTCTGTGCATGCTCAGTTTGGGGTCTTCCCATAGACGTCCAAAGTCTACCCAAATTCTTTCCAAGCTCCTCTATAGGGGCCTTTGCAGGAATTGGAAGGAACAATCCCCCCTGTCCCTAAGCTAAACTCACATTTCTCCACTGAAGGAGTGTGGACCAAATCTTTGAGGGTACATCTCTGACTGCTCCCTGCCATCAAAAGGAACACAATGTGGCAGGGCATGATCCAGGCACTGGTGATCCAGGGGTTGGCACACTTGACATGATATGCCATTTAACTAAATATTCAAAAATTTAGTATCTAATTTGTGTTTCGTTAGTATCTAATTTGTGTTTCGTAAGCCAGAATTTGTATATTTACAGTATTGTTAGTAGCCTTCATGTCTGCCTGCTAATCCATTTTATTTATTAAGAAATTATAGTTTTGTTCCATTTTGTTAATTTCCTTAAAATTTATTTTAATTGGAAACTCTTATAGATAGCATAACAATTCATAATTCAGTTAGATCAAGCATAATTTTACAATTGCTACCACCATGAGTTTAAAAATATTTTCTTCTTGATCTCTTTGATATCAACTCCCCTTTATCCCCTCCCTCGTTCCCTCCCCCCCAGGAACCCTTAGTATTATATATATATATATATATATATATATATATATATACACAATTTTTTTGCTGTTATTGTTGTTTGTTTCGTTTTGGGGGTTGTTTTTGTGCCATATATTATATCATCCAATGTTTCCATTCACCTGCAATTCTGTTACTTGTGGGGTTATACAGTCATCATTGCTCTCAGTTACCCCTTCCCCTTCCTCCCCATTTTCCTGTACCCCCAGGGAATCAGTACTCCGGTTCCTGTTTCTGAACGGTTATCTCTCTTGGCTTTCATGCATCAAGAAATCTTAATTTTACAAATGAACATATGCAGGTTTAACAAGATTAATGAGGTAAAAAAAGACCCTTATAGTAAGGGAAAGAAATATTAAAGAATTAAAGGATAGTTATGTGTTTCATTAGTGCAGTTCTCAACCTGTGAGTCGTGGTTGTTTGGGGGTCGAACGACTCTTTCACAGGGGTTGCCTGATTCCTAACAGTAACAAAATTACAGTTATGAAGTAGCAGCAAAAGTAATTTTATAGAACAACAGAAAAGTGGGTGAAGAGAGACATCGGACAGTGTAAGACATGACAAAATAATAATAGTTTATGAATTATCAAGGGCTCATGAGGGTGGCTAGGTGGGGAGGGAGGGGAAAAATGAGCTGATACCAAGGGCTCAAGTAGAAAGCAAATGTTTTGAGAATGATGATGGCAACAAATGTACAAATGTGCTTGACACAATGGATGTATGTATGGCTTGTGATAGGAGTTGGACGAGCCCCCAATAAAATGATTTTCTAAAAAAAGAATTTATGATTGGGGGGTCACCACAACATGAGGAGAACTGTATTAAAGGGTCACGATATTAGGAAGGTTGAGAACCACTGCATTAGTGCTAGACTGCTCCTTAGCTTTATCGTCCCTTCTGGGAGTCCCTTCTGTGAGAGACTGTACAATCACCTGACAGGTGGGTTGTGGGTCTTCACTATGTCCGTGTTCCCTCTCCCCACTTGATTGCTTGTTTTTGAACTTCTCATACTTATCCCTGTTGGCACCTCATGGTCACACAGGATGGTGTGCTTCTTCCATGTGGGTTTTTTTGCTTCCCTGCTAGATGGCTGCTTGTTTAACTTCAAGCCTTTAAGGCTCCAGACACTGTATCTATTAATAGCTGGGCACCATCAGTTTTCTTTACCACATTTGCTAATGTACCCATTTTGCCCTCATCGATCATGTTGGGAAGGTAGGTGAGCATCATATTTAATTAGGTATCTTAGTTTATACTTGGTTCGGCTTATATTTGAGTATATGTGGTATATTTCATTAGTTTCCACATTTTTTAAGAAGATCATACAGTATCACATTATTAGAACAAACTGTTCTTTTACTGAGGTAAGATTTAAGTAGAAGCCCAAAGGCCATCTGCTTCCTTGTTGTATTTATATATATATATATATATACACATACTGTAGACAAATAAACCTATCTCTATATTTGCATATATACAGCTCTGTATACCTATATATAATTTTTACTTTTTTCCCCCTCTTTCCTCCTGCCCCCCACTATCATGTTTATCCATTGTTCACCTCTCAGGAATTCCTTTCAGATACATGTCAATTGATCAAACACTACCAGGAACACTACAGCCTCCTGACCGTCAGTTTTAGAATCCTTGCTTGTCCTCTGTGCCTGTCATTACTGGCTCACTGCTCACCACTCCCCGCCTCCTCTCCCTCCTTCCACTCTTCCCCTCCCTCAGAACCATTGGTCCCTTCGCTGTCTCTTTGGGACTTCACATCCTGCCTATCTTTTATACCATATACACTTGGGTGTAGGCCGACCCGCACATCAGCCAAGGCACCTAATTTTGCCATAAAAACGGAATTAAAAATGTGCTGGAAAACTCGGCTTATACACGAGTGCACACGGTAGATAGACACCAAAAGAAAATACAAATAGTTCTAAGCCTGACTGGTATCCTGACCCAGAGTAGATGGGTATTTCTCTGTGGTGGGCAGGACCTGCTTTAATCCACCTGTCTAGTTCCCTCTTTCACCTTTCCACATCCTGGGACCCGCTTACCTAACAGCACTTACACCTTTTTGTGCCTCCGCCTTTGTGACCAAGGGACACACCTCCTACAAGTCCCCATTGTTCTTCCTGCAGTCAGGTGTGGTCCCTGACAAATACCACCCAGCCAGTTCCAATTAGGTGCCAAGCGCTGCCATTTTGTTAGCTTCTTAACAGGCTTCTTATTTCAGTGCAGAAAAGCTAGATTGTGAAATAACTTTAAAGATTAATTTTAATTCCCCTTAGATAATAATTAGAATTCTGAAAATCCCTTGGTGTAAATTTGTTCTTAAGAAATGTTCCTGTATTGCTATTCTTCATCAAAGTAATTTTTCTGTGTTACATTGATGTAAAGTGTGAAGGCTTTTAACTGAAATGAGTAGAAAATAAAATCATGTATTTTTATGAAAATTCTAAATAGTCCCCAGGTCCTCCTATTTACTACCTAAAAGTTGAGATTTTTTAGAATGGATTCCTATTGCTAATCACAGTACTTTTAGGGATGATGTGATGGAGTCGGGGTATCTGGGCATAATGCTACTATGGAATTTTGTTGGTTTGGGTTTGTTGGTACTGATGATGGTAAGGTTTTTGTTGTTTTCAATTGAATTAGTAATAGGCATCCATTATTTGTGGATATTGGAATGTATGCTTATCATCTTTCTATTCATGTACTGTACATACTCATGTAAAAGCCAAGTTTTTCAGCACATTTTGAATACTGTTTTTGTGGGACAATTAGATGCCTTGGCTGATATTCGGGTCTGCTTATACTCAAGTATATACTGTATATTCACATGTCTTCAAAAGG
This sequence comes from Tenrec ecaudatus, assembly GCF_050624435.1. Lineage (NCBI taxonomy): Eukaryota > Metazoa > Chordata > Mammalia > Afrosoricida > Tenrecidae > Tenrec > Tenrec ecaudatus. Next base: position 46,352,859 of record NC_134540.1, on the reverse strand, counting down.
AAATCATTTTACTAAACGTACTATTCTGCAATTGCCATTTAAAACAGTCACATCATGGACAAATTTCAGTAGCACAGGGATCTATTGTGTTCGATTCAGAGCATATTTTTAAAAAATGATTTTATTGGGGGCTCATACAGTTCTTATCACAATCCATACATACATCCATTATGTCAATTACATTTGTACATTCATTGCCCTCATCATTCTCAAAACATTTGCTTTCTGCTTGAGCCCTTGGTACCACCTTCTCATTTTTCCCCTCCCCACCCTCCTCCCTCATGAACCCTTGATAATTTATTAATTATTATTATTTTTATCATAAGTGTAAGATTCAGAGCGTACTTAGCCAGTCTCACGTTGTTTGGACTTAGGTAGTAATTTTACTGTTACTAGCATGTGCTAGGCATGGTTCTGTGTATTATCTCAAGCAGTCCTCACCATCATTGTATGGTATTTTTTTACTCCCAGTTCACAGGTACAGATTTGAACCTAGAGACGATTCTAAGTAATTTTCCCAAAATTTTCAGCTAACTATAAAGATAGAGATAGAAATACCAGCATTCAGTTGTTGGTATTGGCCAGGTGCGGTGCTGTGTAATCTTTGAGGTTGTTTATTCCTGTAAAGATTTTCAGTCTCACAACTCCTGAAACTGTGGCCCTCTATCATTAACTCACCCTCATGGCTCAATTTTCTGCCAAACAACTGACAAGTCTATAAGGTGAACACTAACACCAGTGAGGTACCACACACCTTAGAACAGTCAGTCATTTGAGATCCCAAGGAAGCATTTATGCAAGGACATAGTTCAGAAGGATCAGGAAAGGAGGAGGAATGGAAACCGGAAACACAGGGAGCAAATGAGGTAAATGATGTTAAATTGAGGAAATTGCCATCAATTAAATGAAACCATGTGTTTAAATTGTTGAATACGTGCAAAACTGATGATTTGTCCTGTAACCTTTACTTCTCTCCCCTCAAAAAAAAAAAAAGAGAGAGATTTGTGAACTTGAACATCCTAAGGAGCACTTCTGCTCTGTCCCAGAGTGACAATGAGTCAGAATCCACTTGCTGGCAGTGAGTTTGTAAGGGAGGAATTGAGGCACAGTGAGATTTTTACATGTTCGTGGTCATATAGCCAACAAGTGACACCTTTTTGTGATTCTTCTTATTTTATTAAACAACAGATTGTTCTTTTCATGTTGGCCACTTCTAATTATTTCTGAAGAAATAAAATAAGTAAAATTCTAGCTCAAAAATAAACTCTGGCAAGGTATTTAATCTCCCTCAGCCTTGGCTCCTTCCTCTTGCAGAAATGCTGATCTCCTTGTAGGGCTGCTTATATTAAGGGAGATGATGTATGCGGAGCACTTAGCAATGGGAGATATATATATATATATATTCATAATAGGCGCTCAATACATTACTGCTATAAATATGTTTTGTCCTGTCTGCCCTCCTCCCAATCCTGATTATTTGGATTTTTATTCAGGCTGTACAAGAAATTATTGTGTATCCTTAAATTTGGAAAACTGTGAAGGCACTGAGAAAATAATCACCCAGTCTCCACCAACGACACCTTGGTATACTTGTTCCCAGACAACTAGAGGTTTCCTAGGACAGTGGTCTATCATTAACACATGAAATATACTGTAATTTTTGTTTACAGTAACGTTGCTTAGCAGTTCTCGAAGAGAGCCAACCAAAACCAAACGTATCACAGTGCCATTGAGTCAGTGCTCACTCATAGCAACACACTTGTGGGTTTCCTAGACAGTAACCATTCCCAGAAAGCCCCATCTTTCTCCCATGACGCAGCTAGTGGTTTCGAACTGAGGACCACAGCCCAATGCATAGCCACTACGCCACCACCAGGTTGTTAATAAGTCCTGGCATAGGGCCTGGCTTAGAGTATCAGTTCCTGGCTGCCATCAAGTCACTTTTGTCGCAGAGCAACTCCATGTGTATGAGAAAAGAATTGTGTTCTATAGGGTTTTCATTAGCTGATTTTTGGAAAGTAAATTGCCAGGCCTTTTCTCTCAGGCATACATGGGTGGACTCAATCATCTAACTTTTGACTTAGAAGATGCTAGGAGTGTTAACTGTTAATCCCACTCAGGAACTCTGACTCAGTCAGATTTTGAGCTAAGCTGATAGAATTCCAGAGAAGGCTCTTTATTTCTTCCCTTTCTGACTACTGCATGCATGTTTTTTGCATTAAAAAACAAAAGAAAAGATTCAACTGTGAAAAAGTGAAAGGAGATACTATTAATCTGGCGTCAGAAAGGCTGAGATACTCCATTATTGGGCAGAGGATTTGGAATAGCAAATAAATGTACAAAGAGCCAGGTAATTGAACCTCCAGAAGGCCTTATTTCGAAGGTAAGGGGAATCCTAGAGTCTTGAAACAGTTCTAAAAATGTAGCCAGATAAAGAAAGCTCACCAGTAATCAGCCTCTGTCCCCTAGTTGCTAGGAAAGATCCCTTCACTGTCTGTAGCAAAAAGTGGGAGGCAAAAGCTGTTTATAGAGGCATAGGATAGGCATGTATATATGTAAATACATTAATTTATAATGATAGAGGGATATAGGTCAAGGTGCAAATATTTATATGTTAGATAGCAGATGGACTTTGGGCCTCTACTTAAAACCTCCCTAAACACAAGAACATATTGTTCTAATTACCTGGCAGTCTTTGATACTCACCTTCCCAACACGATCGCTGAAGACAAAATGTGTGCATAAGCAAATGTGAAGAAAGCAGATGGTGCCCAGCTATCAAAAGGTATAGTGTCTGGGATCTTAAAGGCTTGAAATTAAACAAGCGGCCAACTAGCAGGGAAGCAACAAAGTCCACATGGAAGAAGCACACTAGCCTGTGTGATCATGAGGTGTCAACTGGATCAAGTATCAGGTATCAAAAAATACAAAACAATAATATTGATGCAAACGAGGGGGGTTGGAGTGGAGACCCAAAGTCCATCTGTAGACACTTGGACATCCCCTCACAGAAGGGTCACAAGGAAGGGGTGATTCATCTGGGGTGCAGTGTAATATTAACAAAACACATTCGTTCTTTAATGCTTCCATCACCAGCCCACTATCAAGACCCCAGTTCTACCTTACACATCTGGATAAACTGATGTATGTACATTGGTACAGCTAGGAGCTCTTGACACAGGAAACCCAGGACAGATAAGCCCCTCAGAAACAGCAGTAGGAGCAGTGATACCATGAGGGTAGGGGAAGGGCGGGGGTGAGGGAAAACTGATCACAAGATTGGATATATACCTCCCCCCGCCCCCCAACGCCAGGCGGATGAATAATAGATATGTGGGTAAAGGGAGCCACATTTGTAAGATAGAACTGGGGTCATGATGTGGGGCGCAGGGCATTAGAAAACTAGAGGAATGTAGTTTCGTAAGTGCTGTACTGCAGCATGGTTGGCTCGTGTCTTCCTTGTGACCCTTCTGGGAGGGTATGTCTTAATTGTCTACAGATGGACGTTGGGTTTCCACTCTGACCCCCTTGTTCTCAACGAAATGGTTGTTTGTTTTGGGTCTTCTGATGCCTGATACCTGATCCTATGGATACCTTGTGATCACATGGGTTAGTGTGCTTCTTCCATGTGGGCTTTGTTGCTTTCCTGCCCAATGGCCACTTGTTTATCTTAAAGCCTTTAAGAACCCAGACACTATATTGTGTAATAGCCATGCGCCATCAGCTTTCTTTCTTTTCTTTTTTTTAAGCACACCGGGGTGCTTTATTGAGCTTGCTGAGAGATGGAGATACATGCGCAAACAGCTGTGGACAGGAGCGGCGGCAGGCAGGCCAGGGTCTTCCAGTAGACAGGTCTTCCAGCAGGGCAGGGCCGGGGGGCCCAGGACACAGTGTAGTGCAGTGACTAGTGGCCTTGCTGGCCCATCATCTGTGACAGGGCTTGGAAGCTCATCGCTGTGCCTGGGGTGACAAGAATGACAAAGATGAGGATTCCCAGGAGTCTGAGGACCATAGAGAAGATGTTCAGGTACTTGGCAGTGGACGCATGGCTCTGGGCCCCAACCATGAGGCCCACCATCTAGACTTCACAGAGTGGTGTAGGCCACGAAGCCTAGGCAGCAGCAGTTGAGGAAGAGCGCATTGAAGACGGACCGGACGATGTTGGCGGGCATGTGGGGTTCACTCTGGCTGTTGATCATGGTGGACTGTTTGGGGGCGGTGTGATAGGGGCCCACAGCCCGCCCATCTGAGCTCCTTGAGCCATCTCCTGGTGTGAGGACACAGAGACTTGGGGAATGGGAGAGGCCGCGCCATCAGCTTTCTTAGCTCATGCACCCTTTTTGTCTTCAGAGAGCGTGTTGGAAAGGTGAGCGTCACAGAATGCAGGTTATTAGAACTTGAGGGAGAACTTAAGTTGAGGGAGAACTTAAGTAGAGACCCCATCTTAAAGCAAGGACTTAAAATTTTTTTTTTTCACTTTTCAAGTAGCCTAATTTATATCAAAGTTTCTCAGAGTAGTTACCTAAAGCTCATATTCCAGAAACCATTTTTCTTTCTCTCTCTTTTTTTTCATTTGGTCAATTTTTTACAAAATTAAATACTTTTATTGGGGGCTCTTAGATCTCTTACCATAATCCATACATTCATGCATTGCATTAAGCACATTTGCACATATGCTGCCATCATCATTTTCAAAGCATTTTCTTTCTACTTGAACCCTTGATATCAGCTCCTCATTTCCCCCCCCACCTTCCCCTGCCTGCCTACCCTCATCAACTCTTGATGAGTATATTATTTTTTTCATATCTTATATCGTCCTCTGTCACCTTTCATCCGCTTTTTCATTGTTCATCCCTCTGGGAGGGGCTTATATGTTGATCCTTGTGATTACCCCCTTTATTTCCCCACCTTCCCCTAATCTTCCTGGTATTTCTGTTCTTGTCCTGAGGGGTTTATCTATCCTGGATTGCCTGTGTTGCGGGCTCTTATCCATAGCAGTGTGCATGCTCTGGTCTAATCCGATTTGTAAGGTAGAATTGAGGTCGTTATAGTTGTGGGAGGAAGCATGAAAAAACTAGAGGAAAGTTGGGTGTTTCACGGGTGACCCTTCTGTGAGTGGATGTCCAATTGTCTATAGATGGGCTTTGCGTCTCCACTCCGTGCCCCGCCCCCTGCCTCCCGCGTCCCCCAACATACACGTTGGGTATGATTTTGTTTTGGGTCTTAGATGCCTGATACTTGATCCCATTGACACCTCATGATCACTCAGGCTGGTGTGCTTCTTCCATGTGGGCTTGTTGCTTCTCAGCTAGATGGCCGCTTGTTTTTCTTCGAGCTTTTAAAACTCCAGACACTATCTTTTGATAGCCGGTCACCATCATCTTTCTTCACATTTGCTTATGCACCCATTTTGTCCTCAGCGATCATGTCAGGAAGGTGAGCATCGCAGAATACGGATTATTAGAACAAAGTGTTCTTGTGTTGAGGGAGTACCTTAGTCGAGGACCAATGCCCATCTGCAACCTTAATTCATAACATATAGATAGAAGTACATGGACCTATTCCCCTCTTGTTTGATAGATATATATTTACATATGTGCATGCCTGTATTTAGACATTTATAAATGTCCTTTGCCTCCTGGTTCTTCTATTTCCGTTTACTTTCCCCTTGTCCCACCATCATGTTCGGCCTTCATTCGGGTTTAGTAATTCCTTGCTGCTGCATTGCCTTTGATTAAGCCCCGCTAGGTATCCTACACCCTTCTTTCCATTGATTTTAGTTCACTTGTTCTCTTGTCCCTGGTTGGATCACCCCTCGCCCCCTTCCTTTCTCCCAGCTCTCCTTCTCCCATATCCCCTCCGGAACCAGTGGTTCCATTCTTTTCATCTCCGAATTGTTTATCCCGCCTATCTTATCTAGATAGACATGCAGAAACATTAATAAAGTGCAAAATCCAGGCAAAGCCAAATAAAACAAAAAGGAAGTCAAAACCAACAAAACAATAACAACAAACCAAAACTAACTAAAAGAAAGCCACTGACAAGAATGAAAAAGCCTACAAATAGTTCAAGGTCTATTTGTTGGCCATTACGAGTGTTTTGCTGTCGCATCTGATGGGGTGCGACACTCTATCGCCTATTTTTGGTATTCCCAGGGGATTTCATCACTTTACTCCCCTTGCTGCTCTGTTGCATGCCCTTAGTGTTTTGTCCCAGTGTGATGAGGTCAGATTGGGCACAATTTCCACGCTGTCTCTCCAGTGTTGTCCCCCATCGCGCTATGGCTCAGTGAGGGGCGTTGTGTCTCATGGTGGGGCTGGCCCTATGGTCCTCTCTGTGCAGAAATACCATCCTGTGGCTTGGTGGCCCAGGATGTGTTTCCCTCCTTCTCATTCCTCTTCATTTCTCCTGTGTGTTCCAATGAGACGTGACCCTTTCCCCAAACTGTACCTTCAGTGCTGTTCTCTGTGGTGCATTCTTCTGGGCGTGGGGAAGGGGGGCTATCCACATGGTGGGGATTGGGGCTGGGCCCGCAGACTTCTCTGCTAGTTCCCTGGTATTTGCTGATATGCTGTATTCATGTCTTGGTGCATTGGATTGAAGCCTGGTCTCTCTCTCTCTCCCTCTCCTGTGGAGATATAAGCAATACCCTCCCCTTTGGTGGTGTAGTGCCTTGCTCTCCACCTATCCAAGGTCTTTGTCAGATGTGTCATTGCTAAAGATGTTTGCCCAGTCTGCGGGCTCTCTTATTACTCTCGGTGGATTCGTTCGATGTACCCGGGTGACTTATCTTCAGTATATCCCACCTGTCAATTTGTGAATCCTCTGTATTTGTATGCTTTCCTATTTCCGATAGCCTATGTATTCCCTGTGCTAAGGTTCTCAGGTTTGTCCCAATTCCCTCATTAATGACCCTAATAGTTTGGGGTTTTACCTCTAGGTCTGTGATCCACCTTGAGTTTATTCTTGTACATGGAGTAAGATAAGGGTCTTGCTTCATTTTTCTGCAGGTAGATATCCATATTTTTCCAGCACCACTTGTTGAAGTGCTTCCCATTTGATATTTTGGGCGCTATTATAAAAAATCAGTTGTCTGTATGCTGATGTTTTTATATCTGGGTTTTCAGCTCTTTTCCATTGGTCTAAATATCTCGTTATACCAGTACCACACTGTTTTGACCACTGTGGCCATAAAATATGTGCTACAGTGAGGTAGAGCCAGCCTTCCCACTGTGTCCTTCTTCTTGAGGAGTTCTCTGTTAATTCTGAGCTTCTTTCCTCTCCATATGAAGTTGGCAATCAGTTTTTCCAATTCTTTGAAGAAGGATGATGGTATTCTTGTATCGGGATTGCATTAAACTTATTTAGTGCCTTGGGCAGAACTGACATTTTTACTACATTGAGTCTTCCAGTTCACGAGCATGGGATAGTCTTCCATGTGTTGAGGTCACTGTTGCTTTCTTATAATAGTGTTGTGTAGTTTTCCTCGTACAAATCTTTAGTCAGGTATATCCCTAGATTTTTCACTTTGTGCTTAATCACCTCTGTGATCTTGTCTGACGTGTACAGCAGTCTGATGGACTTCTGTTTGTTGATCTTGTATCCTGCCACTCTGCCATATTCCTTGATCGTTTCCAATACTCCACTTGTGGAGTTTAGGGGATTTTTCAATATACAATATCATACCGTCTGAAAATAATGATAGTTTCGTCTCTTCCTTCCCCGGACGGATACCTTTGACATCTTTTCTTTGTCTTATGTTGTTTGGTAGGACCTCCAGTACAATGTTAAATAGGAGTGGAGACAAAGGGCATCCTTGTATGGTCCCTTTTTCAGTGGAATAATTGTTTTAATCTTTTCTCCATTGGTTACTACGTTGGCTGTTGGTTTGTCATATGTAGCTTGTATAATATTTGGATTTTTCCTTCCATTCCTCTCCTCTTGAGAAATAAACTTTATATGCTGTATGTAAGGTCCTGAGGTCAAGCTTCGGAGGAGAGTGAGGATTTGCACACTGTTGTCTAGGCCTTCATTTCCAGTTGAATTGAAAAGTCAGGGAGCAAACACACTTTGAGATTTTAGGAGGTTGACAGTAGACTCTTTGCTGACTGTAGTTCTGTCAGTGCCACATATTAAATTTGCTTCTTCATTTGATGAATAGAGGAGCCTTGATGGTGTCATGGTTGCATGTTGAGCGGCGAGCCACATGGTCGGCAGTTTGAAACCAACAGCAGCTGTGCCAGACAGAGACTGAGCTTTGTACTCCCATAAACAGTTACAGTCTCAGAGACCCGCAGGGGGTCTGTCTGTAAGTCACTACTGACTGGATGGCAGCGAGTTTGGTTTTGGTTTTGATAAATATCCCAGCATTTGACAGCATACAATAATTAGAATAAAACCAAAGCCAAATGCACTTCCATAGGGTCAGTTCCAACTCATAGTGACTCTGTTGGACAGTAAAGCTACTCCTATGGGTTTGTGAGACTGCATCTCTATTTTATGGGGGTAGGAAGCCTCGTCTTTCTCCCACAGAACTGCTGGTGGTTTCAAACTGTTGAGCTTGTGATTAACAATACAACACATAATTGCTACACCACCAGCACTCCTTAATAATCAGAATACCATCACTTAATATTGCTCATGGAAAACTATTGAAAGTTTACTTTATAAAAGTAATTGTAGATCACTTCCAAATCATTCTGGAGCTAAAAGTATGCATTTATGTATGTAGAGCTTAAATAAACAGATTGTCTCAGACACACTATGCTTTTTGCCTGCCCCAGTGACTTTGGTTCATGTACCTCCCAAACCCCCTTACTATGAAAACAATTATTTGTTACTTCGCTGTGCTCTTAAGATCTCCATCCTCCCCTTACCATCACTTTATTATAGCTGATTAAAACTATTAGTGAGACTTTTTTTTCTGTCCAAATATGTGCTTCCTTAAATTTTTTAAGTGCAAATTTTAAGTATTTTCTCACTAATGTAGGTGGTAGATGACCTGAGATTTTTAATTTAAATGAATCGCCTGATATAAAGTAATAATATCAAGTAATGAATAGACCTCTTTTTTTGTAAATCTCTTTTGATTTTCTTATTTACAAAAGCAATGATTCTTTTTATAGAAAAAACCCAAATATAAAATTAAACATTTATTCTCAAACTGCATAGTGGTGTTTGTTACTATATTTACCTTAATATTGTCACCAAAAAATGCTGGGTTTTGCCTGACTAGCCCTGAGGATGAAAGCATTATTTGAGCAAAGAAATGAGAGGCCTATCTGAGAACTACTTGAGTCTGAGCAGAAGGTCAGGGGGCCTCCAGAGGACTGGCCTGGAGTAGAGGCTCACACTTGGGATTCCAGTGAAGCAGACCAGCTGCCGGTGGTGAGCTGCTTCCGGTCAGGGCCTGCAGAGCAGAAGGGACCTTTCCTCCGAGTGGTCCCTGGGTGGATACAAACTACCAACCTTTCAGTTAGCAGTAAACAGTGTTTAACCGGTTGTACCACCCAGAAACCCCAAATATGCTCTCTTCATTTTAATATGTGCACTCTTAATAATCTAGCATACAGAATTCTTCATAGTCTGTGTTCTGTATTTCCATCTGTAGTTTTCACTGTTCCAACAACAATGCTGGGCTTGAGGCACACAAATCTCCTCTTCTTGCCTGATGCACTATGCCTTTTACCCTTGGAAACCCACTCCTCCCACTCTTGCAAATGTTTCTGCCTCTCAGAGCTCTTCAAGGTGTTTGAGATGTTACTGTGCGCGGCCAGACATGATGTTTCCTACAGTCTTAGAAAATATATTTGTCTTAATTTTCAAGAATCTCACATAGTTCCAAGTGACCAGGTCTTTAATATTTTAAAAATCTTCCACAGCCCTGAAGGTAATACCTAGTTAGTTCATAGTAGGTGCTCTGTAATTCTTTGTTGAATGAATGCTTGTGAAAATTAGCATTAGTTGTATTTTTATACAATTGAAACTGTCCAGCTTAAAAGCAATGAGTGCATGTGTAAATTCAGTAGTTGTGTGGGACAGGGATTCTCAGTGGTGGGACTGTTGACGTTTCAGGTTTGATAAGCCTTTGTTGTGAAGGATGACCCTTTGTCGGACGCTCACTTGTACAACCATTAACGTCCCCAGATTGAGCGAGGTGCCCCTAAAAGACAAAATCTGCCTTATTGGTTGGAGAGTCATTGCCTCAGAAGAAAACGTGAATTTCAGTACTCTTGTTACTTGCCATTTACAGCCTGTGCATTGAGTTTGAAGGATGAATTTTAAGTGTTAGAAACCAAGATAAATGCTTCATACTTGCTCACATCTAATTGTATCTCATTTTAAGAAACAATGTGAAGGATGCCATTAATTCTTATAAAAGTTTAGTGATTTAGAAAATTACGTTTTTAAACTCCTTTGTGTATTTTACATCAATTAATGGATTTGATTTGATGTTCTCTGCAGATTGAAATTAAAATGAAAAAGCCAGAGGCTCTGAGATGGGAGAAGCTGGAGGGGCAAGAAGATGTGCCCAAGCCTACACAGTTAGCAGGTTTGTTTTTTGGCCCTGATGAGCTTTAAGTTCATATTATGTTGAAATTAAATAGTAATGATCATTTCCTCTACTTTCATTATTTATGTTTCCCAGATATGATACACTGAAGATAATAAGGTTGCCCTGTAATGAATACTAAGTAGCCTTTTAAAAAAATTTAAATGAAGGTTCTAACTTCTTAAAACTCTTAGGAATAGGAACTGAATGGTAACAAAACCCTTGAGGGGATTGGGAATCATGCAGTCTATTTATGGTATCATTCATGGTCTTGATTGGAGGTTGTTTGTTTTCGTTTGTTGGCCTTTCTTAGTTGCTTCCCTTTAGTTACTCATTTCTCTTCTTTCTACTGCTGTGCATATTGTCAGTCCGATGCTCCTAGCTTTGTAGGTCTCCATAGCATATTCGGTCCTACTAATTTAAAGGTGGACACAAACAAGCTGTCCTCAGAGATTCCCCTATCCTGCCTACAGCCCTGGTATTGCCCTTTCAGACCTCCTTTTATTCTTTAAACCAAGGAACATTTTAGAGGTACATGATTTGAGTCCTAGGAGGAGGACAAAACCCATTTTGACATGATATAAACCAAAAGGCACAGAATTATTGTGGGGGGGGGGGATAAAAGAGATGGAAACAACATCTTCAGAAGTATTTAAACAAACATGGAGGAACAAAGCTTCCCATTTTAATATTTTGTTCACATAGATTTTGTTTAATAAAGTTTTTTGATTTTGTAGCAATACACACATACAAAGGGACTTCATAAAGCTCATGAAAAGTGGAATGACTGGGTGATAAAATTTTTCATGAACCTTTTGAAGTTCCCTTGTATTATGTGTGTATGTGTGTGTTTTTTACTCTGAAATAATTTTAGATTCACATAGAAGTTGCAAAAAAAAAAAAAAAGTTTGCCATTTTCCCCAATGATAAAACCTGTCTTCCCCCACCAGTGATAGTATCATAATTAATCATAATATAATTAGCATAACTTGGAAGTTGACACAAATATAAGGACTGAAAAATTTAAGGTTGCTATCTAAATTATTTAATTGTTGCTTCATACATTATTGGGCAATTTTTAAAAGACAGTTTAAATGTCATATCTCAACTCAACAGTAGACACCCAATATTACTATTCTTATTTTACCAGCCCAGAGATAAAGCACCTTGGTTAAGTTCACCCAGCACTGTCATTGTCTAGGACATAAACCCAGGTTCTCAGAGTGGAGGTCGGGTTGGTCTGTGAATCCCTGTGCGATCCTGCTTGTTGCTACATTTCTTAAGGCTGGAAGCAGTGCTTACTACCATGAATATTTTTGCAGTTAATTGGAGCACAGATCCATCTTTGAACAGGTTATCTGCCATGTACATGTGTTTAGATTTTTCTGAAATTTAGTATAAAGTAGATATTTTTCATTGTAATAGTTTAGAATGTTTATAAACTCCAAACCTTGGCTAGTTGTGGTGCCTTTCGTCCTGTCCTTTTATATTTTTGCAACAAATTAACATGCTTGTCAGATTCCTATGTGCTGCAAGCTGGAGACAGCAGATAAGGGCAAGGCACTTAACCTGTTGGGGCTGGTTGTCTTATCTGTAAAATGGAGATGTGAACCTCTCTTCCACCCTTTTGGAGAGGCAGTGTTTAGATTAATTAAAGTTGTGTTTCCCAGACTCTTAATTTCCCGTGACATGCATTTGTTGTTCTTGTTACCAGTAGTGAAGAGATATAGAGATAGAAGTGATTACTGGTAGACGGATAGAATTTTGAAAACAATATATTTGCTTTGGACTCTTCAAATGTAACTAGTCTGAATTAAAATATACTGTAAGTGTACAATACACATCAGATTTTGAAGACTTAGAGTGAAAAAAAGAATATAAACTATTTGAATAGTTTTATGTAGAAGTAGCATTAGTATGGATATATTAGGTTAAATAAAATATATTATTGGAACAAATTTCACTTGATATTATTAATTTGGCTACTGGAAAATCCTCAATTACGTGTGTGGCTCACCTTTTGTGGATTCCATGTATTTTCAATGGGCAGGGCTACTAGAGTTACTAGGTCAACTAGTTACTGAGTGGCTTCTTTGCCAAGATCTCAATTTTGGGGGCAGCCATGGAGGTGCCCCAAGTCCCTGGACTGCTAGCCTTTCTGGCCGTAGCAGGGAACCTGTTGACCCCAATGAGCCCCGCAAGTCCTGCAAGTATGCCTGATGGGGCATTGCATGCTGGATGATCAAGTAAGTATTGCCGTTTTCAACATTCAAGGATTTCTGATGATCTCTTTTTACTATAATCTTGTACTTTAAATGTATAGAACATGGGGAGCATGGAATTTTAACTCACTTTAAAATAGCCTGGATGTTTGTATTTTCAGTATATGTGTCGTCTGAAAGATATTTGAGTTCTGGGAAAAAAATCACATTTTAAACATTTGTTAAAATCTTATTTACAAGAGAAATTTCTAAAGGAAGACTTTTTCTTTAAAATTCTCTACTTTTTAGAATAGTTGAAACTATCTTGGCAACTTTTCTGTAAATTTTTAAATTCCCATATTTCTCATTTTCTGTACTATTCATGTGAAAAATGTCTTTAATTTTGTATAGGTTTTCACAAGTTTATCCTTTGTTGAGAATCTTTGCACCAGAGGTAGTTTCCAGATTTCACGCATGCCTATAAACATATTATTACTAATGTAAATCTAGTTATTAATATATGTCAGGAAGATACTTGTTACATACATGAAACAGAGATTATATGTTCTTTCTTGGCTCGATGAAACCATGACAGTGGTTTACTTTTGCTTTCCTTTTTCACAGATGTAAAGAACTCATACCCATCATCATCTCATTATACAAGAAATTGGGATAAATTGGTTGGTGAGATCAAAGAGGAGGAGAAGAATGAGAAGTTGGAGGGAGATGCAGCTTTAAACAAATTGTTTCAGCAGATCTATTCAGATGGTTCTGATGAAGTGAAACGGGCCATGAACAAATCATTTGTAAGAACATAATACTTTTCAAAAATTGTGATAGTACACTTCAGAAAATTTTAAAGAATGATAAATAGCATATATTCAGTAGCAGGGAGACTGTCTGAAACTGCTTATGTCTGAACATTTCCTTTTGCTTTAAGCTTACAGTCATCATTGAAGTTGGAGGGTCTTATTCCAGATCAATAGTATCAGGGAGTTAGAACTGGAAGGCCAGGAAATACCAAGGCTCCACTGGGTGGTGTGAGTTAGCCCAGTTGGATTTATCATAGTGGAGTGAACTTCTAATATTTACTTTTTAGAATTGTATATAGTTTTGATTCATGAATTCAGTTTTAGAGGAAAGCTTCCAGAATGGTGTTGGCAAGAAAAGGTGCACATTAATTATACATTGTTTTCTGAATAATTTCTCTATTGATTAAGAAGATTGAAGCTCTTTTGCAAGGACAGCAAAAATATGCCTTGAATTGGATATCAGATTCTGATATTTTAATGACACGTCATGACTGTAGACTGAGAGAGCTACTGCTTGCAGATAGAGGCATTTGACATTTACTAGTAACTCTAGGAATGATTCTGCTTTTGAATTTAAAATAGAAAGTTACTGTATAATAAATCATACAAATAAAAAACAATTAAAAATAGTAGTTAATGTAGATGAGGCTCAGATAACCCCATGTATGAAAAATGTATAATTTGTCATGATTATACTTTTCACAAATCCCTTGTGTCCTTTCCTTCTTATGGGTAATGTCTTGGAAAGCTTTAGTACGATGTCACAACTATAATACTGACATGGATAGCAGTTAAAATACGGAGCATTTCCATTACCACAAGGATTCCCCATGCTGCCACTTTATCGTCCTAGCCAGTTCCTTCCCATTCCGCTCTCCTTCGGCGCTGGCAACCACCAGTCTAGCACGTCTTTGTCAGAGATGTGGTGTGTAAGTAAGTATTTTTACACACCCAGTCTAGCTTGTCTGTTCACCCACTTAACACAAGGTCATTTATTGACCATACGTTTTAAATTTTAATAAAGTCAGTTGATTAATTTTTACTTTATGGATCATGCTTTGGGTATTAAGTCGTAAGGACTGACTAGTTTTGTCTCAAACATTTTCTTTCTAATAAAATGTAATTACTGTTACATAAGTCCATGGTGCATTTTGAGTTAATTTGCATACAGAGTATAAAACTTAGGTCAAGGATCTTTTTGAATGTGTCCAGTATACCATTTAAATTACTATGTACCTTCCAAAAGTCAGCCGAGGATATTTATTTGATCTCTCTCTCTTTTCATTTGATCCATGCCTACTTTCCTGCAGTGATACCTCCATTACTGTAGCTGTACACTGTAGTTAACTTCTGTAGACTCGATCCTCTAACTTTATTCTTTTAAAACATTATTCCAGTTTTCTTTAACTTTTAGAATAATTGTTTATAAACAAATTTTAAAAAACCCAAACGACTTCCATTGAGTCAGTTTTGATGCATGGCCAGCCTATAGGACGGAGCATAGCTGCCCCATGCGGTTTCCAAGACTGTCCATCTGCCCTGGAGTAGACAGCCTCATCTTTCCCCACGGAGCATGATGTATGGAGTTGAACTGCTGACCTTGCATTGTACAGCCCATCGACTAACCTACCATGTCACCAGGGCTTAATTTTATCTGTATTACAAAAAAATTCCATTCAGATTTTAGTCTTATGTTAAATTGTTTGATCGGTTTGGAGAGAATTGGCATTTCAGTCCATTTAAATAGATCTGGTTTTTTTCTTTATCCTTGTTACTCACTTTTCAGCAAACAAGTTCTGCACATGTGTTGCTAGATTTACGTCCGTTTTTAAGATCTTGCTGTGCAGTTTGGTTAACTTCCGTTTCCACGTGTTCACTGCCCCTTTCCCCTTCATGAGTGTTTTGTCCGATTATCACGAAGCCTGCTGTCGTGCTACAGTCACTTGTTCCAAGAGGCCTTTTGTTTGTTTTTAACTCATTTCACTTTCAAAAGATTTCTTGGGGATTCTTGGTCATCTGCAAACGGAAATAGTTTTGTTTCTTCCTTTCTGATCTGTGTTCTTACTGTGTCTTTTTGCTGTTTTGCACTAGAGTTTCAAAACTGTACATTGAGTAAGAGTGGTGACGGTGAACACCTTTGCCTTGTTCTCCTCTCCTTCAGGACTCTTGTGGCACAAAAGTTAGATCTTTGTACAAGTCTCATAAATGCACTTATGTTCCGTTTGTGTGTGTGCACTTACACCGTGTGTTGTTCAGATTTGAGTCCATTTTTCCCCAACTATGAAACGGTTTGTTTCTTTTTAAAATTCATTTCTCTGCTGAGATTTTCTCATTTTTGCCCCCGGAAGCTTTTCCTTTTTTCCAGGTACTTTAAGAAAGTTCATAATTGCATATCAAAGCATTTTAAACGTGGCTGCTTCAAATTTGTTTTCATATAGTTTTAGTATCTGCCATCTTGGTGTTGATATCTACTATATGTGTGTGTCCCTTTCTGATTCTGGGTATGATGAGTGAGTTTCAGTAGAAACTCGACATGCTTGTATTAGGTGACTCTGCATCATACGTAAGTCTTTTATAGCTGGCTTCCTCTGAAGCTGCTCCTGCGGGGAAAGGGGTGCTGCTTTCTCAAGACTGCCATGTGAGGGAGTTGTCCCCATAACCCAGTTGGCCTCCCTTGACACCTCCATTACTGATGCGGAGGGCACAGGAGCTCCAGTCGCCATCTGGTCTCCACTGACACTGCAGCGGCGACTGACTGCATCTTTGCAAGGTTGAAAGTCTAGGCTTTTTTGCTGTCAAGGCTGGAGGAGAAAACACAATTTTTCTGTGGTATGTAGCTGGAGTGTGGATGGCTGTTTTCTAAGCTTTCAATCTTCCTAAACTATCTATTTCTGGTCCTTTGGCTTGGCTTGAGAGAACAGTTGTTTTTTTTTGTTGGTGCCCCTTAGCATTTCCAGTTTTCTGGTTTCTATAGCTCTTAGTCTTGGATATACGAAACAAAAAGAAAGCCCAGGTAATTCACTACCATGGTGTGGGGTCTGAGGACCCGAAGGACTCTAGCTAGCCTCTTCCCTTTAGCTTTCAAAGCTTTCTCATTGTTGCTATCTGTTGTCCAGGCTTTTTATTAATACTTCATAGGATAAATAGGTAAAAGGTAAAGGTAAAATAGGTAATACTTCATAGGATAAAATAGGGAAGTCAGACACATTACTAATGTTTTTAAGGGTGCTGGGCAAACTACACCCTTAGGGTATTTCATAGGTAACTAAGAGAGTCTGCATCTATGTGCATATAGCTACTTTTTTGTATTAAATAAAACTTCATGAGAACTTCAAAAAGTTCATGGTAAAAATCCAGTATCTTTTCGTTCCAATTTTTCCACAAACTTTTTGAAGCTCCTTTGTATACTCATAAACCAAACCACCTTCTTAAAAACATTGGTCGAAAACTTACCACGGACTTGCACTATGCTGGTTGAAATATAAGAGAAACAACAGACTCCACCCCATGGCCGTCCAGATTAATTGGAACAAAAGACTAATGTCTATGAGATCATGTTGAATCGCAATGCCCTCCTTCAGTAGGAAAGGGAAATACTGTTGTCGTTAGTAAAGATCATTAGATTATAAGTGAAGGTCTTCTTAGGGACAGCCTGTCTTACAGATTTGTCACATTGAAATGATTGGGAATGGAGCAAAACCTCCTGTTCAGAAGAACCCATGTGCAAGGAGTTAGGTTCTGGCATTCCATCAGGCTCCAGTGTAATTGGGGATGTAACTTTCTTTTGATTGCCAGTAACACAACTGAGTCTTTAAAAATGTTTATATTTGAATAATTCACTCTCTTCTTTGCTGTGATCCAAGTCAGTGAATTTTTTGCATTAACATAAATCAGTTTCATTTTTCAATGTATCTGTGAATATGCCAAGCTTGTAGGTAGGTGGTATATTCAGTAAATGGTAAATAGATAATCAGTTCATCACTGTGACTTTGTGTATGCACCTCAATTTGAAATTTTAGTTACACAGTCAACACGTAGAGGGTGTATTAACAAAAGGCCTTTATGTTCTATCCAGTTGGTAATAGAACGTTTGCTTTTGCCGTCAGTAAAGGAGATTACGTTGTCTCCGGGAGCCCATTTCATTTTCCTTTGAAGGTGGCTTCTGCCCATAAACTTTGTACTTTTTGGCAGAGAAGTCTGGTTATTTATATGGCAGTGCATGTGAAGATGAAAGGAGACCTGTGGCACCATGAGGTCACCATTGGACTGCTAGCCACAAAGTTGTCAGTTCAATCCCACCAGCCACTTTGTGGGAGGAGTCGCAGAGAGAGGACAGCCTCAGAAACCCTGAGGAGTGGCTCGTTTCTATGCTGTAGGGTTATTACGGGTCAGAGTTGACTTGATTGCAGTAGACATTTTTAGTTCGGTGAATGTGGTACTCCTTCCACATTTCTCGTAAGTGTTCTTTTCAGATTTTTCAGAACGTGTTAACCTCTTTGACAAGCCTAAGAATAAAAAAAATATATTAAGTTTACATTGAAAAATATAGCGTGTGTTTGGGGATCTCTGCTTGGAAGAATTTTTGAAAAATACTCTAATTTGATTATATGGTCTAAGAATTAACCCATTCTTATTCTTTATTGCAGATGGAGTCTGGTGGCACAGTTTTGAGTACCAACTGGTCGGATGTAGGTAAAAGGAAAGTTGAAATCAATCCTCCTGATGATATGGAGTGGAAAAAATATTAAATAAATTAATTTGCTATCACTGCTTGTGTATATTCACCTAGTATCCATTATACATCGATAATGCATTCTTGAATTTTGAACACTGAATAATATCTTTTTGAACGATTATACCTCTTTGTGCTTTAGAAATTACTTTCCTTCAAGTATTCTAAGTGTCTAATGAAGATCACATTTTATCACTTATGTTTTTAAGAGTTTTCAGATATGCAGAATTTGAGTGGTCCTGTTTGCTGCTAGATTATTTCTATCTAGTGGGAGTGGAAAAATTGTAATGGGATATCTCAAGTTACTGCCTTATATTTGATGTAGTACTCCCCTAATAATTTATTAGACATGGCAACTCTGGGTGAACATAGCTTTTTTAATCTCAGTGTCGCATTGTGTTACCTTTTAAAGTCTGCTTTTGAATGGAGTTGTAAATATAATTTTCCTATGAAGAAGGTTGGTTTATTTACTTTTTCTTAAGTTTTTAATGAGAACTTGGAGAAATCATAACAGTTCTTATGGGAAATATTTGTAATTTCACTGAGATTTTTGGCCTTCTAAATTCCTATGTGAAACACTGACACTGGAGTTTTACACACTGCAAGTGCAGTTACACTGAGGGATGATGTGTGAAGCCGGGGCCAGATGGGATCTCGGAGGAGCTCAGCTCTGCTTCTAGCTACCTTTGCCACACTGCAGCACTGGGGCTCTGTCTTTGCTCTCCCTTTGCTCCTCTCACTCATTCAGCCATTCACTCACAATCTCTGCTCTCCTACCCTAGCAGCTGACTTGAGGTAGCTGCCGTGATTGGGAATTAATATGCATGTACTTACTACGTACTTAGATATCATGGAACCACATAGCCTAAAAGACATTGTCATTAACATCACAGAGTTTATAATGTAGCAGAGAGGAAATTAACATTCATGAATTAGAGAGTTGAATGCTGAACTCTTAATTATAAATACAGTTTTGAAAGAGGAAGAAAATGTTCTATGATTAAAATTTGTTACATTTTGGGCACTTAAAAGACACAGGCCAGATGACCTACCCTCCTGACTGTTTTCCCGACCGTGAGCGTGCTTGTTCAACGATACTGACCTCAGAGGTCTTGTCAGGTGTCACTCATATTCTGTGGTGAGTAAGACTCTCTGTTACTCAGAGCTGAGGTCGAGTGATTGGGGGGCAAATTGGCCTTGATGCAGCCAGCCTGTGGAGGGTGGGATCAGGCACTTTCCTTCTTTTCCTCTGATGTGAAATGTGGGGGTTCAGAGGAGTAGAGGTGGGTGATGCTAGGTGATGCCAAACCTGCGGCCACAGCTGGTTTCAGCACAAAGGGGTTTTCACTTGCCTTTCTGCCCTTTACAGCTGCATACCACTTGACCCATGAGCACTACGGGAGGGGCACAGACACACTTTCGCTTGAAGAATGTCAAAAGGGTTCTCCTTAAGGTCACAAGATATGATTTTGTCTTCTGTATGTTACATTTTGTCAGTACCATTAGTTCTGATGAGGAAGGCTACTACTGACAGTTCAATAAACTTGGTATAATTTAACTGCCTTCTGCTTCTTCACACACTGTACTTTCTGCCTTCAGCCCTTGGATGTGTGTTTGAGATACAGCCCATTTCAGCTCATGGTGTTGGTTCCACATCACATCCCTCTGGTAGTGCCTTTGGAGTATGTTGTGCACCTGAAGCTGCAGAGCTCAATGTCCCAGTACTAAATGGCACATGGCCTTGTTCCCCAGGGGCTAGATAGAAACTTGGGCCAATGTGCCCTAGTAGGATATGGTGCTCAGCACATTCGCCCATTGGGGTCTGCAACACTGTTGTTAGTCATTTATTCCCCGCTAGCAGGTTGGTTCTTACCCTTTTTCTCCCAGGGTGGGTGTACTTCCCTTCCCACCTCCCTTGATTTGACTTTTCCATCAGTGTCACTTATCACTCTAGAAGGAATGTCTTCTAGTTTCAGGGGCCTCAACACAGTTTTTGCATAGCAGTCACTAAACAAACGATCATCTTCCTTTCTCCAACCCTTGAAAATCTGATCCCACTACAGCGAGGATTCCTGTCAAAGTGGTTTTCAAGATGCACATAGAGAGGACAGTACAGGCCTCCCAGTGCATTGTTGGAGTCGGCCTTCGTCTTGCTGGTTGTCCGTACTGCAGTGGGCTCCTACAGTATTTCCCTTGTGTAATTGGTTAAGTTCACTGAGCATAATGATTTCCGGATTCCTCTGTCATGAGGTGCTTCATGGTTCCATCACTTTCACAGATGCATAATATTCCATTGTGTGTGTGTACCAACTTTTTAAAACCATTCTTCTGTGAATTTGGGCTGTTTCCAATTTCTTGATATTTGTATTAGGCCGGGTTGACTAGAGAAACAATTCCAGAGACACTCACATACATGTAAGAAAGAGCTTTATATCAAGAAGTAATTGTGCATCAGTAAAACTGTCCAGCCTAGTCCAACTCAAGTCTGCAAGCCCTGTACTAGTCTATAACTCCTTCTGTAGACCCATGCAGTCACAATCAATGATGCTGAATCCAGGAATCTCATAGGTTGATGGGTACAGAGTTGTGTGGATCCAGTGGTGGTGAACGCATGCCAGGGTCAGCCAGCATGAAGGTGATGGCAGAAGGAGAGGGAAGTCAGCCAGTAGAAAGGTGAAGGCAGAGTGAGAAGGAGGACCCTTCCTTATGAGAAGGTCACACCCATAAGAAGGTACCATCAGGCTGACCTGATGGACAGGCTAAACTCCCTACACTTAAAGTTGACATGAAAATGTTATTACTAGAGACCACCCCTCATCAACTTGAGATGTTAAAAAATTATTTTATTGGGGCCTCTTACATATATTGTACTGGTCTGTACATCCATTATATTAAGCGGATATGTACAAATATTGCCATCAACAATTTCAAAACATTATCTTTCTTCTTGAGCCACTTCACATCTGTTCCTTTTTTCACCTCTCCCATCCTGCCACCCTTTTATATATTATGTATTGTTATTTATACATTTTCTTACATTGCCCCTTCTGTCTCGTCATTACAATCCTGGTATTTGTACCCCTTGAAGGGGGTTATTTCACTATCATTGCTATCAGTTCCCACTTCCTCCCCTTCCTTTCCTCTAACCTCCTGAAGTCATTACTCCTGTTACTGTTTGTAAAGGGTTTGTATATCCCGAATTCAGTAAATTGAAAGTTCTTGTCTGTACCGATGTATGTGCATCAGTCTAGCAGGATTTTCGAGGTAGGACTGAGATCATAATGGTGGGGGGAGGAAGGATTAAGAACCTAGATTAGTGTTGTGTGTTTAATCCGTGCAATACTGCTCCCTGGATGTATCTTCTGTGTGGTCCCTCTGTGCTGGAATGTCCAGTTATTTCTGGATGGACTCTGGGTCTCTATCTCGACCCATCTCTTTCACCTTGATTAGCTTGTTTATTTTTGAACTTCTGATGCCTGTTCCCATCTACACCTCATGATCATACAGGCTGGTGGGCTTTTTGATTCCCTGCTAGATGGCCACTTGTTTGGCTGAAAACTTTTAAGACTCAGACACTATACCTTTTAATAGCCGGGCCCCATCTGCTTTCTTCACCACATTTGCTTATACATCCAGTTTTACTTCAGTGATTATGTTGGGAAGGTGGGCATTGCCCATTACCAGATTGTTAGAAACAAGTGTTCTTGTGTTGAGGAAAACTTGAGTAGATGCCCAAAGTCTATCCACGATCTCAATGTATTACCTTATAAACTATGTATACATAAGCCAGTACTACAGTTGTTTCTGTTTTCCTTTTTAAAATCATTTTATGGGGGCTCTTAAAGCTTTAATCAAAATGCATCCATACATACATTGTGTTAAATACATTTGTACATATGTTGCCATCATTTTCAAAACATTTGCTTTCTACCTGAGGCCTTGGAAATTTTTATGTATCAATATATATACATGTGTACATATCTATGTTTGTAACCCTGTAAGTAGTTCGGCTTCCTAGTTCTCTGCTCTATTTTCTTTTACTTTCTTCAGCCCCACTATCACGCTCACTATCTGTGCATTTATTTTATTCATCTCCTACCTTTTGTTTTTCCTCTATACTTCCATAACAGTGTACTGTGTACATGTGGGTGGCTTCATTTCCTGCCTTCCTTTCACTGTTGTAGCAATGTTATCTTGATAGTTGTTTTCAGTGTGTTTACTTTGGGGTGGAGTTGTGTTGCATGGTGGTCACCTGTTTGTATTTGGTGAATGCTGGTCTTCTGACCACAATGAGTCAGCAAAGATATTTTGCAGGTTTTAGTGTCTTGTGATGTATTAATTATTTCTTTGTCTGGGAACACTGCCCTCTCCCATCTGTTTTGATAGTTTGGCAGGGTAAAGGAATGTTGGATTGGTGGTGTTCTCTTTCAATTTTTGGAAGATGTTACTCCACTCTCATCCTCTTCATGGTGTTTGCTGATATGTCAGAATATTCTTACTTGAATATGATTATTTGTGATTGCCTTTTTTTGCTCTAGTTGTTCTTAACGGTTTTCTCCTTTTCCTCAGGATGGATAATTTGACTCTTAGGTGCCTTGGTGAATTTTCCCTGGGGTTTAGTCTTAGTGTAGTATCTTCTCTGCTTCCTGTATGTTGTTGTGGTTCTCATTCATTAAGGTGGGGAAGATTTCTTTTAGGAATTCCCATGCTACATTAGCTGTTGAGTTTTTAATTTTTTAATCATTTTATTAGGGGCTCATACAACTCTTACCACAATCCATACATACATCCACTGTTTAAAGTACATTTGTACATTCATGGCCCTCATCATTCTCAAAACATTTCCTCTCCACTTAAGCCCCTGGCATCAGCTCCTCATTTAAACCCCTCCTTCCTCAACCCCCCCTCCCTCATGAACCCTTGATAATTTATAAATTATTTTTTTGTCATATCTTACACTGTCTGACATCTCCCTACACCCACTTTTCTGTTGTCTGTTCCCCAGGGAGGAGGTTATATATAGATACTTTTTATCGATTCCCCTTTCCACTTTACCCTCCCTCCGTCTTCCCAATATCGCCACTCTCACCACTGGTGCTGAAGGGATCATCTGCCTTGGATTCCCTGTGTTTCCAGTTCCTATCTGTATGAGTGTAAATCCTCTGGTCTACCTAGATTTGTAAGGTAGAATTGGAATCATAGTGGGGCGGGGGGAAGCATTTAGGAACTAGAGGAAAGTTGTATTTTTCATCATTGCTACACTGCACCCTGACTGGCTCATTTCCTCCCCTTCATTCTGTAAGGGGATGCCCAATTGCCTACAGATGGGCTTTGGTTCTCTACTCCGCAATCCCCTCATTCACAATGACAGGATTTTTTGTTTTTTGATGCCTGATATCTGATCCCTTTGACACCTCGTGATCACACAGGCTGGTGTGCTTCTTCCATGTGGGCTTTGATTCTTCTGAGCTAGATGGCCGCTTGTTTGTCTTCAAGTCTTTAAGACCCCAGACACTATATGTTTTGATAGCAGGGCACCATCAACTTTCTTTACCACACTTAATTATGCACCCGCTTTTGTCTTCAGCGAGTGTGTCAGGAAGGTGAACACAATGGAATGCCAGTTTAATAGAACAAAGTATTCTTGCATTGAAGCAGTACTTGAGTGGAGGCCCAATGTCCATCTGCTACCTTAATACTAAACCTGTACATATATGCACATGGATCTATTTCCACATCCTCATATATAAATATATTTACATATGTACATGCCTTTATTTAGACCTCTATAAATGCCCTTTGCCTTCTAGCTCTATCATCTATTTCCTTTTACTTTCCTCTTGTCCCTCTTTCATGTTCTAGCTGTTGACTTTTTTTGTGTGTCTTTTTCTGATACCCCATTTATTCAAATACTGTTCCTCTTTATAGCATCTGTCATTGTTCTCAAGTTTTTTTCTGTCTCTTTGATTGTCTTCTTTGACTATGTTTCCCATTTGTTGACGTTCATTGGTATGATTCTCTACTTCTGGTCTGGTGGTAAGGTCTGTTGCCATGTTTTTTGCTCTATTCTTTGGTCTGTTGCCATGTTTTTTGCTTTATTTATCCTTTGGCTCTTGTGTTTCTCTTTGGTTTGTGGATTTTATCCATCCTATTTTGCACTTCATCTCTATCATTGTGTCCTTATTTTCCATTGTTTTTCTCATATTCTCTATGATTCCAAGCAACATTCTGAAGATTTCTTTATGTGACATATCCATGACTGGGTCTTCTATGAGTGGTGTTAGGTTCAGGAATTACTCTGATGCTGTATTTTGTTTCTCATGTTTTGTTGAGGGGGTTGAGATAGGTTTCTGTCTTTGTGTCGATTTGGTGGAACTTGGGGCCATATTCCCAGGAGACACTGGGACCCTGATCTTTGTCTCTCTAAGATTGGTATGAGTAATTTGGGAAACTACTTGTGGCGTACTTTGTGGTAGGAGTCGGTCAGTCCTGGGTGGGTTGGCTGTTCTACAGTGTTGGGAGGGCCCTGGCGATCAAGTCATGATTTCAGGGCGCTTCCTTGAAGAGGTCATGAGGCTCGAAGACTGCCTAACAGGAAAGTTGTGCATCCGCAGTGCTTCTGATGGTCATTGAACCCATGGAGAAGTTATTGTGATTTGGAGGTTTTCTATGAGTCTCAGGACAGAAAATAAGCAGCGCGGGTGTGGGGTGGGGGTGGCAGTTCATGTGTAAGTCTCAGGGCCAGAAGAAGGCCCACAGGGATACCGCAAGGCTACAGCAACTCCAGAGGGAGACTGTGGGGCTGGAAACAGCCAGAGGTTGAGGCAGTACTAGAGTGGGAGCAGTCCTGCAGAGAAGTTGCTAGGCCAGGATGTGTCTGCCAGAGGGCACTATTGGAAGAGCGGCACCTTGAAAGGCTCTATCTTACAGTGGATGGGCTCTGACGCCAGTGTCAAGAGCCACAGTCAAGCGCTGCCGAGGGATCAGGCAGCAGGTTTAATAGTAAGTATTGGAGTTGTCCTTTAGCAGCTGCTGGAGCTCTGTATGGAAGGTTGACCGTCTCAACTTGGAATGGGCTATTGTCATAAGGTGAGTGGAGCCTGGGTGCAGGCACCCGAGCCCATTCTAACTGTGGTTGGTAAGGGCATGGGCAAGTGTTGTGATTGACAAATTAATTTTGAGCTTCCATTGTCACCGATCACCGTATTCTCATAATTTATGCTCTGATGCTAATCCCTCCCCTTTAGGATTATGTGGATTCCATATCACCTTGCCATATCACCTTCCACAGTTGCAGTACATACTTACAAGTCCACCAGCAACGGATAATGTCCTGTCTCACCTCACCTCTCCAACTTTTGTTGTTCTCAATTTTTAAAAATTGGGTCACAGTTAGGGGTGTATCTCATTATTTTGACCTGCATTTCCCAGATGACTAATGACCCAGAACATTTTCTCATGTTTTTATTAGCTATTCGAATGTCATCCTTTGTGAATTGTTTGTTCAGGTGTTTTGCTCACCTTCTCAGAGGGCTATTAGGTTTTTTTCTTGCTGTTGACTTGTAAGATACTGTAGATTTTAGTAATTAGACCTTTGTTACTAAATTGTCTTTCCCAGTCTGTGGACTCTCTTTACTCATTTAATGAAGTGTTTAGATGTACACAAGTGTTTTATTTTTAATAGGGCTTTTTTATCTTCCACAGTATGTGTTTCCTTTGTTATTTCTATCAAGCTGTGTATTACTTGCACTAGGGCTTCTAGGTTTGTCCCAATTTTCTTATGGATGATTCTGATAGCATTGGGTTTTGCATTTAGGTCTTTGATCCACATTGAGTTTGTTTTTGTGCGTGGAGTGAGATATGGGTCTTGTTTTATTCTCCTGTAAGTGGATATCCAGCTTTTCCAACACCCATTTATTAAAGAGGACGTCTGCTTCCCATTTAATGTGTTTGGGGCTTGTGTCAAAAATCAATTATCTTTATGTGGATGTTTTAAATTCTGGGTCTTCTGTCCTGGCGGCCCACTGGTGTGAGTCTTTATCATTATCCCAGGCTGTTTTGGCAATTGTGATTGTGTAATAGGTTTTGAGGTCAAGGTAGTGCAATGCTCCAATGTTGCCCTTCTTGAGTTCTTTGCCTATCCTGGGCGTCTTCCCTTTCCGTATGAAGTTGGCAATCCGTTTCTGTATTTCTTTGACGGATTATCCTGGAATTTGGATCGGGATTGCATTGAATTTGTATAAGGGGGTACCCCCCAAAAAACTTCTTTTTTCCCCCAAAGCTGTGTTTTTAAATTTTTTTACAGAACAACCTTATCATCTCAAAGTACTCTCCATAAAACTTAATACATTTGTCAAATCTGTGATTCCATTCTTGGAAACTGTTGGGTCAGGTGCTAGTTGGAGGACATTAGAAAAAGCCTGCCTGCCCTTAACTTCAAAAGGCCCCAGATCAATGAGCCATCTTCTTTGCTCCAGGCAGAACTATGGAGGAATTGCCCTATCTTGGAATTTTCATGGATGGCACCAGTTTACAGCCCCTGCAGCTGTATCTCCTACCTCTTCCTCCTTATTTGCCCACTGTGCTTTCTACCCTCTCCCTTAATGTTTACCCTCCTGACCAGCTTAAAGTTTGCTCTCCACCACAGATGGGGCCCATGGAGTTCACCAGGGAGTGCAGGGCTCCCCTATCTCATGGAGTTCACCAGGGAGTGCAGGGCTCCCCTATCTCATGGAGTTCACCAGGGAGTGCAGGGCTCCCCTATCTCATGGAGTTCACCAGGGAGTGCAGGGCTCCCCTATCTCATGGAGTTCACGGCTCCCCTATCTCTCCCTTTCCCTTCTCTCCTCTCCCTCCAGCAGCACGACTCAGCTGACTCCTTGCTGGAGTCTGTGAATCTCACTTGGAAAGTGCAAAATAAACTTCTCCTTTTCCTTGTCTCTGGCCTGGCCTCAGTTTATCTTTGCAGCAAACTTAATAGAAACATTTTCAAACTCATCTGTTTGGAGGGCTGACGGCACTTCCCTCATTTTCCCCTTCACCTCTTCAATATTGTCAAATCGCTGTCATTTCATGTTCCTCTTCACTGTGGAAACAGAGAAGTCACATGGAGTGAGGTCAGGTGAGTAAGGTGCGTGGTTGTTATTCTGGGTTGACATATGGGAAATAGAAAGAGTTCCCAAGTCGTCTCCCCAAATATATGTTAAACTTAGGATACTGCTTGCAGCTAATAGTAAATGATTATTGTCAAGTGACCGCCCTGAAGTCAGTCAGCTGCCAGACTACTGTCTGGACCACTAGTCCCACCCACTTCCTGCTGTTAAGGACAATTGGCTGCTTCTCCCTAAAGGATTGTGGCCATCAGTTTGGTCCCTGCAGGGTGGGTTTACACCCTACTGATAATGGTTCTGTAGTGAGCCAGAGAACAGATCAAACCCAATTAGTGACATCCAAAGTTAGGCTGCCATCCTGAATCTAGGATCTTGTCACATGTACATCCCCATTTCCTCCCCTTCCTATTAACGTGGATACCCCTAGATCATCCCCCTCCCACTACTGTATTACCTACAGCACAACTGTTTCCTGTGATGTATGTCTTCACCTGTAATTAGGGAGCTTGCACATCTCCAGAGAATGTAAGAGCCTTGGTCTCGCTCTACATGGACAACCAAGTGAGGCTTAGGTGAACATGCTACTATGAAATGTGTCTGACTTTATTATTTCAATCTCTCTTCTATCTCTCATGCTGTCTATGACTTTATTATATGTAACCTTTTCTTATTACCGCTGTACAATTACGCCTACCTGACCCGTGATGATGTGTTAGGGGCTGGTTTCCCTCACATTGACTAGTGAACCAAACCCAGATACTCGTGTGTAGAACTTTATATCAAAGAGCAATCGTATATTAAGAAAACATCCCAGCCCAGTCCAAATGTCTGATTATAGCCTATATGTCTGATACCAGTCTGTAAATACCTCTTCAGACTCACACAACACATGCAATGACGCAGAATACAGGAAGATCACAGGCCAGCGGGGGCAAAGTCTTGTGGATCCAGTGGTGATGGAAGCATCTCAGCGCTGTCATGGGTCTCCATGTGGCTCCTCTAGTTTCAGGGCTCTGGCTCCATTAGTGTAGCTCTATGTGGCTGGTGAAGTATCTCACAAGGAGAGTGTATCTGGCCTCCAGTGAGCTATTTCATCTCTGTAGCACCTACAAATGAGGTCATCAAGCTGTGAACTGATTGGTAGGCTAGCTTCTACCCGTTCACAAGTTGACAGGGGCAAGAGAGGCATGGTGTTTTTTCCCAAAAACTGGTGCACTGAGATGACTGTGCGAGCAGTATTGTGGCAAAACCAGTCACTTGTCTGCCACAAATCAAGCCTTTTTTGTTGCCTATTGTTAAGCATTCTTTTCAGAACCTTTAAATCAAAAGCTTGATTAACAGTCTAACCTGGTGAAACAAACTCCAAATGCACGAGGGAAGTTGACAGATATCCAGACGAAGTTTGTTACGAATTGACATTACACCATTTTTGAAACAAGAAAACCACCCCGTACACTTGTTTTTCCCATAGTGTTGTCCTTGTAAGCTATATTCAACCTCATAGCAGTTTCTGTGGCATTTTTCCCAATCAGGAAGCAATTTCACAGCTGCATGCTGTTCTCTTAGGTTGTCCATCACAAAAAACAAAGGTTTGAGTGAAACCACTTTCACAAGGAAATACACTATTACTAGGGAGAACCTTCCCAGGCAATGCCACCGGGTGCACTTACCCAGAGTGAGTTGCTTGATGCTTGCCTTGTTGGAGAATGGAGCTTCATTTTGTTGTGGGGGTAGTGCCGCATGCTTTTTTAACATTTATCTTCACCAATTCATACAGGCATAACCAAAAACAACTAGGACTCAAAGCCTCCACTCCCATGGCCTCTCCGGAAAATAACCAAAGAAGAAAGACGACTATAAGGCAGATGTCACAAGCATCTGCTCTCCGACGTGATTCATTTTTCTAGGACTCCATGTTGTGTTAGGCTGATTGACAAGAGAAACATCCAGCGACACTTGTGCGTAAGAAAGGGCTTTATATCAAGAAGTATTTTTGGTTGACATGAATTTAGGTAACTACCACACGATTAACTGCACTGCAGCGAACCTAGGAGAGCACATGTCTGTTCGTGAGCTGTCTCATTTCTTTGGGGTTTATACACAGCAATGGCATTGCTGGGCTGTATGATATTTCTTTTGCTAGTTATTTTAAGAATTGCCACATCGCTTTCCACAGTCGTTGTGTATGTTTACAAAACCACCAGAAGTCTATGAGTTTCAATCTCTCCACACTCTCCAGTATTTGTTCAGTGTTTTAAAATTGGGCTATGGTTGTGGATGTAAGATGATAGCTCATCATTGTTTTGATTTTCGTTTTCCAGATGGCTAGTGAGTGAGTAACAGCGTTTCCTCATCTGCCTCTTAGCCACTCAGATGTCGTCCACTCACGTCCTTTTCCCACCTTTTAAGAAGACTATTTACTTGTTTTCTTATAGTGGTGGTGTAGAATTCTGTCGATTTTAGTGATTAGTCCTTTGTTATGTCATTGCTAAATATCTTCCCATTTATATGCTCTGATTTTACTCTCTTTGTGTGCCCGAGTGTTTGTTTTCATGGATCCCATTCATCTATTTGGTCTTCCACTGTGTGCTCCCATATCTGGTAGTCCGTGTGTGTGCCCTGTTGGAGAGCCCTTAGGTTTGTCTCAGTTTTCTTGCTGAGGATCCTGATAGCTTGGGGTTGTATATTTAATTAGAGCTTGAGTTAGCTTGTGAGCATGGGGTGAGTAATGATCCTGTTTCATTCTTCTGCAGCTGTACTATTTGTTTATGAGGATGTTCTATTCTCATTTAATATTTTGTAGTCATTTGTAGAAAATAATTTGTAGGTGGGTATTTTTACTTATGGGGGTTCTCTCCTGTTCCATTGGTGTGTGTATCTGTCATACCAGTACCAAGTTGTCTTGACAACTGTCACTGTGTAGTATTAATATTCTCTAGTTTTCTTTGTACGGGTCCTTTGTTTCTTTGGTTAGGTTTATTCAACTACAAATTTCAACTTTTATGTTACTGTTGTGAATGGTATTGTTTTCTTGGTGTCTTTTTTAGATCTCTCTTCATTGGTATATAGGAATCCAATTAATTTCTGCTTGTTAATCTTGTATCCTGCTACTTTACTAAGTTCCTCAATTGTTTCCAACAGTCTTCTTGCGAATACCTTTGAGTTCTCTCTATAAAAATCATATCGTCTGCAAATAGCAATAGTTTCATTTTTTTGTCCAGTTGTACTCCCTTTATTTCTCGTTTTTGTCTTACGGTCTTGGGTAGGACTTCCAGCACAGTGTTGATTAGTGGCTATGGAGAACATCCCTTATCTGGCTCCCATTTTCAGTGAGAATGTTTTCACCTTTTCCCCATTCACTATGATATTGACCGTTGGTTTTTTCATATATGGCAGTGGTCTCAACCTTTGTGATGCCATGACCCTATAATACAGTTCCTCGTGTTGTGGTGTCCCCCAACCATAAAGTTATTTTCCTTGCTACTTCATAACTATAATTTTGCTACTGTTATGAATCTGCAGTTGCTCATGTTATGGTGACCCCCAACCATAAAACTGTTTTCTTTGCTACTTCATAACTGTAATTTTGCTACTGTTATGAATATGGAAACCCCTGTGAAAGGATTGTTCAACCCCCAAAGGGGCAGCAACCAACAGGTTGAGAACTGCTGATACATGGCCTTTATTGTGTTGAGGACTTTCCCTCCATTCCTGATTTACTGAGTATCACATTAGGAATGGGTGCATTCTCTGCATCATGTGGTTCTCGTCCTTTATCTTGTTTATGTGATGGATTATATTGTTTTTCAAATGTTGAACCATCTTTGCATCCCTGCTATGAATCCCACTTGATCATGATTTTTTTTATTTTAAATTTTTTGTGCTAAGGCATTTTCCCTCTCTTTTTCTTTCTTTTAACACTGTATTGGCACTTAAGCTGCATATCATATATTCAGTAGTTGAATCAGATCAAGAAATGTTTTGTTTTTTGATAAGTTGTTGGGTTCTGTTGACCAGGATTTTAAGAAATTTTGCATGTGTTCACGAGGGGTGTTGGTCTCTAGTTTTCTTTCCATGGGAGGTCTTGGCCTTATTTGGGGATCAGGGTCATGCTGGCTTCCGAGAATGAGTTTGGGAGCTTGCTGTCCCTCTGTATATGTATATATATTCTGGGATCGTTTCTGTAGCATTGGTGACAGCTCTTCATTGAATATTTAGTAGAATTCTTCTGTGATGCCATCTGGTCCTGTACTTTTTTTGGTGGGGAATTTCTTTTGTTTTGTTGCTTTTATTAATCATTTTATTGGGGAGTCTCTTACAGATCTATTGCAATCCATAATTCATTTGTATTACGTACACTTGAACATATGTTGCCATCATTTCCAAAACATTTTCTTTCTACATGAGCCCTTGGTATCAGCTCCTTTTTCCCTCCTTCCCCCACCTTCTCACCTTCATGAATCCTTGATCAATTATATGTTATTATTGTTGTTTAGTATCTTTCACTGATACGATGGATCTTGTTTCCTAAACCAGTCTGCTACTTTTTTGATTGGCATGCATTTAGTCCATTGACATTCTGTTATTCATGCTAAATGTACTTTTATTTGCTGTCATATTGTATTACTGATGCTTGTTAATTTCCTTCCTTTTTGAGGGAGAAGGAAACGCTCATATTTTCATTTCCCCTCTAGATCTGTGGTTGTTTTGGCTGTTGTTTTCAGTGTGTTAATCTCTAGGTGGTGTTACACACTGTGGTAGTCTCACGCTTCTATGTTGTTGATTATCTCACCATAGAGATCTAATTGATATATTTTTTAATACTGATTTTGTTTTTATGAATGCTCTAAATATTTTCTTGTTTGGGGATACTTTTATTTCTCTTTCATATTTGATGGATAGCTTTGCTGGACACGGGATTCTTGGTTGGCTGACAGTTTTTTTCTTTCAGAGTTTGGTATATGCTGCTCCATTGTCTTTTTTCCTGCATGATTTCTGTTAAGAAGTTTGGGCTTATTTTTTTTTTAATCTGTTGACCTTTATCTGTGACTTTTTCTTCTCACTCTGCCTGCTCTCAAGATTCTTCCTTTTCCGTGACGTTGTATGATTGGACTATACAACTTGTCTTGATGTTTTCCCCTCAGGGGTATAATTTATTTGGAGTTCTCTGCTTCCTGGATGGTTACTGTCTCCTCTTTTGTGATATTTGTAGTAATTTTCCTCCACAAATTCTCTTTATCTGTAGATTTGTTTGTTCCTGTTCCGATAATCCCATGAGACATATATTATTTCTTTTCATGGTGTCCTGCATCATCCTTGGGCTTTCTTAGGATTCTTCTGCTTTTTTGTTTGATAGTCTCTCTCATTTGCTAAAGTATATGCGATTGCCTTCCAGTTCACGGGTTCAGTTTTCCTTTTCTTACATTCTGTTGCTCAGTTCTTGTACTTTGCTTTTTTCTTGTTTCTATGATCTCGTTGCTTAGCTTCTGGGTTTCTTTGGAGTGTGAGCATTTTCATATCTCAGTTTTTTTTCTTCGTTTTCAGAATTAACCCCTATATCTCTTATGTAGTCCTAAACATCCTTCTCTTGTATTCTCTTTCTGGTAGTTCCAGTGCTGCTTTGGGTAGTCTTCATTTATTGTATTTGCTTATCTTGATATTTCATGTTTATTGCTGTTGGCTATTGCACAGCATAGTGCTCCAGTTGTAGATAGTGTGTGGAATTTTGGTGTGTGTGGGGGGGGTACATTTTGTGTCGACTCTTTGGGTTAGAGGAGAAAGATCAAATAGTGGCTGGAAGTCATTGTGTGGAGATGAGGAAAGTGACAAGAGTTGTGTAGGTGACACAAATGAGGCGTGGGAGCACAAGAGCAGGGCTTATGGGATCATATTAATAATAGTCTTCTTGTTAAGTATAGTAATTTTTAATAATTTGGAAAAGAATATTTTAAGAGGTGTGCTAATATTTGTTAGTTTATGTGAAAGTGTATCTGACTAAGAAATGGGTAGTGCAGTTCTGAAGTAGTGATGATTGAGGTAGGTAGAGAGGAAATCTACTGATCTCCCAGGGTTACTTATTGATTCACTACATCATATAGGAAGAGCACAGCCGACTGATGTTATTGTGTTAATAACAAAAGGCTCCGGGTTTGGCATCGCCAGCTTCCCTGCTCTCAGAGAGTTGATCAGTCGGTGTAGGAACTGAGCTCCTACAGGATAGGGAGGGGCCCCTGGGTAAAAGGGGAGCGGTGTGGAGATTCAGCAACATGCCACATGATCTGATTTCCACCCAGTAGTCACAGGGACAGATAGGAGTAATAGGGGGTGCAAGGTGAGAGAGGGCTTCTAATCAGGGGGAGGTAGGCAGGATGTGGGTCCAAGCCTTGTCAAGTTGCTTTGCTGGGGCAGGGGAAGCTGCTGCTGTGCTTTCCCGCTCTTCAAGCTCATAGTTTGGTGAAGGAACAGAGCTACAAAGATGTGAAGGGTTGCCTGGATTAAAGGGAAGAGGTATGGATATTCTGTGCCACTCCACACAATCTGACCACTCAGGGGTCCCAGGGGCCAGATAGCAGGAGAAATGGGGGGAAAGGTAACGGGGCTTCTAATCAGGGAGGTTGGGAGGAGGTGAGTCACATGCACCAGTGTCCCTGAGTTGAGGGAGGCAGAGCCACAGAGACTTGCTGCTATGCCAAGCAGGGGAAAGGAGGCTTGTTCTTAAATTAAAAATAATCTTGGAGCACCCAGAATTCATGTTGTGCGTCTGATTTCCCGGGGTGTGGGTCCCTACTTTAGTTAGATTCTGCCTGCGACTGGCGGAATTTTTCATTTGAGGTGCTATCTGGCGGCCATGTTTGGAGCTCTCAGCAAATTGGTTTTTCATTCAACTATTTGTACACATTTTGATTTGTAACATTGATTGCAGTTACCACAATGTAATAGCATTTTCTCACTCTCTCCCTGTGTTTCTTATTTCCGTTTGTTCTTTTCCCCTCTCTTGTCTTCTGAGTTGTATTCCTGGCTATATGCTGCCCTTTTGATTTCATATGATCACATAATCTAAGAATTGCTTACTACGTTGTGTTACTTTTTGCTTGGAAGATGTCATGGGAGTAAGTTCAGTTCCAGACCTGACAGATGTCTTAGGGTCATGGTTTTGGAAGTTTCAGTGGTCTCTCTGTATCAGACCAGAAACCTGGATCTTCATGATTTTGAGTTTTGTTCTACATTTTCCTCACTCTACCACTCCCTTTGGGAGCAGGTGGCAGTGGTAGCTGGGCACCATCTATTTAGTCTCAGAACCAAGGTCACTAGGGTTCATATGGCCATTAACTATTTGAACAAGTTATTCCACGTGTCTTTGCTTTTCTTCATTCTTATATTTCTTCTGGTCAACCAAGATAGGGAGACCAGTCATTGCACCTTAGATGGCTATTCACGGATTTTTAAGACCCAAGTCACAACTCCCCGCTATAGGATATAGAGCACTATCTTTGTGGACTGTGTCACAGCGGTTGACAATGTTACCGTCTCTCCGTGTGTTTGGTTATGGCTAAGAAGTTTTCATAACTTTACCCGTGTGCTACAGATTCAGGAATATATTTGCAATACATATACATACGTGTATGAGGCTTAGTTTAAAAGTATTGCTATAAAAATACCAAAATGTGAATCTGTGGTTTTCAACATTTCCTAGACAATTCTGAAAGGAGTGTTTCCATCACTAACCATTACCTAAAGAAGCCTGGTGCCGCTTTGGGGTGAGAATCGGATCACTAACTCCAAAGCTGGCAGATCAAGCTTACTGGCTGCTCTTGGGGAGGAAGATGAAGCTTCTGCTCCTATAAAGATTTATAGCCTCAAACTATTTAGGGTCACTGTGTGTCAGAATCTATTTAATGTCAGGGAACTCTTCCTTCCAAAATTCTGTACTTTTGAATTGACAGCGCATCAC
This sequence comes from Tenrec ecaudatus, assembly GCF_050624435.1. Taxonomy (NCBI): domain Eukaryota; kingdom Metazoa; phylum Chordata; class Mammalia; order Afrosoricida; family Tenrecidae; genus Tenrec; species Tenrec ecaudatus. The sequence continues at coordinate 46,317,501 of NC_134540.1, read as the reverse complement.
TCAAGTCATTTTCCTTTTCAGTGTTCTGTGAATTTGGGGAACAGAAGTCTGAACGGGCACAGTGAAGACTGTATGGTGGACAGCGTAAGGTTTTCCAGTTAAATTGTCCTAGGACAGCCCTCGAGACTTCAAAAAATAAGACAGCTGCATTGCTGTGGTGGGAAAAAATTTCCTTGGTGCATCTTCCTTGGGTTTTGACCAATGCAGGTCTGTTTTCTTAAAACATCTCCAATAAATCTATTAAGATCACCTCTTTGGAATCCCCCAAATCAGTTACCATTAACCTTTTGAGTTACCTGTCGGCCTCGACTTGAACTGGCCCAGCACATCTCAGGTGGCATTGTTTCCCTTGGATCTTGGCCTCTGGATCATATCGATAAATCTCAGGCTTGTCCCTAGTTACTGTTTGTTCTATGAAACCATCCTCATTAGCTTTGATCTTGCTTAATCAAAAAGGACTTATGAAAAGATCAGCTCTTGGATCTTTTCATCTGTTTTTTTTAATCATTTTTTTTCCTTCCTAGACACAAATTAAGCATGCTTTTTTTAAATGACATCCTAAAACAAGAGTGTTAGTGAGAAAGTCTGCAGCCATCTTCTGATCATAGAGATGCATTTAAAAGAGATTATATTTGGAATAAATGTGTGCACATATGAACTAGAACTGGAGCAGCAATATTTGCTTACTTTCATGAAAGTATATTCCTGTATGCAATTGTGGGAGCGATACAGGTTCTTAGCCCATTAAGACAGTACACGTGGTAACGTAACAGCACCCCGTGGGCTAGGCGTCACTAAGTTGTTTGTGTACATTATTTCATTTATAGCAGCCCAGTCTTGAAGTGAAAGTATTTCATTGTGACAGATAAGAAAATTACTTTTTTTTTTTTGCACAAATTCATATAAGTACTACTAGGTGGAATTGGGATTGGAACCTAGGATCTCCGTCTCCAGATTTCATGCTTTTAGCCACTGCTGCTTGCTCTCTAGGTGCGTGAATTGGGTGTGCGGTGAATGATTTTTATCACTAAATCTTGGCTGTATCTCACAGAAGATGATAATATAAATAAGTACTTTTTGATTTGTGTGAAAGGTGTTTGTTTTTCTCAAGTCTGTATGATTGCAGGGAACAAATAATATCAGAATAAATACGTTGTTTTTTTTTTTTTTTTCCAAAATTTGAAGTCAGAATTGTCTTTATTGACTTTATTTTCGTTTTTGTACACAAAGAAAAATGTTCATATCCATCATGAACAAAAACTTTAAAAGGCAGAACTAGAAGACATGTGTCCTTCACCAGAGCAAAGCTGTGCTAAGGGTCCAAACATTTCAAGGTTTAAAATAAATATCTTCTTTTTCCAATGTCTACTTTCCTGTCTTCAGAGTGTCACAGGAAACCGAAGCCTATCAGGAATCACAATTTTGCTTAAGAGTCCCGGCTCGCTCACTGTGTTTGGTAACTTGCCATACCGTATCCAGCTTGGTTTGGAGGCGGTATTACAGGGGGAGGAGCTTGTCCCTGGGGAGGCTGAGCACCAAATCCACCCATCCAAGCAGCAGAAGGTGATTGATCTACTCCAAATCCTTGTTGATTCCATGGCTGGCCATATACTCCATAAGGTGGGACTTGCCACCCATTTGCCATGTACTGCCCATACTGTTGGGGGTTTCCATACACTTGGCTCCATTGACCCCACTGGCTGTAGTCCACCTGTTAGAAGTTCTTAGTCATATCAGGAGATTCTTTACCCCAATAGCATTTGACTTGGCCTTCAATCGTGGTGCCATTCACCGAAACAATGGCATGGGCTGCGCTTTCGTGGGTTGAAAATCTGATGAATGAATAGCCCTTCTCTGGAAAATCTCTGATTTCCATAATTTGCCCAAATGGTGAGAATGTCTGTCTCATAAGCTGATCTGTTAACGCGGAAGTAATTCCTCCACAGTAGACAATACAATTTTGGGGGCTTGAGTGGTTTACTACATCTTCAAATCTCAACTGTTTAGTGTTGTTTTCTTGTGTACTTTTTGGAGCAGGTGGCTTACGAGTGGCCCAATTGGTTCTGATTTGACGACCACCCAACCACTGACCTCCCATATGCACAATTGCATTTTCGGCGTCCAGTTTGTTATAAAAAGATACAAAACCATAGCCTTTGGATTTCCCGGTCACTATGTCTTTAACTACCCGGGCATCCGATATTTTACCAAAGGGGGCAAATGCGGATTTGATATCTTCTGTTGTAATTTCTGGACTCAAATCCCCAACAAATACGTGGAAGTGATTGGAAGTGTCTTTTTTCTGGCTACTTGGTGTTGTGGCCCAGTTTACTTTGACTTCCTTTCCCAAAATTTTTCTCCCATTCATAGCAGCTAATGCAGCAGCTGCATCCCTGTGTTCATAAAATTCCACAAAGCAATATGGGTCATTGCTTGTATGCTCTGTGATCATTTTACAGCTTTTACAGGGTCCAATCTGACTAAATAACTGAAGGATAAGGACTTCGGTCACATCTCTGGAGAGGTTACCTACGTATAGAGTCCGGGGCTGCCCATCGTCTTCCATCATGGTGGGTGCGACGGAGCAATCCCGGGACAAGGGGGAGGGCAGGGCTGGGGAAGGGAGGGGGCGGGGAGGAAGGGGAGGGGGGTTCCAGGCACCGGCTAGGGACAGAGGAAAAGGCACCGAACCCTGGTCTTGGGCTTTCTCTAAATATGTTGTTTTAAGGGTTTTTCCTAGAGAGTCATTTTAAGATTTGTGTTGTCAGTGGTTTCTTCAGTAAAGTTGGAATGATTGAAATTTGGTTCATTTGGAAGCCTTCTCAATATTGCTGTGTGCCTTCAGTTTAGCTTTTCATCCTTGTATTAAGATGTCGCTCACCTCTCCATCTTTTTTTTTTCTTATGAGTATTACAGGGTTTATCTTTATAAACAGGTATTTCAAAAGCAATACTATTTGGCTAAAGGCATTTTTAATCTTATCCCAAGTGGATGTTAGGGAATCTTTAACGTCTATAGGGGGAATTTTAGAAACTGTTCTACATAATGCCAACCACAAAGAGCTCTGAATGTAAACTATTGAGCCCATATTGCATATGCGTGGTGCTCTGTTAAAGTGCATCGAAAGGTTACCTTAAATCACGGGTAAACCCACTGACTCCAGAGCCAGACTGCTTGGGATCATACGAGCTGTGTGACCATGGCCAGGTACTTAACCTCTCTGATTTCCTGTCTGTAAAATCGGGATAATGTATCCATCTCCTGATTTATGAGAAACGAAGGAATTCACTTAAGGCCACAATTATTGGTTCTAATCCATAAAACTCTAAAAACAAGTGTTTTTTTATTTCTGTTACTGCTGTTATTTTTGCAAACAAAGCAGTATAAAACCTGATCGGAACTTAGTCTTGGTATATTGCATTTAGTATGAATAATCTTATATTTCACTGCAGAAATACTGTTATGTTTAATTACAGGATGCTAGCACATCCCAGACTGAAGGTGCTAAAAAAAATTGATGTATTTATATTGTACTGCTTTCTAAAGTCTAAAATAATTGAGTTGTGAAATGCATTTGACTCCAAGAGTTCTTAATACTTAGTTGCTCAAACATGTAACGTACATAGAGCTGTGTTTAATGTTCCAGTAAGATCACATTATTTTATAATATGCCTTTAAGACTAGAAGGCTTAAACTCCAGAGAAAGCATTTTGTGTGTTAAGTTCATTTTTTAACAATTCTGGATTCCTTCTGAGGAAAAATGTGTCATCTAGTTAAAATTTTGCTAATTTGTGTAATTTGTACGTTGAGAGCATAAACGTTCACAGGAGAATTTCTAATAATGTGGTTGAGTAGTCATGTTAATTTACTTAATCAGAACTCAAGTATCATCAGTAGTATTTCCAAAAAAGTGATAAAGAAGTAATGGTGGCCAAATTATTTCATTTTAATTTCACTTTAACTTTACATCTCAAAACATAATAAAACTGTTAGGAGATATAGAATTAATGTGCAAAATGAGCCACTGGTAAGCCACAAATTCTCATTACTTCAATAAGGACTTTGCCTAATTCATGAATTTGACCCACCCCTTCCAGTTCTCGGATGAGCAAAGTTATAGATGTATAACAGTGTGTGGATATGGTCCTCTGTGTGTGGATACCACTGTGGACTTGTGCTCAATTTGGGGGTTCTTTTCCCTCAACCCCCATGTTTTGGCTGCTCCATCTGTACTACAGCATGTGACCTTACTTGACTGAAAATGAACACTTTTAAAGGTTAGCCAGCTTAGCAAGGGCTATGTAGTTAGGGAACATGCGCATTTTCATTAGACAGGTGATTGACTGTGTCTTTATGTTCTCACAGAGGCACCTGCTGTGGTGGGAAAGGGACAAACACTTGAATCTGGCCTAAAAGTCCTAAGCCTGCTACTTTAATAACTGTGTGATTGGAGGATAGTTGTGTGGTCCCCCCCCCCCCCCCATCTGTAAAACTAGATAATTGGTTCTCATAGCTTGGAGGATTTTTCAAAGTCCTGACTCAAAGGATGTGACTAATGTTAAATCTAAGGCTCTTGTGCTTGTCTACACTTCTCTTGAATAGCGGGATTCCTGACTAGTCTGGGTTTTTCTGGCAACTCAAAGACTTGGATAAATCAGCCCCAAACACAGCTGAGCTCCAGTCACACCTGGCTACTCATACTTCTGACCCAGCAAGCTTTCTATGAAGAGCCCCGTAATAAACATTTTTGGTTGTGCAGTCTCTACCACATACTTCCTTGTGTTCGTTTGCACGCCTCTGGTCTCTCTGCACCGTGTATGTTCATCCCTTCCACCTGCCTGGGACACTCGTTTCCTCCCCCACCTGGCGTCCTCTCATCCTGCACCAGAAGGACAATGGTTTTCCTCTGTGCCTCGGTCAGCAGCTGACACTGTGGTGAATGGATTTGGTGATTTGCTTATGTTGAAGCACCTATTATATTAGTTCCTTTGATGGATGGAGTCAAACCCAAACCATAGTGTCTTGGGAGCATGTTTGAAAGTTAAAAATTTATTCTCTATCATGTCACTGCATTACAGTTTATGCATTACAGTTTATCACATCACTGCGTGTGTCATGTCACTGCATGGCAGTTTATCATGTCACTGCATGGCAGTCTGTCATGTCACTGCATGACAGTTTATCACATCACTGTGTGTATCATGTCACTGCATGGCAGTTTATCACATCACTGTGTGTATCATGTCACTGCATTACAGTCTATCACGTCACTGCGTGTGTCATGTCACTGCATGGCAATCTGTCACGTCACTGCATGGCGGCTCTTTCTGTGCCCCATGTAGCTGAGATGCGTGGGAGCCTGGAGTTCTTTGTATCTGTGTACGTGTTGGGTGCGGAACAAGCTCTTAGGATTTGGTAGCTGGATAAGTGCATGGATGCATTCGTTCATGGACTTAGCGCTACATGGAGTGCACATACATTTCTCTCCTGTAAAACCCTAGATGCGAATGCCGGTGTTCTTTTCAAATGGCTGCCTCGGCTGCCTCATGGAGGCACTTCTCCCAGTGTTGCTTGTCTGAGTGTAGTTCTGTTGAGTCCAGTGTGTCTTCCTTCATCACTTACAGGTTTACTTCACTCTGGGTCTTTGATGCAGACCACAGTGCCTTTCGCATGGATTTGCAACTATATGAAAAGCTCCTTTACTCCAAGCTTAATCAGTCTTTGAATGTTTGTTATTTTCATGCCCTTGAAATTGATCAATGTTGATATATAAGCAGTGGCCATGTGGGCGAAATCTAACTTGTTCTTCCTAATGTAGGGGGTAGCAGTTGTATGACTGGTATCAAAACCAGTGTGGGGGTCCAAGATTTTTCTTTTTTTTACATTTTATTAGGGGCTCATACAACTGTTATCACAATCCATTCATATACATACATCAATTGTATAAAGCACATCCGCCCATTCCCTGCCCCAGTCATTCTCAAAGCATTTGCTCTCCACTTCAGTCCTTTGCATCAGGTCCTCTTTTTTTTTTCCCCTCCCTCCCCGCTTTCCCCTCCCTCATGTGCCCTTGGTAATTTATACATTGTTATTTTGTCATATCTTGCCCCCGATTTTTCTTTTTTTTACTACTTTTTGAGATTCCATTTTTATTATCCTGGTTGTTTGCATAGTAGGTTAATACTATAAAACGTGTAGTGTGGGGGGGGGGCGTTGGGGAACACATACATGTGTCTTTAAGGAAGGGCAGAGGTTTACTTCTTACTGGGATTGGTCATCTTGTCAGAAGAAAGTTTGAGCCCCTAGAACATGGGTAGAGGAGTCAGGGAAGTGAGGGACTTAGAGCAGGTCTGCAGTGTGGAGAAATCGGACAATGAAGAGTCAGTCACCCCATTTCATTTGTAAGCATCCCAACTTTAAAGGCACAAGTTTGAATGCATGAGTATGTTTCTTGTGGGAAACCCTTGAAAGTATTTTGAGGTACTGAAACCATGTAGCCAGCTAGTCCCGTATGGTGAGAATTAGGTACTATTGATATCCGTGAGGGCTTTGTTGATTCCCTTTTTTCCTTCTTACCGGGCTTTCACTGTAATACAGGTCAGAGAATAATGGAAGAAAAGGAACCTACAGGTCATATTATATACCCAGTTATTCATTCAGCAGATTAGTCATTGAATGCCACATGTATGTCAGATACCAGGGTACATTGGCCAGCAAAACAAAATTTCCTGCCTTTATGGGGCATAGAAAGTGGTTGGGGAAACACCAAGCTAAATGTCTGTTAGGTGATGTTATGTGCCCCGGAGGAAAACTAAATTGGAGAAAGACATGATAGGTAATTGAAATTTGAGATGATAGGTCAAGAACTACTTAACAAGTGACATTTGAATAAGACTTGAGAAATGGAGGTGTGACCGTGCCAGGTAGGTGACAGGCAGAAAGGACAGCAGCATGCAAGGGCCCCAGTGGGGTGAGGAATAGCAAGAGGCCAGGTAGAGTGAGCAAGGGGTTGAGTCGTAAGAAGAGTATGAGCGGGCAGTGGGATGCCTGGGCACTGGCTGCCTAAGCTAGGGCTTATCAGCTGAATTGAAGTCCCTGTTGGGCTGTTACTGTGTTAGCCATTGTCAGGCTTAAAACATTCTCTTTTTTCTAATAAAATCTCAAATCTTAGAAGGCTTACCGTGAAAAGTCCCAGTCTTCCTTCCCAGATAAATAACTTCAACAGTTGTTTAGCCTCTTACCCTCCAGCCCCGCGCCGCCCCCCCCCCCCCCCCCCCCCGTCTCAGCATCAACCCTCTAGCCTTTGTCACTCTGGGTCTTTATTTGATCATTCTCCAGTCTCTTGACTGTTATTTATTTGGAGGGGGGGGGGGCATGTGTACTTCCAAAGGATGCATGGTGGGGGGATGGGTGTGTGAGCTTGAGGGGGCGAGAGAGAACTTGAGTCCTGGTATGAGTGAAATTGCCCGTATTTTGCGTGTACACTGAGAGTTGGAACTGGCTGTGAATTTTAGGTCCAAGTGTCCGTGAAGCAGTTTGAAGGCGTTAGTCTTGTTTTCTAAGGCCCGATGTTGCCGTACCCTATACCACCAGCTCTTACATCGTTTTTGCCTTCACTAGGTTAATACTACTGTTAGTTCTTAAGGCCGCTTCATTGGTGCTTTGTGTGGGAAAATCAGGGTGGAAATTTACCAGTTTAAATGAGAAAGCTCACGTGTCATTTTTTTAAAGCGTGTCTATTTCAATGTAATTTTTTTCTTCCCCTGTATTTTCAACCTGTAGAATTTACTACAAGTGGTATTGGCACTTTACTTCACTATAAATGAAAACTAGAATGTACTTTATACATCAAACAGATTACAATGGAGCTTTACTCCGAATATCCAGATGCGGAGTAACTTGCGTTACACTAACTGATTTCTTGGGTGTATGAGAAGCCTTCAGCCTCATTCATCATCTTATTTCTGCCCTTCCCACCTTGCACATCAAATTACAGGTAACACTGCACTTAGATCACACGTTCCTCTCTTTGTTTAGCAGCGCTTGTTCCTCCTGAATGTAAGAGCAGGTCTAGCAGACGGCCGCTGAGACAGATCGGATGAAGCAGAGTGACTGGTTGTGGACAGGATGAGAAAGAGTAAGGGTGGAGAGGATTTCATAGTTGTTGACATCAGGTCAGCAGAGCATGTTTGAGCCATCTGCCAGGACGTGATACAGCTCTGGTTGCTCCCTCTTAGTCTCTTAAACATATCTCTGCATTCCAAGCCCGGTCATAGGAGGAGACCGACAGAAACAAATACAGAATTTCGGAGCTGGGTAGATCTGAAGTAACCCTTGACTTGTACAGTGATTAAATCCAAGTCTAAGTTGCTTAATATTCGAGTTACTCTAATCCTAGAGTCACGTTTTGATGGCTGCCAAATATATTAAAGCAAACCTATTCAAACAATAAATGCTGTCATCCAGTTGATTCTGACGTAATGACCCTACATGGGATTTCCGAGACTGTAATTCTTTATTGGAGCAGATAATCTCCTCTTTCTCCCTCAGAGTAACTGGTGGTTTTGAACTGCCAAGCTTGTGGCTCGCAGTCCAGTGCTTACCCAATGGGCATTGAAAAGTACGGCATTGGGTAAATGTTGTGCGTAATATATAGCGGATGTGGTCCTGTAAGTCTCCTGGGAAGCTTGTTTTCATGTCTATGGGTCTTTCAGCATACCATCCTGAGGTTTGGGGTTCAGAAGGTTTTGGATAGGGTTCAGTCATGACACCTTGTGTTTTTAATGTAAAATCCTCTAACTACTGATTCTGAATCAGGTAACCTGGAGGATTAGGTAGAAAACACTGATTTAAGGGACTGGAAGGGATTGTGAAGTTATCACTAGTCACTTCTAATGCTTTATTTCCATTAAGTTGCAGAAAAGAGTGAAAAGACTTCTTTGGGGTAAGCTTGCAAGGATGTGCTTCTTTCCTATATAAAAGGAGGGGTGGGGGTGCCCACAGATGACTTTGTTGTTCTGTCAGTGGTACCTTAACAGTTATGACAGAATCATTGAGTCTGTGTAACTCTGTTACTATACATGACAAGAATCTGTTTCAGTCAAGGTGAAATTCAAATTTGGGCAGAAGACTAGGCCACTCCATACTGGTGGAAAGTCATGGTAGAGTATTGATTCTTAGGAGGGCATTTTGTCTTTTTTAATAAATGGGATCACTTCAGGTATTGCCTGCCTGTTTGATGATATCGAGGTGTTAAGTGAATAATACACATTACACTCCCTGCTAAGAAGAAGTTCATGCTTGACTAGCTTAGTTCAGTTCTTTAACTATGTTGGTATATAGTAAATTCATTATAAAAAGAGAAATAATAGCCTAAGTGAATGGAATCTAAGCAGTTGAAATTTTTTTTTAAGGAATACTAATTACATCTTATTTATTTAAAAAAAACAAAAAACAAACCAAAGTCACTGCCATGGAGTTAACTCCAAGCCATCGCGGCCCAGTAGGACAGAATAGAGCTGCCCTGGTGGGTCTCCGAGACTCTTAACTCTTCGGGGGGTAGAAAATGTCATCTTTCTCCCAGGGAGCGGCTGGTGGTTTTGAACAGCTGGACTGGTGGTTTAGCAGCAATGCAAAATCCACTAAGCCGCCAGGGCCCCTGGCCTAGTTTTTGGTTTGGTTTGGTTTTTAAGTGTATAGATAACACTTTCAAACTATCGCACTACTGTTACCATTTTTGCAGCCAGGTGAGTTGAATTTTCTGGAGTTCTGACTCACTGATAGGAATTAGGTGTGGAGAGAATTTTTGCAGAGTAGTGGGCCCAGAGAATAGGAGTATGATAAACTCAAGGAAGGAGCTTAGTAGGTTATACCTCTTAAAACAAATGGTTTTGTAATAGTTTGGTGTTTTAGCTTAGTAACGGTTTCATAGCTTAGTGGGCACGCTGTCTTTCCAGGCCCATTACTGAGTTTACCACTCTGTTGTACGCTAGGAGGTCTGGTGGGGGGCTAGCTCGGTGAGCCGCTTGCTAACCACTAAGACATTCAGTGGGCCCAGCCCACCGCATGCTCCGCCGAAGAAGGCTGAGGCTATGTACTCCTGTAAAGGCTTAAAGGGTTTAAAAGATCGAGAGTCTTGCAAACCCAAAGGCGCAGTTCACCATGCGTTACAGGGTCACTCTGGGTCGGGAACTGAGTTCGATGGCAGTCAGTGTTCGTGTTAACACCTACCTGAATGAGAACTGACTCCTGTATACTTGCTTTCAAAGCTGTTAAGCTGTGGCAGGGTTCAGGAAGCCAAACACTTCATAAAAGGGTGTCATCCATTTGCTAGGTTTTGATTATACGCACAGAGTATATTTGTGGATTGATATAATACTTTGCTTTACATTTTAAGTTACCTAAAATTATATGTAAGTTGAAAACTTTTGAATGTAAGCCGTTTACGTACAACCTGGTGTGCGTCTTTTTGTGCAGTCAGTCAGCAGTAATTTAACCCGTTTTGTAAGTTTGATTCTAATGTTATCATTTGGGGCCTTTTCAAAGTGGGCCGACGTGTGTACGCTGTTGCTATCTGAGCGTGCTCCCGTCAGTGTGCGGAAGCTCTTTCTTTCAAAGGGCGACTTCTCTGAGCACTGCGACAGCTGGCATAACGGTCACGCGGATGTTTGTTTCTTCCTCGCTGCTTAAAAAAGTAGTTAACTTTTAAAGAAATGGTGGCCATTTCTATAAGACAGATGCCCCCCAAACAATCCATACATTCAGCTTATACAAAGATAAAACCATGCCACTCATAAAAGTAATTTCTAATTTGTAAAAATGTAGCTTGTATTTCAGAATGTAATAAAATATGATGTAAGAAATACACTGTTGAATGGGTTACGTAGTTTTTCAATTAAATTTCACTGTCATTATTTGAATAGGGTGTGTAAGAGGACTAAGGGGGAGGCCCACAGTTGCCTTGCCCCCGACTATCCCATGCTATCATGAGATGCCGGAGTCAAGCTGCTGCCGACCTTCAGTCTTGGTGTTTTCTGTGTCTGAAGACTCACGGGTCCCAGATTTTGGTGACTTAAGCTCTGTGTTCCTCTGTCACTTTCCTCTGCTTAGCGCCTGCTCATCCTTAGAGACCTAGTTGAGACATTCTCTTCACCGTGGAGCCTCGTGCTCCCGCCTTTAACAAAGCCCTCGATGTACTGAATCCTGCCTCTCTGTACTCAGCCACCCCCTGTCTGGGTGGTTTCTCTCCTGTTCAAATGTACTTCTGTAACGCGTGCAGGTTGCTGGGCAGTGGCTGGGCTGCAGAGTGCCGACGTCTTTACTGTATTTCAGTGTGTGCCATCCCTCTCTCCTGGCTTGCTGGGTATTCTCCATCAGTACAGACGTCTTAGTGTAGATCTGATAAACTAGGACCAAACACGAGGCATCAAACTGCACTCAGACTACGGGGCTGTGCTAAGATCCTGGCACACAGACCCCTACCATCTCTGTCCTGGTGTTACCATTTTGGAAAGTTCCCTACCTACTCCCTTACCCCTGCCTCCCATCCTCCACTTTAGGAGAGTAGTTTAAGAAACTTGTGGTATTTGAAGCTAAATGTCAAAAACAGGAAATACATGCCTCCCAGATCTGATAGTTTTCACATTCTAAAGACATTCCTTGTTCCTGAGCAGCTTCATGTCATTATTAATAAATAAGCTTTTCCTCCTCAGCCATGGCTGCCAAGCCTCCCCTGAGGCCCTGTGACTAGGAGATTAACCTACTGGTAATTGGGCTCCCTCGGTGGCCCGGTGTGCGCTTCCTGCCCAATCACCACTTAGTGGAGCGCCTGTGAAGCCTGGCTCTTCAGGCTCAGGAAAGCCTTCCTCCCCGCCAGCAGCCGGATTCCTCTTTGATTGCACTCCCCCCTTGCTCCTACTGCTCTGTTCCTGGAGGTGGCTCAGGACGCAGAGGGTAGCCACCTGTGCATCACATGCTTTGCCGGCGCTGCCACTCTGGGGCTCAGAATATTTACTGTTAGCTACATTCCGTTCTGTTTCCTCCTTTCCCTTGCGCTTCAGTGTGGTCAACTGGTTCCAGCGTGGTCACGGAAGTGATGCTGGAACAGACCCTATGTTTTAAAGCCTGGGTGAACCATGAGGGGAAAATCACAGGTCAGTGCTAGAAGTAATTTTCCTCTTAGACAACACGGGTAACCTGCACATTGCACAGTAGCCGAAGTCCTGGGATGGCGGAGTCGAGAAGGGCAGCCTGACCTGGACTCTCCACAGGCCTGGCAAACGGCCTGTGTATCCGGTGCGTGACAGGACTCCTTCTCTGAGCCTCCCATTCCAGTGCTTCGGCCCCTACATTCGCCCATTCTGGATCCACCCACATTTGGAAATTTCCAGGTCCCGGTTTGAAGTCTGGCTGATAATAACTGGAAACTCCTGCAGAGGAGTTGGGGGTGGGGGTGGGAGGATGGCAGGCACAGACATTGCAGGGGAAGAACTATAAAAGATAGGAGCAATATTAAGGAATTATGTACTAGTAACAGAACAACTGAATTCTTTCAATGACTTCATTAAAATGAAAAGTACCAAAAAGGTGTATGATTGAGGTCTTCGACTAATTGTAAATAATTTCTCACGTTTATTTCACAGTAGCTTGGGGAAGTTTATAAGCAGGCATTTGTCAGCAAAGCAAAGAAGGGACAAAACCGCAGCAAATAACGGGAGGATTAGACTTGGACCAGCCGTCGGTTCATCTGCACGCTGAATAGAATTCAGAGCAGTTGAGCAGTATGTTTTCAAGGGGCCCAGAGCACTGTCCTCCAGATTGCGCGTGGAACACTGGTCCCACGGCATCGAGCTGCCTCGAGCTGCTCTGGTGGCCTCTTCCGCTCATTCTCACCTCACAGCAGGTTGGTGTCTAAAAGGACTTCACACCATACCCAGGATGCGGGCCACCCACCAGCTACAGGGCATGACGACCCTGCAGGCCGACCGACACCCTTGGTAATTATAGGGCCATGGGTGAAAGCCCCCCAGGGGCTCACAGATCCTCTGGCAGTGTGTGTAGCTCCTCCGGCACTCGATACAGCAGATTCCTTCATGGTCCAGCCGAGGGTCGAACGTCATGCTCTCACCCTCCTGCTGCTGTGCAGGGAGAGAGAATGAGGTGGGTGAAAAGTCTTCCGTGCTTGCGCCTTATTTTTAAATAGCATCCCAAGCTTTCCGCTGCCACAAGAAGGCCACGTAACCTACGGTAGCCTGTTCTCTTTCAGAATCAACCTGAGCTCAGGACACTTCCACCTAGCTCGTGCCATGGCTGGAACTTGGTTTGGGAATGATTGATGCCTTGAAGCTGCTGCATGCCTTTAATGAACCAGGTTACCTCTCGCTAGTGATGCAACTGGTTTTAAAAAGCTAAACAAGAAGGAAGCACCATGACTCAAAAGTAGCATTCCTCCCACTGCTAATTGTAAGCCAGTGGGGAGCTGGTGTCTTCTTGTCCTAATGGCTTCCAGGGCTCTTGGGAGTATATTTGGAAATTCGTTGATCGAAGCTAACTAGTGATTTCAGCTCCAGCTGTACTGACCCTGGGAATACTGCACCCTCATTTCATTTCTCCTTCTGGCAAAACAACGGGATGTCATCTCCAAGGGGATGAGGGGGGTTTGTAATGCTCAGAAAAGACCTTAAACTTTCCCTCCCAAGTTAAATGTGCCATACTTAACAGCTACATAAACGAAAACTTAGGTTGGAAGAAAAAAAATCGCTTACAAAAGTCTGTCTTGTTTGTCACTGCTGGAGAGGACCGAAGGGTGGGGAGGAACTTGTGCCTGCTCGATGGGGGTGAGATGGTTGGACTTCTTTTTCAAGTGCTACTAGGGGTGAAGATTCGGGGCCTTCCATCATGTCATTGAGCTGCTTTGCTAAGCAGCTCTGTGCTTTGACCCTTCTGTTAAATTCTTTCCTGAATTTGAGGGGATGGAGCACCAAAGGAACAGTCTAAACCAGATGCAGTTGAATCAGTTCTGACTCAATGGTGGCTGTGTTTTACAACGTAGAGCTGGGTCCCAGACGGCGTTCTTGGCTGTAGTCACTGTGGAAGCACACCACCGGGCCTGCCTTCCCTGGAGCCTCAAGTGCAAACCACGCACACCACCCAGTGGACTGATTGACTACCTTTCAAGGATACGAAATAAAAAAGTCAAGTTTTTCATTAGTCTTTAATTGGAGGCTGGGTTTGGGGGGTGTTTTATGATGATAAATTTCTACCACTGGGAGGAAATTGTATACTTACCACAAATAAACCTATAGCTACTACTGCCTTTTATCAAATTCAACTTCACCTTTTATTTTTTGACGGAAGTTTTTTAAATTCTGAAGTGAAGTTAAACAAAATTGAAGGATGTTCGTGATACTTCACACACAAATACATTAGACCGTACCTTCAAGGTAGGTAGCCATTTTCCTACTGTCATCACACTTGATGACATTTAAACAGCTCCCACACACTGCCTGCTAAAGCTTGTCCTCAAGTGTCCCTCCTTACCAAAATAGCACGCATTGTCTCTACATGATTTTCTCCTCCGTTTTTTTTTCTTTCTTACCTCTTGAATTGGGTTCATCTGGGAAAGCAAACTGCATTGTTAATTACAGCTGGCTTTGGGGCCTGACTGGACTGCTAATCACAGGGTCAGTGGTTCAAGTCCACCAGACACTCAGTGGGTGAACGGTGCCGCTGCCTGCTGAAGACTTGGGGCTTGAGTGAGAACTGCCCTGGTGGCATCTTAACACGGGGTGCGTTAGGGTTAAGAAGTTGGGAGGCGTTGCGGGTGGCTCTAAGCAGTGGTTCTCAGCCTTCCTAATGCCAGGGCCCTGTAATACAGTTCCTCATTGCGGTGACGCCCCCCCCCCCAACCATAACATTATCTTTGTTACTACTTCATAACTCAGTTTGCTACTGTTAAGAATTGGGCAACCCCTGTGAAAGGGTCGTTCGACCCTCTTCCCCCCCCCCCCCAAATTGGGGCACAATCCACAGGTTGAGAACCGCTGCTGTGAAGGTATTTCCTCTTCAAAGGATCGTAGGGAGAACTGCAGCCCCGTAAAGTGAATGAATAAATGGGTGTAGCTGGAGTTTTCTGAGCGCTATGGAACTCTTGTGTCTGCATCAAACAGCTCTACAGGGTGCTGGTGGCCCCATCCCTCAGCCCAGCCCCCTGGGGGACTAAACTATATTAAAATTGCTGTTGGCCTATTCAGATGTTTTTCCTTTTTTTAATTCTTTGAGCATAGGGAATGAAGGGCTGCAATGGCCTGAATTTCCTGAGAAGCCTTGGGTTATTTAGAAAATACTGTTTGCTCTACATCTCACTTAATATTAGTCTAAAATGATAAACTAGAAAATAGAAAATAGATTTGCAACACATGACAAACTGTAGGGCTGAACAGGCTACACAGGAAAAAAATACACATGACTTCCCCGCGTAGGAGGAGAGGTGCAACCACACGCAGAACTAAGGATGGCAAGATAAACCGAGCTGTTTTATGCCCAAGAGATGGGCAGAGGTAAAGTTAGATGATTACCATTTGTGTACCCGATGGCATTCCATCTACTTTGACCCAGCAGAGCCATGCTTGAGTGTTTATTCTAAAAGCAGACTACCATATAGGCACAAGGGGGGTTAATAATAATAATCTTGAGGCCCTGTATTTCAGGCACAATAACTTGTTTAACCCTTCCCATTACCCAAAAGGCATGTACAAGGTTATGCAGCTTACAGCTCAAAACCCAGACCGAGTGCCATTTAGTTTGTTCGGGCTCGGTAGCCTACAGAGAGTTTCTGAGGCTGTGAATCTTTGAGTGTAGACAGCCTCATCTTTCCCCAGGGAGTGGCTGATGGGTTTGAACCCGCCAACCAGGAGGTTCACAGCCCAACACTTCGAGAACAGTGACAGTAAGAAGGGAAATATATGTCCCTTGAGGCCGAACACGTCAAATTTCTATGAAATCTCAAAGGAAAAGCCTGGAAATACTATGGATGTTACACTGAATGGGGTAGATGTGGAATGGATCTAGAGCAGGCGTTGGCAACTGGCTTTTGAGCTGTATGTAGCTCTTGCAGCACATGCATGTGACTGAAGTACAGTGGGAAGTTGTCAAGGACATTACTCGGATAATGGTGATTTCATTTGTTTTCAAAAATCTATGGCTCTTGAATAATTTTTTAATTGTTTGGACAAGATTGGCTCTCCTGTCTCAAAAGTTTGCCAACCCCTGATCTAAAGAAGCCCCTAAAACACTACTCTCATAGGAAAGAAAGCACAATGCCAAAGTTCTGTTCTTTGTCATGTGTGTGTGCAAAGAAATTGGGTAATAGCTGATAGTAGGGTTTTTTTTGGGAAAGATGTCTGAGTGGAAGGAAGGCTTCCTTCTCTTGTATGCCCTCTTCGCCCGCTTTTTTGATACCTGCCTTCCTAACGTATTGATGGGATTAGGTTCCAAAAGCAGGCCATGGTGCGAAGATGGAGGATGGTCTCATCAGATCACTAAACGGAGGATGACGACATCAAATAAGTGAAGTGGATTATGCATTGGGTTACTAACCCTCAGATTCAGCAGTTCCAAACCACCTGCCACGGTGGGAGAAAGATGAGGTTTTCTTAGTCCCATAAATAAGTATAGTCTAGGAAATCCAGAGGCAGTTCTACCCTGTCCCATAGGGTCGCTATGAATCGGAATCAACTTGATGGCTGTGAGATTGTTTGGGAAACCACTGAGAATCATGACCCAGCCCAGTTCCCACCATAGCCAGCTTGCTCTCCCGCGGACCTCGGTGTTCATTACTGCCAGCCAGAAATAGCTGGCTAGTAGCTTCCTTACTGTTGATAGGAATATGAACTGTCACCAAGTTCGTTGGTAAGTGAGGAGATAAGCATCTTTCTTGGTTCCATTAGACGAGTTACCTTTTCATTCCTTGGGAAGTATTGTTTGTTAGCTGCCTTTGGGTTGATACTAAGCCACAGCGGCCCTATCTGTACAGCAGAACAGAAGAAGCACCATCTGTCCCTGCGCCACCCTCCGCCTTACTGTGAAGCCCTGGTTGTGGAAGTACAGTGATAGAAATACTTCACCAAAGGCTTGAGAGGTTTTTTAGCACAGGAGAGTCACCCTTTGTGCCTGTCTGTCTCCCCAGTGGGACAGACAGAACCCCAGAGGGAAGAAGCTACTTCTCACTTTGTAGGGAACAGGCCTGGAAGCCAGCAGGCGCTTGACAGATGTTTGTTGAACAGATGAATACAATAACCATAGGAGGGAAAGAAAGCGCGCTTTCAGTCTGTGTTGACTCCAGGGCACTGACAGAGACATGCTTTGCAAGGATTTGCTTGTGACGGGGAAGCTATAGATAAAGCCAGAGAACAACTCTTCAAAAGGCTTAGAACGAATCAGGAGTTGACACCGCACAGTCGACACCTTAAGTGTTCTGGCCCCGAGACACCAGCAACAACCGCCACCACAAAACATTCACATGTACAAGAGCTTGGAGATCGCAGTTTCCTTTCACTCTTCCCATGAGCTATCCGACAAGGACCCCTCGCACTTCAAAAGAATGGGGCAGAATGTCTCCGCCGCCGTGGCCCACGGTCTGCTCTGCTGGGTGCGGCCGCGTACTCACGTGGTAAGGGTTGTCTGGGTTGAAGGGCACTGCGTCCTCTTGAACATCAGGTTTGGAGGCATTATTCAGTCCTCCGGGGCCAGGGTTGGCTTGTGGTCCACCGCTTTGTCGTCTTGTGGCATTCTGGACTTTTCTCACCACTTCTCTCCTTTCTCTCTGGATTTCTATTTTTTAAAAATCATGCATTAATTTATTTGTAATAACTGTGGGAAATCTTGCATTATCGGAGAAAATACATACCCAAGGAAAATACCAAATCCCCTGCCATGGAGTATCTACCAACTCATAGCAACCCAATAGGACAGAGTGAACTGCCCCTTGGGGTTTCTGAGACTGAGTCTTTATGGAGTAGAAAGCTCAGTCTCTCCAGCAAGGTGGCTGGTAGTTTCAAACTGCAGACCTTGTGGGTAGCAGCCCAGCAAATAACCTCTGCACCACTAGCGTGCCCTCCCCAAGAACAGGGTAGCATATACATCATGTGACTCCAACCAAACTTACTGCCCTCCAGTCAGCTCCAACTCTGACCCTGTAGGACAGAGTAGGGGTGCGCCTGTGGACTTCTGAGCCACGCATTGGCTATTAGGTTTGCACTGCTGACCTTGAAGTTAACAGCGAAACGTGTAACTCACTACGCCACCAGGGGGCACCTACCTACATGCTTGGATCCTATTTAACTGGTAGTTGTTAAAGCCTACAGAGAACTAGTTTCTGTCTGAGGCAGCCAGTTGGCGTGATCAAACAGAGGGAGATTCTCAGCCTTTCCCCCTGCCTGCCTCTGCTGCAGAGGCCGGGAAAGCACGGCGGGGTGGGGGTGGGGGTCCCTCAGCCTCCTCTGCAGTTTGCAGTAAGCACAGCTGGCCAGTGAGACAGCACCAGACTGCTGGTGTAGCTTCTAGGAAAGCATCTGCTTCCCGTTCCCTGTCCTCCACAGTAGGTGTGGTGTCTGGAGCCAACTTGTGACCAGGAAGTGATAGGCATGGGATAACAAGTCACCTGCTCCAGGAGGCACTGTGGCAAGCGAGGAGCGTTGAAGGGGTCGGCGAGTATCAGTTGGTGGCAGAAGCCCTTACCTACAGCCTTCTGATGATTGTGAAAATGAGCCATTTGTTGGCCACTGTTGTTTCGATATCGGTTACTTGCCACCCTGTGCACTCCTGATGAGTTGCCTGTTCATAGCATGCCATCCTTTTTAAGGATACATTATCTTGGCTGATTCTCTCAACCACTTTCACAGAACATGCAAAGCAGATGTTTCTAAACAAGCAACCAGACGCATAAAGACCAAATGACTTGGCCAAGACCACAGAATGGGTGGCCGAGCTGGGAGCACAGTGTGATTCCCCCCATCTCCCAGGTTCCAGTCCAGGGCTTTACTTCAAACCCCCCCCCCCCCCCCCCGCCTCACTGATACTGCAGCTTCAAGAAACCCAGGCTTAAAGTACCACATGGCCTCAGCTTCCTCATCTGCAAAATGGGCCCTGATCCACAGGGTTGTGATCGGGCTAATGAGAACTGGCATCGGAAGATTTGCCTTAACGTTGGCCCATAATGAGCACTGGGATGTGATGGGTAGGGGTAATGAGTCGCCGGATGTGCTGGGAAGCCAGAGCTTGCCTCCACAGGCAGCCTCTTGGTTCCTGAGGCTGGGCTGTAACTTCCGGAAGACCTGGACTCCATTCCGAGGCCTCACTTCTTTTAAGTAGCTGGATGATCAGGCAAATGCCTTAAACCTTAGAACCTTCCTTCATCTGGAAACTGGGAGCATCCGTGGTTAGCCTGACAGTTGTTGACGGTTAGGTGAGGCGAGCAAGCACACAGCCTGACACACAGCCAGGACTCCCCTCCCTCCTGTCTAGGTCTAGCTGCCATTCAAAGTGTGTCCCATGCCCTGGCGGCTGAAGGAACTCAGGCGAAGGCATTCAGCACCCTAATCCTTTCAGGGTGGCTGTCCATTCCCTTCACTCAGGTGGCCTCGGGTCTAGAACAGCAGTTCTCAACCTGTGGGTCGCGACCCCCTTGGGGGGGTCAAACGACCCTTTCACGGGTTGCCTAAGGCCATTTCACAATATATAATTACATAC
This sequence comes from Tenrec ecaudatus, assembly GCF_050624435.1. NCBI lineage: Eukaryota > Metazoa > Chordata > Mammalia > Afrosoricida > Tenrecidae > Tenrec > Tenrec ecaudatus. The sequence continues at coordinate 46,297,755 of NC_134540.1, read as the reverse complement.
TGTTTGGTGATTAATCGCTATGCTTTAGTTATGTTCCATCTGTAACAATGAAAATACATCCTGCATATCAGATATTTACATTACCGTTCATGACACTAGCAGTATTACAGTTAAGAAGTAACAATGAAAATCATTTTATGGTTGGGAGGTCACCACAATCTGAGGAAGGTTGAGAGCCACTGGTCTAAAGCAGGCGTGTTTGGCGCCTCAGAGCCTCCGGTCAAGGTTTGTCGGGGAAGTGAAGGACTCGGTGTCAGGCTAGCCCTCAGAAGATGACTCGGGAGCAGAGCTGGAGCCCCTCGTCTTTGACAGGAAAAGGAGGCGAGGCCAGTGAGTGGAGGCAGGAAGGGACAGGGAAGCAAGAACTTGGAGAGTGCCTGTAGAGTTTCAAGTGGCGAGAGCAGGGATGGCACAAGCCCATCCCTTGTCCCCAGCAGCCCCCCCAGGTGAGGCAGCTGCTGCTGTTCTCGGACTGAGTCTGCAAGGGCCTCAGATTCCTTCTCAGCCCAAACTCCTGGCAGTCACTGCGGGTGCCCTATAGACGGGGGGCCACCGGCCTCCCCTGGGCTAGAGCAGCCATCCTTGTCCAGGCTGAGGGACATGGTCAGAGGTGTGGCCTGGAGGAATGAAAGAGCCACCGCAGAAGCAGGAACTCTGAATGCTGCTCTCACTGCTGTATTGTCTGTGTCCCCGCCGCACGCTCTCGGTTAATAACGGTCTCAGCTGTGCTGGGAGAAAGGCCCCCTTTCCCACAACTTGAACCAGAAACATTAAGTAGGCCTTTAGGGACCTTGTGTGGTGACTGGTGGAAATGGAAAGGAGGAACTCGGGGGACAATGCGACACCCACGAGGTTCACCTGCCTTTCACCGCCTGCAAATAGCTCCAAGGCATGCGCTAACTGAGTCCTGGGCCCCTGGGACCCCTTTATTTTCACTGAACTTGGACGCTGGCCCTCCAGTCCTAAACTTGAGACGCTCAGCCTGTACCCACATCAGCTCTTGGCTGTCCCATAATTCTAGGTTTGAACATAATAAAGATCCAGGCCTATGACAACTTCTTGGTCCCTTGGTCCTGTGCCTCAGGAATAAAAGAGAAGGGAAATTGGAAGGTGCAAACATCGGAGATTAAGGGGCAGAGCTGAGAGCAGGGAGGGCCTCGTAAATAAAGAGCCCAGGGAATGTCCTGGCGTGCTGCCTGCTGGCTCTGCCTCCTGTTAGCTCTGCCGCTTGTTCTCTCCTGCACAATCGTCATGGGCTGTCACCTCTGGCATGCTCATTAGTGTGTCCTCATTTCTCATCCTCAAAAACATAACCGGACTTGGGAGTGGGGCCCCGGGTTGGGGGTGGCTCAGAGGAACCCCAGTAGCCTTGTTGCTGGTTGTGGCCTGGTTGGCCTCTGGCTCCTGACAACCCCATGCACAACCAACAGAACGAAGTGCTGCCCGGTCCGGCACCATCCTCGTGGTCATCTGGGGCTCAGACCATGGAGACCCCTAAGGTTGTCATTGGAAGTAGAACTAGACTGCCAGGACCTCAAACCTGCTCTGCATCACGACAACACCTGGGCCTGTACAGTGCATCAGATGGACAGGGATGGAACCTGGGTCTCCCACAGAACCTCCAGCTCACCCCTGGGAGCACCGAGATCGTTTTAGACGTTACCTTGGGGGTAGGTGGGCTTCAGCCAGAAGATGGGAAGATCACCGCAGAGCTCCAGCACGGTGGCTCTCAAAAAGCTGCGGTCCTTCACAGGCCGGTCGACAGCCACCCAGACCAGAGACTTGTCTTCAAATTTAACCGGCATGACCTTGCCTTCCTGTGAGACAGTCGAAAGGAAGCACCCTGAACAATGTGGGTCTCCGCCGCCGCCGCCGCCATGTGAAGGGTCCGCTGAAAGATGATTCTGCCTTATAAAATCTGAAGGAGAAATCTGGGGCGGCAGGGGTGCGCGCCCACACTCTGGGAAGTCCTAAGGGCGTCTCTGCGGCTCTTCACGGGGTTCAGTGGCCTTGGCGTGGCCCTGCCTTCAGACAGCTGTGACTGTGGATGCCGAGTGTCCCACGTGGAAGTGAAAATTACCTGCTACCGACTTGGAGAGTTAGGCTAACCTGACGCGTTTGAGCAAAGATGTTGTAGAGGATAAGCAGGGGCACACACCTTGGCATGTCCTCAGAGAGCGGGGGACCTTCATTTGAAGTGGAGATCCTTGGGGGCCTTTGTTCCGTGGCTTCCTCACAACAACGGGGAAGCACAGAGCGGTTCTCATTTCAACATCTAGTTTAACACCAACCGTGCCCACCTTCCCCAGCCCGAAGGCAGGACGACATCCCCGACAGGCTCTCCCACCGTGAGCCCTGAGACTGCTTGGCGACCCCAGGAGACGGGTTCATTTTGCCAGGTGGTCCCTTTCCTGTGTTTAGGCACTCACAATCAGGTGGCGAAATGGAAACGTTTTCTCTTTATATTTAGCTAAACGCTGCCCTTCGTTTGTGCTCGCCCCTCCGGCGCACGGCTGCATTAAAACAACGAAAAGTTATCGGTGGAAGCCGATGCTTAGATAATCCACTTATTTACCTTAAATGAAATGGCTCCAGCCAGGAAATGACTGCGCTTTGGGGATAGTAGCTTTTTAAAGGTGCATAAAACTGATGAAACATTTATGAGAGTGAGTGGTGCATAAATCTACCCCAATATAATCTAAGAGTGTGGGGAAGAGTGGAATGCTTGGTAGAATGCATATATGTAGATATACGCATACACACATATACGCATATATATCTGTGCATGCAGCTGACAAGCTAGGAATGGGAAATAAATCTTGCAGTACACACTTGCAATTGCCAGCCTGTCCCCTCCCCCACATCCTGTCCCTTGCAACCCAATCTCGGTTTTGTTGAGGCAGCAGTGTGCCCGGGCTCAGAGAAGACGCTTGCTTTCTCAGACTCTAGGGGCACCTGCACGACAGCTTCTTGCCAGCTGCGTCCAGGCTGACAGGTGTTGGGAGCTGAGGAAGCTTCGGCTTTTCCTGACTTAAGGAAGTTGTAGTTGGCGCTGCTCAGCCTCTCCCTGATGTCCTTACCGAACGCCTGGTGTATGCTTGGAGCTGGAAGGAAAGGCCGAGCAAACCAGAGATGCTGGCCACAGAGTCGACGCCAGCAGCTGCCGCCGCCTCCGCAGCATCACGGAGAAGAGCCTGCCCTTATTTGTTCAGCGCACTCCGCCGGGTTGGCTGTTGCTCTCAGTCAAACACGCTTCTAAGTCACACAAACCTCCTGTCTGAATGTGGTCGGGTCCCTTCGAGCATCCACTGTGCACAACATAAACACCTGAACCTCAAGAAAAGCAATCCACCTACCAAGGCGTAGATAGTTTTAAATATGAGACTATGTACCAGCGTGTTAATTTGAAATGGTAAAGAAGATAACGAAATGTTTAAAAATCAAAAGACTTAAAATCCTGGTTGGCTCATATAAGGATAGATAATAAATACTTCTATTAAATATATTTTAAGTATTAGTGTTCATTATCTGTAAATTACACAATGGCCAGTGATTTTTGTCTCTATTCTTAGATGTGGTTGCTAAATTTTCTACAATGACAATGTATTGTTTTTAAAAAGTCAGGAATGACAAACAATACCAAATTACAGAAAATCAGTTGACAAACCTATGGTTAGATCTGCGTCTGCTCTGGTCTGGAAGCAGGCCCTGCTGGGAGGAGAGAGAAAACGAGTCCTGGGCCACTTTGGGGGAGAATGTCCCTAAGGGGTGCCTACCACGAACGGAGTGCCATGCTGCACTAAGAGAAGGCCAAGGGCCAGGATAAAGGTGTCCCTGGTTCCGGTGGGTAAAGTGCTCATCTGCTAACCAGAAGGTCATTGGTTTGGACCCACCAGCCTCTCCATGGAAGAAAGGTGAGGCAGTAGGTTTTCATCAAGATGCGTAACCTTGGGAACCTGTGGGCCTAGAGTGCTGCTGCCAGTCGGGATAGACGGCCGCGGGACATTGGAAGCTCACCCTGCGAATCCAGTGTGCCGTCCTGAGGGGGAGAGCGCCTGAGGAACAGGGTCCCCAGCAAGGCCATGATCAGAGCAGACTCACGTGGACAAGCAGATCTGGAAACCATTTGGTGATCTGACCCCCCCCCCCCAGTCATTCCGGGGAAAAGGGCCTGGCGATCTACTCCCTGAAAGCCCCCTGGGGCAGCTCCATTCTGCCACAGGGAGGCAACGGGAGGCCCAGTGGCCTTGATGGCATCTGACAGCAACCCCAGGATTAAAACAGCCTACATTCCTTTGACAGAGGAGATGGCGGTTCTGGTGCGAGCACCGCGGGGGGGCGGGGGGGGCGTGTGTCCACACCGGGGGGGGGGGGGGCGTGTGTCCACACGGCGTCTCCCAGAGCTCCTGGCAGTCCTTGGCAGGTCGGTACTCACCAGTTCGGAGGAGATGCTCTGCTTGGTCATGGTGTCCACCTGCGGAATGCGCGCCTTCACCTGCGCTTTGATGTAGCACTTCTCCCCGCCAGCAAAACGGATTCCCGTGATGCCCTACGGAGCAAATGGGTACCCATCCTGTTATCCAGCCTTCTCTTCACCTTCACCCGGACCCAGGTGTGACTTATGAACACGCAGAAGTGCTCCCTGCCCTCATGAAATGCACATTTCAACATTATTTGCCAGTAACAAAGACTACTGTAGATAGGATATACAGTCAAGGTAGTGGTAAGTGCTGGGAGGGCAGGGGTGTTCGGTGGTAAAATTCTTGTCGTCCGTGTGCCCGGGGTTGACTCCTAGTCAGTGGCAGCTCATGCTTCGCCAGTGGAAGCTTGGGTGTGGCTATGACGCTGAACCGTTTTCAGCGGAGGGTCCCGAAAAATCAATCTAGGAAAACCATAGAGATCACTAACAGAATCTCAATCAAAATGGAGAAAATCCAGAACAGAACCTCAAATTCCCAAAGGGGTCCAGAATTTCTGGAGCCATTGAGGCTTGAACCCTCAAAACAATTGCTCTGCGATCATTGTTAGATCTCAGCTAGAACCCAAGCATAGTTTTCTATTAATCAGTGGGCTTCCCCAAGCATTGTACCCTTCATTCATCTGAGTGAAACAAACTGACAACTCCACGCAAAAGGCTCATTGGGAAGCTTAGTGGGGAGTGAATTCAAGTCACTGGTGGTGGAACAGTTTGAAAATATAACCAATGTCACCGAGTTATGGCTGAAGAAATGATTAAGATGGTGATGATATTTCCACACACACAAAGCAAAAGAGCCTCATGGATCACAGTGGCTTGCTGCGTTGCGTATGGGGTTGCCGTGGCCGGGGCTGGCTCAGTGACAGCACAACAACAACGTGTGCTGTTGAAGGAAATGGAAGCCGAGGAGGTTAGGAAAGATAGATGCTTTAGCTCTGGTGCCCAGGGAAGACCAGGCAGGAGAAGGGCATTTGAGCAGACCTGAGAGTCCATATGATGAAATGCCTCCTTTAAACTTGACTTTAAAAGTGGTTAATCACCCATTACTGTGAGAATATACATAGCGAACACATACACGCAGGCACGTTTCCTTCACTGCAGTCTGACACTGACTCACTCCGGAGTCGCGCAGCCAGTCTCTCTTCTTTGTGAGTGCGTCTCCCTCCTTGGCACCCCCTCACTGCTCCCTGGCAGCTTCCCAACCAGTCTTTCACACGCTGTGTCCTTTGAGCCCATGTCAGTCGCTCCCTCTTGAAAGATGGGCACAACGTCTCTGCATGGGTGAAGCTGCACTGCGGTTTCGTGTCGAGAAGACTTCAGGGATTATTTTTTGGCTTAAGGTTTAAAGAGATTGTCTCAGGGCAGCCGTCTTGCAGGGCCAACCATCTACATGGTTGGGGTGTATATGAACAGAGAGCGAGCTTGCTGGGTCATGTTGTCTTCTCATTGAATAGAATGTGTCGCCCTCAGCTATCCCTTGGCTTTGTCTCCGGTGAGACAGAGTTGTCCCTTCCAACCTCAAGGAAGATAAGAACTGCTAGCCTTCAAAGCCACGAGGGCATCCGGAGTAAAAGCTGGTTCTGCCCCGCGAGTGTTTACTGCCCCCTGCAGGTGAGTGCCAGGATTCATGTGTGACCAAAAGAGTATCCGAGGTCTACACATTCTATCCATGATAATGACGACACTGATAAGACCCAGCAAGCTCTCTGTTCATACCTTCCCCAAAGACATAAGGAGCAACGCAGAACCAGACACGCGCACCAGTGTTATCGCACACGCCTGATGCTAGCAAGAAGACCGAGACCCCCTCGCGCCCCCCTGGAGCAAAGGACCAGCCTGTGCGGCAGACACGCAGTGGGTCGTCAGAACAAGGGTGGACTGTCACAGCACGAGGTGTGGATGAAGCTGGGAGATACTGTGCCCAGTGAGGTGGGTCGATGACATTGACACATACTGTATTCTGAGACCACTGTTATCAAAGGGGAAAAGTCAAGAAAAAATATTTTCATAGCAAAAGAAATAGACTTCGATGGTTAGAGGGAAAGAATGGGGAGGGATGGGGAAGCAACATTAAAATTTTACAAAAAAAACTTTCTTAACCATAATGAGGACACCAGTAGAGTGGCGAACGTTGGCAGTGTTCAGAGGGCTGTTGGGAAGATGCAGAGCGGCTGGTCCCGGCGTCAGAGCTGGGGATGGGGGTGGGGGGGCCTGACTCAGGGCTCAGCAGGATGAAGCCCAGTGTAAGGGACACTGAGGATATGGGTTACTCTGTAGGTTACTCTGTAGGTGATCGCAGGTGGAACCAGGCTGGGCAGCCGAGAAAGAAGAACTCATTTTCCTTCAAGCTCCCTGTGTCCGAAGTGACCACGTGCACCTAGAGCCCGCCCGTCACTTCTCCCTCTCAACACCAGTAGGAGTGATACCCCGACCTCCCTCCTGTGGACCTGAAACCCCAAGACTCACCTCAGAAGTGCTCTTCCCCCTTCCCTGCGACCTCACCTGTTGCGATGTTAAGACCCCAGATGCCTGGGCTCTTCTCCATTTAATTGGCCTGGTGTGAGGGGGCTGGAGGTGGGGGCCCTAAGCACCGGCGCTCTGGTGGCATAGTGGTGGCCTGTTGGAGTGCTAACTGCAAGGTCTGCAGTTCGAAACCACCAGCTGCCTATCAAGAGAAAGGGCTGTCTATTCCCATACAGAGTACAGTCTTGGAAACTGACCAGGGTGGCTCTAACCTGTCCTGTAGGGTCACTATGAGTTGGCATCAACTCGATGGTAGTGACTTTTTTTGAGGGCCCAGGTATTGGTAATCTGTAAAGCTCCCCAGGTGTTTATAATGTACAGCCTGGGTGGAGACCTCCAGGGTAGGGAGAACTTACTGGGACTTACTGAGCTTTCAAATGACACAACTAACCTTTGGAGCCCGTGGCTGATCTTCCGCCCAGTGCCTGCCCCATGCTGTTGAAGCAGGCATTGGCAAACTGACCTTGCACCTCTGACCACCTGGCCACCAACAGACATTGAACTCATGGTGACCCCAGTGTGTCAAAGGAGCGCTGTGCTCCAGAGGGTCTTCAGTGGCCACTTTTCTGAAAGAAGATCACCAGGCCTTTCTTCCAAGGCACTTCAAGATGGACTCCCACCTGCAGCCCTTCGGCTAGCACCTGGGTATCTTATCCATTGTAGCACTCCTGAATCTCCTGGAGGGCTTGTCACATAAAACACAACTCTGAGACACTCCAGCATTTGCATTATGCAACAGTTCCCAGGTCCAGCTGGCTGCGGACTAGACCTGGAGGGCCGCTGCTCCAAACTGGGCTATCCCAGACGCACCACTGTACTTTACTGCAATGTGAGGAGGGGACTCAGGAAGGCAGACCCAGGGGACTGCTTCTCTCTGATCCACATTCCCCTAAACTTCAAACCTTCACTGTCTGACCATGAGATGGGGGCGGGGGGGGGGGGGGGGAGAGGCATCTAACCACCACCACCACCACGATTCTGATGAGGGATTCACAGCCCCAAACTCGAATCTAATCTTGAGTCTGTTCTGAGAGTCGACACAGCAGAGAAGAGAAGGAAGCCTGTGGGGACAGAACCTGCGGGAAGGCATTCACAGCCAGTCATCACCATGGCTAGCTTCACGTTCACATCAAACAGCAGATAGAATAAGAGGCTGAACAGAAGCAATGAAAATCACCAGAGAGCCAAGCAAACCACCATTTTCAGAATCAAACAAGGCCTCAGAAGCTGGTGATAATGAAGACATTTGCTAACAAAGGCAACAAGCGAAGATCCCAACGATCCCATGTTCTTTGATCAAAAGCACCACTGCGTCTCCTGGAGTCCCTGGGCAGGACGCATGGTTAGCGCACTGTTTCTAACCGAAGGGGTGGACGCTTTGAGTCCACCAGGAGGAGCCCAAAAGGAAGCCTATGTAGCACAGCTCCCAAGGATCCCAGGTGGTGCACGGCCAAGCACTAGGCGACTAAGAGCAAAGACAGCAGTCTGAAACGACAAATGGCTCCCGCGAAGAGTCAGACTCTGAAGCCCACTGAGGCAGTTCTACCCTGTCCTACAGGTCACTGAGTCAGACGCGACTTGATGGCAGCGAGTTTTTGTTTTTAAACACAACTCTATCGGACACATTGGTATTTCCTCTTATTTCTGTGGCTTAAACCTGAGTTCCATGGTGGGCATGGGGTCCAGCCTCAAAGCGCCATTTTGGAAATCTTTGGGGGAGAATTTATTGTCACACACACTGCAGGCACTTGGCCTTTATTGGGCAAGACCAAGAATGCTCCCCCCCCGCCTGGGGTCATCCCAAAGAACCAAGGGTCCTGAGTTCCGCATAAAACCTTATCCTGATCGGCTTAGAACTGGACACGGTTTTACATATAAACAGGTGATGATCTGTTGGCATGGCTTTAATGTGTCAAATGACCAGATGCACTGCAATCAAGTCGATGCTGACTCAGAGAGATCTCAGAGAATTCCTGAAGCTACAAATCTTTTTTTATTAAGTTTAGTTTTTTGTTTTAAACATTTTATTGGGGGCTCTTACAGCTCTTCTCACAGTCCACACATCCATCCATTGTTTCAAGCACCTTTGTACATATGTTGCCATCATCATTTTAAAAGCATTTTCTTTCTACTTGAGCTCTTTATATTACCTCTTTCTCCCCTCCCTTCTGAACCCTTGATAATTGATAAATTTTGTTTTTCATGTCTTAACATTGACCACTGCCTCCCTTCACCCACTTTTCTATTGTCTGTCCCCCTGGGAGGGGGTTGGTTATATGTTGATCATTGTGATCAGGCCCCCTTCCTTCCCCACCCCCACCTTCCCCTTACCTTCCTGGTATCACTACTCTCATTATTGGTCCTGAGGGGTTTATCTGTTCTGGAGTCCCTGCGTTTCTAGATCTTATCTGTACCAGTGTACATGCTCTGGTCTAGCCAGATTTGTAAGGTAGACTTGGGATCATGACAGTGGTGGGGAGGAGGGGGAGCATTAAAGAACTAGAGGAAAGTTATATATTTCATCTGTGCTATACTTCACTCTTCTTGTGACCCTGCTGTATAGGGTGTGTCCAATTGTCCACAGATGAGTGGGTCTCCACTCTCCACCCCCCCCCCTCATTCACATCGATATGATTTTTTGTTCTGGATCTTTGATGCCTGATACCTGATCCCATCGACACCTCATGATCACACAGGCTGGTGTGTTTCTTCCATGTGGACTTTGTTGCTTCTCAGCTAGATGGCCGCTTGTTTATCTTTAAGCCTTTCAGACCCCAGACACTGTCTCTTTTGACAGCCAGGCTCCATCGAAGCTTCAAATGTTTATGGGGCAGATAGCTGATCTTTCTCCCCTGGAGGAGCCGCTGGGTTTGAACTACTACCTTGAGGCTAGCAGTCCAGTGCCTACCTGGCAGTAATCCTTGTGTAATATGACATTCTAAAATTTTGTCTGGATTCTCTGATCCTGGAAAAGAGCCGTGATAAATGAATCCCCACTGTCTCTTGTGTGCAAAACACCTCACTCTGCTGCCATTGAGCAGAAGCCAATTCCTAGTGACCCTACAGGACCCAGTAGAACCGCCCCTGTGCATCTCTGAGCCAGTATCTGCTCATGGGAGCAGAAAGCCTCTTCCTCCTCCTGGACATCAGGACAGGAAAACCAGTTTCTGTAAATAGCCACCTGCCCCTAGGGCTGAGATCAGATCGTGGTGCCCCTGGTTTGCCTGTGGCAAGACTAGACACCACCCGTCCATCGCCCCATTCTTTTCCTGTCAGGGATTGAGTGAATTGCCGTTCCTACTGAACAATCCAGAAACAACGAGCTTGTTCACCAGGCTGTGGTTAAGCTTCTCATTCCCATCAATCTCAAGCCTTGCCCTCCCTCCTGAGCCCGCACACTCCCGAGAAGGGGTTGCCCTCCGCGGTAAGCCCAGGGGACCTTCTCATCCTGCGGTGGCTGCTCCGCACCGGGTTGGTCTGGCCTCCTTTCCTTTTCACGTCATGAAAGAAAAAGCCCTCACAGGACTGCTGCTCTCAGACCAGGGAGCCTCTCTATTCCAACAGACCCCTCCCCCAGTGCAACGGTCTCCCCAGCCTCCAGGGAATGGGCTTTCTTTGTGACAAAGAAGCTCCCAACCTCAAGTCCAGATTTGTTTTCTTATTTGAAAAATGACTTTCTTAGGAATGCAATTACTGTGAAAATGGAGAGAAAATGGTACTTGGTTCTGTCGGAAATTTTACCAAGAGCAGGTCACTGTTGAGGAAAATGACGTGGTATTTAATTTGCCAACGCACACTGGGACAGTGGCACCTGAGGCTGCAGCCTGGAGGGACTCCACTACGACGCAGCTGTCTGACTTTTCGGTGCCCTCCGGTCCATCACACTGAGCGCGGCGTCGCGATGTGCACTCTTCTGTACGGCTTTCATGTTGTTCCTCCTTGGTGGGATAGCTTGGGGATTATATTGATTTTTGAAATTAATGACTTACCTATCCACTCAGTAGGTTTTGCTGTCCTTTTTCCCCCTCCAATTTTAAAATGAGAATTGTCAAACATTTAAAAAGGTTAAGAGAATTGTACATAGAGCACCAGTTTATACCCCACCCCCACCCCAATGAAAAAAACTTTTTTCGTGTGTGGTGAGTTTGTACAAGGATAATTCAAGAAGTATTGTTACAAAACCATGGGCACATTTAGTGACCAAACTACTGTTTCTCCACACAGCCGCCTTCTATGACCTACACACTTCTGAAAGGGCATTTCCTTCTCTCTAACTCTTCCGGGAAGAATTCTGCCCTCTTCCATTTCCACCGCGATGAACTGGCTTCTCGGGCATCCTCGGGGGCCTCCAACCATGTTCCTGGGGAAGGTTCTTTGACTTTCAGGACCTAAAGAAGCCTGCAGGCGGAAGAGCAGAGCCGCAGGGTGGGTGAGGCAAGGTTGCTGCCTTCGCCGAGTGAGCAAGTACACGGTCCTGATGGAGACATTTCCTCCACACAGCTCCTCCGCCCTTTTTCTCAACAGTGAGGTCATCTGATTGAAATTTCATGCTAAAAGCCCTCCTGACCATCCTGGGTCCTGCGAGAACAAGAGGACACCCCCTGGGGAGTCCCCCACTAGTCTCTCTATCTGTCAGAATGGGCTTGTCCGCCTTGAAGTGAATTCGCCCAGCAGACCCCTCCTACACACCCTGTTTGGAATGGACTTTTTTGGTAAGGCGGCTCCGTGACTATTGCACCAGGGTAGTACTGGGAGAACGGACCTGCAGGCATCTCCCAATTGCAGAGACATGTTTAAGGCATTTCGGGTGAACTGCATCCTGAGGAGCGCCGCTCTTTGACCCTCTGGCGCATACCAAGGGTTGCCATTTTCGTATCTTTATGTGCCCAATTCAGTGACACTCATCACGGTTCTCCCTTTGTGCAGCCGTCAATAGTATCCACGGTCAACACTTTCCATCGATTCTTTTCATTCCAAATCCGGGTTTTTATGAAGGAATGAAGGTCCAGAAGGAGTGCCTGGGCCACGTGCTAGTTAACAGCTGAGCAGAAACAGAGGTTGGAATCTCCCCAGAGGAGCCCTAGTATAGGCCTGGCCATGGACTTCTGGAAAAGCAGCCATTGGAAGCCAGTGGAGCCTGCTTCTCCTCTGACCCAGGAGTCAAACCCTGCCCCATGGCCCCTGATAATTGGTGCGGCTGAGAGGGTTGGCTTCATCGAACAGCACGGATGCCTCTGAACTTGGCGTCCTCTTGAATGTAACATATACACCAGGAACTGACCCAGGGTTTCAATTTCTCAAAGGGCAGCGCATTTGGGCCTGGGCCTCACTATTCCCCCTCAAGAAGTTCCTTTTTCCTCTGGACTCTGTTAAGATCTTGGGGAGGTCTTGGGTCAATGGAAGAGGCTATTGGTTTGCAATCCAGAGCATTTCATAATTTGAGCCTCCCTCCCCCATCTCTTCTTCCCCATGCTTCTGGATGGTGTCCCCCAAAAAAGATGAAGTCTTAACCCCCCCCCCCAGTGTCCGTGAACATGGCCTTGTTTGAAAACAAGTTTCTTGAAGGTGCTCTCAGTTGACACATTGGAGTAATTCCATCTGAGTGGTGAGTGTTGTTTATGAAAGAAGCGAAGGGACAGACAGGGAAGGGTGGCTGTGTAAAGATGCATCTACAAGCCAAGGAATGGTTGGGAGAGACAAGAAAGACTTCAGAGAGATGGAGACCAATGGTATCTGCCACTGAGAGCACTGTTTCATTGTTGGCAAATGCCACTGTGGGGATTCCGACGCAGAGAGGGGCCAGTGCGGCCTCAGAGGGGGTTCTTGGTTGTAATCTTTATGAGAACAGATCACAGGTGTCGATCCTGTAAAGCCACCAGATGAGTATGAGCCACCACCAACCTTTTGGCTGGCACCTGAGTGTTGCTCCACCAGCCGTAGGAAACAAGCATGCATGTAGTGGTCTACCAAGAACTCCCCACCAGGCCTGTGCACTTGCGCTCATTGTTCTCCGTTGGGCCTACCATGTCCTGCCTCCATGTCCCTGCCAGTTGAAATCCTCAATGTTCTTCAAGAGCTGATTCAACTGTCGCCACCTCTGAAACGTCACTGTCAACCCTCTAAGAGGAAGTGAGTGCCTCCCTCTGTACCCTCTGGGCTAGTCTGCTTAGCCCCTATTGAAGCAGGCTTCGCAGGCCACCCTGAGCCCAGCCCCATGTGATCATCCCTGGCCTTCCCGGTGCTTGAGGTCAGGGCACCAGCGTCAGTCTTGTTTGCATCCTCCGTGCTTAGCAACGCCCCTGCACACAGTAGGCTCCCACAAATGCCTCTTGAATTCGGTGATTTTAAAACGGGAGCAAGTCATAGCACAAGTACCATAGTGACGGAGTCATGCGTTTTCAAAGGCCCAGACTTGCTTAAACCCATAACAGGTTCTATCCATCAAAAAAAATGTTCTACTCTCCAGTTCTGACTTAGAGAAATGTGGAAGCTATCAAAGAGAATCGATCAGTTTATAAAATATTTGTGGCCCTGCTGACCTCTGAGAACAAAGCACAATCAATACCATTATTAGAAAGAACCAAAGGATTATAAAACAGAAATATAGGCCTGGGATTAAAATATTTGAACTGTATATTCCTGGTACATGAACCTCTTAGATGATTTTTTTAATCTTTATTACTCCCTTTCCATATCTTGATTCTGCGGCATGTCAGAAGTATTCCATTTTGTCCTGTATTGAATGAGGTCTGTGGAGGTGAATCACCTTTTATGAGTTTATATTGAACAGTACAAAGGTAAAACGGATTATGTGCTCTCCTGGATTTTGCAGTAAAAGCCTTTAAGAGGGCTGGAGCAATTGTCCTGTGCACTGACCAGGGCCCTCACAGAGCCCTGGCTGGAGTGCGTGCGTGCAGCAGGGCGTCTTCATCAGCTAAGGGACACGGACTGAGAAATTCAGGCTCTAATGCTAGTACCTATCAGCTAGTATTCACGGGAACGTTGTCTTCGTACCAAGAGGAGAAGTCCTTCCATTCAAATGCCAGGCATCCCTAGTTTTCTCCATCAGCTAGAGCAGCGGGTCTCAACCTGTGGGTCACAGCCCCTTTGAGGGTCGAATGACCCTTTCACAGGGGTTGCCTGATTCATAACAGTAGCAAAGTTACAGTGATGAAGTAGCAACGAAAATAATGTTATGGTTTGGGGGTCACCACAACATGAGGACCTGTATTAAAGGGTCCCGGCATGAGGAAGGTGGAGAACTACTGAGCTAGAGGGAGATGGGTCAATCAACTCCTGAGGCAAGATAGGATTTTCAGGCACCTCATATAAAGTCCCCCCTCCTTCATCTACAGAGTTAACACAGGGACAGATGATTATGCCTCTTCCTGATCTTAGAACACAAGAGAAAATAAGATACTTCTGTGGCCTAACAAGGAGTTCCTTGGAAGAGCAAATGGTTAGCACACTTGGCTGCTAACTGGTTAAAGCAGCGCTTCTCAACCTGTGGGTCTCGACCCCTTTGGGTGTCGACCGACCCTTTCACAGGGGTCGCCCAATTCATAACAGTAGCAAAACTACAGTGATGAAGTAGCAACGAAAATAATGTTATGTTTCAGGGGTCACTACAATGTGAGGAATCATGAAAGGGCTGCAGCCTGAGGAAGGTGGAGAATCACCGGGTTGGACGGTCAAGCCCAGCCATGGGCTCTGTGGCAGACGGGCCTGCAGATCTGAAAGAGCAGCCCTGGGGACTGTGCTGGAGCCCGGTTCCACCCCGATTCCCAGGGGTTGCCCTGTTGGAGCCCATGCATGCTGATTGTCCAATCCGCCTGTGGGCTGGTGTCAGCACGTGACGGTGCACGCCCATGGGCCTCTGCTACTGAAGTGAAAGTCTCAAAAGGGCTGTAAATGGAATTTGGGGGTTTTGAGAAAGAAAAACAAAAGCAATCCAATCATCTGTGCCCCTTCCACAGTCGACTCAAATGGTTTCGCTCTCACAGGCAGAAAGCATATGGTCTCAAAACATTAGGGCATTTCTCTGAGCTGCACGAGAGAGGAAATCACAAGAATCCAGCAAAGGATGCCAATGCACCCACCTGTGGTTGGCATGATTCGGTCGGTAGATGTCCCCGCTCCCCAAGTCCTCCACGAGGACCTCGCAAGCGGCAGCCCAGCCCCGGGGCGGGTGCGCCCTGTATTCGCAGCACCTGCGGCCCTGGCGGCCTAGTGCTTACACGTTGGCCTGAGATTCGCAAAGCCCTTTGGGGAATCCCACAGGAGTAGTTCTACCCTGTCCTATAGGGTCGCTAGGGGTCCACACAGTGTGACTTTGTGTGTGTGTGTTTGTGTGTTTTGTTATTCGCAACATTAGGAAAAAGCAGAGTTGCACTCATTCTGCCAAGGGGTTGCTCCTTTTCTTTTGGAACTGTAAAGGGAAAGCGGCCGCGCTAGACATGAATCGGCTGCAGGAAGCCCATTCCCAGCTTGTAGCTCCAGGAGAAAGCTGCTCCTCTCTGACGTAGAGAAGTCCCCCAGGCTTGCCTGGTTAAACTCTCCAAATGCATGAAATAGACTTACGTTCTGGAAGTCATTAACTTCAATTGCTTCTTCAGCGCCACTTCCCATTTTAAAGGTCTCCAAGTTGTTCTCAGCATCTATTTCCATTGACCCGTCTTGTAATTTCCCATTGATGCTCATGCTGTAATGGACGTTGTAAATCTGGAAGGGAACGGAAGCGTTAGTTAGTGGCGCTTTCCTTTGCGAGCAGTGCTGGCCTCATCTCTAAGGTCTGCAGCATGGGAGGCAGGGGCCATATTTTCCAGAGAGACACTGAAGCGTCCTTAGTAGTTACACATTCATACACCATGACTTCATCCACACACTAGTCATTTTATAGTGATTAATAAGAAGACCTTAAAAGTAGAACCTTTGGTGCTCCCTGAAACAATCTAGCGTAGCTTAGTGATTCACAAGCCTGGTTGCACCTTAGAAGTTTCTGGGTAGAATTTTTAGCGATGTCTGGATTTCCGTATCCTGGACTCATCAAATCATAAGCTCTAGGCTGGGAATGGAGTCCCGGAGTCATGTAAACAGTTAAGTGTAGCTACGAACCAAAAGGTTAGTGGTTTGAATCCCCCTAGGAGTACGTCAGAAAAGACCTGACAATCTACCTCCCAAAGGCCAAAGCTGCTGAAAACCCAATGGAGTGCAGCTCTTCCCTGGCATCCACGTGGGCTTACCATGAGTTGGAATAAACTGGATGGCCCTTGCTATTTAATTTCATTTTGTGAGAGGCTGGTGGTGACGAAGGAGCCCTGGTGGCGTAAAGGGTTTCACATCAGCCTGCTCACCACAAGGCCAGCAGTTCTAACTCACCAGCTCCTCAGAGGGTGGAAGATGAGGCTTTCTGCTCCTATAGAGTTGAACTCTCAGAAACCCACAGGGATCCCTCTGCTGTCCTATGGGGCCACTGTGAGGCAGAATCTCCTTGATGGTGGTGGGTGTGGTTTGGGCCTGCTGATGGGAGGCCTTGGGCAGTGGTCTTCCTTTTCTAGGGCTTAATTGGGCTCAGCAGCGGGGGAGCCGCCACGTTGCTAGATAAAGCGCCTTTGTTGGAGGAGGATTTGTCCTTGTGGCGAGCGGCCTGCAGGAAGGAGGCAGCCGGCACGGATAGGCCTCCTGGCGCTGTTCAGGTCCACAGACCACAGCCCTGCCCGGCCTCGCGCCATCTTCACAATGTGTGTGAGCCCGCTGCTGCAGCCACGGTGCCAATCTAGCTCCGCAAGGCCTTCCTTTCTTTGCTGCTCCTCCACTTTAAGGAGCGTGACCACCTGCTCCGGGGACTGTCTCTCCTGAAGCCATGTCCAAAGAACAAGCCCGATAGCAGCACTTGTAGAGAGCAAGGTCACCTGCACATCTGTTTCAGCTCAATGGAGGAGAGTCTCATTTTAATGACAGGACGGGGACATTGCCAGAATGAACTGTGTGGCAGGGGCTCAGCCCCGTGGAAGGGGCACGGGAGACCGCTCACTGGCACTGCTCCAGGCAGTTGCCTGCAGAAGACAGTGAAGATGTCCGATCTCACAGGGCCCCATGTTTATTGGGGTCCCCAGAGCTTTTAGGTGCCCCTCGGTGCCCTGGAGGTGAAGGTAAGAAAGAGCAGGAGGGCCCGGGAGGTTGCCTTCTCATTGCCCCTCACAGTGCTTGATGTGCCGGATTTCCGAGTTAGTTTGTGTTGGGAAACAATGATTTGGACCCCTTTAAATTTTCTCTTTATTCTGAGTTGATCATTAAATCAGATGATACTCAGGGATTCTCCAAGATTAGATATTCTTTTAGGATAAAAAACAAAACAGATTTGCATGATGCTCCTGAAAAGGGCAGAAGGCTAGAGGACAGGATGCTTCCCAAGTATATCTTTCTGCGTATGTGTGTGGGGGGTGGGGTATCTTTTCTTTCTTCCCCACCCCGAGCTTTGTGGCATGCAGATCTGTCAGCGGGGAGCCACAAGAGTGGGTGAGAGACAGTGGCCCCCTAAGGACAGGTCAGTAGATCGGGGCTGTAAATAGCCCAGATTCAATTCCCTCCTGGTTTTCCTCTCTTGTCCTGAAGAATGCCAGCTGCCTTCAAACAGTGGGGAAAGTGTCTGGAGTTACCAAGTCCCAATTTGTAGAAAGAGGGGCCTTGGTGGTCAGGAGTTCAAACCACTAGTCCCTCTGAGGGAGAAAAATTGAGCATCAATAAATGGCAGTAAGTTGTATTTATTTATTTATTTTGATCATGCAGGTAAAAATGTGTTTTACTCCTTTTAAAACCAATTAAATATTTTTACGCTGCCCTATAGGATTGCTCTGAGTTCGAATTGACCCGAAGGCAGTGAGCTTATTAGAAAACCTTTTTATAGATGATATATGGAAATGGTCATATCTTTTCTCCTCTTCCCTATATAACTTTCAATTCCATTTCCCATGAACTCTTTGAAGCCCCATGTCAGATCCTATTTCTGCTATTTTGGGCATCTTTTTATTGGCATCCTATAATCCTAGATGGGGCAAAGAGTTAACCCAAAGGTTGAAGTTTTGAGTCTGCCCAGAGGCACGGGTGGCGGGGGGTGGGAAGGCCCTGAACATGTACCTCCAAATAACCAGCCATTGCAGTCCCTATGGGTCACAGTTCTGCTCTGACATGCACGGAGGGCCAGGAGTCAGCCGGCTCACTGAGACCTCCAGGCCGGGCTAGAACTGGCCGTGTGAGTGTCTGAGATGCGAACTCGTTGCGGAAGTAAAAAGCGCCCTTTCTCCTCAGGAATCACTGGTGGTTTGTAACTGCAGATCTTGTGATCCACGGCCAATCAGGTAATAACTATGCCACTAGGGCTCCAAGGAGCCGGGCAGTAGCTGGTTTTCCCTCTCAGCCATCTCTCACTCCTCCACTCCCCTCCTCTCCTCGGAGAACTCCCAAGTCCTGCAACTCCTGGCCCCCCAAGCTGGGCTGGCCACCAGAGCCCCTTCTAGAAGGTCTGAAATGGTGGAGCTGGAGCAGAGCAGAGCAGAGCAGACCAATCTGTCTCCCACCTCAGGTGGTCCTTATGAAGAAGCTTGGAAACCCCATTTCCTTGGGCTGAGCCAGTGTTCTCCACGATTCTATAGGTAAGGCTGAGAAGAGAAGCAGGTTTGGTGCGGTGTCCCGGCTGGCTGAGCAGCCAGTACTCCCATGGCTGGCCATCCCTGCACCTCCTAAGCCTCTTATCTGTGAAGCATCTTACACAAGCATTCATCAGTAAGGTAGTGATATATCGAAGAAATGAATGCTTTCTGAATTCTTCCCATGTTTTTAGGACCAGAAGCTGTAACTCCAGAAAACGGGGCTGTAATTCTAAAGACACTTCCTCCACCCTCACCCCTCGCCACCTCCTTCCCCAGCGAACCACTACCAGGTGCCAGCAAACCGACTGACTCGTGGCAACTCCACGTGTGTTGGAGTAGAACTGTGCTCCAAAGGGTTTTTAGCGGCTGATTTTTTTTTTTTAGAAGGAGATAGCCAGGCTTTTCTTATGAGGCATCTCTGGGTGTATTGGAACCTCCAACCTCACTGTTAAGACATGAGTGTGTTGCCTATTTGTACCATCCAGGAGCTACCTCCCTCCCCCTGCACCCCCCAAGGCAAAGGATCCCTCGCTAGAGATTGCATGCTCTGTAAGGCACCATTAGCCCATCTTAGACATCAGTGCCCCATCTGCAGGGGGCAGCAGTGAGAGGTTTGCGCCCCTCTGAAGCAATGGGTGGCCCATCTGCAGTGACTGCTGAAGCACTGGCTTCCAGAGCTCAGGAGGAGGCTGGCCTCGTGGAGTGGCAATCACATTATCTACCGTTGGCACCTGAGGCTATTTCTAGCCAAGCGCAATGAAGTTGCTATTTGCCAAAATGCTGCTCAGTGTGGTGCCTTTTCCAACCTCGGGTATTTGCTAATGCGTGTTTAATAAAGCCCGGTTCTCTATGATTAATTACAGTGTTTGGAAAGACAGGTCTAGTAAGTCCCGTCGGAGAAGAAACGCTGCAGGCAACAACCCCCCTCCCCTCGGCCCACAGGGCAAGGATTGTCTGCTCTTTCATCTCGATGGGACTCCCCATATTTCAATGCCTTGTTCCATCCACAGTAATATGGATGAGAAGCGGCCTCATCTTGGAGCCCAGTCAATTTCGCCCGATTATTAGCATACCGATGCTTCATTGTCTTCCAAGTGAACCTGTGGGGGAATGGCCCATCTGAGGGGGAAAGCAGGTGAATCACTGCTGGTTCTCTTCCAGGAGCCAGTCTAGGTAGCAGAGGCGCAGAAAAAGAATTTCCCCCCACCCCCGGCGTGGATAACCCCTTTGGTTGGGGAATAGCTTCCTGTTTGACGGAGATGTACCTCTTTTGATTAGGTTTTATTTGCGTGATTTAGATTTGGATTCAGGAAAAGCAGGCTATGCATAGATGGTGCCAAATCTACTCTCGGTGGTGCTTTGTGCTGTTTCCCAGACTTGGATATTGTGGATCCACCTCAGAGATTTGTGGGTGGGGCCAGGTGGGGGGAAATGACCATAGTTTTCTTCCTGCTTCTGCGAGTTTCGAAAAGAGCAGTAACTCTGATTGTCGGCAATAAAATGTGATTCTCCATTCCTCGGCATCCTTGGACTCTAATTCTGCTCCTTTGAACCAAGTCACCAACCAGCTTGCAGTCGCGTACAATAAGGTAACCCGAGTGAAGGGTCAGCCTCGCCTTCTAAAAGCCTGTCAGCTCCTTCTGTGTGTCTTGAGTAATGAAATGCCAAATGACATTCATTTTGATATATTTGTGATCAAAATCCTTAGCTCCTCCCAAAAGGCACAGCTATTTTTGTCCCTCAAATGGCCTATCCCGCCGGCTTTATCATCAAAAGATAGCATTTACGTTCCAATACCACCAGAGTTCCCAAAGGATGGCAATCTCAACGCCACTGTTAACAGAGATGCAGATCGTGTTCAGATCGGCGGGTTTCAGATATGAGCATCTGGCCCAGCTTCTATATTTAAAACACAAATACATTAAGGCATTTTTCAAATATACACAAACTACTGAGCAATCCCCATCTTACAAATCAATGCTTGCAAATTTGATAGAGTCTCTCAACCAGACTCAGCTAAGTGGCATGCTTATCTACATTAGGCATTTGAGTTAAAAATACAAATTATGCAGTGACTGCGAAAGATGTGATGTGTAAAATGGTTGAATTGCTTTCGGCACCATTTTCTCTATGCACTGGAATTCACTCAGGCTTTGCGTTTCGTGGTGGGAGGGGTGAGGGAAGCAGCAGAGAACAGATCCTATGAGGATAGTGATTAAGAAACAGCCCTTTGTGTGCACTCGGGAGATGGAATTATTTTCCACTCGTAGAAAGAAGCTTATACCCAGCCTGGCACATGGTCATCAGGAGACAATGTCCCCCATTACCTAGGTGAACAAAATGCCAAGTCTTTAGAGAACACACTGGAATCTGGCCCAGTGAAGTCGGACACCGCTTCCCTCCTCCCTGAGAGCCCCCGGGGCTTTACCGATCGTTACATGCAGAGAAAGGGCAGCAGTTAGCGAAACACTGACCACTGAATCGCATGCGATCAGGCCAGACGTGTTTTAAAGGCCATTTTCCACCTTTAAGGATGGTGGACTTAAAAAAAAAAAAACCGCAGCAGAAAAGAAGGGAGCTTTGATGGAGTGGTCACAGGACATTAAAACATGAGACAAAATCTCCTGGAAAGAGATTCCTCTTGAATTGCTGCGTCTTAATATTCTGCAAGGAGCCCTGGCGGTTGTGTGGTGGGAAATTCCCAGACACTCCTGGAGAGAAAGTCAAGGCTCAGGACCCCAGCGAAGAGTCATGGTCTGGAATTGATGATGGTGACGGTTGCACCACCCTTACGAATGTGACTGAACCATTTAATTGTATGATAGGTGAGTTATAGGTCAGTGAGGTTATGAAAAACAAACTACTTTAAATAAAAGACTTAACAGTTCTACTCTGTCCTATAGAGTCGCTATGAGTCGGAATCGACGGGAAGGCAGTGAGCTTGTTTATCGGAATTTGATTCTTCTTCCACTAGCTTTGTCCTGGCGGCTAGTGGTTCCGCATGGGGCTAACCACAAGGTCAGCGATTCAGAACCACCAGCAGCTCCGTGGAAGACAGATGAAGCTTTGTACCCAGTAACGAGTTACCTTCTCAGAAACTCCCAGGAGCTTCGAGGGGTGGGGAAGGAGGAGGGTGAGATGTGGGGTCTGCGTCCCAGGTTCCTATGCTTCCGGGCTTTCCTAGGCCGGAAGGGCCTTTGAAAACCGAGATGCACTTCCCGCTATGTGATATTCTGACTAAGGAGCCTGGTGGAGTCGTGGGTTAGGCAGTGAGCCGCCAAGTGCAACCTTACCAGTTCGAATCCCCCCCTTGTGCTAGGAAGGAGCAAGGCGGGGCTGTCTGCTTGTGCAAAGATTTGTGGCCTCACAGGGGCAATTCTCCTCTGTCCTATCGAGTCACTAATGGCAGTGGTGGGTTTGTTTTGATGGAGCCTCCTGGCACTAACGGTGAAGCGCTGAGCTGCTACCCGAAAGGTCCTGGGTGCGGCAGTGGCAACCTGCTTCCAAAGAGATATCAGCCTTGGAAAGGCTAAGAGGCTGACATCCCTCTGTTCCTAAAGGGTTGTGCCTTTGAGTGGGAATGACTCCAGGACAATGGGTTTGGTTGGGGGTTAGACTTTCACACCATCATTTAAAATCCTGCCGGCTTGGGTTCAAAGTTGCTAAGCTCAGAAAGCGGGGGAGAGGGGTGGGGGGCAGCAGGGTGGAGGATGAGGGTTCCCCCGGAGAGGACACGTCGAGGTGCCACGATGGGGGGTGGGGCAGGAGAATCGTCTGGGGAGCGACGGGGCTCAGCCTGGGGGAGATCCTGGGGAGACCGCGGGCACGCACCAGCCTGTGCGCCTCCCGGCCCCGCGCCCCCTCGGGAGGGACTTACGTGGTTGTCACTCCCCTTCCAGAAGTAGAAGGCACCGATGGTCCCACAGAGCAGCAGCACGGCCCCGGAAATGAGGACCACGGCGCCGGCCTGGAGCAGCCGCGCGGGGCCAGCGGGCTTCGCGGTCGCCGGGGCGTACACCTGCGGGCCAGCGGAGAGGCCAGGGTCTAGGGTGGCGTCCACGCCGCCAGCACCGCGCGGAATCAAGGGCACCCCTTTGCTCAGCGCTCCTCCTCCTCCCTCCCAGGTCCCTGGGACTCAGACGTGGCCGTGCGACACCCCCCCCCCCCGTGCTGCACCCCCGGCCAGCCACACGGCGCCCCTCGGGACCGTCCCCCTCTGCATCCGTCTGTGGATCGCGAGCCCCCTCGTCCAACGCCGCCAACACAGGGGAGCCCACAATTTGGCGCACCCCCCACCTTCGCCATCAAGACCTCTTAGCTGGTACCAATTACACACACACACACACCCCCCCCCACCTCAACCCCCCCGCCCCACCGATCCAGACCGGCAAGCAACCTGGCCCTGCTTGGGGACTAAGGGGGGGGGCTGCTGTACTCACCGGGGGGCTGCAAAACTCCACGTCGTCAGGCCCCACCAGGGCGATGGGCACTTTGTCCGAGTTCTGCGCCATGGCTGCGACTGGGAGAGCCAGACCCTGGAGGCTCAGCGCGCGCCCTGGGCTCTGTCCTGCTGCCCCGACGGGGCGGGCATTTCAACGCCTGGTACCCACGCACGCACTCACGCACACACACACACACCGGACACCGTCCCTCCCGGGCCAACCCGAAGGTCCCCACCCCCTCTAGCGCCTCACCTCCCCCCTCCCTCCCCCGGCAGCACGATTAGCTGGGCCTTCGCATTCCAGGCCAGGATTCCTTGCTCGCTCAGGTGTGCTGGGCTCCAAATGCTGTCCTGGCACTCCTGATGGGTGGGGCGGGGCCTGGCTCGCCAGAAAATTCCCTGGGCTCTTTCCTTCATCCAAGGCTCTCAGAATTTCAGAGGGCATTTGCTATTGACACCTGGTCGGAGGCATTTCCTCCAGAGTCTTGGTATGTGTGTTGGGCGGTGGTGTAACAGGCAGGAGAGTAGGGTTTCTCGGAAGGACGGGGCAACCTGACCAAATTTTACCAGGGTCACGCCACCTTCGAAGGCCCCCTTTGTTGTTGTGTCTGTCCAGTGGCTTCAGGTTCACAGCCAGCCTATAGAGAGCTGTATGCTGAACTATACAGAGTCTCTCTAGTATCCAAGGCCCCAGTCTTCACGGAGGAGCCTTCTTAGCAGAGTGGTTCCCAGCTGGGCTGCTAATCAAGGTCTGCATGGAAAACTACCTTTGGCTCCTTGGGAGAAAGCTAGGGCTTTCTACCCTTGTAAACCCTTCTGGTCTCAGAAACTCACAGGGCCAGTTGTACCCTGTCCTGTCAGGTCTCGATGAGCTGTCGTTGACTCCATGGCTTGAGTTTGGTTTGAGAAGCAGAGTGCCACCTCTTTCTCCCAAGGAGCACCTGGTGGGATGTTTTTAGCAGCTGAATACTTAACTACTGCACAAGTTTACTCCCAGCTGCAATTTGTCAGAACCAAGGACTGATTGGCAACATCCTCACTAGCCACAGTGGAGACCTGATTAAATAATTTATGGTACGCCCTCTTAGTGGAATCTTGGCAGCCTTTAAAAGAATGAGGCTCTTTGGTAAAAACAAAACAAAACCTGACTGATATGGAACACTCCTTAAGATATTTTAAATGGAAAAAGCCAAGTGTAGAAAATTCTTCCCAATTTTAAAACAGTGAGATGTGTCTAAGTGCTTCCATTTGAATAGAAACACCTGGCTTCTGGAAAACACAGATGGCTCTGAGAACTGCAGGGCTTAGGAAGACGGGCGGAAGGAAGGTGTCCACTGTGCACCCTTGGGGCGTGGGCATTCTGTACTGCGATGATTCATTGTACGGTCCTCTTTGACTGAGCCATCGTTCCCAAACACTAGATTAGTGGATCTTGTATAATGCAATGCAATGTAATGCAATATCATGTAAAGCAAGCAGCCAACCAGTTGAAAAGGGAGTTCCTGAGGGTATGGCCTGCCTTCAGCCAATCCAGGGCAGACCTGGCTTTGTTTTCCTCTTTCTCTCTTGGTTCCACACTCTTCTCATCACTTGATTTATCCATCTGGGCTTGTAAACATGCCAGATTCTGACCTGGTGAGTCTTTCCTGATGTATCTGACTTACAGGGTTTGGACTTGTCAGACCCCACAATCCTGGAGCCAATAGAAGCCTCCACCCTATTGCCTGACCTATGAACCTGGACTTTGCAGCCACCACAATTGCATGAGCCTAGCTATTGAAGAAGGAGCCCCTGTGGTGCAGTGGTTAAGCACTCAGCTGCCACCAAATCCACAAGACAGAAAATAGGGAGCCAGAGGCTTCCATTTGCGAATGATGGTTATTACACAGCAAAAAGAGGGAATGAAAATATAGTTACAGAACTTCCAAAAGTAGTCAAGTAGATTTTGAAATAGAACAGACTGTTTTAAAATTGGGGAGAAATTAATAAATTACAGGGTAATCTCAAAGAAAATTAATAAACCTCAAAATAAAAAAGAAGAAAATCGCAAAGCTGTAGTAAAAACTAAAACAGCAGCAATGAGAGAGATGATAAGAAAACCCACAAATAAAATGAACCAAGCATAGAAAATTAGGTGGAACAAAGAAGCCAGCAGCACTACTAAAAACAGACAGCAGAATGACAGGAATAAATTCACCCATATAAATAATTACACTGACTGAAAATGGATTAAATGCACCAATCAAGAGACAGTAAGCAGCACTGGGGATAAGAAAAAAGGATCCATCAAGATGCTGTCTACAGAGACGCAGCACAGACACAAAGAGACTAAAAATCAAAGGACAGAAAAAATGTCAAGCAAATGGAGTTCAACAAGTGGAAGTGGCAATATTAATTTCAGATAACATAGATTTTAAGGAAAAATCCAGCATAAGAGAAATGGAGGACATTAAATAATGATTGAAGAGTCAATTGACATAGCCATAATAAATACCTGTGTACTCAATGAAAGAGCCTCAAAAAATACATAAATAAAAATTCTAAGAGAAACAAACCTCCAAACAAACAATTATATAAATGTATGGATTGTGATAAAGCACATCTGTACATTCTTTGCCCTAATCATTTTCAAAGCATTTGCTCTCCACTTAAGCCCTTTGCATCAAGTCCTCCTCCAAGATATATGCTTTTTAAAAAGCTTTATTAACATATAATTCACACATCATACACTTCAATAGTCCAGTCATATTAAGAAGAGTTGTACAATTATCACTACAATCAGTTCTAGAACATTTTCCCCCTTCTTGGACACATGGCCATGAGCTCCCATTTCCCGCCAACCTCCCCCTTCTATACCTCCCATAAGCCATTAATCCAGTTACTGTCTCTATAGATTTACCTATCCCGGATCTCATACATATACTGGAAACCACACCAAAAAAACCCCAGCAACCATCAGCAATAATAACAAAATAAACCAGAGCAAATTCTCAAATGAAAAGAAAGCAGGAAATATTGAAAACTAGAACAAAATTTAAATGGATCAAGTGGGATATCAAATAATAAGGTGTTAGATTCTTAACTTAAATGGTTCTGCACACATGATAGCAGGGCTCTTCACAGCCCTGGTCCCCTGGTCTGAGGCGGAATCCACTTGTAATGTATTATTTTTGATGAAGGGCAGAACAACTAGAAAGAAACTCAGTGAAGACACTGAAGAACTAAACAACACAATCAATTAACTTGACCTCATGGACTTACACAGAGCCAACAACAGCACAGTGTACATTCTTTTCCAGCACACAAGGAATATTCTCTAGAATAGATCACATGTTAGTTCACAAAGAAAGTCTCAATATACTTAAAACCATCCAAATACTAAAAGCATCTTCTCAGCTCACAGTGTTAGAAATCAACAATGGCAAGATCAAGGAGAAAAGTTGAATACATGGAAAATTGAATAACACCCTATTTTAAAACTGCTGGCCAGCAGAAGAAATAAGAGATGAAATAATAAGAATGAAAACATTGCATCCTAAAACTTTTGGGACACACAAAAGCAGAGAGAAATTTATAGGAATAAGTGCATATCAAAAAGAAGAAAGAAATAAAATCAATACCTTAGTCTAACATCACCAACAACTAGAAAAAGAGTAGTAAAAGACGCCTACAATCACTAGAAGAAAGAAATTAAAATTAGACCAGAATAAATAGAACATAAAAACAATAGAAAGAATCAGCACTAGAAAGTGGTTCTTGGAAAAGATTAATACAATCAACAGACCACAGGCAAATCTAACAGAAGAAAAGAACGTAAGATGTCACAATAGAACCAGTGGAAATAGAAAGGATGGTGACAGAACATTATATTCCAACAAGTTTGAAAACCTAGAAGAAATGAACACATTTCTAGAAACGCACTATCTAAATTAATATTTGAGCAGACCCACAACAAAAGAAGAAATTAATGAGATCATTAAAAATCTCCTAACAAACCCACAAAAAGCTTGGGCCCAGACAGCTTCCTTGGTGAACTCTACCACACTTTTAGAGAAGAGCTGATATCAATTCTATTCTGTCCCAGAATGGAATACTGCCCAAATCATTTTATGACATGTGCATCATAGGTCAATATCCCTTATGAACAAATTCTCAACAAAATCCTAGCTACAGAATCCAATAATATCACACACACACACACACACACACACACACACACACACCATCATGAACAGTTGGGGATTTATAGCAGAAATGGTTTAATCTTAGAAAAACACTCAGCATAATCCACCACATCCATAAAAAAAGAAAAGAAACACACGATCCTATCGGTCAATGCAGAAAGGCATATGGCGAAATATCAGCACCCATTCCGGACAAAATCCTCATGAAAATAGGAACAGAAGGGACATTTTGCAATATAATTAATAGCATATATGCAAAACCAGTGGACTACTTCAGTCTCAATAGAGATGAAGACAAATTACATAAGGATGTCCCTTTTCTCCATTCCTGTTCACTATTATGCTCGGAGTCTTATCCAGAGATACAATGCAAGAAAGAAATGAAAGTCACCCAAATTGGAAAAGCAGAAGTAAAACTATCTCAATTTGCAAATGGTATAATCCTATACATAGGAAATAACCAAAAAAACCCAACAAGAAAATTAATGGTGGCTTAGTGGGTAAAAGCATTGGTCTGCTAACCATAAGGTCCGCAGTTCAAAACCACCAGCCAGCTCCATGGGGGAATGATGAGGTTTTCTACTGCTGTCAAGATTTACAGACTGGGAAACCCACAGGGGCAGCTCTACTCTGTTCTATAGGGTCTCTGTGCATCAGAACCAACTTGGTGGCACTCAGTGAGTGAGTACTAATGGAAAAAAGTCCGTAAAGTGACGTGGTAAAAGATCAACATACAAAAGCCAGTCGGATTCCTTTATTCTAATAAAGAGACCTCTGGAAAGGTTATCAGGAAGACAATACCATTTACAGCAACCACCCCAAATATAAAATACTCAGCAATAAATCTAACCAGAAAAACAAAAGGCCTATACAAAGAAAACTACAAAAGATTAGTTCAAGAGACCTAAAGAGTACAACATAACTGGACAAACATACCATGCTCATGGACAGGGAGATTACACCTTGTGAAAATGTTCTGGTGGGTGAGTATTGTGCTGTGAATTGCAAGGTTGTCAGATCAAATCCTCCAACTACTCCTCAGGAGAAAGATAAGGATATTTGTTCCTGTAAAGATTTACAGTCTTGAAAATCCTATATAGGATCACTTGTCTGTTAGTCTGCCTGTCAGTTGGTCATTTTGCCTTTTATGTTGTTGTGATGATGGAAGCTGTGTCGTTGGTATTTTAAACCCCAGCAGGGTCACCCATGTTGAACAGGTTTCAAAGGAGCTTCCAGACTCAGGGTAGCTTATGAAGAAGGAACAAGTTATCTACTTCTGAGGAATTCACCACTGAAAACCTTGTGAACATTGTCGCTAGAATGCCAGAGGATGAACCTCTCGGCCTGGGAGGCATTCAAAATATGTGAGGAAGAGTTGCCTTCTCACAATGTAATGATGTGGGCCGAGTGAAGCTTTCAGGACCTTCATTTTCTGATGGAGCCTGACTCAAAATGAGAAGAAGCAGCTATAAACACCCATTAATAGTCAGACATGGAATGTGTGCAGTATGAATCCAGGAAAATTGGAAGTTATCAAAAATGAAACAAAACCCATAAAGATTGCCATCCTAGGCATTAGCAAGCTGGAATGGACTGATATGGGCTATTTTGAATCAGGAAGTCACACGGTTTACTCTATCAGGCATGACAAGTTCAAGAGGAATGGCACTGCATTCATTGACAAAAGGACATTTCATGATCTCTCTTGAAGTGCAATGCTGACTGTGATAGCATAATATCTATATGCCTACAGAAAAGTCCAGTTAATACAACTCTTATTCAGAGTTGCACACCAATCACTAAAGCTAGTGATGAAGAAATTGAAGAATTCTACCCATGTCTTCAGTCTGAAATTGATCATGCAGACAGGAGCATTGTCAATTATTGATGGTTGGAATGCAAAAGTTCGAAACCGAGGAAGGCTCAGTATTTGGAAAATATGAACTTGGTGATAGAAACAAAACTGGAGATGGCATGATAGAATTTTGCAAGCCCAACAACTTATTTGCAAATACCTTTTTCAACACATAAATGGTGATTGTACCCATGGCCTTCACCAAATGGAACACACAGGAATAAAATTGACCACATTTGTGGGAAGAGACAATGAAGAAAGAAGCTCAGCATCATCGGCCATAATAAGGCAGGGGCCAACTGTGGAACAAACGACCAACTGAGCATATGCAGCTCAAGTTGAAGGTGAATAAAATGAAAACAAGCCATGAGAGGTAAATACAACCTTAACTATCTCCCACTTGGATTCAGAGCACATCTCAAGAACAGACTGGATGCATTGACCCCTAATGACGAAGACTTGACGAGCTGTGGGATGGCATCAAGAACGTCATACATGAAGAAAGCAGCAGGCTGTTAAAAAGGCAAGAAAGACCAAACAGCGGATGTCAGAGAGACTCTTCGGATTGCTCTTGAAAGTAGGTAAAGCAAATGGAAGAACTGAGGGGGCAAAAGGGGGTATAAAGTTTCAACAGGCAGCTTGAGAAGACAAAGTAAAGTAGTGTACTGAAATGTGTTAAGACCAAGTTAGAAAACCAAAAGGGAAGAACACGATTAGCATTTCTTGCGCTGAAAGAGTAGGCCACATTCAAGCCTCACGTTGCAAAATGTTGAATGACACGAGAAGCATCCAGAGCAGCTGGAAGGATGATACGGGGTTACTGTACACCAAAAAGAGTCCGCCAACATGGATCCATTTTAAAAGGCGACATCTGATCAAAACCCGATGGCGTTGAAGGCAGAAGTTCAAGGCATAAGTTCTTCTTTGCTCTTCCTTAGTCAGTATCAAAGTTTCACATGAGCATGAGGTAATTAAAAATCCCACAGTTTAGGCCCAATCAAAAACCAAACTCACTGCCACAGAGCTGATGACGACTCATAACAACCCATAGAACAGGGAACAGCTGGCCCTGTGAGTTTCCCAGACTTCAACTCTTTTCGGAAGTAGAAAGTCCTGTCTTTCTCCAGTGGAGTGACTGGTAGTTTTGAAGTGCTTACCTGATAGATTACAGCCCAGCGTGTAATCACTATGCCACCAGGGCAGGCCCACCTCAATCCTTTAAGTGACATCTTTTGCCACAGATTCGCTTAATACGTTTTTGACTGCTGGTTCTGTGGGCATTGATTGTGGATCCAAGCAACGCAATTCTTAATAGCTTCTATATTTTCTTTGCTTATTGATTCAGCTTTTTTCCCTCAGCAGCTTTATTGGCATATCATTCACGTATTGTACAATTAAATAGTTCAATCCCATCCAGAAGAGTTGAACAACCATCACTGCAATCTGTCTTAGAAAATTTTCTTCATTCTTATGCTCACTGTTGTTAGAGCCCTACTCCTCCTCAACCTCCCCGTCACCCCACAAGGAATCATTAATCCAATTACTGTCTGTATCGATTTACCCATCCTGGATTTCACATATGGAAACACATTAAAAGCAAGCAAACAAGCAAAATAACCGAACAAGAATACAAAGTAAAACAGATTTTTTAAAACCTCCATTGAAAAGCAAGTAGAAAATATTAAAAAGTAGGATAAATTTAACTAGATCCTAAGGGCAATCAAATGATAGGGTGCTAAATTTTAACCTAGCTGCATTTGCAACAATCCACTTTCCACTGCACTCTGCATGGTAGTAGAATATCATCCTGTATAGTTATCCTGTATCCTATATCCCTGGTCCATGGTAGGAGGGCATTCACCAGGGCATTCATTCCTGTCGATCTCCCCTACACCTCTTTAAAAAACGGAACCAGCTTTAGAATGAGTCAAAAGGGAGATAAAATGATATTACATTTGACTTAACCATGTCGGCTATAGTCAACTTTACAAGGCGCTCTGCCGGCTAACAAGGCTGTTCACCCTCCGCTGTGATCGGAGGGGATTCGCACTGGTTGAGTCTTGCTGACGTTTGTTTTCTTTTGGTTGTGGTGCGCTCCCTCCGGCAGGTGTTTCTTGTCTTTGATCTTCCTCAGTAAGTGCTCCGAGCCCTCTCCATTCTCAGCAATCAAGGCTGTGTCCACACATCATAGGTTGTTACTGAGTCTTCCTTCGATCCTGCTGCCATGTTCTTCTTCGTACAGGCCAGCTTCTTACATGCTCAGCACACAGATTGAACAAGTATGGTGAAAGGATACAACCCTGACACCCAACTTTCCTCATTTAAAATCTTTGTTCTGTTCGAATAACTGCCTCTTGCTCTATACATAAGTTCTCCATGAGCACAACTAAGTGTTCTGGAATTCCCATTCTTTGCCCCGTTATCCATATTTTGTTACGATCTACACAATTGATTGTATTTACATAGCCAATAAAATACAGATAAATAGCTTTCTTTATCCGATGCTATCTCCTGAAATAAAGTTAAGAGCAGGGAGACTTTCCTTATTCGGCCTTTGGGGATTATCAAGTCAAGGATTTGTCCTCTTTGTTCTTGTTAACTGCCATTGAGTCAGCCTCCGTGCACATTGAACCTAAATGCTGCCTGTCTGGCACCATCACTGGGTCCGGCACCATCATTGGATCCGGCACCATCACTGGGTCCGGCACCTTCATTGGTTGTTCTTTGGACTCCTGTGATCCATAGGGCTTTAATTGGTTGGCTTTTAGAAGTTAATCTCAAGGCCTTTCTTTCTGGAAGACCCAGTGAAACATGTATAGTGCCATAGCAACATGCACGCCTCCACTGACAGGTGGTGGTGGCCACCCATGGTGTGCGTTGGTCAGGAGTCATAGCTCAGGCAAGATAAGAGTTCTCCTACTGAAGCCCCGCTGCTGACTCTTTCCTTTAGTTAGCCAATTCTGAATCTTTGTCGGCCCACCTTCAAAGTCAAACCTAATGCTGTTGAGCCCATTCCAACTTACAGCAACTCTGTAGGACATGGGAGAACAGCGCCATAGACGTTCCAAGGCAGTCATCTTTATGGAAGCCGACCACTACACCCTTCTCCTGTGGAGCAGCTGCTGGGTTCAAACCACAGACCTTTGGGTGAGCAACAAGTGTGTTTAACCATCGCGCCACCAGGGCTCCTTGCAGGTCCATAAAAGTCGGTTCATGTTCAAGCTGCAGGAAACTGAATTTCCCCCCTGCAGCTGGTTAGTCTGGCTTGTCAGCTCTGTCTCATGCTTCCCTTCTCGATGGCTCAAATCCTTCTCAATGGAGCCTTACGTGGCAGATGCTTGAACCTCCTGCCTGCCTGCCTGCCTCCAGTTCCACCTGTTTCATGTCTCAGGGCTGTAGTGAGTGTTTTTTCTAAAGTGCAAATCAGATTCCTTTGTGCCTTTGTTTACGACTGCAGCGGCCTCTGGTGTCATCTGAGTCCAAATGCCTTTGAGGCAATAGGAGCCCCTCACCACTTGCTCAGTTGCCTCCATCTGTTGACTTGTGAGCTTTCCTCATCAGACCGCCATGTAAGCTGGGAAGCCAGGACTGGATCTTTCTTCCTGTTCACTGGATGGGTGCATACTAAATTAATCGATGAAAAAAGCCATGTGAAGTTTCATTAAAAACATCTGCCCAGTCATAGTTCAGAAGACCTGGCTGAAAACTCATGTCCTTGCTAAGTGCCATTGCAGAATGATGACTGGTCATGCTCCTGGTGGCAGGAGCTCCTCTTGTGTTTACTGCAGCTCTAGCAGAAGTGACTCAAGTGGGGGGCTGGAGTGAGCAGGCACCGATTTACTCACAGTTTAAGGGACTGGGAGTCTGAATACGGGGTGCCAGCTCTCAGGAAAGGCTTTTTCTGCTTCAGCTTTGGGGGAAGGTGCCTGTTCCTTGACCCTTTGGTGATCTTCATGTGGTGTGGCATCTATATTCCTTTATCTCAGCTTGTATAATATTCTCCCTTTAAAATCCAAAAGTGATTGACCCAAAATGCACCCCACACTGCATCTCCCCATTATCCAATGACAAAGTTCATATGGATTAAGACAGACGGGAGAATGAAAACAGGGAAAACGGGAGGAAATGGGATAAGTGATGGTACAGTACAGGGATTGCAATCAATGACTTGAAACAAAAGGTATATGAATTGTGGAATGGGAAATTGATCTGTTCTGTAAACCTTTCCCAGTTCCCAATAAAATAAGTAAACATCTCAGTAACTCAGCAAAGAAAAACCTAAATAACCCATTGCCTACAGTGGATTCTGACACAGCAACTCATGGACCATACAAGATGGATATGAATCCATAGTAATTGGTTTGGTTTTTCATTTGAAATCTACAAGGAAGCAGATGGCCACCCCTTCTCCCCGTCGTAGCCATATGTTTTTTGCCAACAATGAGAACTAATGGTTTGGCAGAGGACTTTTCTTTTGCACCCAGGTATAAGAGTAGAATGAGAAATGTAGTTTGGATTCTGACTATAGGATGCTAATGATGGTTGGTGATAATATCATAGACAATAAAGTATGAGAATAAACCTCAAAAACCCAGACCCTCTGATAACAGAGTAGTCTCTGAGTGGAGCAATGATTAACCAGCTCTGCTATTAACCAAAAGGTTAGGGGTTCGAACTCAGAGGTACCTTGGAAGAAAGGCCTGGCCATCGACTTGGGATAAATCAGTCACTGAAGCTCTATGAAGTACAGCTCTACTTTGGAACACATGAGGTTGATGACTTGAGGACCACTCTGTGACACTGGTTTTATTTAGTTAATGACCAGGGAGCACTTGAAGCCTTTGTCATTATTATAGAAATGCTCAGTCCTCTTTTAGACAACAAGTTCCTGGCAGTCAGAGACCATGTCTACACCTCTGAACCCTCCCTTCCCCTCCGCCCAGGGCTTGCTGTGGTGTGCTGACCATGGTAGGGTCATTGGTAAATGTTTGCTGGGTGGCAGAATAGAGGCTGAGCCTGTCACCTCTTCTATGTTGCTTGGCAAGAGAATGAGGGCAGAAGATTCAAGAACTTCTAGAGATTGTTCACATCAGGGAAATTACCACCTGAGTTCATTCACTTGGGTTTCCCCTGGGCCTCCCCAGGGAGCAGCTCATCCGATTAATAGTGGATTTTCTTACTGTACCTTGGCCTTGGAATCACTAGGGAACATGGGCCAAGCGGATGATTCTCAAATCCTGTCTAGATGAAGCTTCATGGTGTGCTCACTCCATGACCTTGATCTGTCCCTTGGGGGAAAAACCCCAAAACAACACCCTCAGTTCTCAGAAGGACATCGACTTTGAAAGTCGATAGGAAAAGACAACCGAGGTGGCTCTGCGGAAAGAATTAGAAGGAGGAATAGAGAGGAAGAAGATGAAAAGCCTTCTTAAGGCCCATTGAGTCTGCTCCCCTTTATCACTGCTGAATAGCGATGGAGTGCAGACCCACAGCGGACACAGTAAAGTGGGTAGGACCCCAGAACAGCTAGTTGATCCATATGCAGATACGGTGACCCCAATTGCTTTGCAATCGCGAGCCTCAAGGCCTGTGCCCTTCAAATACATCATTTGGGCGGCTGCCAGCAGGCTGATTTATCCCAGCTGGTCAGAGCGAGCCCGGAGATCATCAGCGCTTTTGTTAATTGGGAGAGAGGGGCAGAAGCATCGAGATATTCCTGGGCAGCAGGCGTTCATTAGCCACCTGGCCTCCCTAAATTACGGTCCTGCCATGATTTTCCCAGTGCTTCGCGTGAAATTTTAATATTTGGAATGTATTAAAAGCTCGGAACATGTCATTTCCTAAGTAAGCAAGGCCCTTCTGGACTCGCTAGCGGAGGGACCTGGAGAATGGTTAAACAGCCCGGGACCGGCTACCCTGGGAGCTGAGCGGTGCGGGGTGAGCCTGGAAGTTCTGTCCACACCAGCAAATAAACAGATGTGCTGTAGGATTGGACCTCTGGGTGAATGCCCCTGATTTTCATTCATTTGATTTAGCCAGATAGCAGGATCGCAGGCCCGGCCCCACGAACAACGGGGCACAGATGTCTGTAGCCGCTCACCACGTTCAAGCCCCAACTGCGCCCGGCTGCCACGCTGGTGCTTTCCTGGGATCTCAGGAGCTGTCGTGCGCGCACCCCCTCAGGCGTGCTGAGCTGTTCCCGCGCATGCACACTGCACAGGGGCTCCGCGACCTGGTCTGACTCACCTCCAGACACCTGGTGCCTAGAACGGTCCCACCCCCGGCGGCTGCTCAATAAACCATTTGAGGGATGAGTCCATCTCCAATTCAGACGAGGTGGTTGGAACTCAGAAAGTTAAGTCATTTGTCCAAAGTTGCCCAGCGCTAGAATTTGAGAGAGCCAAAATGTCTGCTTTCATCCACTGGTCCAGTTTCTCTCCTTGGTCACCCTCTGTAGTAGTTGGTAGTTACATCATCTGGTGTCAATTGGAGAGGATTATGAGTGAAGGGGCGGAGTCTGGCCTGTCACCCAAGATATAACCAATGAGGCCTCTCTGTGGGCATGGCCTTCTCCTGAGAATTCTGGGAACTCCTGTATTTTCTTCTTTGGAGGCAGGAGACACCTCTTGGCTCACTCCCTTGGAGACTCTCTACTGACAAGACTCACTCCTGAGAGACCCTCTAGTGACAAGACACATGGCGCTATGCCCTGGGAACTGGAGAAGCCCCAGGGACCTATCCTGAAGCAACCAGACCTCTGGAGCCAGAGTACCCATGTAGAGACCCCTGCCAGGCACTAAGATGCTTACAACGCCACTGAATCCACAAGACTTCCAACCCACTGGCCTGTGGTCCTCCTGCATTCAGCATCATTGTATGTGTTTTATGAGTCTGAAGAGGACTTTGGGGATTGGTATTGGAAAGATGGGCTAATATTGGACTTATAGACTTGATCTGGACTAGGCTGGGACTTTTTCTCAATATTCAATTACTCTTATAAATAAACCTCTTTTTATATACATATGGGTGTTTATGAATTTGTTTCTCTAGTCTACCCATTCTGACACACCCTCTTCCATCCTTCTGCCTCAGATGCTCTGAGCGCCCTCAGCAGCCTTATCAGCATCCCATTTGGGATGTTCCATCTTCCCAAACGAATCCTTCAGGCTCTCATCAAATCCCACCTTATGTGGGTCTATTCATTGAGGGCTTTGCTTTCTACTGCTCAGGAACAACTTCCTGGTCCCTCTTTTTGCCCCTCCCCACCAGTGTCTATGTAGTGCATCAGAGTTTATAGAGAGCCCCGGTTGTTGGATGTCATTTGTCAGTTCCGCCCCACAGCAACCTCATGCACTGCAGAATGAACACTCGTGCGCCATCCTACAATTCTTCCTGTGCCTGAGCCCATTGTTGCAGCCACGCTGTCCATCTGTCTCCTTGGGGGCCTTCCTTTTTTTCACTGTGCCTCCACGATAACAACCATGATGTCCTTCTCCAGGGACTGGTCTCTCCTCACAACATGTCCGAAGTCTGTAAGATGAACGTTTGCGTTCCCTGTCTCTAAGAAGCACTGTGGTCATACTGCTTCCAAGACGGAGTGGTCTGTCCTTTTAGCAGCTCCTGGTACTTTCAATATTCTTCTCCAGCACCACGATTCAAATGCATCGAAAAAGGGGATAGGCTCACATTATTTCACACCAAACCGACTTGTGAAACAGCTATTGCTAGTCCCATGTTTTGGACAACAAAACTACAGCTTGGCAAAATCATACAGCCAAGGTTTAGAATTCAGGCCCTCTGACTCCCTAACCTAATTCTCCCTCTTCAATACCACGTGGTGGTTGATGGGTTAATGCTGTTGCAGGTCAGTCAGGCTGCATGGGAACTGGAGGCTCATGGACAGATAGCACGTCAACTCACATGGTTGACTCTTCTGTGGCGTCCTTCCCAGCAGACGAGAGCAGAGATATCGGAGTGCCTCTACTGATCTTGAGTTGGCCATGCCCTCTACCTTACCTCCACCTAAGCCTGAGGCAGGGCCACTCTTCCGAAAAGCCCCAAAGAACTGGCTTCCACATGCACCCAGTAGCCCATGCACCTTATTTTTCTTTTCCCCGACTCTCTAGGGCAGCGGTTCTCAACCTGTGGGCCACTACCCCTCTGGGGGTCGAAGGACCCTTTCACAGGGGTCACCTGATTCATAATACTAGCAAAATTACAGTTATGAAGTAGCAACGGGAATAATTTTATGGTTAAACTGTATTAAAGGGTCGTGGCATTAGGAAGGTTGAGAACCACTGCTCTAGGGGGTACAGTGGTTGACATGTTCTGTGATCAATCAAGGGTTTGAATCCACCAAGAAGAGCCTCAGGAGAAAGGCCTGGCAATCTGTTGACAAAAAATTAGCCACCACGAACCCTTTGGAGCACATGTGGTCATCATGAGTCAAACTGAACTCAATGGTCACTGGTAGACCTTCCCCACTGCTATGACCATACTTCAGAGCCTCCTCGACCCCTGCCTACCTGAGAGCTGTGGCCCCCTAGCTGGATGCCCCCCTCTGATCTTTCCTGGTCCAGTCCACTTCCCACGCTGGGGCAAAATGGTTGGCTGGAACAACAAGCCCAATGGCACCAGCTTTCTGCTTAAAAACTCATGCCTGATGAACTGTAAAAGATGAATGCGGAAGACGTGAGACAGGGTGAGAACGGAAGTCCAAACGATTTATTTGGGTGAAGATTGACAATTATTTTCTCTTTGTGAAAACCTCGTTTTCTTTCTTTTAGAACACAAGCCCGCTGAGAGACCAGGAATTTAGCTTTTTTTCTTTTTGTCAGATAGACCGGTACACACGGGCCAGTGGCCTCCACACGTCAGTGGGGACCTGGGCTCCACTGCGTCTACGCTGCTCTGTCTGTCCGAGGTTGATAGCTAGGTCTTTCTTCTGATATATCTCTACTGTGTAGAAGGGTCACATGCCTGGGCCATGTGTTAGGCACACAGAGTCAGCAGACCTGCAAGGTCTTGGAGTTCAAGGTTCTACCCAGTCAGCCTGCAAATGGCTTCCCACCTGGAGCTTGAGTTGTTTCTTCCCCCTCCACCCCTCCCCCCCCTCCCCCCGTCAACCAACCCGTGGGGGTGCGCGCGCGCCCGCCCTGCATCACACAGCTCCCGGGGGCGTAACCATGCCCCCTTGAGTTGTTTCTAAAAGAAAAAAGGAGCGTGGGTCTGAAAGGTGAGTGGGCGACCTCTCCATCCAGGCACTCTGCCAACTTCGGCCCCACTACTCAGTAACCCTGTGTGAGAACCGCCCACCCCAGTGTGGATTCTTCCCACAGCTGCACTATCCTGTGGGTCCCCCTACCCCAAGGGGACCCATTTGAACGGAACGTTCCTTTTTGAAGAGGACACTGGACTGTGGCCTCTGAGGAAACAATCCGAGAGAAGAGGAAAACCTAAGAAAAATGGAGACGGTCGCGGCGGAGTCATTTATAACAAGGACAAAAGGAGGAACAGAGAGTAGTCAAGTCATCGCGCTGTGCCAACTTGATGGCATATCATGCAGTCACTAAAATGATAATTCGGCGGCGCGGGCAGCAACCTAAAGCTGCAAACTGCTTATAATACAATGTGAAGCATGGAAAGCGCAACATCCAATCACGCGCGTAATGGATTGGAAGTCTGAACAGCATGTTTACACACGGCTGCAAACAGATGATTAGCCAGGCTGGAGCGGGCGGGGGCGGGGGGGGGTCGTTGCTTGTCCCTCTGCGTTTTCTGTTAGGGTTCGTGTGCTGTTTGCGCAGGTTCCCAGGGAGGCTGCTCCGCTGCGTGGGGACAGCTTTGAAGGTTGTCAGAGGAACCTTCAGGAAGGAGCATAAACAGCGAGGAGGGCTGCGGCTCCTGAGGACGCTCGGCCGGCCGGGCGGCAGCTCTCCTGGGTACCTGGGCCGTCTGGTGGGAATACTCGGCTCCAACTCACCATGCTTGTTGGCGCTTGCTTGCCAGGGGCGTAGCAAGGGGAACGAGCGCCCAGAGGCAATCTCTAATTGCATGCAACCCTCCCACCCCTGTACACACACACACACACACACACACACACACACACACACACACACACACCAATTTCAAGATGAATAGACGATGGTGACATCAGCGGAGACTCTTTCCCTCCTCTTGTCTGGCTGTCCATTGGGCACCTTTCACATTCGTGGCTCCCCACAAGATCACTGTTTCCTTGGCCAGCGTCCCTTGCACTGCTACCCCAGCGTCTATATAGTGCATCAGAGCTTATCAAGAACATCGGTTGTTGTTAGGTGCCACCCAGTTGATTCCGACCCACAGCAGCCTCATGCACAATAAAACGACCAGTCCTGCGCCATCCTCGCCATCCCGGCCATTCTTCCTGTGGCAACGGCAATCGGACTCGCAGCCCTTTACCACGCTCCTTTTTTCTTTTAGAAACAACTCAAGGGGGCATGGTTACGCCCCCGGGAGCTGTGTGACGCAGGGCGGGCGCGCGCGCACCCCCACGGGTTGGTTGACGGGGGGAGGGGGGGGAGGGGGTAGAGGGGGAAGAAACAACTCAAGCTCCAGGTGGGAAGCCATTTGCAGGCTGACTGGATAGAACCTTGAACTCCAAGACCTTGCAGGTCTGCTGACTCTGTGTGCCTAACACATGGCCCAGGCATGTGACCCTTCTACACAGTTGAGGCTCTTAATACACATGATTTCAGGAACACCAGAGATGCGCCTCCAACTGGTGCCATAGTGGTTAGGCATTGGGGTGCTCACTCTACGGTCAGCAATTCGATACCACCAGCTGTTCCTCCAGAGAAAGATGGGGCTTCTCTACTCCCCTAAAGAGTGACAGTTTCGGAAAGCCACAGTGGCAGTTCTGCCCTGTCCTGTAGGGTCACTATGAGTCAGGAATGGACTCGATGGCAGTGCGGGTTGGCACCTCAGGCGTAGCCACCAGCTGCCTGTCTATGGAAGCTTACTGACATATCGCCCGCCTGCTGACCAGGTTTCAGTGGGGGCATTCGGACTTAAGACAGACCAGGAGGAAAGGCCTGGTGGTCTACTTCTGAAAACCAGCCAAGCAGAGCCCTCTAGATCGGAATCGTTAGACTGCAGTCAATCTTGGGGACGGAGTAGGACCAGACAGGGTGAGTTCTGTTGTGCATGGAGTCACTCGGGCAGCTAACAATGGTGACAAGAACAATAACCGTGTACTGGCTAGACCAGGTGTGCCATCAGACAGCCCTGGGCCACAGCCCCATTCTTGCACCTGCTAGTTTCGTGTCTGTGAGCGAGTTCTTACCAAGCAATGGCAAAATAAAGTTAACTTTGAATGAAAAACATAAGTGATAAAATACCAAGTTAGACTACTAACCTTGGTGCTCTGAGCGGACAGCTTCTTGTCTCCCCCACAGGACCCTGCTTTAGATGAGCCACACTTTAACCATCTGCCCCATGGGAACCATCCAGAATCTGCCCAGGTTTCATGGCAGGGGTGTAATAAAACAAAACAAAAGCCAGGGAGGGGCTCAAGTAGAATGAAAATGTTTTCAAAATGATGATGGCAACATATGTACAAGTGTGCTTGACACAATGTATGTATGTATGGATTGTGATCAGAGCTGTATGAGCCCCCAGTAAAATGATTAAAAAACAAAAAACCCAACCAAACATACCACCATCAAGTTGATTCGGACTCACAGTGCCCCTGTAGGGGCAGGATAGATCTGCCACTGTGGATCTCTGAGGCTGTAACTCTTTATAAGCAGCTGGTGGTTTCCAACTGCAGATCCTGAAGTTAGCAGCCCCAAGTATAACCGCTTCGCCACCGGGGCATGTCGTAGATGCTAACTGTAAGGTGGCCAGAGGACGAGAAGTGGAAGCATGCTTCGGCAATGGGTAGAGGCGCACGCATGGGGTTCGGGTTGACCTGCGGTCAAAGTGAGTTTTAAAGAGGGGCCAAAGGGGCACAGCAAGTGCAGAGAAACAGGAAGCTGCTGCTCGCAGAGGCTGTGATGGTCCGGCTGCTGGGAGCAACTGCCAATTTACAGATGGCAAAAAGACCGTTTCTCCTGGGAGCTGCGATAACAAAGCAAACATGAGCAATCGAGAGGCTCCTCACTTCTTATTGAATTGCAAAAAGAAAAAATAATCAGATGCATAATCTGAGAGTCATGCTCAGCACGTGCTCGCCCTCCCCTCTCTGAGTCAAGACCGAGTCTGCAGTGCGTCCATTAGCTTTTCCTGCGCAGATTCAAAGGGACGCTTCCCTAATAAGCTGACGTCTCAGATTTAGGCCAGCTACATATAGCATGTGAGCTATTTTCTGTTTTAAATTCCCGGCAGTTCTCTGGGGAACAAGATTCCCATTAGCTCTGAGATTCAATATGAATTCAAAGAATACCTTCAGAGTTACATAAGAACTCGAAACAATAACTCTGGAATTTTGGCCCCAAATGGTATGCTTTTTGTTTGTTTGTTTGTTTGCTTGTTTTCATTCTTTTTCCTCCTTCCCTCTACCTTCAGTGTGTTTAGGAAAGTAAAAATGTTGTTGGGGGGAAAAATTGGTCCTTATTATTTTGTGCAAAACTTTAACAGCAATCAGCTGTTTTGATGCCTCCAAAGTCCACCCTGAGCAAACCAAACTCTTCCAATATTTCGGGAATGTGGAAACCAAACTAATGGGCAGGCTGCATGAGAAGATTGCATACTCCAGACTGTATATTCAGAGCGAACGGAAAACCTGGCGGGCATTCATGGTGCCTGAAGGTCAGTTTGATGAAACCTCTGGAGTCCGGTTGTGTGCCTGCCACAGCCAGAGCTGAGAGAGGTGCGGGACAGAGGCTCTATTCAGCTGCGCTTGGGAATTTGTGTGGAAACCGTTTACAGATTTTCTGACAACGTTGTCTTTCACGCCAGATGAATGAAACACCATTGTTTGGTCTTGAGGAACTTTCATAAAAAAAAAAAAGTTGTCACCAAAGCTGTTTCTCATTGGGTGCAAGTGTGTGGAAATGACAGGCCCTAAATTTTGCTTGAAAAATGAAATTATACTGGACACCAAAATCAATGCCAAAATGAAGTTAACTTTGAATGGAAAAATAAGTGACAGAATGCCCAGTTTAGATGAATAACTTCGGAGCTATTTTGTGAGCAGATAGCTTCATATCCCCCCACGGGTCGCTGATTTAGATGACTTGGAGAGGGGGACCCAAGGGGACACAGGACAACTGGACATTTTGCAGATGACGCACCACCCCTGGGGGTGCCGCAGTGTTTGATGACCCTCAGGTTGGCCAGGAGGCTTTCAGTACCTTGACCTTGGGAAGGCATGCTGAGGCACATTTAGGTCTTAGGTCGAAAGCCTTTTCTTAAAGCCACACTAAACTCTCTGCCACCAAGTTGAGTGCCACTCCCAGTGAACCTACGGGACAGGGTAGACCTGCCCCTGTGGCTCTCCGAGACTGTGAATCATCACTGTCGTGGAAAGTCTCGTCTTTCTCCTGCGGCTGGCTTCAAACTGCCGATCTTGTAGTTAGTAGGCTCACTCGTAACCACGGTGACACCAGGGCTCCTTAGCCTTTTCTTGGGTGACACTAAATGTCCCCAGTATTACAATAGAGATAGCTTCCTTAAGACTTTTGCAGTTACTATAGTCCCTTTCCTTTGAAAATTAGATAAAATGAAATGTTCTGGCTAGGCTATTGCTCCCATCCAGGAGGCCCTGGGGGTACAGATGAATAACCCACTCCACTCCCAGTTGGAAGGTTAGCAGATGGAGCTACCTACGGGGCCTGTGGAAGAAAGGCCTGATGATCTACTTCAGAAAACCCAGCTACTGAAAGTGAATAGCAGACACTTCTACTCTGGCACGTTGGGGTCACTGTGAGTGGAAGTCAGTTGAACGGCCGCTGTTGTATGATGTCTCGCAGGCACACCAAGCTGTAAGAATCCACAGAGAGCCCCAGTAGGCAAGAGCTCAAACTAGCTGGCTCCACACACGTTAACCAAAGAGACAGACGACTTCCACTCCCAAGGCGAGTGGACTAGCAAAACATGCAATGGATCTGTAGTCAGCAGACCTGGGCTCACACTCCAGTGGAAAGGGGGTGAGAGAGGTGGCACCTGGAAACATGAGTCTGGTATCGACCTCCCTGGTCATTGGCTTCACTTTACCAATGAGAACTTTCTGCCTCTCAGAGGCTCAGCAGAAGCCCTATTTTGTTGACTAACTAGCAACAGTGGTCTCTAAGGAGAGGCGCATGGCAGACTCTGCTACTTAATAAAGTCATCTTCAAGCTCAAAATGAAAGGATGTGAAGATCTTGGGCAAACTGCAAACGGCTTTATTATCTTAGCAGTGGTTCTAACTTAATTAAACACAATCATGGTGAAACGCCTTCTGTATCGGCCACTTTGGGAATGATTGGATAGTGTCCGGGTTTCGTTGCCACCATCAGTTTGTCGTACTGCAGCGACTTGCATGGTGCTGTGATGC
Source organism: Tenrec ecaudatus (assembly GCF_050624435.1). Lineage (NCBI taxonomy): Eukaryota > Metazoa > Chordata > Mammalia > Afrosoricida > Tenrecidae > Tenrec > Tenrec ecaudatus. The sequence goes on along the minus strand of NC_134540.1, from coordinate 46,254,110 downwards.
TGGAAGCAATACCGCCAGTGCTTTAGAAAGCAGAAGGACCGCCCATTGTGGGTAGGCTGCAGCAGAGCCTCCAGACTGAGACAGACTAGGAATAGAAGTCGGGACACAGACTTCTGAAAAGTAGTCAGTGAAAACCTTGTGGATTAGAACTGAACGCCGTCTGACTTGCTTGCCGGGGACATATCATCAGATGGGCGTGATCACTGGAAAAGAGCATCGTGGCTGGGGAAGCAGGGGTGCTCACAGTGAGATGGACTGGTACCAGAGCCACAACGACGGCCTTGAACATGTTAGTGATCCTGAGGATGATGTAGGACTCAGCTGTGTTTCATTCTCCTGTATGTAAGGTAGTGCTATCTACCTATCGTCCATCTACTTGTACATCCACCCAACCTCCATCCATCATCCATCTGTCTATCCATTTGTGGTGGTCGGGGTTGACCGAAGAAATACATCCAGTGACACGCATATGTGTCTAAGAGCGAGTTTTGTTCCAAAGAGTAATTGTCTACGGAGAAAACATCCCAGCCCTGTCCAAATCGAGGCATCGTCCGATATTAGCCCATATATCGACACTAGTCCATAAATTCCTCTTTAGACTCCCACAGCACATCAAATGATACTGAATGCAGGAAGATTGCAGGCCAGTGGATCCAGTGGTGGTGGAAGCATCTCAGCCCTGGTGTGGGTCTCCACGTGGCTCCTCTAGCTCCAGGGCTCTGGCTGCCATCAGCATGGCACCATGTGACTTGTCAATAAGGTGTAGTGGAGAGAGGGTGTGTGTTCTGCCTCCGGGAGGAAGACAGGCGTTCCCAGAATCCTCAGGAGAAGGCCATTCCCACACAGAGACATCATTGGCTATGACCTGATTGACAGGGTAGACTCCACCCTTTCGCTCAAGTTGACAGGAGATTATGTAGCTGCCACACCATTAATATTTTGTTGAATGGTGTCATCTGTTAAAGTCAATCTACAGGTAATTTCCCAGGTTCTAATATTGGTGAGGCATTCTCTTACACCCTAGGGACATGTTGTCAGGAGAGACTCGTCCTTGGACCACACCATGCTTGGTAAGCGGAGGGGCAGCGGAAAAGAGGAAGGCCCTCAACAAGATGGACTGACACAGTGGCTGCAACAAGGACCGCAAACATGGGAAGAATTAGAGGGTTGGTGCCGGACCACATAGTGTGTTCTTCTGTTGTGCCTAGGGTCACTATGGGCCGGAACCAACTCGGTGGCCCCCAAGAACAACAACTAATCCCTTACATAGGCACAGGTAAAATTATAATTCAATGGATTAAGAAAGTCATGGTCTCATACCGCCGATGAGTCATTTTTTAAAAAGTCCTTCCCAGGACAGCTCCGTCTTTCCAGTTGGTCCTTCCCTGTGCTTACCCTTTCGTTTTTGTGTGTGGATTGAGATTTTCTGTTGTTTCCTTGGCATCTTGGTGTAGCTGTCAGGGCCGCTGGAAGGGTGTCGGGTAGTTAGCTCTGTTGGGTGGGGGGAGGTGGTAGTGGAGGCAGATGGGGCAGGGGAGCCGAGGGTGGTGGACTAAGGGCGAGGGGGAGAGATCAAAGACTGGAAGGGAAAGTCTTAGAGGAAGGAGAACTTTTTCTCCTTTTTTGGTAGCTGATATCGCCCCTGTTTTCGGATCTCGTTAGGGTTTCTCTCCGCATTGTACAGCTGGTCCGCGCGGGCCTGGAGCCAACTCCAATTCCCTCGCTGCTCTTTTCACCCGCCGCAAGTACCAGAGACGGTTTTCCCCACACGCTGGCATTGCTCGTGCTGGGCCTTCGCCGAGCAGTAGAGGGGCCTCTGTGGAGAACAGCTCGACGGCAGGTGGAACAAAAAGGCCTCTTGGTGCTGTGTTTCCCAGCGCCAGTGCGCCCTGGCGTCCCCACAGCGACGGCATCAGGCCCCCTCCTTTCCTTTCTTCAGGGCGGGTTGGCTCAGTCCAGCCCACCACGTGCTCCTGAAGCCCACAGACAGACATTGTTGACATTATCTCTGCAGATTCAAAGCAAACATTCCTCGGGGAAAGGCGGGCTGGTTCCCACCGCAGGATCTATCCACATGGGCTCTGAAGGCCCTCTTTCCATTTCACAGGCGCCCTGAGGTCCAGCCTCTACTCTGCTGCATCTCGGCACAGCCTTCGGTAAGCCGCTTCTCACCAAACCAAAGGGGGTCAAGAGAGGAGCGTTTTTCCTTTTCTGGGAGAGTTTTGACTTCCAAAGAATGGCTGTGAGGCCAGAGGGTGATGTGCACTAGAATGGTCGACCCGAGGACAGGTCTGTTCTTCACATTTCTTTGTGCAAAGCAGAAAATGGCCAATTTAGTTCAAAACGGAGGACACGACGCATCACAAAGGAGCGCAACTTTCTGAAAAGTAGTGAAAGAGCGTCTTGGGTTGAATCAAAGCCAAAAGTTAGTTCTTTTGTCTGGATTTTTTCCCTGGGTAGGCGGGCCCGTACTCTCATCTTCTTCCCAGGACTGTCGTGAGGATGAAAAGAGATAGACAGCCCAGCCAGAACTCGGCTTAAAGCACACCCTTGAGAAGCGGCCGCTCCTTGCTTATCCCCAAGCGTCTTAATTCCCACAGCCTCACAGAACCTGCATGTCCTTCAATTCAGGAACATTTTCTTGTATTATTATTATTTTTCCTGGCAGTTTCTTTCCCGATGCGTTCCCTTTTTGGACTAGCTGCGGAATGGTCATTCATCTTTTCTTTATTACTTTCCATGAAAAAAAAATCTGATTTCTGTGAGCTTTTGGCAATTTTATATTCCTCCTCTTCTATTCAATTTTTTTAGCATTGCTATATTTCTTGCTCTCCAATTTTCTTGAGAATCGTGGTTTGTTCCGGCTTCACTATTGTCATGCCATCTCATATCTGTGAGGTTTTACAGCAGTGTTTTTTTTAATCATTTTACTGGGGGGCTCATACATTTCTTATCACAATCCATCCATCCATCCATTGTGTCAAGCACATTTGTACATTTGTTGCTATCATCATTCTCAAAACATTTACTTTCTACTTGAGCCCTTAATATCAGCCCCTCATTTTCCCCCTCCCTCTCCTTCCCCCCTCCCTCATGAACCCTTGATAATTTATAAATTATTATTTTGTCATATCTTGACCTGTCCGATGTCTCCCTTCACCCACTTTTCTGTTGTCCATCCTCCAGGGAGGCGATTATATGTAGATCCTTGTAATCAGTTCCCCCTTTCTACCCCACCTTCCCTCCATCCTCCAGGTATCGCTACTCTCACCACTGGTCCTGAAGGGATCATTCGCCTTAGATTCCCTGTGTTTCCAGTTCCTGTCTGTACAGTGTTCATCCTCTGGTCTAGCCAGATTTGTAAGGTAGAATTGGGATCGCGATAGTGGGCAGGGGGGAGGAAGCATTTAAGGACTAGAGGACAGTTGAATGTTTCATCGTTGCTACCCTGCACTCTGACTGGCTCCTCTCCTCCCCGTGACTTTTCAGTAAGAGGGTGTCCAGTTGCCTAGAGATGGGCTTTGGGTGTCCACTCTGCACTCCCCTTGTTCACAGTGAACAGCAGTGTTTCTTGACTGGCTGCAGTGTGCCTTGGGCTTCTGGGGCTGTTTTCCGGAGCTTTGCTTGGCATCCCTCATTTCCTGCCAGGCTTCTTCTCAAGCTTCTGCCATCCTTGCCCGTCACCCATGTTAAAGAGAGGTATTGGAAAGCTTTCTGGAGGTTCCGTGCACTAGAAAAAGGCTATGAGTTGGTTTGGTCCATGGGGAGGGGTGGGGGGGTTGTTTTCTTTGTTGTTGTTGTTGTGGACAACCAATGTCTTTATCTGTGGGCATTTTTTTGAGGGGGGGCTTGTTAGTTCTTTCCACAGAGTCTTCTATTGATTCTGGAGAGTGTCAACTTACTCCTGGCATTCGGAAGGAGCTCTGTGGGCACTGTGGGCTGGGCTGCTAACCACAAGGTTGTCAGTTCAAACCCACCGTAACTTTAGGAGGGAGAAAGATGAAATTGTCGATTCCCATGAAGACTAAGTCTCAGAAACCCTAGGGAGCAGCCTGGCTCCGTGCTGTAGAGTCCCTGTGAGTGGCAACAGATTCCACAGTGTGAGCTTTTCCAGCCTTTGGGGAGCTGAAAAGAGATGGGGGTTCTCCCATTCCACCCTGGCATTTTTTGTTTTTGTTTTGAATTCTCCTGGCCTTAGAGGCACCTGGGCTTGCTCTCTCGTCTCCTGTGTCTAAGTCCCAGAGTCCAGTGCCTCACTTGTTCATCCTCTTCAGAGAGTGAACCTCATCTTCCTCAGAGAATACACCGTGCTTGCCGGGAGCCTGAGGGCCGTTGCCCGGCTACGTGTGGGGAAGGAGGCATCTGGGACACAGAGAGCTCCTCACACAAACTTTCCAACGAATCCCTCTGTTTCAAGCCTAACTCTGCACCCCTGCCTGCGGAGGTACCTCTAAGGATAACTCTGCACCCCTGCCTGCGGAGGTACCTCTAAGGATAACTCTGCACCCCTGCCTGCGGAGGTACCTCTAAGGATAACTCTGCACCCCTGCCTGCGGAGGTACCTCTAAGGATAACTCTGCACCCCTGCCTGCGGAGGTACCTCTAAGGATAACTCTGCACCCTGCCTGCGGAGGTACCTCTAAGGATAACTCTGCACCTCTGCCTGCGGAGGTACCTCTAAGGATAACTCTGCACCCCTGCCTGCGGAGGTACCTCTAAGGATCAGTTCCTACGCCTTTCCACGCCGCGGAACAAACAGGCTGCTGGCACTTAGATCCAGCTTTCTCTGCTGACACACTTTAGTTTCCATGTTCCGAAATGTGATTGACATTTCTCATCTGCTGTTGGCTCCTCTTCTGGCGTGTGTGTGTGTGTGTGTGTGTGTATTTTTAGCTTTTAAATGCTTCTGCTGTCATTTTAATGAGTTTGATGAGGGAGTGGAGATAAACACCTGCAGTTATTTAACTAGAACCGCCCCCCCCACTCCCCGTGTGGGATTTCAGATCTAGTCAGTCCCACACACTCTCTCCCAGCAGATTCAGATTCTGAGGGTCTGGGGTGGGACCTGGGCATCCCAGCATTTTGAGGGCACCATAGTGGGGTGCTGGCGTGAACTGCTGCGTGGTCTGCTGAGCCGCAGTGGCGTGTGTCCTGGGACACTTTCCGAGTCATCATTGCCGTCTCCCCTGCTGGTTAGAGGCGCAGCAGAGGGAACGAGCTAGACATGAGAAACACTTGTTGGATGTTTTCTGCGTCCCCGGCAGGGTTCCAGGGTCTCTCCGTTGCAGGAGAACAGGCCTGGACGCACAGACCAGGGGGCACCAATTTTTCTCTGGCTTTATTCTTCACCAAAAGCTAGAATTGTTTCTATAGACAGATGTGTTCTTACCTCTTTAGAGATTCAGAGTTAGAGAGAAAGGGCCTCTTCCTCCAACCGGCCTCCCCTCTCCCAAATCACTTGTGCAGAATGCTGGGGGGACTTCTCCTTAGCTTTGTTTGGGCCAGCTCTTGACTTCCGGACTGAAGACATGGTGTCGGGCCCACTTCTGACTTCCCCAGGCTTTACAAAGGAGCGGGAGAACCTGACTCCACACGAAGTCAGGCTGCTTGCCCAAGGCAGAGGTCAGACACGCCTCTCCTTCCCAACCCTCTTTACTCGGCTGCCGACCTCTCCTCCCATGGCATGCTGCTTCTCTGCGGGGCTTGGAATGTCATTGCACTGGTCACAGCGGGCTCCCCCAGGATGTTGGGGATTTATGAGGGAAGCTAACACATTACAATTCAGGATCAGGAAACAGGCAAGACAGAGGCCTTGGTCTACAGCTCTTCCCAGTCAGTTGCCCTGCCTTTCTCTGGTCCTTTAGCCTCTCACACGTGGCCCCGTGCCCTTTGCCTTGTTCCACTCTGCCTCGTTGTCTCAGTTCTGCCCTTTTGCTCTGCACACGCTCCCAAGTGGCTCTTCTTTACTCATGATAGTGGAATGTCCTGTTCCCCCTTTGGAGATGGCTCCCCAATGCCCAGAGGGATGGCAAAACGATCCCCAAGTTAGAGTCCTCTACACCTTATTTGCATGCTCCCACCCAGGCACTGCAGAAGAATTACAGACTATGAATGGAAGAGCCACACCAAGCAATTTCACGTCACCACCCGGAGCATTCATTGTGGTCAGTGAGGAGGGGTATTGATGATGGTAGCTTCCAACCTTACAGTGACGGCGTACAGGTGGGGACTCAAGGACACATACACACCCCTTGCTTTTTCTAAGTCATTTCTGAAAACGTTTTCTTCGACATAATGCAATTATCCCATGCAAATCTATAAATATGCTTATTTCTCCTGCATTTTGATATATTCTGAAGCCTGTTCAATCATGGCACAACATTCACTATCTTTGGTGGCATCCATTCATTTTCATCAGCTCCAGAGTTAGCAACTAATGGGCAACAGAACAAATTTAATCTTTCTCAACTTACTCACATCCCTAAGGCGTTAGTCTCAGTGGATCGGGCATGATCAGAGTCCCAAGACACAGGCAGTAATTGTTTCACAAACAGCTTTACTATTTACTATCTCAAATATTGCTGTTCAGAAGGGTTCCCAACTGTCTTCCACTTGCTATTCTGGTTACTAATTTCTGCAAAACAAGCCACTCCGAAACACTGATGTCTGGGTTGACCCGTGTCCCTCCACTAAAAGATGTGTTGAGTTGGCCAGGCCATGCTTCTCAGTATTCTGTGGCTGCTGTAATTATCCTCTGCTGTAAATCTTAACCTCTCTGATGTTACCAAGGCGGGATACAATTTACAGGATTAGGCTGTATCGTGAGTCAATATATTTTGGTTATAAAAGAGATTAAGTAAACAAGTAGAGGTCAGAGGGTCCTCAGTGCTACCAATAAAGAAGAGCAGAGAGTGGAGCATGTCCTTTGGACCCTAGGTACCAGTGCTGAGAAATTCCTAGACCTAGGGGAAGATTGATGCTAAGACACATAGACACCTTCAAGGGATACAGTTTCCACAGATGTTGGAAGGAGACAGGACTCTTCTCCTAAACTGTGAGTCATCAGAGAGAGAAGTCCTTCCCCTAGACCTGGTGTCCTGAGTTCAAACTTCTAGCCTCCCAAACTGAAAGAACAAATTCTTGTTTGTTAAAACCACAGCTTTCTGGGATTTCGACTTTAACAACAGGAGATAACTAAGACAAGTGGATTAAGATAATTAGTCACTTATTTTGCTCATGACTTGGCCCAGCTGAGCAATTCACACTTGTGGTTCCTTAACTGGCTGCCATCAGATAGGAGTTGGACTGGCAACTACGCGAAACCAGACTCACTGCCATGGAGTCGATTCTGACTCATGGGACCGTAGAGGACAGGACAGACCTGCCCTTGTAGGTTTCGGAGACTGTAACTCTCTATGGGAGTAGAAAGTCTTATCTTTCCCCCATAGAGTGGCTGGTAGTTCTGAACTGCCAATTTAGTTAGCAGCCCGACATGTAAACATGATGCTACCAGGGCTCCGGCTGGGGTTCACGGAAAGGCTTCTTTATCGCATGAATATGTGTGTGGGATGGGAAATCTCCAACAGCTGGGGGCTGGAACTGCTGGCCCTCCTTGGACACCTTCTCTCTCTCCATGTGGTCTCTCCAGATAGCCAGGTAGCCTCGGCCATCTTACAGGAAGCTGAAGGCTCTCAGTGACTGTTCCGAGAGACACCAGGGGAAGCGCATGACTCTCTCTAACCTGGTCAGTCCTGCAGGCCAGTCCCACTGAAGTTTGCTCACTGAGGCAACCTCAAAGGCCTACCCCCAGAATGACTTCATGCAAACCCGGCTGGACTGGAGCATGTACACTGGTACAGATAAGAGCTCTTGACACACAGCATCCAGGACAGGTAACCCTCCAGGAACAGCAATGCGAGCAGTGATGCCATGAGGGTAGGGGGGAGGGTGAAGAAGGAGGGGGAGAGAGGGGGAACTGATCACAAGGATTGACATATAATATACTCTCCCGCCCACCCCCGGGGATGAACAACAGAAACATGGGTGAAGGGAGATAGCAGATGGTAAGATATGAAAATAATAGTAATTTATAACTTATCAAGGGGTCATGAGTATGGGAGGGTGGGGAGGGACAAAAGAGGAACTGATACCAAGGGCTTCAGTAGAAAGAAAATGTTTTGAGAATGATGATGGCAACAAATGTACAAATGTGCTGGACACAATTGATGTATGAATTGTTATAAGAGCCCCAATTTAAAAAAAAGAAAAACAAAACAAAAAAAAAGACTTCTTCTGTTTATTGAAAGCTATATATGGGCGTAGCCATGCTGGGGGCCCTTTCTGACATTCACTCATTTGTATAAAGAAGAATGCATAGGAATATACATATCAAAGTTTCTGATTATGATCCACCTAAGTATCAGACATCACCTAAGTATCCATCAATTGGAGAAAGTCCTACCCAGCAGAGTATGAGCACTAGTCTTTGTATCCAAATGCAAGGGACGTTGACAAGCCTGTAAAAATACTTATGAGATTCTGCCGGTGCAGCGGAGTACATTCGGATTCACAGTGACCTAGGACCCAGTCCCATTGCACCGCTGATCTTCCAGTGCTCTAATCTCTGTAGAAGCAGACCACCAAGTCTTTCCTCCCACGGAACCTCTGGGGGGTCAACCTGCAGACCTTTTGGGTTGCATTCAAGTGCTGAACCCCTGGTCCCTGGGGCTTCTTACTTCTTGACAGATCCCAAACCAAACTCACTGCCACAGAATTCATTCAGCCTCATAGGGACCCTACGGGACAGGGTAGACCTGCCCTGTGGGTTTCGGAGACTGTAACTCTTTATGGGAGTAGAAAGCTTTGTCTTTCTCCCTACTCCTCAAAGGGAAGAATGAAATAATTTGCAGACTCTCCCCCCACCCCCCAAGTCAAAATAAAACAATTTTCAATTTGTGGTAAATATATATGTTGCAAAGCATTTGCGATTCCAACACTCTTCACATGTGGCATGGATGTATGTTCACCTCATTGCTCCAACCTCACGGAGAGTTGTTCCCATATTTTTCTACCACCCTTAACAAAAGCTCAGTGTCCCCTAAGCATTGAATCCTCCTTTCCCTCTCCCTCTAGACTACCCTGGTAACCACCGAGAAACACCGGCTTTTGTTTACAGACCTCTTTGCAGACATGTTGAAACCTTCACAATAACCTTAACTCTGCCAGTTGCACATGTTAGGGTCTGTCACTTCAAAAACACCATTCCTGGCTTATACAGGATTTTTTTAAATTGTCGGTGACATAAACAAAATTAAAGTTTGTCTCTCACCAAACCATAGAAAACCAGGATGACCGAGTTCAAGGACTGAGTCCAAGGACTTCAATGTCTTCATTCCTAGTTTCTTTGGAAGCCTCAGGACCTCATGGCCATCCCTGGGCCAGAAACTATAGCTATGAAATGCACATCGGGCTTGGCGTCACTTGGAACAGCGCTTGCTGTTTGACCAGTCACTGAGGCCCAGGAGATGGCCTCTCGGGAACAGGTAGCAACCTTCATCCCACCAGCACAGTGAAGGCGTTGACTGAGCATGCGGCAGGGCCCCGATCAATCTTCATGAGCAAAGGAACCGAACCCACCCAACGAGGGTCCAGCCTCAGCAACCAACCAGGGGCAGTATTTTTGGGCAACCCCACTGGGCTGGGTTGGGGAAGAAACAGGAGGTTTGCCAGCAGTGGCAACCCCATGAGTTTCAGCTGTGTAAGAAGAGGGGTTGATTTCTGGGAGAAGGCAGAGGTGTTGGGCTGACTTAACAATGGAATGTCACTAATATATATGTATATTGTGTAATTTAATTCTATTACCACGGAGTAAGCCCCATGTTATTCTTTGTTTACAAATAAATCTACTTGCAGCTTAGAGATCATCAATATCTTGCCCAAGGTCACACAGCCAACCATGGAGAACCAGGCCTTGAACAGACTGAGTCTGAATGTGACGTCCATGTTCCCCAGGATTTTCTGTCCCCATCTATTGTTTGGATGCCTACAGGGATCATCTATAGCTCAGTGGTTCTCAACCTTCCTAATGCTGCGACGTTTTAATACTGTTCCTCATGTTGTGGTGACCCCCAACCATAACATTATTTTCGTTTATACTTCATAACTGCAATTTTGCTATTACTATGAATCATAATGTAAATATCTGATATGCAGGATATCTTTTCATTATTATAAATTGAACTTAAAGCATGGTGATTAATCACAAAATAATGTAGCTATATATTGTGAAATATTTATTTCTGATGACAAATAAATGAAATTTTGTCTTGAAGCATGGTGTTGCATGGATAAGACGCTTCATGCTGGGTACTAGCATGTGGGCGTATCTGCCTGTGGGCGGACCCGCCTGGAGACAGAAGAGCGGTGTCTCGGTTCCTAAGACCATTGGAAATATGTGTTTTCTGATGGTCTTAGGCGACCCCTGTGAAAGGGTCGTTTGACCCCCCAAAAGGTCGGGACCCACAGGTTGAGAACCACTGCTCTATGGGTTAGGGACTGAGGGACTAAAAGGGGTGAGAGGGAGTAAGCCCAGGGACAGGGAGTCTCTAACCTTCAGTTCCCTCCATTGACTTTTCTCTTCTACCCACCCCACCAGGTGGCCTCTGCCCCTGATCCTCCCCCTTCCCCTCTCAGGGACGGCTGTGGCCACCAGCCCTCTAGGTATTATCTGACCTCTGTTGTTAACGTTGCTCCAGATGTCTATGTCCTTCTTCCCTTAACTTGGCCAAGATGCACTTGGACTTTTTCTAAAGGGATCTTGTTAGCGAATGCATGGAAAAACAAACCAAGCAACCCGGGCATAAGAAAGTGAGGAAACGGATGTCGTTGTTAGCTTAGCTTAATTAGGGTTGTCCCACCGACATTGACCATGTCTCCTCTTTCTTCCCAGTCTGGCCTGGTGGAGTGTCCCAGAAATGCCTTCACTAGATGGTGGAGGATAGTCCCTCCCATGGGTAGGTGTAATTTCTTTGCTCCTGACAAAGGATAATGGCCCTGTCCCATGCCTCAAGAACTAGCGGGCCCTTGACCTAGATATATGGGTTCCCTTCACTTCCCCACAAGTTCCAGGGGCTCCTTGGGGGTGGGGGGTGGGCGGGGTGTGACTTGGCAGAAGTCTGATCGTGATGTCTTAAAATCTCAAGTGACTCACGGATACGCCCAATCTCTATTCTCGGGTATTCAGAGGAAGGGGGAGCGTCCAGAACTGTCTTTCCTTGGACCTTGGGAGACTCCAGTATGAGACAAGAGACTGGCTGTGCCCACGAAGAAGCAGACGGACCGAGGCAGGTGTCGTTTCCAAGAGCAGGGCTTGAGGGATGGGAAAGAAACATTGTTTTTAAACAGCTGAAAGCCCGATGAAGTAAAATTACAACAGGTTGACAGCATAATTTTAATAAGTTTTGTTTTTTCATGGCACTGAGATTCATCAAATCGTGGCTTGAAGCAATAGAGGACTGGGAATGGAGGAAACGTGTGTTGAGACAGAAGCCATCGCTGTGGCGGGTGCTGCCGACGCCCTTGGTTGCAGCGTGGCTGACGCTGTGGGTATTCACATGCTTTCCTGATTGAAATTAAAAAATGATTATTTAATGTATTCCGTTTTCCCGTCGCCCCTGGAGAGAGCAAACATTATGGCCTTCTGCGTGTGGAGGGGTGGGCCTGGGGGGTTGGAATGACATCTCTGCAGGCTCGATTCCGCCCCAGGCAGGGCCGCATGCAGGCTGCAGCCTCTGGGCTGGAGCTGAAGCGGTGGGAGGGTGGGTGTCAGAGGAGGTGCGAGTTGCTGAGCCGCTGGGTGGAAGTGGCAGGTGGCAGCTGCCTGGGTCTCCAGAGTTCTTTTGCATTTTAGAGGTCCCGTGATCCACCTATGTGTTGAATCATTCATTCATTCCTGTGCTGAGCATCTGCTACCCCTGCTCTGGGTGCAGAAAACACAGGTGAAAACAGGCAGCCCCATTTTCTTGTCTCCTAATCTCCTACCTGAGCCAGAACTGGGAGGGGTATGAAACTGTTAGAGGATTCATGAACATGGTGATATTTCAGGTACCTACCAAGGTGTTTCCACTTAGGACACTTCTGGATGTGCGTGGCTGACGTCCCTAACACGGCGACTGGTCCTTGTAATTCCCAGCCTTAGGACATCTGCTCAATCCTGTGAGTACAGGGTTCCTGGGTTTGCAGCAGCTAACTTTAAGTGGGGGGATGAAATCCAATTTACTGCTTAGTGACAGATGGTTGGCAAATCTTGACGATCCTAAGTAACACCAAATAAGAATGACACACCCGATTGTGAAGGCTTTCATACTTAGAGTTGTCAAATCATGTCAGCTTCCTACCACCGCGAGCCTCTCTCTCATCCATCAATCCCTCCTTCCCCTCTCCACTGTCCCAGCTCAGTCCCTCATTATCTCCTGCCTAAAATTATTGCGTCTCTTTTCTGGCTCTTTTCTCCGTCCCCATTCTCCCTGCCTTTGAAATCATCCCACATAACGCTGCCAGATTAATCTTCTTAAAGCAGAGCTTCGATCACGTCATCCCCTGGCTCAGAAATACTTTGTGATTTCTTCACTGTTTATTAAATTACGAGAACCCTCTTTTGGCTCATCCCAAGGCAAGTCCCCCCCCCACCCCCGCCATGCGGCCACGCTTCCCCTCCCTGTCTTTCCCCTTCCCAGCTCACCTTTGGCATGCCAGCCGATCAGACGTTTTCTGGTCCACACACTTGCTCTGCATGTTTGGGCTTTTCTGCTTTTGTTCTTCCTGGTCCTCTGGCCAGAACGCCTCTTCTCATGATCTCTGCCTAGCGGAGACTTCACCAATGAAAGCTGTTGTCATAAAGTGGATTCTGGCTCATGACAACCCATGCATTGAGAGCACAATGGCTCCCGAGGATGTATCTTTTGGAAGCAGATTTTTCGGCCAAGGCCTTTCCGGGTGGGTCTGAATGACCAACCCTGTGGTGAGTCATCGAGCACTTGACCATTGGTGCCACCGGGACCTTTACTAATCGCTTATGGATCGTCTGAGTCATCTAGAATGGCCCAACAAAACTCCCATGAGCGATGACTGAGGACGTCCCAAACGGATTCTTAAACGGCTCAGGAGGCTACAAGTCTGCTCTCAGGGGACAAGCTCTAGGGGAGGGCTTCCTTCTGTGGAGGAAGGTCCCAGGCTCGTTTCAACACGCATGGCCTGGTGCTGCGTGGAGATCTCCATGTGTCTTGGCATCAGACTTCCCCTGGGCATGGCAGCCCTGCCCCTCAGTGTTGGGCAGCCACTTCAGCCCCATGTGCTGGCACTGTGAATGGCAGCTCCGCACTCCAGATGCAAGTGGATGGGCATCTGACTCTTTGAGGCCTAGGGAGTTACAGCCCTGTCCTTCGAGAGCCCAGCTATTGGAGCTCAATCCTTTGAGACCATGGCAGTTCTGCTTGCTGTCCTTGTCTCTAGCTTTGACTTCCTGGTTCCTTGGTCACTTAGCCCTTGAGCCCCTTGGGCCTGGTGGGCCAGCTCGGAGGCACTCAAGAAATGTAAGTTTTTCTGTGGGGTTTGCATTTGTTGATGCCCCTTATCCTTTCTTTCCTCTCCTTTCTCGCCTTTGTCATGGAAATGCCTCCCTGGAGCCTGTTCCACTACTGCATTCTAGAAGAACCCTGGCCATGTACGATGTACTTGTTGGGCTGTGAGCCCCAAAGGTTGGTAATTTGAAACCACCAGCTGCTCTGCAGGAAACAGATGCGGCTTTCTACTTCACTAAGAGTTACCGCCTCAAAGTCCACAGTGGCTGTTCTCCCCTCTCCTGTAGAGGTGCTATGAGTCGACATCCATTTGACTTATAAATGAAGCGCATCTCGCCCTAGGATGGAATTTAAGACTTCTGGGATGGTAGGATGGGATGAAAGTGTTTTGCCTGTGGCAAGATCATGACTTTTGGGGGGCCAAGCAATAGAATACTGTGTGCTGAATTGTGTCCTCCCATAAATATGGGTCAACTGGGCTAGGCCATGGTTCTCAATGGTTTAGCAGTTACATTATGATGGACTCAACCCCTGGATGAGATCTGATGTGATCAGTCCATCAGCTGTAAGAGGATTGGGGTGGAATGCACCAAGAGCAGGTGGTAGTGCGCACCCTAATTTATCTTACAAGAGATAAAGGGAGAGAGAAGCCTATATGAGGGGGTACTGTCAAAAAACTGGAATTGGGCTGGGCAGAGCAGAACTTTCATAGTCTGCATTTTTCCAGCTAGGCGAGCATCGAGCAACTCACTCTGAGTTAGTGCACCCAGTGGTGTCCCTGCGAAGGTTCTTTCTGGTCACAGTGATTTTTTTTTTTTTTTTTTTGGTAAAAGCAGTTTTGCTTGAACCTCATGTTTTGTGATGGCTGATTTAAGAGAAAAGCGCGCCTGTGAGATTTTGTTTCCTGCTTGGGAAGAATGCTGCCAAACTGTTGTGATGTTGAGCACCGCTGACAAGGACAGCGCTGTGGGGAAAACTCAAGTGGATAAGTGGTTTTCTTGTTTCAAAACGATGAAATGTTGACTGATGACAAACCATGTTCTGGATGTCCGTCAACTTCCTGAAAATGTCGACTCATTGTGCATTTGGAGTTCGTTCCACCAGGTCAGACTGTTAATCAAGCTTTCTATTTAGACGGTCTGAAAGACAGCTTAACAATGTGTGACAAAAAGGACCTGATTTGTGGCAGACTGGGAACTGGCTTTGCCACCACACCAATGCGCCCGCTCATGCAGCCATCTCAGTGCACCAGGTTTTGGCAAAAACAGCATGCCCCTCTTGCCCCACGCACCTGACCTCGCTCTATGCAACTTCTTTTTGTTTCTGCAAATGTAGAGGGACTTGAAAGGACAGTGATTTGATGGCATAGAGGTAAAGAAAAAAAACAAAAAAACAAGGGAGGTGCTGTCAGCCATCCAAACAGGTGAGTTTGAAAACTGTTTCCAAGAATGGAATCGCAGATTTGACAACTGTATTAAGTGTAATGGAGAGTACTTTGAAGGTGATAAGATTGTTCTGTAAAAAAAAATTTAAATACATACCTTTGTGAAAAAAAATCCTTTTTTCGGGGGTGAGGGAGGGTGTTCTCTCTACAACCAAGACAGGAGAGACTGGGATGGAGTGTGCCCTTTGGACCGTAGATCCCTGTGCTGACCCTCTTTAATCAGAAGATAGAAAGCTGTGACCCCAGATGGCAAGAAGCAGTAGCAGAGGAAGGGGCAGCAGAGGCAGTGGAATGGGCATGGGACAGAGTGGCGGACTTCCCAGTCCATGCAGCAAGGAAGTTGAGCGCTTTCCGGCAGGAGGGTTGTTGGTGGAGCTAAGCTGGCTGATTCCCAGGATGAGAAAGCTGAGGGCTTTGGGCAGGATGCTTGCTGTCAGAGTGGGGTGTCTCTGGACACTTATTAGCAGAGCTAAAAAGACTGTGTAACATTATTTAAGCATGTGGGGGGCCAGGCCAAGGAGTCAGGGGCCTGAGAGAGGCCATGCCTGCAACAGACTTAGATAGAGGAGACTGTTGGGTCAAAGAACTATATGCTGAGAATTTCCGATCCCGGATTGTCACCTGGAATTTCCCTAAGAAACGTCATAACTGTGAGTATGAGTACCAATGTGAGAATTATCGAGCCCGCTATGGGAGGGAGCCATGGGAGGGATGGCTGGTATTAGAATTGATGAGAGCGTTGAAGGGTGTAGGCATGTGTGACCTGCCTCATAGAAGTCAGCCTTGGAAAGCCTGTGCTAAGAATCGTGATTCTCCTGGGCCTCTCCCTGAAGTTAGAGGAGGCCAGAACCTGCCCCCATGCCATTTGCACACCCCTAAGTATATATTTATGGAGCCCTGGTGGCATAGTGGTTATGAGTTGGACTATGATTCACAAGGTCTACAGTTCAAAACCACCAGCGGCACCCCAGGAGAAAGATGAGGCTGTTTGCTGTCATAAAGAGTTACAGTATTGGAAACTCACAAGGGCAGTTCTGTTGTATAGGGTCGCTATGAATCGGCATTGACTTGTTGGCAGAGAGTTTTTAACCATGGATGTTTTACTCTTGACCCCGTACCTGCGATGTCCTCGGTTTGTAGATAAGGTTTCCTTTGTTATGTTAATTGTGCTCTTTACTGGCGTATGGTGATATCTAGATATAATCACTTGTGAATGATAAAAATAGCGGATAGACACAGAAGATTGTGTACACATCGAGGAAGCCAAATACCTGTGAGGACACCGTAAAAGTCAAGGAACACCCAAGGCTATCGGCATGGCCAGGGCACCTGCTGTGGACGTAGCCTCTAGAACTGTGAGACCATAAATGACTGTTCTAGAAGGGTACCCCCTTGTGGTATGTTTTGTTGTGGCCATGCAAGGACACTAAGACACTGTGTGTGTAGGCGGTGACTTCATCCGGGTCGTCATAATCCAATGGTGTGAGGGAATGGATGACAACGTTCCGTTCTTCAAGCCCAAATGACAAGATTGATGACTCTAGAGTCTCTGATGGTGTCTTCTGCTCCTGGCAGAGGACAGAGACCCCGGGGGCACCCTGTCTCTTCCTAGAGCCCACGGGTCCTAGGAGCACCAGGAGGAGCTGGAGCGAGCGGTGAGGGTGGAAGCCGGAGTGACCCAGCTAAAGGGAAGCTCGCCATTCTAGACGGACCCTCACTCTAGGCGTGGAGCAATGGCGGTGGAGCCTTTTAATTAAGGGAACTTGATAGCAATGCTCTGGCTGCTGGAGCAATTAGATCATTTGAAAAGGCTAAGAAGAAACACTAAAGAGGCAGGTAATGAGAGCTACGCGAACCTGTATGTCTATGACTGATGATATGAAACATCTGCCTACCAGAAGCAACCTGAATATTTAATTTGGTGGATTTATAAATATTTAACAACATTCAAATATTTAGCTACTCAAATTGCCTTTCTAAAAAAAAAGATTCCCCCCTCCCCCCTGAATACAGGCCCATTTTTCTTAAGGCACAATGTAGTCTAAGCAATTCATTTAGAAAATCATTTCTGACAACTTCCCATCGATTATGTTGCTGAACACATCTCAAGGCCAGAGCCGTCTGATACCCTGATCTGAGGTCGTGCAGCCAGAGCCCGGCCTGGCTCTTGCTCATCACGCACGATGGCAGAAAACCTCTCCTGATTTCTTGACGTTAACAGAGTGCATCCTCGCCTCGTCCTCCCCCCGGGAGTCTCACAAAACTCTTCTGGGCCAAATTGGGCTCCCAAATAGAAAATATATGTGTGTCTGTGCGCATCGATGAGGTAATGGTTCATAACAACGACACAGCGGGGATGGAAAGGTGTGAAAAGGGAGGTGACGTTATGGGTTAAGGTGTTCTCCCCACTCCTCCCAAGTCACGTGTTGGAGTCTAACCCATATCCTTCGATATGTTAATGAGACCATTATCAGGGTTGGGCGTGTCCTAAAATAATCACATCTGAGCTATAAAACGCCCCCAGCAGATTAGACATAGTGCGAGGCACAATACCCCAAACGGGCGAAAACCCCCAAACCAAACTCACTGCCCTGGAGTCCATTCTGACTCCCCGGGGCCCTAGAGGACAGGGGAGAGCTGCCCAGTGGTTCTGAGGCAGCCACGCTTACCAGGAGTCGGTCTCGCCATCTTTCTCCTGAAGGGTGGCTGGTGGGTTTGAACGGCTGACCTTGCGGTGAGCAGTCCAACAAGTGACCCCTTATACCACCAGGGCTCCTGACGAGTGGGGGAAGACAGGTGCTGTGTGACTATTGCTGAGAAGTGGAGGAAGACTGGGGCTACAGAATGCGAAAAGAGAGAGGCTTTCTTCAGAGCTGGCAGAAAGAGTGCCCTCCCTAGAGCTGAGCTCCAAATTCAGGAGCTTGAACTGCGAGAAAACAAGTTTCTCTTCTTGAACTGCCTCATCTACCTGTGGCTTTTTGTGACAGGAGCTTTAGGAATCTAGGACAACGGGGAAGACAAATCTCTGGGCCTTTGGTACCACAGACACACAGTCTAGGAAAGATGCACTTGGAAATGGTTGTTCTTAGGGGTATATGAGGGGGGTACCCCCTCCAAAAAATGGCAGAAAGCTCTGCTGGACAGAGTTTTCATACCACAAGTTTCCACTCTAGGTGAGCACTGAGCAACTCGCTCTGAGTTAGTGCACTCAGTGGTTTCTCCTGGGAGGGTTCTTTCTGGTCACGGCGAATTTTTTCATAAAAATAGTTTCATTGGAACCTTGTTTGTTTCGTGATGGCCTATTTAAGAGAACAGTATGCGGCTGTGAAATTTTGTTTCCAGCTTGGGAAAAACGTTGCAGAAACTGGGGATATTGAACGAAGCTGGCCAAGATGGTGCTATGGGGAAAACGCAAGTGCACCTGTAGTTTTCTCATTTCAAAAAAGATGAAATGTCCATAGATGACAAACCTTGCTCTGGATGTCCGTCAACTTTCCCAAATGTGGACTCATAGTACATTTGGAGTTGGTTCCACCAGGTTAGACTGTGAATCAAGCTTTCTATTTAGAGGGTCTGAAAAGATAACGTAACAGTGTGTGATTAAAAAGGCCCGATTTGTGGCAGATGGGGAACTGGGCTCGCCACCACAACAATGCACCTGCTCACATAGCTGTCTCAGTGTGCCAATTTTTGGCAAAAACAGCATGCCTCTCCTGCTTCACACACCTGACTCACCTGACCTTGCTCCTTGCAACTTCTTTTTGTTGCTGCAAATGCAGAGGGACATGAAAGGACAGCGATCTGACGAAGAAGAAGCGGCGAAGAAAAACTGAGGGAGGTGCTGTCAGCCATCCAAGCAGATGAGTTTGAAAAATGTTTCCAAGAATGGAATTGCAGATTTGACAAATGTATTAAGTGTAATGGAGAATACTTTGAAGGTGATTAGGTGTTTTTTTTTAATTTAAATGCATAGTTTTGAAAAAATTCAATTTTTTTGTGGGGTGCCCCCTCGTGGAGCTGGTTCTAAGTCATGTGACCCTATGAAGCCTGCCCAGCTTGCACCATCTGCACAACCACGGTTGCAGCCACTGCATCAGTCCCTCCTCTTTTGTGCAGACCCAGCATGATGTCCCTTTCCAGGGACTTGTCTCTCTTGACACCATGTCCCAAGTACGTGAGACGAAGTCTTGCCGTCCTCACTGTTGAAGTGCATTCTGCTGGCATTTACTCCGAGTCAGACTTGTCTGCTCTTCTGGGAGCCCGTGGGGCTTTCACAAGCCTTCACCAGCACCCCACAGCATCCAGCACCCCACAGCATCCAGCACCCCACAGCATCCAGCACCCCACAGCATCCAGCACCCCACAGCATCCAGCACCCCACAGCATCCAGCACCCCACTGTATCCAGCACCCCACAGCATCCAGCACCCCACAGCATCCATTCTTCCTCAGTCTGCCTCCTTCCCTGTCATTTTCACATGTATAGTAGGTGATAGAAATAAGAATCCTTTTAGGTTAAAAACATGAAATTGAATGAAATGTGGTCATACCAATTGACATGTTTCAACACAATGATGAAGCCTTGGAAATACTAGTCTATGCTCAGAAATTTGGATGACAGCTGCCTGGCCAACCAATTGTAAGAGATCTATATTTGTACCTATTTCAAAGACAGGTGAGTTAGCAGAATGCTGGAATTATCAAACAACATCATTAATCTCACATGCAAGCAAAATTTTGCTGAAGATCGTCCAACAACAGTTGGCTACAGTGTTTTGACAGGAGCTGCCAGAAATTCTATCCTGATTCAGAAGTATGCATGGAACAAAGGATATCACTGCTGCTGTCAGATGGATCCTGGACTTTGTCTCATGTACTTTGGACAAGTGGTCAGGAGAGGCCAGTCCCTGGAGAGGGACGTCATGCTTGGGAGAATAGTGAAAGGACAAAGGCCCTCAATGAAAATGTTTACTTGGGTTTTCTCAGTTACCTAAAGGCATTCAACTGTGAGGATCATCCTCAACATCACCATCAATGGACTTCCAGAACAGTTCATTGTGCTTATGGAGAACCTTTGAAAGGAGCCCTAGTGACATACGAGGGAGGGGGAAAAGAGTGAGGAGCCGATGCCAGGGGCTCAAGGAGAAAGAAATTGTTTTGAAAAAGATGATGGGGTGAACAAGTAAATGTAGTGAAGAAAGCTGATGGTGCCCGGCTATCAAAAGAGATAGTGACTGGGGTCTTAAAGGCTTGAAGATAAACAAGCGGCCATCTAGCTCAGAAGCAACAAAGTCCACATGGAAGAACACACCAGCCTGTGTGATCGAGTGGTCCCAAAGGGATCAGTTACCAGGCATCAAAGAACAAAAAATCATATCATTGACTGCACACCTCCATGATAGGATCGCTGAAGACAAATGGGTGCATAAGCAAATGTGGTGAAGAAAGCTGATGGTGCCCGGCTATCAAAAGAGATAGTGTCTGGGGTCTTAAAGGCTTGAAGGTGAACAAGCGGCCATCTAGCTCAGAAGCAAATAAGCCCACATGGAAGAAGCACATCGGCCAGTGCGATCACGAGGTGCCCAAGGGACCAGATATAAGGCATCATGCAAAAAAAAAGATATAAGTGTGTGTATGTATGTGTATATGTATATATGTATGTGTATATATGTATATATATCATATTAAATAAAGGGGGAAGTGCAGAGTGGAGACCCAAGGCCCAAGTGTCGGCCAATGGAGATCCCCTCATAGAGGGGTTTAGGAGAGGAGATGGGTTAATTAGGGTGTGAGGTAGTATCGATGAAGAACACAGCTTTCCCCCAGATCCTGGATGCTTCCTCCCCCCAACTACCATGATCCGAATTCTACCTTGCAGGGCTGGATAGGACAGAGGCTGTACACTGGTACATATGAGGGTTGGAGGTACAGGGAATCCAGGGTGGATGATACCTTCAGGACCAAGGGTGTGAGGGACGATGCTGGGAGAGTGGAGGGTGAGTGGGTTGGAAAGGGGGAACTGATTACAAGGATCCACATGTGACCTCTTCCCTGGGAGAGGGACAGCAGAGAAGGGGGGAAGGGAGACTCCGGATAGGGCAAGATATGACAAAATAACGAGGTATAAATTACCAAGGGCATATGAGGGAGGGGGGAATGGGGAGGGAGGGGGGGGAAAAAAGAGGACCTGATGCAAGGGGCTTAAGTGGAGAGCAAATGCCTTGAGAATGATTGGGGCAGGGAATGTATGGATGTGCTTTATACAATTGATGTATGTATATGTATGGATTGTGGTAAGAGTTGTTTGAGTCCCTAATAAAATGTAAAAGAAGAAAAGAGAAAAAAATGATTAGGGCAAAGACTGTACAGATGTGCTTTATACAATTGATGTATGTATATGTATGAACTGTGAAAAGAATTGTATGAGCCCCAATAAATTGTTAAAATAAAAAAAATGATTAAAATTAAAAAAAAGAAAAAGATGATGACAACGTATACGAAGATGTATTTGACAAAATGGATATATGTATGGATTGTGGTAAGAGCCCCCAATAAAATAAAATAAAATGAAAATGAAAAACAACCAGGAAGGCTGTGCCTCTGGCTTGTGTGCTGCGTCAGTGATCTGTGAAGTTGTACTGCTTAAACCGCAACAGGCCTCCGCGTCTATGCTGGCCTCCTTGACTCCAGACTCCCATCGTCTGTGGGAGACGAATGTGGCAGCTGGCTTCTGTAAGGACTAAAACCTTGGGAACCCCACGGAGCAGTTCTTCTCTGGCTTATAGGGCCCCTGTGACACAGAAGGGTCAGTGCATTTGAATTATGGTGCTGGCGAAGAATATCGAATGCTCACGGACTGCCAAAAGAGCAAAGTAATCTGTTTTGGAAGGAGTGCCACCAGAGTGCTCCTTAGAGGTAAGAATGTCGAGACTTTGTCTCATGTACTTTGGACAAGTTGTCAGGAGAGGCCAGTTCCTGGAGAGGGATGTCATGCTTGGGAGAGCAGAGGGCCAGTGAAAAGAGAAAGACCAAGGAAAATAAAAGGATGAATATAAGGAAGAAAGGGGGAGCGGGGGCATGGGGCACTAACCCACCCAAGGGGAGGGTATTGTTTATATCTCCACAGGGAAAGAGGTACCAGACTTCAGTGCTGCAAGGTATGAATGCAACATCCCAGCGTGGAGTAGGGAACCAGTGGAGAGGTCTGGGAGGCTGGCCCCAGCACCAAAAATTAAGTGGATTACTGCCCCTCCCAGCTGGAAGAATTTGTTTCAAAGGACGACATTGATTCTGCAGCTCCAGGAGAGGGACATATCTGATCAGAGCACACGGGAGCAGATGAAGGGGGAGGAGGAGAGAGTGGAACACAGCCTGGCCCACTAGGCCGTGAAGAAGATGTTCCTGAGTAGAGCAACCAGTCCACAGAGAGAACAACATGGCTGGCCCCACTATGAGAAATAATGCCCCTCAGTGACCAAGGGCAATACAGGGGACAGCACCGGAGACACAGTTTGGGAATTGCACCTGACCTGATCCCACCACACCGAGGCAAAGCACTGGGGGAGTGCAGCGGAACAGCAAGGGAATGGAGTGGCAAGGTCCCCAGGGAATGCTGGAAGTGGACTTTGGGCCAGGGCATGGTGCCCCAACAGACTGGACTGGAAAACACTCCTAAAGGCCAACAAATAATCCTTGAACGAACTACAAGCTTTTCTTTCTTGATGTGTTTTGTTCTTTGTCAGTGGTTTGTTGTTGTTGTGAGGATGGGGCGGGACCAGGCAGGGTTTTGTTCGTAGTGCACAGGTCACGGTGAGTTGGAGCTGACTTGACGGCACCTAACAACACTCAGGCACGACCCACTTGACAACAGTGGGTTTGGTTCTGTGGGTTTGAGCTGCCCATCTTAAGCACTTCCTGCTCTGCCACTTGATACATGGCTATTAGATGTGGACTTTGGTTTTGTCTATTCCTTTAAAGAGGCTCAGGGGTCTAATGCCCTGGAAGTCATGGAAGAGACATGTGCACACCAGGCATGTGTAAGTACGGCAAAGGGGCTGTTGTTAGGTGCCATGCAGTTGGTTCTGACTCAACGTCCCGATGTTTGCACAACAGAACGCCACGCTGCTGGTCCAGCGTCATCCTCAGCAGCTTTGCTCTGCTTGAGCTCCCTGGTGCAGTCGTTGTGTTGATCCTCTGACAGGATCCGCAGTGATCATAACAGCGGCTACCAGCTATTGCTTCCAGCTGGGAGCTGGGTTCTTCTGTGCCTCATCTTGAATCCTCAAAAGGACCCTGTAAGATGGACAGTATTTGTGTCCATTGTCCATTCAAAGCCGCTGGATGCTGGAGTCCCGGGCCATCCCTTTCCCAAACATGAGAGCTGTCATTGAAAGGTCGAGGGACTGGAGATGCTTCACGATTGGAGATGGAATACTAATACTGTTGTCTTGTTGATGCCGTTCAGTTCTGACCCAGAGCAACCCTGTAGGCCAGAATAGAAATGCCCCATGGAGCTGCCAAGGCCGCCATCTTTATGGAAGCAGACTGCCCTGTCTTTATCCTGTAGAGTGACTGGGGTGCTCGAACCCACCCGCTGACCTTTCGGTTAGCAGCCGAGGGCTTAACCATTGTGCCGCCAAGTCTCCCTATATGGATATGGATTCAAACATGAACTGGTGTTCCTGGAGCATTTTATGGGCCAGCCCCTCTTCTGAAGGTTTTATAGGCATGACTTCAAGGACCACAAACCAACATGGAGTGTGGTACCATCATGAACTCCAGGGTGGGAATCACGTAAATGCCCGATTATGGGACCTCCTTCACAATGTAATCTAGGTGGCAGCTTCTTTTTGTTTTTTAATGAGTATTTTTTCTTTAAATATTTTTAATAAATCATTTTATTGGGGATCTTACATCTCTTATAACAGTTCATACATCAATTGTATCAAGCACATTTGTACATATGTTGCCATCATCATTTCCAAAACATTTTCTTTCTACTTGAGCCCTTGGTATCAGCTCTTCCTTTTAGCCTCCCCCTCCCCCACCCTCCTACCCTCATGAACCCTTGATAATTTATAAATTATTTTTATTTTCATAGTTTACACCATCCATAGTATAGAAGTAGGTTCAAGATGCATGCTTAGCTAAAAAGAACATGTTATAAAACAATGAGTTGCAGGAACAAACTTTTGCATAAAAAAAAAAAAGGTAGGGCCGTGATGCCCATACTCCTGCTCGCCTCTGGGCCTGCTGTGTCTTGCTGTGCTCAGACATGACCAGCCAATCGCACAGGCTGATCTCTGGGGAGAGTGACCAGCTGCTGCTGAACCGAGGGCCAGGGCCTGGACTGAACTGGAAGGTTGTGATGCCGCCTTCAGGCATTGTACCTCCAAGCTTCAAAAGTAGGATTTGGGGGTTCATGACCAGGGCAGGCCTGCAGGTGGAGAAGCTGGACCACCATCCTGAGCGACTCAATTGTACAACAAGGTCCACATCACCCTGCATGCCCATGAGTGTGCGGGCCTCTCAGAGCGGGCCATGAACAGGGTCAGCTTTTGTAAACACGTAGCAGTGACCATGATATAGGTCCTGCTCTTCCTTTTAGTGGCTCAGGGGAAAGGGGGTAGCTGAATGGGGAGTCCAAGGAGGGAGCGGGGGAGCCCTGCATCCTGCTGAGTCCCCTCAGTCACCTCACCAAGCCCACCCTGCTGTGCCCATTGGGGATGAGTCCTGCTGTGAAAGCAGAAGACACAGGGCCTTGACTGCCAGCCCCCGTCACGCCTGCCCTCCCTGGGACTCTCCGCACACCGATTTGAATACGCTCATCCTGCTCTCTGCAGCTCTCCAGCAAGTCATGGGTTTCTTTCCCAGCCGTGTCCTTTCTGATTCATTTCCGAGAAGCTATGATGGGGGTGGGGCGTGACGTCTTAGTTAGAAACCGGGACCTTAAATAAATCCCGTACCAAGGGACAGAAACATGCACTTTTCCACCAAATAAAAAAAGTATAGAATCAGGAAAGAAAATCTAGTGATTCACTTAACTGTGAATAGTGTAAGTTGTCATGAGAGGGTATATTAGTGGATTGCTCAGGGACTGACTGTTACCCACCACGTGGGCAGTGGAGTGCGATGTCTTAATATGGCTCTTCTACCCATGTTTCCGGACCTCTACCAAATGCTGGGAGGGTCTGTGCAAACAGGCATGCGCGACACTAAGGAGGGGTTTGGTCAGTTTGAGGAACCACTTCACTTGTCTATACGGAGTGGCCCTCTTTGAAGCAGGAGGAGAGAGAAAGCTCAGCACCACTGGAAGAACAGCTCCCAGGGCAGCAAGTTCGCGATCTCTGTCTGAAGCTGCGGAGGAGGAGCGCAGAGGCGCCAGCGGCTGAGTCAAGGAGACCATGAATCAGAACAGAGCAGCAGCACCGAGACTATGAGGTGGGCAGGCAGAGTAGCTGGCTGGCTTCTTGGCCTGAAGAGGCAGAGACCCAGGGACCATGTGGTTGAGAGGCTGAAGATGTGGCTGCTGGTGGAGGAGAGGTGTCCTTGTTGTGGATCAATGACTGTGCCCTTAATGCTTTCTGATCTTAGCTTGTGGTGACCCTTTAACTGTGACTATTGTCTGTGAATTCTGCATGGACATTCCAATGAGTTATCAAATCCAGCAGAGATGTTGAGTGCTGCAGGAGGATTGGTTGGTGTCAGCATAGGGTAAAAGAAAGATGGCGGGTGGAGTCTGTGTCTGAACCTTGCCTTGGGGCAATAGGGAAGTCAGGGCAGGTCAGATATGACCTTCACCATGCTGTTTATTCACTTTGTCTATCAGTTTGTTGTACTGTAGTGGCTTGTGTGTTGCTGTGATGCTTTGTCCCTGGTATTTGAAATACTAGCAGGGTCACCCACGGTGAACAGGTTTCAGCAGAGCTTCCAGAATAAGAATGGATAAGAATAATGAATAGGCTGTGTCCTTCTGAGGGATTAGCCACTGAAAACCTTATGACTAGTAGTGGAACACGGCCAGATATCGGGCCCAAAATGAGCTCCTCAGGCTGGCAAAGACTCACAATATGACTAAGGATGAGATCCTTCCTCAGAGTAGAGAAAACCATAGTGATATAGACGGAATAAGCTTTCAGGACCTTCATTTGCTGACGGGACATGACTCAAAATGAGAAGCAGCAGCTGTAAGCAGCCGCTCATAACCAGAAGATGGACTATACACAGTATGAATCTAGGAAGACTGGAAGTCACCGAAAATGAAATGAAATGTATAAAAATGGATATCCTAGGCAGCAGTGAGCAGAAAAATATGGGTATTGGCCATTTTGAGTCAAGTAATCATTGATTTGCTCTGTTGGGAATGACATGTTCCAGAAGAATTACACATCACACTCATCATAAAAAACAAAACCTTTAAAGATCTGTAAGTACACTGTTGCCTGTGATGGGATAATCTCTGTTCACCTACAAGGAAGTCCAGTTAATGCAACTTTCATTAAGATTTACACACCAACCCCTGAAGCCGCGATGAAGAAATGGAAGAACTCTACCCACTTCATCAGTTTGAAATTGATCAAACATGTAATCAAGATGCACTGATAATAATTGGCAATTGGAATCAGAAAGTTGGAAACAAAGAGGAAGGGACAGTAGTTAGAAAATATGGTCTTCGCGATAGAAATGGATTTAGAGATTGCTTGATAGTTTCACAAGATGAATGACTTCTTCAAGGCAAACACCTTCTTTCAGCAACATATATGGTGACTGTGTTCATGGAAGTAACTCGAGGGACCATCTCAAGAACCGATTTGAGACATTGAACCCAGAAGATCTGATGAGGGGAGGACATCAAGAGCATCAAACACGAAGAAAGTGAAAGGTCATCATAAAGCCAAGGAAGCAAGGTCAAAGTGAATGCCAGCAGAGACTCCGAAGCTTGCTATTGCAAATAGAGCCGCTGAAAGTAAATAGAAGAAATGATGACATAAACTGCACACCAGTAATTTCCAAAGGGCAGCTCGAGAGGACAGCATAAAGGATTCAAATGATATGTGCAAAGATCTGGAGTTAGAAATCTGAAAAGGAAGAACGCGTTCAGCATATCTCAATCTGAAAGGATGGAAGACAAACATCAAGCCTCAAGTTATAAAATCGAAGGATTCTATGAGCAACATATTGAACAATTCAGGAAGCATCAAAAAACAACAGAAGGAATACTCAGTCACTGTAAGAAAACAAAAACAGAAAACTG
This sequence comes from Tenrec ecaudatus, assembly GCF_050624435.1. NCBI lineage: Eukaryota > Metazoa > Chordata > Mammalia > Afrosoricida > Tenrecidae > Tenrec > Tenrec ecaudatus. The sequence continues at coordinate 46,226,837 of NC_134540.1, read as the reverse complement.
GTCGACATTTAACCATTTCAGGAGGTAGCAGATGATCAAGGACCAATAGTATTGAAGGAAGAAGTCCGAGCTGTGAGGAAGGCACTGATGAAAAGCCCGGCCCCAGAAATGGATGGCATAGCCAACGGCAGGTTTCAGCAAGCCGATGAAGCACTGGAAGCACTCACTCATCTCAGTCAAGACATGCGGAAGAACTGGTCTGGGAGATATCCATCTTTGTGTCCACTTCAAAGACAGGTGACCCAACAAAGTGTGTAACTCATTGAATAAGATTATTAATAAAATGTGCTAGTAACATTTTGCTGAAGATCTCTGCACAGCAGTTGTCACAGCACATCAACAGGGAGTCGTCAGAGAGTCAAGCCAGATTCAGAAAAGGATGTCGCATGTGGGATACTATTGCTACCATCAGATGGCTTTTGGCTCAAATACCAGAAAGATATTCACTTGTGTTTTATCGACTGTGCAAAGGCATCTGACTGATGGATTAAAGTGAACTATAGATATCAGAGAATGCCAGAAAGATATTTACTTGTGTTTTATCGACTGTGCTAAGGCATCTGGCTGTGTGTGTTACAGTGAGCTATAGATCACATTGAGGAAAATGAGAATTCTGGAACACCTCGTTTTGCTCCTGTGGAACCTGTACATGGACCAAGGGGCAGTCATCCAAACAGAACAAGGGAATGCTTCCTGCCTTAAAAACAGGGAAGGTGTGCGCATGCTGAGCAAATGTTCAGGGAAATTGGACTGTGTGAAGAAGGAGGTATTAGGGTCGGAGGAAGGCTTATTAAAACCTTTGATGTGCAGATGACACAGCCTTGCTTGCTGAACGTGAGAAGGACTTGAAGCACTTGCTGAGGAAGGTCAAGGACTTCAGACTCAGTATGGATCGATCACCACTCAGTGTAAAGAAAACCCAAATCTCTATAACTGGACCAAGAAACGACATCATGATAAACAGAAAAAAGATAGACGTGGCCAAAGATTTCATTCTGCGGGGTCTCACCATCAATGGTCAATGAGGCATCAGTGAAGAAATCAAATGATATGCTGCATTGGGCCAATGTTCTGTACAAGACCTCTTTAAAGTGTTGAAGATCAAGAATGTCAGTTTGAGGACTAGGGTACACCTGATCCAAGCCATGGAATTTTCCATTGCCTCACACGCCTATGAAAGTTGAACGATGAGTAAGGAAGGCTAAAGAAGAATTGATGCGTTTAAATGATGGTGTTGTTGGAGAATAATGTAAGTGCATGGACAGTCAGAAGTAACTAAACGATTTTGGGAGAAATATAGAGCGCTCCTTGAAGTGAAGATGGTGCGGTTATGGACACGTTGTCAGGAGAGACCAGGTTCTAGAAAAGAACACTGTGCTCGGTAAAAGTAGGAGGGCAGTGAAAAAGAGGAAGGCCCTTAAGGAGATGACTGACCGACTCAGTGGCTGCAACCATAGGCTCAAACATGAGAACAATGGGAGGACAGCACAGGACTAGGCAGTGCTTCCTTCTGCTCTGTGCAGGGCCATGGTGAGTTGAAACCAACTTGGTGGCACCTAACGGCATCTATATACTTACCTATTTTCAAAAAAGCTCCTGGAAAGTTCCATACTCTTAATTCCATTTTTTTCATGAATGCTTTGAAGGCCTCTCCCTTATAAAGGGCTCCAGTAGCACAGATCTGAGCTGGGTGGCTAGTGGACAGCTTGGCAGCCATCATTCCATGGGAGAAGAGGTGACTGCTTCCAAGACTGTAGCCTTGGAAAGAATTTGACACAGTTCTACTCTGTCCTATAGGGTTGTGATGAACTGGAATCGACCAAATAGCATTGGGCATGTCTATACACACATGTAGCATAAACACGTAGCACACACACACACACACACACGTAAGGGGGTTCAACAATTCCAGGGCAAATGGAATGAAAAGATAATGGATTTTTCCCACAAGCTTTTAAAACCTCCTGGTGCGTGAGTGCATGTGTGTATAGAGAGAAAAAAGGAAAGAAATGTATTTTAAGGAATTGACTCACAATTACGTGCACTGACAAATCTAATATGTGCAGGTCAAGCAGAAGGCTGAACACTGGCAGAATTTCTGTTACAATCTGGAGGCAGAATTCCTCTTTCAGCGAAACTTGTTTTTGCTCTTAAGGCCTGTCAGGAATTGAATGGGCCCCTGAAAACGTGTCCACTTGGCTCGGCCATGATCTCCAGAAATGTGTAGTTGGCCTTCACTTTGTCATCTGATGGAAATCGGCTTCCATTTTGTGATGTGTTGTTAATTCTAACCTCCATCTGTTAATAAGGAAGTGTTCTGGTGGTGCTGTGGGTTAGGTATTGGACTGCTAATCACAAGGTCAGCGCTTCAAATCCATCCTCTGCTCTGTGGGAGAAAGAGGAGGCAACCTGCTCCTGTAAAAATCTACAATCTCAGAAACCCTAAATTAGGTCCCTATGAGTTGCAAGGGATTTGACCTCAGTGGGTTTATGCTAATGAGTCTGGATTACTGCAGGGTGAGTCACCACTCTGACCCTGGTCAACACCCAGACTCCAGTCACAGCCTCACTTCTATCCTTATTGAACCATCACCCTGACTTGAGTCAGACTATTGAAAAATGAATTAATATAGCACAAAAGATATTCGAGACAGATGATTAAGTTAACATGTAATCCTGACTAATGTAACTTGAGTCATGCACCCTCTCAAGAGAATCTGAATTATTCGTAGCTTATTGTGAGACAAAAGGAGAGAGAACGGAGTAGAGCGGAGAGGCCCTTCACTCCCTCCAACAAGAGCCAGGAGCAGGCTGTGTCCTTTGGATCCAGGTTCGCGCACTGAGAACCTCCGAGACCTGGGGAAGATTGCTGGCGAATCAGAGGGAGATTGCCAAGAAATGCTGGGACTCTCGGACTCATTGCCCTCGAGTGGATGCCTTGTAGTGACCCTACAGCACAGGACAGAACTGCCCATGTGAGGTTCCCGGACTGTAATTCTTTATAGGAGTAGAAAGCTCCATCTTTCACCCTTGGAGTGGCTGGTGGTTTCAAACTGCTGACCTTGTGAATCAGCCCAACTAGTAACCCGTGCGCCACCAGGGCTCCGATGCTGGGACACAGATGGTACCAGGAGTCAAAGATCTTCCCTCAAAATGTACAAAGCCTCCCCCTGGAGCTGGCAACCCGAATTCTGACTGCTAGCCCCCAGACTGGGAAAGAATGCATCTCTGTTAACTCCATCCCCGTGGGGTGTTTCGGTAGCAGTAGCGCTGAGAACGATGACAAGGCCCGCTCCCAGGATGGAGGGCGATCTCCTTCCGGAGACAAGCCAACCCACGGCAAGTGTTGTTGCATTTGTTGACAGTGCCACAGAGCCCGCGGCGACTCAGAGCCACCCCATGGACAACAGGAGAGGCGGCCTGGCCTGCGCTCCTCACAATTCTGCTCCGTTGGAGCCCGCTTGTGAATGCTGTCACCCCAGCACCTGGACTAGTGCTTGCCTGTCCCCTGGGCGCCAGAGCCTAGTCAAGCCGACACCTAAAAGAGCCATCCCAGAGGGTGGAACTGCGGGGTTTTTTTCTTTTTCAGATACACGAGGTTATGATTTGATGGCTTTGTTTCCCCTAAAAGGTGGAAACCCTACTTGGTATGACATCTGTGATCAGCCCTGTCTTGTAGCTTTTTCAGAGGCTGCCTCATCCTTGTGTGTTTGGGATGTTAGTCTTCGTGCCTCAACTGTAAATTCCTCGAAGCCGGTCGAGTCCAGCCTGCTGTCTCCTCCCTTGGCACTCAGCGCTCTGCCAGACTCATGGCCAAACTGACGTAAACTGGCTTCCCATTAGCACGTGGCTTTTAGAAATAGTCTGCATTGCTGTCTCACACAAACACTCTTAAATGTATTCACAGTGTTCATCTGATTTGCAGGATCATTTATACTTACGTTTTGTAAATATAGTTCAAGTGAGTGTGAAATCGGACCATTATTGAAATGTTTGGGCAGGGAAGGAGAGATTGAAAATGGAATTTCAAGATGGATTCTAGAGGCGTGCGTGTGTGTGTGTGTGTGTGTGTGTGTGTGTGTGTGTGTGTGTTGGAAGATTTGTCAGCTACGGAGGGTGAAGAGACTTGAACCAAGGCCAATGTAATTTTTTCAACCCAAACCAAGGTTTCAATCTGCCTGGCTGTGAGAGAGGACACCTGACAGCAGGGCTTGTGCGGGGGATGATGGGTCGTCCAAGGATTACTTTTCAACAGATCCTCGGTTTGTGTGGAGGCATTGTTCAGGTTTCTCCGTTAAGGGTTTGTCCTTCTTCCTTATCTTTGTTACGGACAGACCCACCGACTGATCTATTGGCCTCAAACTTTCCACAGGCGCTAACGAGAGTTCTCTTTTGAACACAAGAAATTATGTCAGGTAGTCTGCTGGCTGTTGCGGGGGTAAAAATCAAACATACAAATTCAGGCACCTAGATAAGAACTCTCCTTTTTAAAGGAATGCGCGTGCTTAACAAAAAGATTGGCAGCTTCTGACAGATGGCGTCCTCACCCTTGGGAGGGCAGTCTGAGAGACAAGCACCCACGGAGCTGAGGGACCAGAAAGATGAGAACAGAGGGCCCAGGACCTGAGATTCCCATCTGCCACACGGATTGGAGCCTACCTCTCCGCTGAGCCCTACAGGGGCCAGTCTTGCCAAGCACTGGGGAGTCGGGCTCAAACGGAAAAACAGAATGGTAATTTAGCTCTGAAGGCATCTTAATGATGGGCAAGTCGCTTAAAATCAGTGCTTTAGAACCAGAGGGATCTTGGAGATTGTCGTGTTCCCTGAAGGTCTGCAGATGGATAGCTGCCTTCAGGTCGAGGCTGATGGCTTCCACGCAACACAGCAGCGCCTTGCTCTGTCCTGTGCTCCGCCTCACCGCTGCTGGCATGCTGAGCCCACTGTTGCTCTCCTCTGGCTAATTCACCTCCTGAGGAATCTCTCTCGTCCTTGCTGGCTCTCTGCTGCACCAAACAGGAGTTCCCCGCCCCCTGCCCCCCAACGCATGATACCTGGGTCTGAAGCGAGTGAGGTCGGCAATAATATCCTGTTGGTATTTATGGGTTCTTCACTGGCTAATTTCCAGAAAAAGGTTGCCAGATCTTTCTTCCTAGTCTACTTAGGCTGAAAGCTCTGCTAACACCTAGTCATCATGTGTAACCCTGATGCTATTTGAAATGCTAGCGCCCAAGCTTCCAGCATCACAGCAGTATGCAAGCCACCACAGTACAACCAACCGATAAGTAGCCAGTGGTGTGGGAGGAAATTATTAGATGTTTAGGAATAAGGAGGAGGGCTATAGCCGTATTGATTTTGGGAAATGATGGATCCTTTTGGCCTGATAGCTGTAGCACGAGGCCAATTTATAACTGCCAGTGGCTGCACCTGTTTGTCTTGGGCCTTCCTGAAGCCGCAGGGGGCCAATCTGTCCTGACAGAACAGGAAGTACCAAGGTCGTGAAACTCACCTTAAGCCTCCCTCATACTATGACTGATGAATGCTGGTATATAAACGTCTCAGTTCCTTCACTTCTTGGGTGGGGTAATTGAGGGTGCGTGCTCTACTCTGGCGCTTGGAAGTTCCCCAGTGGGATTGAGACCCAGTTGTCTCACATTATCCATTCAGGTAGCCTTTCCTCTCCTGTCTTACTTCCTTACCAGGTTTCCTCCACTTCACAAATAAATGTGAACTCAGATCTTCGTCTCAGCAGCTGCTTCTGGGGTGGCTCCAAGTAAGAGAACTGGGTATAATAAAGTTATGTGTCAACGTGGCTGGACCAGGATTCTCAATGGTTTGGCAGTGAAGATGTAGTAACCCTCCCCCAATCATGAGCTCTAATATAATGTAAATACTTCCAAGATCAGCCCATCAATTGAAAGAAAATTTTCTTGGGAATGTGGCCTACTTCCACTATAAGTAGATGTGGAAAAACGTATTTGCTTTTTGGTGGATTTGGATCCTGTCTCTGGCTAGTCACTTGACCTCTGGTTCTTTGGTCCTGAGCTAGTGGTTTGTTACACTTCCTGCTGATGGTGGGGCGGTCAGCAATCTGCTATGTTGTTGCTGACCTTGGATTCATTTGCATATGCAGCCGGAAGTCTACCATCTGATCTGCCAGTCACCAGCCTGGGCAGCTATGTGAATCAGGAGAAGCCTTGAGCTGGACATCTGCACCAGGGACGTGGAACTCCCCCGCCCCCTCCGTCTACAACTGCATGAGCCATTTCCTTGATATCAACCTTTGGTGTGTGTGTACATATGTAAGTTTCACTGTCTCGCTTCCCTACAAAGTCTGGCCTGAGACACTGGGTAAGGGAAACGGAACTGATTTCTGTACTACAGAATTGCCAGGGCCTTTGTCATGCTAACGTACTTTGACTATCCAAGAGAACAATCAAGTCTGAACCGTTTTCTAAGGATTTGACTACAAAACTGTATTTTTTTTCATGCAAATGTCTCTTACCACCAGTGTTCCAAGGAACATATTTTGAGAGACATTCTTTTTATATGATGAGAATGTAGTAGGCCTCTCCATTTTCATAATGAGAATGAATATCTTTAGAGTTCAGGATTGGCCTTAAGTACCGCAGCCGGAACTGTTAGAATTTTGATTGGAAGCTAGGTTTCCTGACACCTGATGTTTCCCTTCCCTCATCTCACCAGTTTGCACCTGTACAGCATTCCAGAGAGGCACGGAGCCTGAGTTTTGAGGTCAGAGAGCGTGGACTTGGGAATGAAGACATGGAGGGTCTCACCTGGTCTCGATGATCAGTCTCCCTGCTCGTCACTTCTTGACTCCTTTACCTATATGCTTCCTTCTTAGCTCAAAACCTATCCTTCTAAACCTGGCAATGTTCATGCTAAAAGCTGACCATAGTTACCATCGTTAGTTGTCTCCATTAACTCATTAAAAAAAACAAAAAACAAAACCCCAAACCACTCCCTTGCCATCAGATTGGTTTTGTCTCATATCAACCCTGTAGGACAGGGGCCAGCTGCCCCGTGGGTTCCCGAGGCGGTGAATCTATGGGAACACATTATCCATTCATCTCTCTTCTGCAGAGCGGCTGGTGGGTTTGAAGGCTGACCTTGTGGCCCGCAGCCCAACACTGAACCCACGGTACCTAGTGCTGTCATAGAACTACCACAAGCAGGCGGTTAAAATGGGAAGGCATTTATTTCCTCACTGCTCAGGAGATTAGACGTCTCAATGTAGGGTAGGGCACTGGGAGGCCTTGGGTGCTAACTGGGGTGCCTTAGTGTCCCTGCTGTCTGACTTCCCCCTGGGTGCGTCTCTGTGACTATTCTGTTTGTAACTCAGAAGTGGTTAGATTTAGGACCCACCCTTCTGTGCCATGGCCTTATTTATATAACCTGAAGACTACCCTCTTTCCAAGCAGGCACAGAGGCTACCGTTTCAACACAAAGTCTTTTGGCGACGTGGTAGTGGACCCAAATTCAATCTGTAAATAGTTGAGAATCTGGCGACTCCTGGAGCTTGTTAGAAATGCGGAATCCTGGGTCTCACCCAGACCTTCTGAACCAGAACCTGCCTTTTCACCAGCTCCTCAGGTGAGTCTGCAGAAGCCCTGCCCTAGACTACTGCATGGCATTCGCCCCAGCAAGATGGTGTGGGCAGTTGACTTATTCCAGTTTTAGTTCCAGAATCGTCCCCTCCTGGCATCCTTGCCCTTTCCTCAGACGCAGCTTTGAAGTCTGAGGGGCACATCACCAGGGGACAGTCCTTAATCCTGACATGCCAAGATGGATGTTTTTCTCCAGGGTGGAATCCCATCAATCCCTATGCCTACATCTTTCTCCCCGCTTTTTCTCTATTTCTCTTCCTCCCCTTCTCCCTACTTCAAAAATAGATATAGCCAGTGGCTCTACCTTCTGTTTTCTTTATGGGGAAAAATAATAAAAAGAAAGGAAAAAGAAGAAAGGACGCCAGGAACAGCTAGGCACGCAGGGTTCCAGTGCCCATCTGACACTGTGTTTTATTTCCTAGTAGCTCTCCGTAAATTGCTTGTAGGCAGTTCCCTTCTTAACCTCCACCTGGGGCTTCGTGCAGCCAGGTGACTATTATCTCAGCAAGTTGGTGACATCAATTCATCCTTTCTCCTCTGGGATCATGTGCCTTTAACGAGAACACTCCCCGAGGGGCCACTTCTGAGTCTCAGGGGTGGCTGGCCGGCTGAGGGCAGGACCCCGCGCCCCTCTGCCTCAGGAAACTCTCCACTCTTGGAGGTTCTTCCCTGACACACGTCGCCTGATCATTAGCCTTAGAAAACACCTTGGGCTCTTGTCGATTTCTGCAAAGGACAGTAATGAACTCTAGAGCAGTCCTAATAGGTTGCCCATGGGCGTTCCTTCCCGGCACATCCTGCTTTTAATGCCTTGCTGAACCCCCCAGCTAATCAGCTGCACTGTCTTTTCCAGATGTGGGTGTTCTCCTTGATTATGCTTAGTTCCGGCACACACCGCACGCAGGTAGCAGGGACTCAAACCCCAAATGCCTGGTTAGGTTTCCACCACGCCGCAGCAGGAGGGGGTGGGAGGCATCTCCGAGTAAACGGATGCTGGGTGCAAATCAGAGATGAGCCTTGTGATGTCTCCAACCGTTTAACGCGTTGTGTGCAGGACGGGACTTTGCGTGCAGGACTGGACTTCTCGGGGAGTGTGGGTGTGTGCGCTGGGCATTGTCTCTAACTGGTCAGCATTCCTTCCCCTCCCTTTGATCAGCCCAAGCCCCTGGTTATTGCTGTTGTGGAGACTCCGACTCCTGGGGACCCTCATTACCATCTGGAAGACCGTTGGGATGTGCAAACCATCCTTCCAGCCTGGCGGTTTCCAGCCTGTACCAGCCAATCTTCCGCTGTGAGCACTGACTAATTTTCAGTAGTAGCTCACCAGAACTTTCTTTACAATCTCTCGCTCTGGAAGCTCTGCTGAAACCTGTCCACCGTGGTTGACCCTGCTGGTCTTTGCAGTACCACTGGGATTGCTCCCGGAGTCACAGCCACGTACAGCCACCACAGAACACCAGGCAGAAAGTCAAGTGGTGGCGGAACCCACGTGGTTATCTCATTCCTTTGCTAGTGACTGGTGATGTCTGGGTGTGGGTTGAGGGGTCCTGGGGGGGAGGTTTCCATGTTTTGTGAAACGATGGTGCCTCTTCTTCTTTGGCCTTGTCGTCTCTGGAGGTGCTACTTGAAAGGCCTGCTGTCATAAGACTAGCTGCCTGAGGGTGAAGCCAGCATGGAGACAGCGGGGCAGAGGGATGGAGGGACTTGACCCTTTTGATGGTGCTGCTGAGATGCCTGATAAGCAAACCCAGAGACATGGGCCTGTAGCTTCTTGGTTCTGTAAGGGAGAAAATTTCCCCATGGTGTAAGTCTCTGCAGGCAGGGCCTTTTCTTTCCCGCAGCCAAAAGCACCCCGACAGACACAGAGGGATGAGGTGATTGTTTTCCCACTATTTCAAGTCTTTGAACTGATTTCATTTGCAGTGTTGTGAGTTCATGGACCGGGACATCCACCTCCCGAAGCCTAATCTGAATGCGGTCTAATTTATTTCAGAATGCTTGCTTGCCTTTTACACACCATTTACCCCATGACTTCCTCTGACCAATTCAGCGAATGATCAGGAATTGGTTATTTTGTTTCCTGAAACTCTATGCCAATATGTCGTCCTGTGGGGGCTTGCATGTGGCTCTGGGGCAGGAGGCCGTTGCTAATGGGATTTCCAATCCCAGAAGACTCGCCCAGGATCGACACCTTTCAGGACATTTTCTTTCTTTTTGCCCCATGGTTAAATCACGTTTATAATGAGTGTGTAATCACAATCCAGTGTTCCCTCCCGCATACATTGTCTGCTCCCCAAATCCCCTCACTCTCCCTATCTCCCACCTCGACAACTTCAGTGGAGCTTCCAGACGGAGACAGACTAGGGCGAAAGGCCTGGTGATCTACTTTCACAACTCAGCCAACACAAATGTGGGTCATAATAGTTCTGGAAGATGAGCCACTATAGGTAGGGAGGCACTCAAAACACGGCAGCCACAACAGTGGACCCAGGAGACTGGCGGTTGCTTCGTAGGGTCGTTATGAGTCAGGGCACCCTACGAGAGCAGCAGTGCACCTCATGGGTGACAGGGTTAACTCCAGCTGCAGCGTCTCCCATCCCAGTTTATTCCCTTTGAACATGGCTGTGAGCCCACGCAGCACAGCTCCAACCACCGTAGCCACACCGTGTGTGTCAACTCCAGCAGTGTGGACGTAGGACGAAACTGCCGTAGGACAGAAAGTTCTTTAAAATGGAATGTTATTTTCTGAAAAGTTGATGCACACATCCAGCGCAAAATCCCACGATATAAAAGGTATACGGTGCAAGGCAAGTTCAAGTTTCCCTCTGACTCCTGGCTTCTGGCCATGAAACTCTGCTCCTGGAGGCAACCACTGTTATCACTTGTGAGAGGAAAACCAATCTCTCTCTCAGGCTCAGGCATCAGGTCAGCCTAGGACACGGCTCAGCAGGTGCACACGAGCTCCTGGGGAAATTGTGTGTCTGTTGGAAAGGGTGTTGACTGAGACTTGCTGGGCTCTGGCTCTGGCTCTGGCTCTGGCTCAGGAGGACAGCTGAACAACTGGCCTTAAGTTGTGGTTTCATCTTTATGATGGGGACGCTAATGCTTGTGTCATGCTTCTCAGGCAGCCAGGTAAGCTTCAAATAGGACATGAGAGGTGAAAGCCTCTAGCAAGATGACAAAGAGCAAACATTTGAATGTAGATCAATGACATCAGTTGACTACATAGGTCCAAACATAGTTATATCCCCGTCGCTCCATTTTCAGCAAATGAAACAGGTCTATAAGATGAACATTATCGCCAGGAAGGTACTCGCTCCTCAGAATATAATCAGTGATAGGAGATCAAAAGGGCAGCATTTGCCTGGGAATAAAGCCTAGAAGGCAGGGAGGAGAAGGGAGGCAGAGGGGAAAGTCTTGGAGGGGAGGGATACCTGGGGGGAGGAGGGGCAATGGCACTAAGCAAAAATGGGCATGAATTGTTGAATGGAAAACCAATGTGCTCTGTACACATTCACTCCAAACACAAGAGAAAGCTAAACAAGGAAAAACAAATGTACACATGGCTTTCTTCTTTCTGAGATGTTGAATTCTGTCTAATGCTTTATGTGTAAGGGTTGACTAGAGAAACAAATTCATAGACATGTATGTGTGTATAAGAAAGAGCTTTATATACAAGAGTAATTGTATGTTGAGAAAATATCCCAGCCCAGTCCAGATCAAGTCCGGTATTATTAGCCCATATGTCTGATACCAGTCTATGAATTCCTCTTTAGACTTATGTAACACATGCAGTGATTCTGGATGCAGGAAGATCACAGGCCAGTGGGGGGAAAGTCTTTGGATGGAGTGGTGGTGGAAGCATCTCTGCATTGGCGTGGGTTTCCATGTGGCTCCTCCATCTGCAGGCCTCTGTTTCCATCAAGGATCTCCATGTGTCTTGCAGCAGGAAGATAAGCACAGCATGTAACTGGCCTCCGGTCAGTTATTTATATCTGTCATGCCTCCAAATGAGGTCATCAAGCTGTGACCTGATTGACGGGCTAGACTCCACCCCTTAGCAAGTTGACAGGAGATTATGTAATTGCCACACCTTCTTACTAGTAGTATTGTTTCCATGGGATCAGATATACAAGGGAGCATTAAAAAAAATCCCTGGGAAAAATTCCATTATCTTCTGATTTCATTCTTCCACAAACTTTTTGAAGCTCTCTTGTCTATGTAAGAATAAAGGACTCTGGAATCTAATGTCAATGGGTTCCAATGAACCAGCTGTACTTTTTTGTTTGTTTGTTTTAGCCTCCTCTGAGGTACATGAGGGTGGGGGGCTGGTATAGTGGGTCATGAGATCAAAAGATCAGTAGAAACTCATGAGATCAAAAGATCAGTAGAAACTCCTTGGGGGCAAAGATGAAGCTGTCTGCTCCTGTCAAGAGCTAGTTTCAGGAAACCTGGGAAGAAGACGTTCTATCCTGAATCAACTTCATGGCAGTGGGGTTGGTGGTGGGGTTGGCTGGAAGTTAGGAGGAACCCCTGGGGTGCAGACAGTTAACAAGCTCTGCTGCTACTTGACAGGGTAAGTTCAAGTGGCCCCGGGGGAAGGTCCAAAGAAGACAGACACTTTGCAATCTACTTCTAGAAACCAGCTACTGAACCCTACCTGGCAAGCATAGTCCTAACTTGGAAACTTATGGGTTGACCAATTGGGGTCCATTTGAAGTCAACTGAGTTTTTTGGGGTGGGGTCCAGGAAGCATTTAACACATTCCTTTGCGTTTTCCCCAGCGATAGATGTTGGCACGTCAAGAAGGGGTAAAGGGAAGACGCGCAGGCTCATGTTGACAATGGCGGCTTGGTGGCATGTCCTGGATCGCAGGGTGGCCATGGTGGGTCTGCCCCACGGGAAGAAGCACTCATGTCGCCGCTATGGAAGTCCTAGCACTTGGGAGGGTCCTTGCAGGTGCGTTCACTGCCTGGTGGGGATGGGCAAGTGGTGGCCTCCAGAGCCCCCATCCCAGGCCTGCATTCGGAGAGACTGCACAGCACGCTGGCGCTGCGTGGCCTGACCAAGGAGGGCTGACTGGCAGGGAACAAGCCTTCCTTGTGAGGAGCCACGGCCTGGAGTGGGGCCTGCGGGGACTCGCTGTCTGTTTGTCCTGGCAAGGCCTCCCGAAGGCTGTGCTCAGCCCCACCCGCTGCTGCTAGGTATGAAAGGGCGCTTCACCTTCCGCAGGCTGCTGTCCCCAGGCCGGGGGCGCTTGCGGTTAATCTGTTCAGCTTTCTAGCCGGCGGAGACACTGCCCCTCTGTGGAAGTCGGCCTCGGTCCAGAGAAACTCTGAGTCTTTTAAACATTGCTTTCTTTTCTGAAAGCCAAGGATTGAGCCAAGAATTTTTTGGTAGCTATGGCAACAGCACCTTCGCCTGCCTAAGAATGATTCCTTTTTCTCTCTAGTAATGCAGCCTCTGATGGCCGTCCCCATGCCCTGCCCCCAGGGCCGGTCTGTGTGTCCACCTAGGGGCCCTTCTGTCCTGGGGGGGGGGGGGTACTCGCCCCTCCCCCACACATGGGGCAGTGTCATTCCTGCTGCTTCCCCCGTCCCCTGCTCGGAACCAACTCCAACAAAATTATTTGTGAATTTGACACAATCAAGCTTTCACATGTCACCGACGGCCTTCACAGCTCTCCTTCCCCCGCGGTTCCGTACAGCTCGTGGGATTTCCTGGGCAGCATCGCATGCTGGATGAGCAATTCCAGAAGCTGAACGTGAATCACAGCTCCCACATTTGCTAAAACTGTGACTCCAGACCATACACTTAGTCCCTTGGCTTTCTTATCTACAAAATGGGGCTTATCATAGTACTTGCCCCATTGGGTTTCTAACCCAAACCAAACTCACTGCCATCGAGTCAATTCTGACTCAGTCACGGGGACCCTCTAGGACAGCGTAGAGCTGGCCTGTGGGTTTCTGAGCCTGCAACTCTTTACAGGAGGAGAAGGCTTGGTCTTTCTCCCACAGAGTGCCTGGTAGTGTCGAACTGCGAACCTTTCTGTTAATAACTCAACAAATAATCCATTGGGTCACTAGGGCTTCAGGGAGGTTTAAGTCAGTGTATTAAGCCTCATTGACTAGAGAAACAAATCCAGAGATACTCATATATGTGTAAGAGAGACCTTTATATCAAAGAGCAATTGTGTATTGAAAAACACCCCAGCTCAGTCCAGATAAGTCCATAAGTCTGATAGCAGCCCAAATGGCCGGTGGTAGTCCATAATTCGTTTTCTCAGACTCACAGAGCCACACAATGATGCCAAGTGCAGGAAGATCGCAGGCTGGTGGGTAAAAAGTCTTGTGGATCCAGTGCTAGTGGAATCATCACAGGACTGATGCAGGTCTCCGCCGCATGGCTCGCTCAGTTCTCAGCATGCCACCACATAGCTTGCCAACAAGAAGGTGAAGCAGAGAGAGTGGGGCCCACCTCCCCGGAGAAAGAGAGTATGTTCCCAGAATCCTCATGAGAAGGCTACTCTCACAAGGAGGCCTCAGCAGGCTGTGACCTGATTGACAGGCTAGACTCCACGCCTACACTTATCAAGGTGACATGAAATTACAGAACTCTCGCAGTCAGGATTCTGTGTATAAAGTGCCTGGTTTGTAGCAAGTGGTTAGTAGCTGGACTTAGGAATCAGAAACTGCGCCTGGCTCTTTTAGGTAGCCAGTTGTAGTTAGGTGCCATTGCTTGGTCCTGATATCTAGCGACCCCTGAACAACAGAACAAACAAGGCTCCATCCTGCCCCAGGCATCCTCACAAGTGTGGTTACCTTTGAGCCCCTCGTTGCAGCCACTGTGTTAATCCATCTTGTTGAGGGCCGTCTCGTTTTTCATGGTCCCTCCTTTCCCAGTGACTGGGATCCCCTGACAAGATGTCCAAAGTACGTGAGATGACGTCTTGCCATTGTTGCCTCGAAGGAACACACTGGCGGTACTTTTTCTAAAACAGATTTGTTTGTCCTTTTAGAACACAGCACTTTCGATGCTTTTCACCAGCACCATGATTCAAAGGCATCGATTCTTCTGCCATCGTCCTTATTTAATGCACAACATTCACATTCAAATGAGGAGATTGAATATACCATGCTTGGGTCACGCAGGCCTTAGTCCACAAAGTAACACCATCACTTTTCAATATTCTAAAGAGGTCTCATGCAACGCATCCTTTGATCTCTTGACTGCTGCTTCCATGAGCATTGATTGTGACTCTAAGAGAGACAAAATCCTCGACAACTTCAATCTTTTCTCTGCTATGATGACGTTACCCGTTGGTCCAGTTGTGCGGAGTTTGGTCTTCCTTACATTGATTAAGTTGTCATCCAGACTGAAGGCTACAATCTTTGATCTTCATCAGCAAGTGCATCAAGTCCCCCTCACTGTAAGCAAGCAAGGTCGTGGCATCTGCAGATCACAAGTTGTCAATAAGCCTTCCTCCAAAGTGGGGAGCCGAGCCCTTCTTTGTAGTTTGTTCTTAGACTGGAAGCTCTGCTGAAACGTGTTCACTTTGGGTGACCCCCGTCACGTTTGAAATAGCAGAGGCAGAGCCTCCAGCGTCGCAGCAACACCCAAGTCACCACAGTATGGCAAACTGAGAGATGCGCGGTGGCTTTCCGGCAGAGACCACGAGAAAGGCAGCGCACAGAGAAAGGTGTCTTGGTGCAGGCTCACTCCGACTCCTCCCACTCTCTCCCAGGTGGCTCTCCTCGATCTGGCTCCTGGGACATCATTTTCTCTCAACTCGCCTTGACTTGTTCTAGCTACCCACCTCTCTTCCCGAATCCACTGACACCAAGCCCAAACCCAAGGCATGGTTGTCCAGTCAGTGCCAGAGCGACCCCCCCCCCCCCGAGAAAGCATGGCTCTCCCCCAGGGGAAGGCTGCAAGCTGCACGACAAGAAGCTCCACTGGTGCCGTGGCTAAGGGCGTGGCCGTTCACGGAAGATCTGCTCCCTAAACGATTGCAGCCTGGGCAACGGAAGCAGCCCTCCTCTGTCATCGACTCACCCTATGAATTGGAGTGGACTCACTAGCTCTCAAGATCAATGACTTTGTTGAAAACAGATGGCCACATCTTTGTTAGGCACAGCATCTTAGTGGGTTTGAACCACTCACCTTTTGGTTCACCATATGGCCCTGGAGCTCCTGCTGTCTGTTTTTTTTTTTTTGCCCTGATTCAGATTCACTGCTGACTAGATCGGTTTCTGTGGGTTTCTGTTTCCATGCTGTTGGGCATGGTCTGGGGGCAGGCAGTCTATAAATAAGCTTCTTGTTCTGCAGGGCCATCTCAGCACCTCTCCACCCATTCAGTTGGTCCACCCATTCCCAGTAGAGTCAATGGAGGAGATTAGTACACCTGCTCTCTCCACAGAGACCCACCACTCAGGAGCAGCTTCATTCCTACCCTGCCAGTGAGGTCACTCTGGGCACAGGGCAGACCTCTGCCAGCCACTTTGGACCTGTCCCCTGCTTGCCTGATGGAACCCCACATGTAGCTGTGGGGATCCTCCTAGAACTTCCATTCTTCCTCATCCCAAAGGGTTGCCTGCATGTTGTCATCAGGCTCGCCTGGGGAGACCCAGATCGTATTGTCCGATACCTAACAGACTGGGTAGAGATGAGTGCCCCGCAGAGCCTGGGTGAAGATAAGCTTAGGGAATGGCACAATCATCTACTAGTACATGGTGCCATCGTTTATTATATTGATGTACC
The DNA here is from genome assembly GCF_050624435.1 of Tenrec ecaudatus. NCBI lineage: Eukaryota > Metazoa > Chordata > Mammalia > Afrosoricida > Tenrecidae > Tenrec > Tenrec ecaudatus. The sequence continues at coordinate 46,210,452 of NC_134540.1, read as the reverse complement.
GTGTGAAAAAGCAGCCCGGTGGTACAGCAGTGAAGCTCTGGGCTGATCATGGGCAGTTCTGCTCTGTCAATGAGGCTGCTCTGCTCAGCATGGATGTGACTGTGCACCAACCTGTCATGAAATGGAGGCACCACTAGCTACATGTGCGTAGCTACTGAGCACGTGAAATGGGGCTAATCTGAACTGAGATGCACTGCGAGTACCAAAAGGAGCCTGGTGGCACTCCTAACAGGAGGGTTGGCCGCTCACACCCACCTGCCATTCACTGGGAGAAAAAGAAGAACTTCTGCTTCTGTACAGATTTATAGCCTCACAACCCTATATAATAAAGTCACTATGAGTCAGAACTGACTTGATGGCAGTGGGCTTGGTCTTGGTGGGTAAGTGCCAGATATACTCACACTGTGTCATCCACGCCCCACCTCATCTCTTTTAGAAAAGTTTTATTGCCATATACCTCACATCTTATACAATTGAACCGTTCAATTGTATTGAAGAGTTGTGCAATCATCACCCCAATTAATTTCAGGACATGTTCTTCTTGTGCTTATTGTTAATGTCCCCATGTCTCTGCCCCACCCTCCCCTGCTGTGCCCAAAGGCAATTACCCATCCAACCACCGTCTCTATCGACCTGCCTATTCTGGATTTCATATACAGAAAATCATAGAAAACACGAACAGGAAGGAAGCGAACACAAGCACCCCAACAACACTGAGAATAAAACAGGGCAAACCTCAATGAAAAAGAAACCAGGAAATGGTAAAAATAGAAGCAACTTTAAAAGGGGTCAGAAGGGAGACTGAGTGGCAAGGTGTCATATTTTAACCAAACTCCACCCGCCACCATTGCCTTTACAATGCTCTTTGATAGTCTGCTTTTTGATTGTGAGAAAGCGACATCAATTGCCATTCCATCCTTGTTTTTATACGCACAATACAGCAACATGAGTTACAGTGCTCGTGCTGTGCAGCGGCCACTCCGGTCTGGTTTCAGGTGGAGTCTCCCCCTTTTCCACTCCTCACCCTGTTGACCACTAAGGAGCTTTGGTCTCCACGCACCCACCTCGTCTAGATAGTTCCTAGAAACAGGATCCTACACTGCCTGTCTTTCGGGGTCTGGCTTAATTTTGCCCAGTATTCTGCTTTCAGGGTTCATGCATGTGGTAGCATGTATCAGGACCTCATTTCTCCTTATGATGAGCAAAATTAAGCATGCCACACTGTATTCTGTACAGAGCACCAAAAGGCAAACTATCTAATGAATTGTTTATACTGGTTAATATGCAAATGTAATGTTTTGCATAAACTGTTAAAGAAAATGTACAGTGGAAATTGATTTCACTGGTTTCTTTTTCCTCTTCTAATATGGCACTGTGTCGAAAGGGCTCGGCTGCCCCCTGAAAGGGTGGCAGTCCGAGCCGACCAGTCCCTCCATGGAGGAAGCTGTGACCGTGCACATCTGGAAGGATCACAGGCTTGGGAACCCCCCGGGGCCATCCTGGGCTCAGGAGTCAGACTGGCCTTGAGAGCAGTGGGTTTACCATGGTTCCTGGAAAACTTAGAACTATTTATGTGGCTCTCGTTCGTGACGTATGTTTTATTTATATTGAACAATATCACTCTAGATTGTGAACTCTGCTAAGGCTGAAAGAGGAAGGTGAACAGGTATGACGATAGGGTTTTAATTAGAAAATGAGCTACCGTGCGGAATCAGGAGCTTGCAGAAACGATTGTGGCTGTTGTTTCATGCTGTTGAGTTGGTTTCTACTCATAGTGACCCTGCGCGTCACCATGAGCCGTGACTCAGAGTGACTTTCAGATGTAACTGAGTGGAACTGACCGCCTAGGGGGTCGGGGCTGTGTTCTGTAGATGCTTCCGAGGTGGGAGCACGGCTAATGCAGTGGTGAAGAGCTCAGCTGTTAACGGAAAGGCTGCCCATTCGAACGCATCCGCCGCTCATGGGCAAAGGGGAGGTTGCTGGCTCCCATTTTAAAATTTCTTTTCCATTGAGGTTCTTAATTTGTTTTACTTTTATATTCTCCTTAGTTTTTGTTTGCTTTTGTTTTTCTGTTTATGAAATCCAGGATAAGGAAATCTATAGAGAGAGTAATGGGATTAATGGTCCCTTGGGGGTGTGGCAGGGGAAGGGGGGGCTAATATTGATGAGTACAAGAATGAAGGACATGTTCTCAAATGGATGGTGGTGACGATTGTACGGCTCTTCTTGATGAGACTGAGCTATTGAATTGTACGATCTGTGAGTTATAGGCCAAAAAGCTGTTGGGGAGAAAAAAAATCAACTTAATGAAGACCTTCCTTAAAAATCACGAAAGATTGAGAAACCCTTTCGGGCAGTTTTACTGTGTCCTATAGGGGCTCTCTCTGAGTCAGAATCAACTCGATGGCAATGGGCTTGGCTTTGAGTTTGATAATCTTTACGGAAGGAGCCCTTGTAGGTCCAGGTTGGGCTGCCAACCGACAGTCACCTGTAGGAGAAAGGTAAGCCTTTCCACCTACTCTCGTAAAGAGGTGCCATCTCAGAGCTCTCTGGGCACGTCTACCCTGTCTGCTCCCAGGGTTGCTGTGGGTGGGCATCGACTGGATGTCAGTGAGGGCCTTCAGGAGAGCAGTCTGCCAGGTCTTTCTCACAGAGCCCCTGAGAGGGCTTGAACCTCCAGCCTAACGCTAGCTGAGGGAGTGGGGGGCTTATCCATTCATGCCAAAGAGGCATAAAAACTGGAAGAGGGACCTCCTGAACTTCCAAGTTCATGGTTAGCGCTCAGAGATCAGGAAGTTGCTGCTCAGTGAAACACTCAGAGAAGAACAAGGGGATGCTGCTGCTGACCTTAGCTGCCTCACGTGACCCAGGGGAAGGCTCGCAGCCCCCAGGGCCATGATGGAGGAAGAGCCGCACTGCGGTGTCCCTTTGAAGGCCTTCCAAATCTCACAGCCGCACCTCTCCGTGGTGGACACCCAGAACTCTAGAGGCCACGTGCTTCCAGTTTCGGGACACATGGGCGCTCAAAACAGCAGGACTTTGGCAATTAAAGAGATCAACTGTTTAATAAAAGTGGACGAGAGACTGCAGTGTCCAGAGAAAGAGCTGCGGCTCTCCGTGAGGTGGGTTTTTTGGCTTGCACGTTATTTTCTACTGCGCGGTCAAAGAAAGACAGTGTGCTTTGCTTCTTCGAAGGTTAGGTGGGGCGCCGAAGAACAAGTCATGTGGGATACACAACACCTTAGCGAGATAGGTCTTGGGAAAAGACACTTTCAGATCCAACATCCACTATTTGTTACTTCCAAGTGAACGGGGTCCTTGGGAAAACAAAAAGGGGCATTTTTGAGAGATGAATGAAGTTAGTTTGCAGGGGCGACTTTCGTGATAAGACACCCAGAGGCCAGGGCGTGCTGTCCGGGCTCCTAGGAAGTTGTTCAATTTTAACAGGGGCGGGTGTCAGAAAGGGTGTGTGCAGACTGTCAAAAATAAACAAACACAAGTCAAAAATGCAAAGAGAAAACCTTCAACATGCAGCGCCCTCCACAAGGAGAATCATGCTCATTGTGCGGCCACGCATGGTGCACATCATAGGTGTTTCATGAATACTGCATGGAAGTGTTTCTTTGTGAATATTGACGCTGGCTCCAACATCTTGCTGTCGTGGACACCGTGACGGTGAACCGTTTTACCTGTGACTCTTTTTCTCTGAACTGATATGTACTCTTCCTAGGGTGGGCATTCTGACAAGGGTGGCTGCTTAGTGTTCCCACGTTGCTTCCCAAAAGGTTCGCACCAGTCACTAGTCACCCACACGTGGCTGATTCAGATTTACACATCCCGGCGATCCATCGTGGCCGTTTCTTGAGCTCTGGCTGCAGTCACCGTTTGCTTATTTCTGTTCTAGTGCACTTGGTGCCGGCTGAGCTCAGTCATCCTTGGGGTGGGCACTGCTCAATGCAGGTGTCCAAGGGGGTGGGATGGAGCGGATTGACTTGGCGGCAGAAGTCCCGCTTGTTTCCTCCTCAAAGGCCTCCAGCTGCCGAAACCGCAGGCCAGAGTACGCCTTCCCCACGGCTGTAGGCGTCCTCCTTCAAGATCAACTAAAAGCAGTGGCAGCGTTTGAATTACCGCATTTCTTCCTGCTCCTGGTGAGAGTGGAGGACAATTATATAGACATTTTGACGTCTGCTTCAGAGAAGGAAATAATAAACGATAGTAGCTTGATGAACACTTTATTTCTTCCCAGACGCTTGCTGTGTTTCTTGATGGGGACCGACACCATGACGGCTGCTGTGTGTGTGAGTTACGTTCCAAGAACCAACACGCACCTAGTTCTCTCCAAGGGGAAGGTGATCTGGAGGGTGTCGCCGGTACAGGTGTCCTCACCTGGAACTCAGAAAACAAAACTCACTGCCATTGAGTCGATGCTGACCCATAGTGACCCATTCAGACAGGGTAGGACTGTCCCTGTGGGTATTGGGAGGACCAAGTGCCCTAATACACCAAGAGGACACTTCAGACCTCTCCTGGCGGCTGGCACTGGCGCAGGTGCGGCTATGGCTGTGGTGCGCCCACTGGTCCAGACTCTGATCTGCTTGGTTATTCTTTGATCCGTAGCCAAGAGACGTCATCCCTTTCTGCCTTCTGAACCTTGTTGGGCAAAAGCTGCCCTTTTGGTCTCTCAAGGTTGACGGTTCTGAGGTACATGTTCCCCCTGGATGTTGTTCTTCACTTGTTGTAATTGGGTGCCATTGAGTCAGTTCTAGTTCATGGTGATGATTGTCCAACAGCACAAAACACCTCCCCGGGCTGCACCGGTCTCACAGCAGGTCAGACATTGGAGCCCTGGTTGCAGCCACTGCACTTCCATCTGGGCGAGGGCCTACCTCTCTTTCACTGCTCCTCTACTTTAGCAAGCATGCTGGCCTTCTCCAGGGCCTGGTTTCTGCTGACAACATGCCCCAAGTGTGTGCGATGAAGTCTTGCCATCCTTGCTTCTAAGCAGCATTCGGCTGTATTTCTTCAAGTTCACTTTATAGGCTGGTGTGTTAGTCTGGGACGACCAGAGAGACAAATCCAGAGACACTCATGTGTATAAGAAAGAGCTTTATATACAAGAGCAATTGTATATTGAGAAAACATCCCAACCCAGTCCAGTTCAAGTCCATAAGTCCGATATTAGCCCATATGCCCAATACCAATCTACAAAGTCCTCTTCAGACTCACAAAACACATGCAAAGACACCGAATGCAGGAAGATCACAGGCCAGTGGGTGGAAGGTCTTGTGGATCCAGTGGTGGTGGAAGCATCCCAGTGCTGGCATGGGTCTCCACGTGGCTCCTCCAGTTCCAAGGCTCTGGCTGCATCAGTATGTCTCCATGTGGCTCGTTGTCAGTAATGTCTCACAAGGAGTGACCTTGTGTCCTGCCTCCACCAAGCTATTTATTTCCTTATGAGTGCCTCCAAATGAGGTCATCAAGCTGCGACCTGATTGACAGGCTAAACGCCACCCCTTCACTCTTAAGTCTCAAATTGGCAACAGATTATATAACTATCACAGCCGGTCTGCTGCTTGACTGGAGGAGCCCTGGTGGCCTGGTGGTTTTGTGTGTGGCTGTGATCTGCAAGGTCAGCACTTCAAAACCACCAGCTGCTGTGAGGGAGAAAGATGTGGCTTTCTATCCCCATAAAAGGTTACAGTCTCAGAAACCCACAGGGCAGTTCCCCACTGTCCTCTGGGGTCACGGCGAGTCAGAACTGACTCCATGGTAGTGAGTTTGAGTTTACTGTTTGACCAGAGGTTGCTCTCTGCAAGTGGATTTGGTTCTCAAACTTTTTGAGAATGAGCAGTACATTCTAACATCAAGCAGTTTCATAGGCAATATGACACAGTAGATACAGGCTCGACATTCAACATTAGGAAAATACAACAGAACTAGTTGCTGGAGGCTACTGTGGAGTCAGTTCCCATCTCAGTGGACCACAGGACAGAACATTGCCTTGTCCTGAGCTATTCTCACGCTCGGTTGTGACTCAGACCATTGTGACACAGACGGTTGATATTGGCAAATGCTTGGAAGACATTCCCAGGCCTTTCTTCCTCTTCTGTCTTCATCTGGCCCCTCTTCTTAGACCTATTCATCTTTACAGCAATATGTAAGCCTGTTCCGACAGGCAGTGACTGTGTGGGGTGGGACGCATCAGCTGGGAATCAAACCCAGGTCTCTCACATGGAAGTTGAACATTCTACCACAGATCTACCACTGTGTCAGCACAGTACAAGACCACCCATCCATATGCACCCCAACTGTCCTACCAATATAATTCATTCAGATGACAAATAACTGGGCGGCATCTGGCTTTGCGTGCACTTTGCAGTAACTCCATCTCCCTGGATAGCTGGCACATCCACATCAATTATGGGATTGTCTTCTGGCAGCTTTCAGAAGAGACTGAAACAGTGGGGAGCTGTAGCGAGCATAAAGAGGAACAGCGGGCTGAAACCCTGACCAACCTCTAGGCTCCAGGAATGAGGCTTCAGTGAGCAGGAAGAGAAAAGCCGGCACAGACAAAGCTCTCCCTGGTCTCTCCCACCACGACATGGTAGATTGATATCCAGTGGGGATGTTGGCCCTGAAAGTCTGAGAGCCGAAGTATTGAGGCCAGATTTGGTTCATTAACTGCAGTGAGAGACGTGGAGTGACAGTCGACGCCGGAGGCTTCGGCAGCCAGATGTCTATGGAATTTCTGATAGGAGCGAGGATGCATATGGCAGAGACTGCATCGTCCGGGTCACAAAATCCTGACTCCATTCTGTCTATCTCGGGGAAGAGCTGTGAAATGTGGGAGGAGAGAGAAGCGCTCCTGAGAGAGGGTTCTGGAAGGCAGAGACATCGGCCTCTTTGGACCAGCTTCTGGGCAGGTCTGGGCCAGTGAGAAGGTGGTGTCCCCTCCATTAGGACCAGGGTGGCTCCGTGGTACAAGTCGCACCTTCCGTGTGGGAGACCAGGGTTTGGTTTCAGCCGAGGGATACCAAGCGCAGCTACCTCCCATCTATCACTGGATTTTTGGCGGTTGCTCTGATGCAGAACAGGTCCCTGGAGGTTTTGGACCAAAAAGAAAGACTCAGTGATCTACTTCCGCATATCAACCATGGATTCCAACCAACCAGGAGCGGGCAGTGTTTCGGTCTGTTAGGCGTTGCATCAGACTGAGTCTCGGGCTGACCTGGAAGCAGTTAACAAAAACAGCCTCTCCATCTCTGGGTAACACAAATCGTTCACGTGCTTGGTTGCTAACCCAAAGGTTGGAGATTCGAGTCCACGCAGAGGTGCCCTTTTTAAAGCAGCCCAGGTGGTGCAGTAGGTTACACACTGGGCTGTTCACTGCAAGGTCTGCAGTTCGAAACCACCAACAGCTCTGAAGAAGCACGGTGAGACTTTCCACTTCCATGAAGATTTCCAGGCTCAGAGACACCCCCCACCCCAACCGGGGCAGTCCTACTCCGTCCTACCAAGTTGCATGAGTCGGATTCGATCGATGGCAGGGAGTTTGGTTTCTGGAGCGGTGCCGGGAAAGAAAGGCCCGTGACCGACTCTGAAAGCATCAACCACTGGAAACCCGAGGACACTCACAGCCACTGTTTAATTAAAAAGAAAAAACAGTTTCTCCCACAACCTCCTGGGAAATGGCTCGTGGGAAGGTGGCGTGAGGGACCTCTGGCTATAGCAACACAAGAGGCCAGCGATTCCTCTCCATGAAAAACAGTATCACATTGGAAAGTAGCCCCAAGCAACCAACGCTCTGCAAACTGCCCCCCAGCAAACAACAAATTCAGACACTTTTATTCTGAAAAAATTGTAGGCACTTTGGGTCTGGAAACCAGGATTCCGTGGCCTTCTTGCCTGGAGTGGCTTCCATCCCTGCCTGCTAACTTCATTCCATTGGTGAGAACGGGTGTTCAAGGCTGGTCTGCCACTGCCGGGAGAGATGAACTCGGGTCAGAGAGAGAGGGAGCCGCTGCCGGGAAAGATGGACTCGGGTCAGTGTATGTGTGTGTGTGTTGGACTTGGGTCAGTGTGTGTGTATGTATTGGACTCCAGTGTGTGTGTGTGTGTGTGTGTGTGTGTGTGTGTGTGTTTTCCTGTGGCTTGGGTGACTAAAATTGGAAGATTGGGTGGGGAGCGCTATCAGGAAAACCTGCAGTTTTGCTAGCCTGAGGCGGTCTTCCTGGTTGAGGTGGAACATTGGACGAGCCAAGGGCCCAGGTCCATCCTGTACACATCCCGGGCTCACTGGGAATGATGCACGCGTGGGGGAGACACAGAGGAGGGCAGCAAGGATGGGAAACTTCCATGGGAGTGAGACGAGGGAAGCAAATAAGCCCACACGGCAGAAGCACACCAGCCTGTGTGATCATGAGGCATGAGGCATCCAAAGCGCCCCAACAAACAACTATCTTGATGTGATGAGGGGATTGGGGTGGAGACCCAAAGCCCATCTGTAGACAATTGGATATCTCCCACAGAAAGCTTATAAGACAGGGATGATTCAACCAAGGTGCAGTATAGCACCCAGGAATCACACATCACTCCTTTAGTTCCTGAATGCTTGCTCCTCCCCACTACCATGACCCAGTTCTTCCTCACAAATCTGGATAGACCGGAGAACACACATTTGTACAGATAAGAGCTCTCGACACATGGAATTCAGGAAAGATAACCCCGTCAGGAACAGTAGTGGGAGTAGCCATATCATGAGGGTAAGGGGATGGGTGCGGAAGGGGGAGAAGGGGGAACCTATCACAACGTTGGATATATAGCCCCCCTGCCCAAAAGGGGATGAATAACAGAAATGTGGGTGAAGGGAGACAATGGTCAGTGTAATATATGAGATAATAATAACAATGTATAATTGATCAAGGGTTTACCAGGGTAGGAGGATAGGGAAGGGAAGGGAACCCAGAGGAGTTGATGCCAAGGGCTCAAGTAGAAAGAAAATGTTTTGGAAATTATGTTGGCAACATATGTACAAATATGCTTGATACAGATGATGTATGTAATGCTCTAAGAGCTGTAAAAGCCCCCAATAAAAGGATTAAAACAAAACCAAAAAAGATGGAAAACCAAAGGAGAACTGGGAATCGGGTCTGGAGTTTGCGGACCTGGTCAGCTAACCTCCTGTTCAGTCTTCTCACTGCCACCTACACTGAAATACGTGGGAATGTGAGGACCACAGGTGCTCTTTGGTGGCATTTTTCTTGGTGGCTGTGTTGAGGCCATGGGACATGGAGAAAGAGCATGGCTTTGGGGTGGACAGAGTTGAGTTTTAATCATAGCTCTCTCACACTTCTTGTGTTTGGGTGAGTTATGTGACCTCCAGAGCCCTACTGGCTCAGTGGTTTGTGTTGGGCTGCCAACTGAAGGTCAGCAGTTCAAGTCCATCATCCTCTCCATGGGCGTAAGATGAGGCCATCTGCTTCCGTAAAGATTACCGTCTTGGAAATCCTATGGAGCAGTTCTACTCTGTCCCATGGAGTCATTGTGACTCCCCAATAGTGGGGTTTGGTTTTATGTTTTGTTGTGTCTGTTTGTTTGGTGGTTCTGCAAACTCTCTTTATTTGATTAATTCTTTAGAAAAATTCAGGGAGGTTGGCATTTTCCTTCTTTCTTTGTCCTAAATTATGGAATATGGAGGGTTTTTTATTTAAATCAATAAAATAGATTTTGACTTTCTTTTCATGTGGATCAAATACTGTAAGGCCTTAAAGTGCCTATCACAAAATAAACCCAAGCCAACTCATAATGACCAAATGTAGGGGTCTGAGACTCTCCGTCTTTATGAGTGTAGACAGCCTCGCTGTTCTGCCAAGGAGTGACTGGTGGATTGAAACCGCTGACCTTGTGGATAGCAGCCCAGCCCTTCTCCAGGTCGTCACCCAGAGAACGGTCCAATGCTGAAGCTGGCGCTTAGTTTGCCGCAGCTGCTGTAGTAGGGAAACATCTGCATGGCCTCTGTATGGGGTTTCTATTACTGCTGTGGCAGATTAAGCCAAATGTCATGACTTGAAACAACACACACTTATTGCTTCATAGTTCTGCAGGTCAAAAAGTCTAGCTTCAGCAAGTGTGCCTGGAGTCTCAAGGCTGAAATCCAAGCACTGGCTGGGGTTCTGTTCTGGAAACTCTAGGGATGAATTCAGCTGCGTGTGGTCAGAGCACCGGGGTCACTGTTGCCTTGCTGGCCGGCAGCCAGAGCCTGATCTTTGCTTCTAGAGGCTGCCTGCAGTCCTCCTTCCTTCAGCAGCAGTGACTTGGAGTTTCTCCAACTTCTCCCTGTCCAGTGTCCTCCGACTCTGCTTTCTTAAGGGGCATTGATTAGATGGGGTCCATCTGGGTGTGTTGACATGTGCCATCGAGTTAATTCCAACTCACTGAGACCCCGTGTGACAGAATAGAATTGCTCCTTAGCGTTTTTCTAGGTTGAATCTTTGTGAAAGCATAACCGGTTCTTTGTCTCACAGAACTGCTGGGGGGACTGAACCATCAGCCTTTTGGTTTGCAGCCAACTGCTTAACCACTGCATCACCAGGGTTCCTTCTGCATCTACCTGTCTGCTCTGAGTGGCTTAGATTGGGCCCACCTGGATCATCTAGTCTAAAAGTCCTATGTTGTGGTCCTTAACCTTCTTCACCTCAGCCAAGCTCCTCACTCACAGGTTCTGGAAATTAGGACCTCTTTGGAGACAGCGGTCTTCTTCCTCCCACAACCCTGAGGCCAGGCCCGGCAGAGACAGGCTCTCGGGAAGGAAGCCCCATGCAGAGGAGGCTGGGAGTAGCTTGAATTTAGGGAATGTGAACGTGTGGAGATTTGGGTTAGTGGGAATATGACCTCTGTTATTTCTGTCTACCTGGCATTCCTTTCCTTGCAGAAAATGTACCTCCCTCAACCTTTGTGGTTTGCACGGAGCTGTCACAGGACCTCACCCTCTTGCCCACAGAGCAGGACCCACGATGCAAAGTGAGTTGATTAGACCAGTTACCCATCAGGAATTGACTCTTGAGTGGAGACACATGGGCTCCGAACTGATTAACATCGGTTCAAGAAGCTTTGGCTGCAAATTGGTTCAACTCCTGTACGCTAGTCAAGAGGCTTAGCTGTTGGAATTCACCCATCGATTCTGTGGATAAAAGCCCGTTGGATAGGTTCATAGCAGGGACGGATCCTGGAATGCCGGTCCCCCAAAGGAGTGGTCTTCGAGTTGGACAGTGTGGAACAGAACTCATCCCGTCCTTCCTGGGGCCTGGTTACTCAACTCTTCCTTGAATACTTACAATTCTTCTGACAACCCCTCTTTGGGGTTGTTACCCAGAATTGGCTTCTGTTGCCTACGCCAAAGAATTGTAACTGATATTCTGCCTCTCCGTGTAATGGCCAGCCCGTCATTGTACAAAGGAATGTGCAGTGAGCGAAACTGACCCCAGCTGAGGTAAGGTCTTCTCTGTTGAGTGGTTTTGGAGCTGTCCATATAAAGGGGTGGGAAATGGCTCATGGGCTCTAGGCAGGCTCTCTCCCTTGTTGCTTGGCATATCGGATTGGAAGGAGAGCAGAGCCTGCCTCTTCATCTTGGTGTTTATCCTTACAGAAGTGTGCTCATGCACTATTTGTCCTTTTATCTTTGACCAGTTTTATTCAATTGAATGGTTTCCCGGTCCACTGTGCCGTGAGGCATTTCATGGTTCCGTTGCTGTCCTGTAGGGATGCATAGAGCTCCATGGTGTATCACATTTCTTTATCCCTTCTTCTACTGATGGACACTTGGGCTGTTTGCAGCTTCTTGCTATTGCGAACTGCACTACACTGAACATGCGAGAGCCGAAGCCTGTTCATGTTCTGGCTCTTACTTCTTTGGGGTACATGCCTAGAAAAGGTATTGCTGGGTCATACGATATTTCTATTCTCAGTGGTTTTAGGTGACATCATATCAGTTTCCACCATGGTTGTACATGTTTACAACCCCACCAGGAGGGTATGAGAGTTCCGATCTCTCTACACCCTCTCCAGCATTTGTTGTCCTCTGTTTTTTTTTTTTTTTTGAATTGGGCTACCATTGTGGACGTAAGGTGATATTTCAGCATTGTCTTGATTTGCATCTCCCAGATGGCGAATAATCATGAACATTTTCTCATGTGTTTGTTAGCCATTTGAGTGTCATCCCTTGTGAATTGTCTATTCCTGTTCTTTGTACACTTTTAATTGGATTATTGTTATTTTTCTACTTGAGGGGTTGCAGAATTCTACAGATTTCCTAACTAGTTGTGTCATTGCTAAAGATGTTTTTTCCAATCCAAGGACTCTGAGTTTACCCTTTGGATGAGGCCTTGTTACGAGCAGGCTTTATTTTTAATAGGTCCCACTCATCTATTTTGCCTTCCACTGTGTGTGCTTTCTTTCTTATATTGGTAGTCTGGGTATGCCCTGCAATAGAGCCCTTAAATTTGTCCCAATTTTCTCATTGATGATCCTCTTAGCTCTGGGCTTTACAGTGAGATTTCTAATCCATCTTGAGTTTGGTCTTGTGCATGAAGTGAGATATGAGTCTTGTTTCATTCTTCTGCAGATGGAGATGTGACTGATTCCCAGCACCATTGATTTTCCAGCACCATTTGTGTCCCTTTCCTGTTTAATATTGCTTGGTCCTTTGCTGAGGAAAATCAGTTGCCTGTAGGTGGATGCTTTTATCTGTGGGTTTTCTGTACTGTTCCATTGGTCTGTCGAGCATTGGACCAGTATCGGGCTGCTTTGACTCCTTGGGCTGTGTAGTAGGCTCTGAGGTCAGGTAGTTCAAGGTCACCTAAATCTTGTTCTTCTTTGTGAGAAGTTCTTTGCTTATTCTGGGCCTTTTTTCTCTCCACAGGGAGTTGGTCATTAGTTTCCCCTTTCTTGAAAGAATGGAGTTGGGATTTGGATGGGAATTTCATTGTATTTGTAGATTGCTTTAGGTAGTATTGGCATTTTCACAATATTAAATCTCACTGTCAAGGGACACGGGACCTTCTTGCACTTATGCAGGCCTCATTTGGCTTCTTGCAATAGCGCTCGGTAGTTCTCTTTGAACAAATCTTTGTCTCTCTGATGAGGTTTAGTCTGAAGTATTTCCTCTTTCGTGTTCCTGTTGTAAATGCTATTTTTCCTGGTGTCTTTTCTGGAGGCCTCTTTGCTGGTATATAGGAATCTGATTGATTTCTGCTTGTTCATCTTGTATTCTGCTGCTTTACCAAATCCCTCAACTGTTCCCAACAGTCTTTTTGTAGAGTCCTTGGTATTTTCTCTATATAAAATCATATCACCTGCAAATAGCAAGAGTTTTACTTCTTCTTTGAGCAATTGTATTTGCTTGATTTCTTTTTGTTGTCCAGTGGTTCTGGCTAAGACTTCAGCTCAATGTTGAATTAAGAGGGATGGCAGGGCACCCTTTGTCTAGTTCCTGATTTCATGGGAAATGTTTTCAGTTTCTGCCCACTCAGCATGGTGTTGGCTATTGGAGTTTCGTCTATGAACTTTATTATGTTGAGAAATTTCCCTTATTTTCCTATTTTATTGAGCATTTTTTTTATCAGAAGTGACTGTTGGATATTGTCAAATGCTTTTGCTGCATCTATTGATATGACCACTTGGTTCTTATTTATGTTTGTGCTCTTGTTTATGTTTGTATTCTTTTTATGCTATAGATTCATTGATTTAAAAAAAAATGCTGTACCATTCTTGCATCCCTGGTTTGAATCCCACTTGGTCATGATGAATTATAATTTTGATATATTATTGGATTCTGATGGCCAGAATTTTGTTGAGAATTTTTGTCTCAATGTCATGGGAGACATTGGTCTATCGTTTCTGTCTTTGTGGGGCCTTGGCCTGTTTTTGGCAGCAGGGTTATGTTTGCTTCATAGAATGAGAGTGCGGTTTTTGTCCCTTTCCATGTTTTTGAATCGTCTCTCTAGAACTGGTGGCTGACTACTTTGTAGAATTCCCGATGAAGCCATCTGGTCCTGGGCTTTTCTTGGCTAGAAGTTTCTCAGCCATCTTCTCTATTTCTTATATTGTTGTGGGTTAACAAAAATCTACATCCATCTCTGTTCGATTGCATAGATGGTTTACTTCTAGGCTTTTGCTCTTTAAAAACAAAACAAACTTTTTATTGTGAATTGGATGAAGGTTTGTAGAGCAGATTAGTTTCCCACTCAACAATTCATACACATTTTGTTTCATGTCCTTGATTGCAACCCCTGCAATGTAAAAATCACTTACCTCACTCTCTCCTTATGGTTTCTGTTGCCCTTCCTCCTACTTCCCTAATCCTTCTGAGCTTTTCCTCTGGGTAAATGCTGCTCTTTTGATCTCGAATGGTCGGCTATTCCAAAGTGTGTGTACCTCACTGGTGTTATTATTCCTCTTATAGTCTATTATTTGGACGACAATTGAGTCATGAGGGTAAATTCATTTCTAGACCTGAAGAGTAGCTAAGGGTCATGGTCTCAAGGAGTCCACTCATCTTGAGCAAACTAGTAAACCTGTTTAAAAAACTATTTTATGATACTGAGTTTTGTTCCCTATTGTTCACCCACTCTCTCCAGGACCTCCTCGTGTGATCCTACAGTGGGAACCAGTACCATCTAGTCCTGCTGGACTCAGGACCATTGAGATCAATGTTCTCCTGGTCTGCTAGTCCATGTGACTTCAGTTCTCCCATTCTGCTTCCCCTGGACAGGGAGAGACCAGTAGTGAGTCAGACACACAAAATCACCACGACTTTTTATCCTTTTCCAACCTTGTTGTTGTTAGTGGCTATCAAGTTAGATCTGAGTCATGGGAGCCATCTGGATACCAGAGGGAAACCATGGCCCCGCCTGCCATCTTCACAATCATGGCGTGTTGCGTTCATCAACGAGGCTATGGTGTCAATCCAGCTCATTGGGCCTTCTTTCCCTCTCCTTTTTCATCAATTTAATTCATTTTGTTGCTGCTAAGAATATACACAGCTAACCGTACACCAATGTAGCAGTTTCTGTTCTGATTCAGTGATATTGATTGCATTCTTCAAGTTGTGAACCATTCTTACGCTCCTTTTCTGAGCGATTCCCGCTCATTAACAGAAACTCACTGTCCCCAAGGTTCCCAGACAATCTTTCCAGTTGCTTTTGTCAACTTGAACCCATGGCGGTAGTTCTCAAAAGAGTATCAAGTGCTTGAGGCAGACCCTTCTCCGCCCCCGCCCTGGTCTTAAGGTAACCTCTCACTGAGGGTTTGTTTTCCTGGCCGTGGCTGATCCTCCTCTTTATCAAACAGAATGCTCTTCTCCAGCAATTAGTCCCACTTGATGAACGCACCAAGTAAGAGAGTCAAAGTCTTGGCTGCTATTCTGTGAGGTATAGGGTTTTCACTGGCTAACTTTTAGTAGTAAATCACCAGACTTTTCTTCCTAATCCCAGTCTGGCAGCTTGCTGAAGCCTGTCCACCTTCTATGGCCCTGCCCTATATGACACACGAGTGAAACACTTGTAGCCTAACGTCTGTCAGCAGAGCAGCATGCCAGTCCCGACAGTGCAGCCAGCTGACAGCTGGGTGGTTGTTTTACTAGCTCACACGAGTGAATTATAACCACGGATATTATAACACTCCTTACTCAAGATGATGGCCCAAGCCATAAAGTTCCACATAGGAAGTGTATTCTGTTTATTTCAGCAGGAAAATATGCTTTGCAAGTAGCTTCCTTGTTTATTTTTTATGATTCACCGCTTTAAGAGGTAAGTTTCAATTACATGCCACATTCCCTCCTGCAGAACGCCTCGTCCCCTGGCAGTGGAAGGATGACGGAGGTGTTGCAGCGGGTGAGAATGAAGGCTGGAGTCCCGCGCAAGCTTCCACAGCGAGTGAAAGGCGTGTTCCGAGGGTCTTGTGGCTGCAGCAGGGCTCAGGAGAGTCGCTCTGCTGTTGCCCCCGGTGATCTTTCCAAGGGCAGTGGCCCTGGACTGAAGTGCTTTGGAAATGCTTCCACGTGAAAGGAGCCAGACTGTTGCTTCTCACTTATCGAACATCTCATTATCTAACCTTCTGCATTCACTGCAGGTCGTAAACATCTTCCATCTGACGATTCTGTGTATTCAAGATGTGTGCCTGGTAGTAGTGAACATGGGACTGTGAATGAAGCAAGAGTAATACGAATGATTAAGGTTCAGGTTATGGGTCCACTTGGCTTGTCGATCATGAACTGCTCTAATCAGACTGGTATTCAATGCTGAAGTTGTCCTCCGGTTTGTGACTGGATGCGGCCGTGCCCCCTTTCCTCAGCATGCCGAATGTTGCACGATGATGTGGTCTTCTCGACCTCGCCCGGTTGATGGTGAGGAATGCCGCTCTGGTTCTGATGCTTGCCGCGGAGAATTGCAACAATGCATTTCCACCCCACTTCTCGCAAGGTCAGCCAGCCAGGGCTCCAGCCGGTTCTCTGTGGAGACTAGGAGGCCGCGAGTCTCCCTGCTGAGGCGTCCACGAGAAGCCCTCACTCCGTCTCTCCATCCCCCAGGAGACCAATTACTCTAAAGACGAAAATGTGCGATCACGAGTCAGAAGTCACTTTCCCCATCGAATTTTCCTCTTAGTCAGGAGAAAAAGCTCTTGAAAACAACCCAGTCCAGTAATAATAGTAATACAGGCACCATCCGCACCTCCTGCAGTTAGATCACACTGCCCTTCCAGAGAGACTGCCTTTCCAGAGACCACACTGCCTTTCCAGAGAGACGGATGCTCGGAAGCTTCTCTCCCTTTCCAGGAGGCAGGGCCCCTGCTCCCTCTGGGACTCCTCTGAGGCTGGCTGGCCATTACTGGGAAGGATTTGCTTTCCACCGAGCCCTCCCCCAACCTGCGATCTTCTCAGAGCTTGCACCGGGATTAAATTTTTCACGTTCAGTCTTTATTTCAGAGACTCTTTCTCGTGTCTTGTTTTGTCTTGTTGTGGTACATATCTAGGTAACAAAGCACTTACCATCTTCAGCAGTCTTCACATAATCAATTGGGTGACACTATTTATCATGCCGTTCATCCATCTCATTACTGCTTTCCGTGAGTTCCAATCACCCCTACCTATCACACGCTCAGGGTCCCAGAAGCAGCGGGTCTCCGTGCTCCCACACATGGCTGCTGGCCCCCGAGCCATTTTGGCTTCTTTCTGCACACTTAGCTCTCCTACACCTTTCATCTGAGTGGGCTTGTACAATAGCCGTCCTTTGGGGACTGACTTATTTCGCTTGCCGGTTGGATTTTGTCCTGTCGCTCCTCCCTCCCCTCCTTGCTTTCTCCAGCATTTCATCTCCCTCTTCCTTCTCCCTGCCCCCTGCCACCTTTGTAAGATTTAACCCATCGATGCCATGCTCAGAGTCATCTGCCCGGCAGCTCCCTCTCTAGGAGAGCTGTGCGCGGGGTACATGTTCAGTCTGGGGGCCTCTCAACAGGGCTCTGGACCGGCCCGGAATCAAGGCTGCCGGCAGTGGCCTGCCCGCCACCTCCCAAGAGCACGGAGGCATCATTTCCTCTGCAACATCTAGACCAGCGCTCCGGTCCTTTAACACAAAGGCATTCTTATTGACTAGTTTTGAAGAGAAATTTATTTTCTTCCACCTCCCCAAACCACAACTTTGACACCTCCGCCTCCTCTTCATAATAGGCTCCGTAGGATGTTCAATTACAGCTAAAAGCCCTAGCTTTAAGTGACAGATTAAGAGGCCCAGCAGGCTGCTACTACAATGTTCATTTCACCTGTTGGGTTATTTTTCTAATCTGCAGATAAGCTTTCTGACTAGGTGCTGTTTGCTTGGTGCACCCTGTGGTGGTCAAGCCCTCCAGGCTGGGTGCCAGCATTGTGGAGGCCGTTTGCACCCAAGGCGAAACTATAGCAGAAAGAAGCCCTCCAGCCACATTCCCTTCTGCCCCAGGCACCAACCCCTGGCAAGGTGCCTGGCACACAGTGGGTGCCCCATAAAGCCTGCAGACTGGAGGAGCGAGATGCAGTTCTGACTCGTAGTGATTCATTATAGGGGTTCAGAGACGGCCAGTCTTCTCAGGAGACAGCCTCATCGTTCTCCAAGGAATGGCTAGTGGGTTTGAATTGCAGACCTGTAGAAGGGGCAGGGAAAGCAGTGAAAGGAGGAGAAGGAGAAGAGCAGGAAGGAAGAGCGGGAAGGAGGGAAGGAGAGAGAAAGAAAGAATAGCTTCAAAAACCAAAACCAAACACTCAGTAGTGCACGCCTTCTTTTAGGACTCGAGTTCCCTTCCTGACAGCTGACGGAGAATAGATTCTCTCCCAGAGATTGAGAGGCAGGACTGAGAGCCCTTGTCTTCTGGCTGTGAAGGGGCCTCTCAGGTATAATTCCCCCAGGGGTCTCACTTCCATCACCTTGAATCCGTATTGGGAGTGACCATTTAGTCTCAAGCCCCTTTTGAAGTTGGTCTTTTATATTCTAGCCTTTATCAGCAACCAGTTGGTGTTTGGTAATTGAAAATTATTTGAACAAGAGGGAAATTGGATAGCAAAAATTTTGACAAGGTCAGGAGAGCTGTGTAGAAGATTCGGCTAGGGGATGGAAGAAGCTCAGCTTGAAGCATTTATTTGACATCATCAAGAGGCTGTTTGTTACCTTAGAGGGGAAACGCGTCTGGTAGCCATCCCTGGTCCTTCTGCAATGAGCACACTTGAGTGGAGCTTTTCGAGATTTTAATTTACATTCCCTCAGTGACTCAGAGCCCTGGTGGCAGAGTGGCTGATGAGTTGGGCTGATAATTGCAAGGTCATCAGTTCAAAATCTCCAGCCGCTCCATGGAAGAAAGATGAGGCATTTTGCTCTCATAAAGAGTGTGTTCGTCAGGGTTGACTAGAGAAACAAATTCATAGACATTCATATATGTATAAGAAAAATTTTTATATCAAGGCACAATTGTATATTGAGAAAGCATCCCAGCCCAGTCCAGATCAAGTCCATACATCCAATATTAGTCCATATGCCCGGTATGATTCCATAAGTTCCTCTTCAGACTCACGGAGCACATGCAATGATGCTGAGTGCAGGAAGATCACAGCCTGCGGGTAGAAGGTCTTGTGGATCCAGTGGCAGTGGACGCATCTGAACCCTGACATGGGTTTCCATGTGTCTCCTCCAGCTCTCTAAGTGTCTCAACAGCAGGAAAGGGACAGGAGAGAGAGAGGGTCTGGCCTCCAGTGAGCTATTTATCTCCATAGAGCCTCCAAATGAGGTCATCAATCTGTAACCTCATTGAAGGCTAGACTCCACCCCTTCACTCAAGTTGACAGGGAATTATATAAGGGCCACAAGAGTTACAGTCACTGAAACTGACAGGGGCAGTTCAACCCTGCCCTATCGGGTCACCATGAGTCAGAATCGACTTGATGGCAGTGAGTTTGGTTTAATGACTAGTGAAGGATTCCTGGCACTTTACCAAAAGGTTGGTGGTTTGAAGCCCTGTGAGAAAGACAAGGCTGTTTGCTCCTGTGGAAATTGTGTTTCAAAACCACAAAGAGCAGTTCCCCTATAGAGTCACCTATAGGGTCACTATATGTGGAAGTTACTTGATGGTGGTGAGTTTGGGTTGGAATGACTAATGACATGGAACACCTTTGCATGCGCTTCTTTGGCGTCTCAATGAAGTGACTGCTCAAATCTTTTGCCCATTTCCAGAATTAGTTTTGCTTTTAATTTCTCAGAGATATGATAATAGAAATACCTACCACCAGTGTGGGGGTGTAGGGGGGAGCTACAACAAAGATAAACTTATTTTCTCACAGTTTGAGAGGCTACAAGTTCAAAGTCAGGACATTGATCCTAGAGGAAGGCTCTCTCTATCCTCTTTGGGGACAGAGACCCTTGGTTCAGCTTCTCTAGCCTTCTCTGGCCATCTCCAAAGGGAGGTGTCCACGTAGCATCAACCTGTCCGACCCTCACATTGACTTCCTACTGGGTCTGAAATGCTCTTTTATATCCCAAAGGTGACTAACTTAAAATAGACCTCCTAATATAACAAATAAAACCCGAGTCCCAAGTGAGGTTACATCCACCCAGGAACACAAAATTCAGGGAACTCGGGCAAGTAACCCCACATCTTTGGGCCCAAGTTTGCTGGGCATCCTTGGAATGATGTCTGTGTCAGTAGAGAGGGGCTACCCGAGTGAGGGACTCGGAGGTGTCAAAACTCCGGTTGCTCAGAGTAGCCCTAACATCCTGGGACAGTTCTCCAGACATCTTTTGAATGGACGAGTCACCTGTTTCTGCTTGCTCCGGTCAGCTTCCCAGGGCTGATGGCGATGATTCTGGGGGCCTGACAGAGGGCAGGCAGTGCTGGAACCTGGGCTTCTATTACAGAATGGGTTTCTCCTCACCTGGCTGGAGGAAACCTGACAAGCTACTACTGAGGGCCTTCCTTCATCTTCCTTTAGGTGAGGCTATGAAGCTCCCAGGGGCCGCTGGTTCCGGGTTCATGCAGGGCCACCTGGGGATAGCATCCAGTCAGCAAGCCTGTGCTGTGTGCTGGCTTACAGCCCATCCCGCCATGCCTTGATGATTCTAGAGGTCAGGTGCTGGGTAGCCACACAGATCCCAGGTCAAGTCCTTTATGACTGGGTATGTGAGCCAACCCACTCGCCAGCTGAGCTTCCGTTTCCTGATCTGTCAAGGCAGGAGTGGCACCGAGTTAATGGGAGCTGCAGACTGGGTCCCGAGGCAGGCTGTGCACAGCTTGTGGTGGAGCTCTCCGCCACCTCCCTCACCCCACCCGTTCCTGTCAAGGTGACTCTGACTTAGGATGACCCCCCACCCCCACCCTATTGCCCTAAATCATGAGGCCTTTCCTTGGAGGTGCTTTGGGTGGACTTGACCCTCCAGCTTGTCAGTGAGGAGCTGAGCCTGTTAAGAAAGAGACCCCGGCCCCAGAGAGGGCCCTCCGTCCGAGTGCCAGGCCCTGGGGTGCCCGGAGCAGGACGTGGGAGAAGAGAAGGGGCCGGCTTCCTAGATGCACTGCAGTTGACTGACTCCGCAGCCAAACCGGGAACGTTCGCCTCTGAGCTGGCCAGCTCTCAGAGCTCCAAATTGATTGTGTTCCAACAGCAAGTCCTGAACGGGTGGCAGGGGACAGTACACAGGGCTTAGGCATCATGGCCGTTTGTTTGAGTGACTAACTTCTCCCGCCGCGGGGTTTCTGTGCGCACCCGAGATGCGATGGTCGCGTGCGCTGACACCGTTTTAATAAGGCGCGAGCCCTTCCACGGTACTCCTGAGCCTTCCTCTGAAAGCGTTGTGCTGTCGAAAGCTGACATTGTAACGACATTGCAGAGGGGACTCCCTGGGAAATCACTGCTCATTTCCTTCCAGGCGCTTCGTTTGCCTGCTGCAGCTGGACTCTCGGCTCCGCTCTGCAGCGTCTGGCGGCGGATGCCATCCCCCCGTAAGTCAATTTTGCGGCTGAGTGGACTGAGGTCTCAGAAAGCCAAGGGCCTGAAGTGGAAAAGATCACCGAGCAGGTGACTCATTAAAGCTTGAGTCGAAGACTCAAGCCTCATAGAACAACCTGCTCACCGTTGATCCTATTGGCCACCTGGAGGCGGAGTGGGACCATGGCCTCATTGTAGGTCCGTGGGAGAAGGCAGGGAGAACCTGGACGTCATTTCTGGACTGCCTTCGCAGGTTTTCCAGTGCATTCTTCTTCCTGCCCAGTCTACGTGGATTCCCCCGCCTAATTCTTTTGCTCTCTGTGTTGTAGTTGTTGAGAAAATGCCCAGCAAGTCACACTTTCAATCAGCAGTGTCTACCCATGTCGTTGAGTGGTGCCGATGGCCTTCAAGTTATGCTTCCATTCGCTGTTGTCAATTAGATCCCACCTGGATCTTCATCAAACATGCGTCATGCCCGAGACAGACTTTCCTTTAAGTTAAGCTGCAGTATTGTTTGATGTTAAGAGGACTGTGGGAGGGGTGTTAGTTTAATTCTCATGACCTGCCACCCATGCTAACCAGTTGCCCTGGGATTGGGGCCCCTTGGGGTGTTCCCTGTGCAGCTTCGCTCCCCGACAGTAGAGCTTGGATTGTTCACCCCCTTCACTTTTCCAGCTTGAGATAACAAGGTGGCATGTGCTTCAGAAGAGCTAGCCTCTCTCTGCCCCGCTCCCCACCCCTTTTCGCCTGGGCCCTGGGTTTCCTCCTCTAGTTTGGTTGTTGGTCTTTCTCTCACTTGGCTCCTTTAGACTTTCAGGCATAGGCTTGGCTCAGCTGCACCCTGCCCCCCACTCCTTTTCATCAGTGACCTTCTTAACCAGACGTCCATGACTGCACCTCTCTTTTCTCCTCCCTCACCCCACTGCAGGGGTCCCTTCCTTCACATCCCACTCCAGTGATGGCCTTAAAGGCCACGGGCTGTTCATCAATACTCATCCCTCGGCGCTCGGTAAACTTGCACCCTGTTTACAACCTGTCCTGGAAGCTCCTTCCTCTGTGGGCGTCCATGACCCTGAGCCCTGAGTTTTTTAATACATTGGATCTATTCACCACTCACATCCACTTGACGTCTCTTTTTGCTCTAGGTCTAGGAAAGCCTTCGGGCTCGATGGATTATTCTCCTCACATTTTTCTTGTCTCTTGCTGAAAACATATTTGTTTTCATGGCTGCAAGGTCCACAGGGGTGACCCTCTGCTTTCCACTTCTCTTCCAAGTTCCCAATTCACATTTCAACGGACGCAGAGCTCTTTTCTGCCAGGGAGGCTGCTAGCGCCTCCTTGGGGTGTGGGCCAAGCTACACTATCTTCCAGATCTTTCTTCTGCTCTAAAGACCGTGACTGGGCCGCCCGAGGGAGTGGTCAAGCTTTCAAGCTCAGAAACCAGTTTATGTTCAAAACCTCCCTTTGCCTCTCTTTGCCCATGCTGTGTGACAGGTTACCAGTGAATAAGACCTCTCTGCCTCAGTCTCCCCATCTGGAAATGAGGATAATAATAAGAGGCCTCACAGGGAGTTGCGAGGACTCACCCAAGGAACACATGGGATGGTTGTGGGAGGCTGTTGCGGTGGATAGGTTCATGCGCACACGTAACAGAAGGAAACGCCTTCCGGTCTGGACTGTCCCCACGACTGTTGGCGTGTTCGAGTCCATTGCTGTGGTTGTTGTATCAAGGGATCTCACTAAGGTTCTCCCTGGTTTGCACTGACCCCCTGCATTCCCAGCCACGGTGTATTTCTCTAGCAAGTGATGATGTATCCAAAGTAAGTGAGCCAAAGCCTGTCCATCGTGGCCTTAAGGGGCCTTCTGGTGGCATTTCTTCTAAGACTGATTTATTTGTTCTGTCAGTCCATGGTGATGACCAATTCTACTGAGGACACATGCCAACCTCAGAGAAGATCAGACGGGTTTCTCTTTCCCCCTCCCCACCTTGTCTTCCCAACCTTGTCGTGTCCTTTGGCCTAGTCCTTCACTATACCTAGGCCCCGAGAGTCCAAGTTGACATAGTATCTTAGGCTTAGGACTGACCTCCTTGCTTCCAACGTCTTCCCTATTCATCTAGCTTTCACATGACTGCAGGAGTAAGGGTTTTCAGATTTCCTGTTTCGTGACTGTCATATATTCACCATGGATTATAGGAGAATGTTTTCCACAGTTGAATGCCAACCTACTTCCCCTGTCTCATCTTGGACCTGTCCAACACTGCTTCGGGCAGGCTCGGTATTTCAGAAGGCCCTCCTCATTGCCAGCCTCATCCTTCAGATTGCCATTAAGACTCTACTTAGGTCCCTCAGCTAATCTCTTGTGATTTCCTCCATAATTCATCAACTTGAACTTCATCATATACAACTGTCTGCTAACTATCAGTTACAGTCTCCAACAAGCCCGGGCTCCGTGAGAGCAGTGACTGGATCACGTATGTCTTTGTATGCCCCAGAGCACCCAGAACAGTGTCTTACTCCTAGTCAAAAATCAATACATATTTATACCAATTTGGCCAGATTATCAAAATATAAGACATTTTCTGAGAATATATGCAAACAGTTTTTAAAAGGAAGAAGTTCAGGTTTCACTGAAAGCATTAACCAAAAACAAGACTCCCGGAATTGATGGAATACCTATGACAATGTTTCAACAAGCTGATGACAGACTAGAAGCACTCACTGGTCTATGCAGGAAACTTGGAAGACTGCTTCTTGACCAGCTGATTGGAAGAGATCCCTATTTTTACCCATTTCAAAGAAAGGTGACCCCAAAGAATGCTCAAATTATAGAACAATATCATTGATGTCACATGCAAGTAACATTTTGCCGAAGATATCCAACACCCGTTGCAGCAGTGCATTGACTGGGTGTTGCCAGAGGTGCAGGCCAGACTCAGCAGAGAATGTAGAACAAGGGATATCATTGCTGATGTCCGATGGATCTTGGCTGAAAGCAGAAAATACCAGTAAGAGGTTTATTTGTGTGTGATTGGCTGTGTCAAGGCATTCGACTGTGTGGATCATAACGAACTCTGGATGACCTTGAGAAGAACAGGAATTCCCAAGCACTTCATTGTGCCTTTGTGGAGCTTTATATAAGGCTCAAGAGGCAGTTGTGCAAACCAAACAAGAAAATGTTGCCCGGTTGAAAGTCAGGAAAGGCGTGTGCCAGAGTTCTCTCCTGCCCCGTATTCAATCCTTGTGCTGTGACATCATCAGAGAAGCTGGAAACAACAAGCCCATCGCTCAGGCAAAGAGGGTGCTTTCTACCCCCACAAAGACAGAACCCCACAAGGGCAGTTCTCCCCCACACGGTTACTCTGTGTTGAAGTCCACTGGATGGAAGTGAGTGAGTCTTGGATCCTGGGTGGACTCAAACCTCTAACCTTTGGGTTCCCAGCCGAGTGCTCCACAAACTCAGCACCTGTAACCCAGGGGCTCCACAAACTCAGCACCTCTAAAACTTGTCCCCGAAGACCCTCAGGCTTCTGTTCTCAGTGCAGACCAGCCTCTCTTCCAAGTCATCTCTGGCCGTTCTCCGGCTTCCAGCAGCAGGTTCTGTGGAACTCCACCCACAGCACTGACAAACCGGGAGCTGCCCCGATCTCCGCAGAAATCAGTCAAGCCTTACAATTTGAAGAGGGGAGGGAAAAAAAAGTTGCTTTGTTTTCTGACTTGTACCAAACAGTGGCTCTAATCTGTCATTATGACTGAGCGCATGTCACAACAATCTGTTTTCATTCTTCGGGAAAGAGGAGCAACATCTTGCTCTCCTCCAGCTAGAGCTAATTTGGAAAATTTGCAAGCTGACACAGGACTTGATTAAAATGACCTGGAGCCACCAATCCTTTTAAAATTCAGCACAGCGCTCACACGCTCAGCCCCTGCGTCGTCCACTTGTCTCTTTTGGAGCGTTTTGTGGTTGTGGGTGGGGACGGGGGTGTAGAAAGCTGCGTGCTGTGGCTCAGGCGGCTACAATTTTGACGTTTTTTCTTGTTGCTGTGTTTCCCCCCTTTGGTTCTAAAGTCCTGCCGGATGCCTTCATAGTCCTGTGCGAGGCCGAGTGGAGTGGCGGATCTCAGCGAGGCCTCAGCTGGACGCCATCCCCCGGGGTGCAGAGCAGGCCCACGCCAGTGAGAGGCCGTGGCTGGAGCGCGAGATGACGTTGACATCTGCTTTCCTTCCAGTTCCAGAGTTTTAGAGACTCTGTAGCAATCTCGTCCAGCTAGAATGGATTTACCAGCTCTTTGTCAAACCCTGGCTGCCTGCAGAGAAATGATGTTTCCTTTGAGGGAAGCCAACGGGGTGACACAGACCTTCAGAAGAAGACAGCACACAAAGGGACGTTGAACTTCTGTGACGAGCGATGGAAACTGGGTGGCGATGAACATAGCGGATGTTACTGGACTGTACGTGTGATGGTTGTGGAAATGGCTGATGTTGTGTTTGGTCACCCGTGTTGTTGTTAGGGGCCAGCAAGTCAGTTCTGACAGAAGGAAACACTGCCCAGCCCTGCCCCAGTTCTGATGTTTGAGCCCATTGTTGCAGCCACTGCGTCCGGCCATCTTGTCAAGGGCGTCCGCTCTTTCACTGCCCCTCTGCTTCACCAAGCGTGATGCCCTTCATCAGGGGCTGGTCTCTCTGGGAAATGTTTCTACAGTGCATGAGATGAAGTCTTGCCATCTTTGCTTCTAAAAAGCATCTTGGCTGTACTTCTTTCGAGACAGATCAGTTTGTCCTTGCAGCAGTTCATGGCACCTTTAGGATGCTTCACCAGCACCACGATTCAAACACATCAAGTCTTCTTGGGTCCTCCTTATTCAATGTCCAGCTTTCACATATGTTTGAGGCAATTGAAAATACCATGGGTTGGGTCTGGTTCACCTTAGTCCTCGGAGTAACATCTTTGCTTTTTAACATGAAAGAGGTCTTGTGCAGGAATCAAATAATAAAACCCACCAACACGCTGGCTCATTCCAGCACCAGGAATCTCAGGACTCCCCATCATGGAAGTGTTCAGGAATGCGATCAGTCATTCAGTCTTGTGAATATCTCAGTTCTTTATGGCTTCTAAAAATGTGCGTTCCTGGCCTACCAGAGAGGAGGGTGTTAATGCAGGAGGTGTTAATATGAGCTGGCATGGGTGCCCACAGCTGTATTGTTCACCAAGACAATGTGTAATTATTAGACGACAATATATAATTACATGTTGAATCGTGTGCTGCCAACTATGTGTGTCGGCATTCTAGCTGGGAGGAGGGGGACCAGCTAACGCTGGTGGGGACCACGTAAATGCAGACACTCATTTGTCGGGGACCCGGGCAGTAATGAGAATCATTTCTGAACCCTGTTGCCTTGGCAACCGATTCTAAAATGATGTAGATAAAGAGCTAGCAACACTTATCAATGACGCCAACGTGGAAGGAAAGCTGCTGAAAACAAGGCACTGAGCATCAGCCCACGCTGACTGGTGGGGGGTCGGTCCTGTTCCAAGTTGGGAGGAGATGTGCAGCCGGGGGGTTGGCTGCCAAGGTCATGGCTGTCGTCATCCCCCCCATGATAACACACTCCCCAGCAGGGGGTGGGGCTGGGCTCAGCTCTTTCTCCTGAAGCTCGGTGAATGGCTTGTAGAGTGTGGCTGTGGGCCCTGGTTTTAGGGAGGATGGGGCAGTACCTTTGTTGGCAAGCACTCCCACGGTGGCAAGAACTGTGGCCACTAGGGGACCCCCGGTCCCGGTCACTCCTCGCTCAGGGTGAAAACATGCTCGTATCCGGGACTGTGAGGTGGTGAGGGAGGACTGATCTAGTTTAGCTCCCTTTCACGGACATGTAAAGGATCTTTCTTGGAACAAATCCAGCCAGGATGCTCTTTGGAAGTCGGGGTAATGAGACTTTATCTCCCGTACTTTGGACATGCTACGAGGAGAGACCAGTCCTTGGCAGAGGACATCACATGGAGGACAGTCGAGGGACAGCCAAAAAAAAGCACGGTCCTTGACAAGATGGCCTGCCACAGTGGCTGCCACAATGGATTCAAACATAAGAACGTTGGGAGGATGTTTCCCTTTGTTGTCCAGAGGGTCGCCGTGAGGCAGAACTGACGCAGCAGCAGCAAAAAAGCCAGGCCCAGGGAGCTGGTGCGGCTGAGGCGAAGGTGCGGCTATTAACCACCGGAGGCTCCACGGGAGAAAAGACCCAGTGATGCGCTCTGGTAGAGGTTTACAGCTTGGAATCCCTTGAGGGTGGTTCGGCTCATTCCTGGGGGTCACTATGAGTCAGAATCCTCATGAGAGCACACAGTCACAATGAGGAGGCCCCCCAGGCTCTGCTGAGGGGATCCCTGACTATGAGAAGGCGTCAGAGTAGGCTCTGCTCTTTCTCTAGGGCTTTCAGTGACTGATGGTTTGGGAGAAAGACGAGGCTTTTTACTCCCTGGAAGCGCTTCAGTCTCAGAAACCCATGGGATGCAGATCTATCCTTCTCTAGAGGGTCGTTCACTATGAGTAGGAATCTACTGGATGGTAAAGAGTTAGGGTTTTTTTGGAAGGGGGGGGTGCTCAGGTATACTGACACTCCCCCCTGCCAGCCTCTTGGGCAGCAGTTGAATGAGTTGACTGGAGTTCCTGGGTGGCGCAGGTATGTAAGCGCCCTTGTATGGTTTCCCCACCAGGCACCTCGGATGAGAGGCCTGGTGAACTATTTATGAAAAAACAGCCAAGAAACTCCTACGGACACACTTCAACTCTGGCAACACCGGGTCACCAAGAGTCAGGATTTGCAGCAATTTGTTTAACTGCTCTGAAAAAACCCAACAAAATTCTAGAAAGGTTAGCACCCCATGTATGCAGAGGTTTTGAGATCAGCCAGGAACAAAACCAGGGCTTTGGTTTGTGTCACTCTGAGTGGACGCCTTCAGGAACCCCTTGACTTGTCCTTCTGACCTCTGGACCTGTGCGGGATTGACCCAGCACAAGCCACTCGCTCTGCGTTCCTGGGTGTGAATCCCCCTGAGCTGTGCAAACAGAATCCTGCACCAGGAAGCAGGGTCCTGGGGGAGAGGGCCTGGGCTGGTCCACTGGTGGAGAGAGACTCCCGGACAGCCTCAGAGAATGGGGTTTTGCTGCAGGGAGCTCAAGCTCAAGGCTGGTAGCCAGAGCTCCAAATCTCTTCTTACAGCAGTAGCTCTTGGGTAGATTATTCTTACCCGTTTTAATGATGTTATTTAAATTATACACCACCCAGTAGAGGCTGATTGCATTCCGGCCAAGACAATAACCTAGGCATCTTCTCGATAGGAAACTTCAGTAATTGTTTACATTAGTGTCAACCCTGAGATGCAAAGAGCGAAGGAGAGGGAAGGGAGCTCATTTGCATGCTGTGAAAGGCCATCTATACAAAGCGCCCAGAGAAAAAGACAAGAGCTTCAATTGCCCACAGTGGCACCGGTTTAACTCCTGGGCATCTCAGAGAGGAAACGCTTCTGAAGAGCCCCTCTGCCCTTGATGATCAGAGAGTGACAGGTGGAAGAGGCTACGTTCTCTCCCTCTATCTCGCCCTGTGCCACGACTCCTCCCCGCCTTCCTGGGCACTGCTTGCCCGTGACCCACGGTGACCCAGACACGATACAATGAATTTCTTCTGACCTGTGCCAGCCTCACGATCGGGTGCAAATTGGACCTTCATGCATGCATGCAAGCTTCCACGGAGGGGCAGGGAGTGGCTGCACATGGGGCTCACGGGCGGGGATGGCAGCCCAGATCTCTAGCAGAGCAGACCGCACTGCCACTGAGTCGAGTCTGACCCATAGCAACCCCAAAGCACTGGATAGAAACGTTCTCCAGGACTTCGGAGACTGGAAATCTTTTCTCAGAGCAAGGAGCATCACTTTTCTTCTGTGGAGAGAGGCTGGTGGGTTTGAACTACCAACCCCGTGGTCAGCAGCCCAAAGCTTAACCCACAACACCAAATAGATGGTTTGGAGCACCCCTGTCCAGGGTTTCCATACACAGAGAGAAGTTCAGCAAAGGACTCATGGAACAAGCAGCCTTCAAGCTGAGCTCCCTCCAGAGATAGGTAGGTATTTGCTAAAGGGAGAAAGAGAATTTGTGGGAGGGAAGAGGGCTTTCTAGGCCAAAGGGATTCAAGGCACCAGAGAGCAAGCTAGGGTTTAGCACAGGGTGGGGAACTTCCTGCCTGAAGGCTGTACCAGGCCCATAAAACCATCAAGCCCAGTAAACATCACCACCTCTCCAGAGGCAAGCGTTCCAGCCATGACATTCAGGGAGAGTTAATGAAATGGTTGACCCAATTAGAGCAGGCTAATTTTGAAATTGTTAATTTTGTATGGCCCGCGAATGATGTTCTAAATATCCAAATGGCCCTTGAGAATATGCGGGTAAGTCCAAGAGCAGTGCCTCTACTCCCATTTAGACCTGAAACGAGCTGGGTTCAAACATGCCTCTGGGATCAGTGCTGGCTGCAGGCAAGCTCCTCTGTGCCTCTGGGGCCCTTCGGCGGTGGGGGGAAGGCGTCGAGACTTCATATGCTGATATGTGTTAGTCTTCTGCAGAGAGATCTAGTGGCTGTCTGTGCTTAGCCCTGGAATCTTCTTACCACTTACAAACAGGTGGATCTTCATTAGTCTCCAGCACAGGGGTGGGGGTCAGCATGAGGTGGGAAAGACAGGGCTGGGAGCTGTCCCTTTTTCTCTCAGCCCCCACACAAGTGGTGCTTTCACTGCACACTCTGTCTATTGCTCTCCACACATCTCTTCTACTCGGCCACCCTGGCCAAAGCCCAGC
Source organism: Tenrec ecaudatus (assembly GCF_050624435.1). Classification (NCBI taxonomy): domain Eukaryota; kingdom Metazoa; phylum Chordata; class Mammalia; order Afrosoricida; family Tenrecidae; genus Tenrec; species Tenrec ecaudatus. The sequence continues at coordinate 46,180,120 of NC_134540.1, read as the reverse complement.
ATCCTCCGAATCTCCCGGAGGTCAGAGTGTCGGGCTTGCCTGTGGACAGGCCTAGCTTGCCTCCTGTCAGTCCGCACAAACAGCACGGGTGGTGGGCTCCTTAAAGGAAGGAGGCACATGCAGCTAGTGCTTTGAAACACCTGGAATTGATGAAGGAGCCTTGGTGGCGGAGTGGGTTACATGTTAGGCTGCTAACCACAAGGTCAGCGGTTTGAAACCATCAGCTGCTCAGTTAGGGAGACAGATGAGGCTTTCTACTTCCACAAAGATTTCCAGTCTCAGAAACCCACAGGGATGGTTCTACCCTGTCCTATAGTGTTGCTATGAATCAGAATCGACCTACTTGATGGGGGTGAGTTTGGGGGTGATGTGTAATCTACCTACCAAAAGAGCATTCAGCATGAGCTCTGTAGAATTCCACAAACCTACCAGTGCCGTGAGTTAGATGTCCAGTTGCTAACCACAAGGTCAGCGGTTCCAATCCACCAGCCACTCAGTGGGAGAAAGACGAGGCTGTGTGTTCTTGTAAAGATCTGCAGTTTCTGAAACCCTATCTAGGAGCTCTAGAGAGGGCTGCTAGGAGTTGGTTTCTGTTTTCAAACATGTCTGTGTGACTGACCCCCAAACCTAGGAGCCCTGCCAGCAGCCCCCCAAGAGCAGCAAGGACTCAGGCGGTCAGAGAGCTGAGGAGAGCCCTGGAGGCTTTGAGCTGAGGACTTGGCTGCTGGATCACCAGGAACAGGGGTGGCTCATGGGGGCCCATTAACCCACTGCCACTGAGTCCCCTGAGACTCACAGCCACCCAACAGGGCTCTGCAGACATGCTCCCTCTGTTTCCAAGGCTACAAGTCCTTGAAGGAGCAGATGCCTCATCTCCCTCTACCCCTTCTCCCTCCCATGGGTTCAAACTGCCTGTCAACCTGTGGTTAGCTGTCCCATGTTTAACCCACGGAGCCCCAGGCTCCTGGAACCCCATCCTTGGTGAGTAATAACCCAGTGAGGGATGGGAGGGCCAGGGCTCAGACCAGAGTGGCAGCAGGGAAGTGGTGGGAAGAGGTCAGATTCTCAATTCCCTTGGAAGGTAGAACAGGGCTTCTCGGTGGAGAGGATGTGGGGGATAGGGGAGGTGGGCGTCAAAAGGGCTTTGCTTCCAGGAAACTTCCAGCTTCTGGCCCCTTTCCGCGAGGCTCTCTCCCCTCCCACAGGTTGCACACCTTGGTGCATGTGACACCCCCACCCACCCCCAGTGGCAGCAAACACCGTCTCCCCAGATTACACCTCCCCCGCCTCCCTGGGAGCCCTAGTGGCATCGCAGGTTATGCGTTGGGCTGCTAACCTTAAAGTCGGTGGTTCAAGCCAACCAGCCCTTCCTCGGGAGAAAGAGGAGGCTGTCTGCTCTCGTGGAGACTGAGCCTCAGAAACCTGCAGGGGCAGCTCCACACTCAGGTCACTCTGAGGGGTGCTCCCCTGGGGCCTTCACTTTGCTTGTGTTGAAAGTAGAGAGATTTCTTTCCTTTTGTGCTTCTTGGAAATCTCCCCTCAGGCACAGGTTGCTGACTTGCGAGAAGAGTTACAAATAGGAAAGCCCTATCTTGATGGAAATGTCAAGATACCTGTTCTTCCGTTGACTTGCTGTCTTGTCTATTTATTTATGCGGCGCATCAGGGAGACCCCTGGTGTTAGCAGGGAGGGGGTGAGGTGAAGACAACTGAGAGGTTGCCTTTTATGCATGAGATAAACCTGGGCCCAGGGAGGGGAAGGGAGGCCCTGGAGAGACCAGAATTGGCTGGCGTGCTCAGTGACGGGCCTGTAGCCCTGGCTCTCAGAGGAATGAGCCTTCTGCCGTGCATTCTGTAACTGCCACCGGAATCGATGGAGTCTCTAGGCCTTTTACTCCTCCCTCCTCTTCCTCTGGCGTCCTGAGCGAAGCAGTGATGAGTTTGGCTGTGATTTTAAGGTCCACAGTTCGAAACCACCAACCGCTCGGAAGGATAAAATGGGGCTTTCCACTTCCGTAAAGAGTTACAGCCTCAGAAAGCCACAGGGGCGGTTCCACCCTGTCCTCTAGGGTCGCTGTGAGTTGGCATGGACTCGATGGCAGTGAGAGTTTTGTTTCCTTGAAACCTTCCTTTCGGTTTTTATCTTTGCTCCTCCTCCTCTCGCCCCTGGGCGTCCTGGTGGTGCGATGGGTTAGGCGTCGGCACAGGTCGGCAGTGAGGCCAGCAGCCACTGTGCAGGACCAAGAAGAGGCTGTCTGCACCTGTGAGATGGGTAGTCTGAGAAACCCTACTGTAGAGGGTACCGGTCCGTCACAGTGCAGTCGATGGCCATGGATGCGTTTGGGTGTCTCTCCCCAGACAGGCTGGGCCGTGGAGGTTCCTGGGATTCAGGGGTTGGGCTGGTTCAGGACACAGTTCCATTTCAGGACATTTCCCTGAAACGCCGTGAGCTCTCTTCAGGCCCCCCTCTCTGGTTAGCTGGCCTTGGAGGGGCGGACAGCCCTCTTCCGCCTGCCTCCCCCTCATACCTCCTGACAGGCTCCTTGCTGCCCGCGGCCTCCACACCGGGTGGTGTCACACTTGCGGGTTATTTCGGCATCCTCTGCCTGCCAGCCCAGGGCCTCCCTTACAATAGCGGCACTATTTTCCCCAGACTGGATGGTGTTTGCATGAACTGAAGCCAACATAGGCAGCACAGCTGGTGGGTGGAAAGAGAGACTTGAAGGAAACCGGGCGTCCAGGCCAGAACTGAAGGATTTGAGGCCAAGAACCCAAGCCCTGTTTCCGCGAGTCAGAACTCGCTGCTGTATCTTTGGAAAGAAGGCAGCTCATGGCTGGTTGGCTGGTTGCTGACTGCAGTATAAAACCCTGCACAAATAAAAGACACAGTGTTATACTGTACACAGATACAGTGTTCCACACCCCACTCCCACATGTACACATAGAAGGCACAGTGTTACACTGTACACAGATACAGTGTTGCACGCGTCCCCACCCCCACATGTACAAATAAAAGGCACAGTGTTACACTGTACACAGATACAGTGTTGCACGCGTCCCCACCCCCACATGTACAAATAAAAGGCACAGTGTTACACTGTACATAGATACAGTGTTGCACATGCCCCCACCCCCACACGTACAAATAGTGTTATGTTGTACAGTTACAGTGTTCCACGCCACCTGTGTACACACACACATACAAATAAAAGGCACAGTGCTGTATTGTACATAGTTACAGTATAACATCACACACACACACACACACACACACACACACACACCAGTGGCCACCCAGTTGACCCTGAGATTCTGACTCGCTGCACACAGGAGGACTGGGCCCCTTGGGCTTCCAAGGCCGTGAGCTTTGAGAAGCGGATCGCCAGCCCTTTCCTCTGCAATGCCTCTGGGTGGCTGGACCTGCCAAACTTTCAGCTAGCAGATGAGCCGCTCACTGCTTACACCACCCAGAGACCCCAGGACAGGACGCAGAGGGGTCTCCATTTGCAGCTGAGACACCCCAAGGCTGGATCTCCTCTCTCCTTTCTGGGGCTTTGAGATTCAGAGAGATGAAGGGAGTTAGGTGCCTAATGTCAAAGGTCAAAGGCAGTGGGAGGCAGGATTGGGGATCACATTGGAGGTTCTGGTGAAACTGCTCCCCCAACCCCAATCCCTTCCTTGCCTACTGCATTGCCTGCGGGTCACAGTCTTGTCAGTTTGGAAATTTGGTGCATTCTGTGGACCTCTCTGCTCCCAAGGTTAATGACCAGGCCTGTCTCTGCCCATGGAGGCAGTTCCCTCCCCCGGCTGTTCCCTGGGGTCTACAGGGGTCCCCCACATCATGTCTCTTTCCCCTTTCTTGGGGCTTTGAGGGCTGTGGACCATCCATTTCTGGGGCACCGAGATGGTTTGATTAATGATGTCATCCTCCGATGTGCCTTTTATCCTCGATCTGCTCACTGGGGGCATGTGACAGCTGACAGGATGGAGAATCGGGGCCAGGATCCTGCAGCCTGGCTGATTCCCAGCTGTAGAGCTGACTGGGCATTTGACCTTGAGTATATCCTGGTCCCGGGGCTCAGCACCTGCATCTAAAAAACCTGGGTAGTGCTGAAGAATAAGGGGAATAGACTTGGGGATGTCCTTCTGGAAGTGGAAGGTCACGGCTATGAATAGGCCCATTCTCCTCTGCACACACAGGGCCGCTAGGGGTTGGAATCCACTTGACTGCAACAAACCATGCCCGAAAACAAGGGGGATAATTCTGCTGGCCCCTCCCACTTCGGAAGTTCTGGGCTTGTCTTCAACAATTTGTCTAACAAGCTGACCAAGTGAGCGCAAACATAAAGCCCTCCCAAACCTCCCCCAGGAAGACCCTCCACCTCACATCCACCCAGGATGGTATCTGAGCACATGGGTATAAGATTCTAATATGGTTGCTGCTGAAATTTTGTTAAAAGAAAAATCCAGAGCAACACTTGATGGAAGACTTTAATCCCCGAAAAGTCCTCTAAGCAATATTTTGAAAATATATTTTGTCAAAAATTCAACGCTCTCTGCTTAGGTATTTCTAACAAGCGCTCTCGCCAAACAAATCTCTTTGAAAATGCATTAGATAGCATGGTTCCTTCAATTCCATATCTTCCTTTCTGTCTCAACTGAGAAAGCCAGTTCACGTTATTAATGACAAGGCATTTTGCAGAGTGCCCCGGTTAATAGAAGAGATAACTGGCAAAATATAAATGTGTAATACTAACACGCTGAAGATAAAACAGAGGCCCCATGCGGAATGTATAATGGGGAGAAAGTTCCAGGCTGGTGCAGAATTTCCGCAGGGTGACCTGGAGAGCGATGGCCACCCGCCGGCCTGTTGCTGTCTCCAGTTGCCACTTCCCACCCTTCTCCTGGCCAGCTCTGCTCTGTGGTAGGCACGCGGGTGGCGGAGCCCGGTGGTGTGGTGGTTACTCATTGGGCTGTGAGCTTCCAGTTCAGCACTTTGAAACCACCAGCTGCTCCTCAGGAGAAAGATGAGGCTTTCTGCTCCCCTGAAGATGTATCCATCTCAGAAACCCACAGGGGCGGTTCTGCCCTGTTCTAAAGGGTCACGTTGCCTCTGTCACTGCCTCTCTCACTATCGACCCCGAAACTGTTTATGGGGGTAGCAAGTCCAGCGTGTCTCCATGGGCGCTGCGGGTGGTTTCAAACTGCCGACCACGTGGACTGCAGGTCAGCTCGTAGCCACGACACCCGCAGGGTCACTGGGAGTCAGCATCCACTTGACGGTAGTCAGTGTGTTGCTTTCTCTCCTTGTTATGCATTGAGTTTTATCCCTCTAAATAATGTGTTGGAGTCCAATAACAGCCAATTCGACCCCATTCGGAGATAGGGCTTCATTGTTATGTTAATGAGGACCTATAAGTATAGGGTGTAAAGTAAAGGGACAGAGGCCAATGTACATGTATTTATATGTTAAGTATTAACTTAGGCCTCCCTAAGCACAAGAACATTTTGTTCTTGTAACCTGGCACTCTTTGATACTCACCCCCTAACATGATTGCTGAAGACAAAATGGGTACATTAGCAAATGTGGTGAAGAAAGTGGATGGTGCCCAGCTATCAAAAGATAAAATGTTTGGGGTCTTAAAGGTTCAAAGTTAAACAAGCGGCCATCTAGAATGGAAGCAAATAAGCCCACATGGAAGAAGCACACCAGCCTGTGATCATGAGGTATTGATGGGAGCAGGTATCAGGTATCAAAAGATCCAAAACCAAACAATTATATTGATGTGAAAGAGGGGGATTAGAATGGAGACCCCAAAACCAAATGTAGACGATTGGACATCCCCCCACTCCAGCCCAGAGGGGTTACAAGGAAGGAACGATTCAACCAGGGAGCAGTGTGTGTGACAGGAATCAATCCTCTAGTTCCTGAATGCTTCCCCGCCCCCCCCCCCATCACAACCATGACCCAGTTCTACCTTATGAATGTGGCTAGACCAGCGTACCACACTGTCACAGATAAGCACTCTCCACATAGAGTTCAGGAGAGAGGAAACCCTTGGGAACGGTAGTGATGTCATGAGGGTAGACCATGGACCATGGTGGGGTGGGAGTGGGGGAAGGGGGAGAACCCATCACAAGGCTGGATATATAGCCCACTCCCAAGGGGAGACTAACAGGAATGTGGGTGAAGGGAGACAATGGACATTGTAAGACACGAAATAATTGTTCAAGGATTCATGAGAGCGAGAGAGTTGAGGGGGGGGGTGGGCAGGGGGAGGGGAGAGGGGATAAAGAGGAGCTGAAAGAAAAGTAAAAAGGGAAAACAAGAGCAACAATGAAAAGACACACCATGCCATTAGAAAATGGAGGAACATTTTTCCAAAGGAAAAAACAGTATAGGGTGTGTCGCCAACCTAACCACTTCTACATGATAGGAAGATCAGTCTAGCTACAGAGCCAAATGAACCTGTATGGGAGAAGACAGACACTGCCTGATGGCCAGGGCGCCAGAGGAATCCCCAGGCCCAGGAATGTCAGGCGACTGGGGGGCCTTGGGAGTGCTGGGCTGCTAACACCAAGCTGGCAGTTCCACCCACGAGCTGCGCCTTGGGGGAAAGCTGAGGTGCCTGCTCCTGTCGGGAAGAAACCTTCCAGAAGATCTTTGTGAGTCAGAATGGACTCAGTGGCAGCGGATGTGTTCTGCTGGGGCTCTTGGCATCCCCTGAGCATGATGAGGAGGCGGAAGGCTCCTAAATGGCAGTTGAGAGCCCTGGTGTGTGAGGGTGTGGGCTCTGAGGCACGAGGAGGGTGAAATCCCCTTCGTGGATTTGGATTTGAAACTCCTGGGACCAGCTGTCATTTCTGTAAAGGGCATCTCCAGGGTGGGCAGTCACCCTGAATGGACCTTTTGGTATTTGTTCCATGGTGAAGAATACGGGCTTCCAGAAAATTGCTCTCTTTTTATAAATACCAATGACTTGAGTTCCCCTGGTCCCAGTGAGAAAAGAGGCCTCAGCCTTGACACCTGTGTGAAAGGAGGAATTGGACCTGGAGGCTTCCTACCTTGGACTTGGTAGTTAGACACGGGCACGGGCAGTCCAGCCGCATGACCATGGGCAGGTAGGTGACCTCAGTGTCCACATATGTACAATGGGTGGGAAAACACAAGTTCCTTTTTCAGAGAATGAGAATCGGTGAGGCAATCCATTTAAAGTACTTAACACAAAAATAAATAAATAAAACAATAAAGTACTTAACACATGCATAGCAAGCCCTTTCATTAATATTAATTATTATGCTGGTTAGCTTTTAAAAAAGTGATTTACAAATGCAAACCAATGCCAGACTTAATTACAACCCTTTGACATGAAAAATATTTTAAAATGTCACAACATGGATGTTCATTGGGAAAGGATGTGTGCCTTTTGTTTCTCAATTAACCCTCTGGACCTCAAGCAGGGAGTGTGTGATGAAAACGCAGCCACCCCACTCCCCACGCCCCATCCCGGCAGAGCGTCTGTGGATGGAGCTGACTCGCAGAGAAGCCCCCCTCAACTGGCTAGTCACCCAACTCTTTTGGGAAACCACCAGAGCTGAGTTGATGGCTTTAGAAATAACCAACTGGCTGAATTCCACAATGGCTTCCCCTCTTCCACGAGTCCATTTGTGGGGTATAAAGAGAGCTTCCACATGCAATCGGATGGAGCCGGCCTCTGGATCATTCCATCACAAGGTCTAAACAGCCTGCTTTGTGGGAGACCTTCAGAGATTTCTGAGCAGGAAGTGGGAGCCCAGGTGTGCCAGGGACTGAGTGAATCCAGGCTTTCAGCACCTGGTGACCTTGATCAACACACTGCCACAGGCTGGCTGCACTCCCCTGAGACCGGCCCTCTCCCCAACTCCATGCACTTGCTCCCCCTTATTCTCATCTGGAAGGATCACTGGTGGCAATGGTAGATGAGTGGGGCTGAGCTCTAATGGGTTTGCCTGGCAAGCATCGATTTCTCTTTACTGTTTTCCTCTGGGTCTCAGCACAAAGTCCCCTTTCCCTCAAACTGGAGCGGTGGCAGGAATTTCCACCCGTTTTCCAGGTGCCATTTGATTCAGAATAAAACAGAATGGTATCTTGTTACAGATGTCAAAGTGTCGGCTCTTTAGATCTGGTTGCACCCACCTGGTTCCCTGGGAGACGGTGGGAAGGTGGTTGTTGTATTTGGGGTCTGAGGCTGAGGGGTGGGAATGGGTGCCAATGGACAAGGCGAAGAAGACCTTCACTGCCACCTGGTGGTCCCCTGGAGCCACCGAGGGTCATTGCTGGGGAGCATCTGTCCATCCAGTCCAACCTGAGCTCTTCATTAATGCTGCCAGCGACGCTTGGGCTTGGCTCTGCCCTTTCAGTGCATGCTCGCTCTTTTTAGCCTCAGGAAAGGGGACGTTGTTGAAAGCGTGCAAAAATTCTATATTCTGTGAAAATATCTGCCGCGCGAGAGAGGTCAGGATCTAGTGAAAGCCTCTTCAGATGAAGTGGCTGAGAGGCCAGCAGGCTCCTCGTCTGGTTGGGGGAGGTGCGGGGAGCGGCCTCTCTCCAGGAGAGCTGAGATTTATGGAGCACAAGTCAGGCCCCAAGCTGGCGCTGCTGTCACCTGGTCAATTGGGGAAGTCAGGAGAGGCAAGGATTCGTCTATTACCTCATTCATCACCCTTGTCTGCTGTCCAAATTGGTTCCCACATCACATTCCGATAGTCTCAGATTCAAGATCATCAGTTGAAATACTAACGATCTTTTCTGGTAACCTCCCCCCCACCCCCAAGTCTTTCAAGGCATGTATTATGGAAAGGATTATAATAAATTAAATGCCTAAACTGGCAGAGTGCAAACAATTTTGACTCAGCTCTAAATGTTTGCACTGCTGTTTAAACATTTAATTTGGAAGAATGGAAGTACCACCACAGAAAAAGCATGCTAATTAAACCCTGGCTTTTGTGACGTGAATCATCCCACGTACCCAGAGCGTGACAAAACGGACAGCAACAGCTGTATGGGCCGCTTCCCCGGGCTCCAGACCAGCACTTGACATGGTTAGGCCGTGGGGACATGTGATTGTTAAGGAATGCTTCTGTCTTTCTGAGGTGAAGTTTAGGTGAGGCCAGCCAGGAGACACCGCTAGTCTGGGAACCAACTTTGCTCATCCAGTTGTAGAGATGTTACCACCCCCAGTTAATTGATTCAAGTGGTTACATGGGTAATCTGTTATGGGCTTTACATTAAAACAAAAATAGAACAAATATAAAGAATAGGAAATACAAAAGCAAAGCCTAAGGACCAGTTCCACCAACACAGGGATTTCCCATCATCACTGTCAGTGTCACCACTGTATGCTGGGGATTGAACAGTGCTGTCAAAAAAACGGGGACAAAGTCCTAACCCCTGCGTTTGTGAATGTGACAATATTTGTGAAAGAGACGTTTCCTTGTGTTGTGTTAATGGGGTGGGTCCTAAACCTAATCCCTTCCAATGATGCCTTATATAAAGGATAGACTGGACACAACTCCCCCACCCCCACCCCTACCCCCCACCCCCACACAGCAGGACAAACAGACTCCAGGTGAAGATGTTTCTACCAGCAATTAAGGAACATCAGAGCTACAGAAGTTAGAGGGGTGGGGAGAGATAGAGAGCGAGAGAGACTTTCCTTCATCCCGTATCCTCACTTCAGACTTGTTCTCTAGCTTCCTGAACAGTGGGAAGCAGAGGTCTGCGCGCTAAAGCCATCAACTTAGGGTGCTCTTTGTGATGGCAGCAGTTCAGCTAAGACACCAACATTTTCAGCACCATCACCCCCACCCCACCCCCACCCCTACCACATATCCAGGTCTGAAGTTCCAGTCTGGTCTGTGCCATCCATCATGCCTGGTAACACGGGGCTGCCTGTGTGTCATCTCTAAGCTTCGCTTTTCTCACCGGTCAGATGAGAGAGTTTGTATTAGCTAGGGTAAGGCTAATTGATATGAAAAAGACAGTCCCCGGACACAGTGGCTTACATTAGATTGCCATTCATTTCTCTCTCTTAATGGCAACCCAGTTGTTTCAGCTTTTGACTCCCTTGTCTGCAGAACTAAATTCAAGATCTGAGGCAACCTGGTCTTAAGCCACTCTTCCCACGTACCCATTCTTCCTTTCCACCGCAGCTGTCTTTTCTGCTATTCTTTTCCACGGGAGAAAGGGGAGGCTGTCTACTCCCATGAAGGTTTGGACCCTCAGAAGCCCAAAGGTGTAGTTCTGTCATATAGGATCGCTGTGAGCCCGAATCGACTTGATCGCAGTGAGTTGTGAGCTTGGCTCCCTCTGCCTGGAATGCCCCAGTCTTATTAAGCCGCTGTCTTGAGATGCTGTCGAACACATTTAGACTCATTGCATCCCCATGTGACTGGGTAGGATGACCCCACAGGGTTTTCTTTGGGGGGGGGGGGGAGAGGGGAGATTTCCAGATCTTTCTCCTGCAGAGCTGCTGGATGGGTTTGATCCCCTAACCTGAGTACTGGTAGGCCAGTTAAATGCCACTGCCTTCAAATTCCCCGAATCTGTTTCTTTCCATTCCATCCCTTCACCTTCTGAAACCTTTGCTTCTTTGATAGTCTCCAATTCCATTTGCCTGATCATTGAGTTGGCTATTTATACAAATTGGCTTACTCTTCCTGGAGGGAGCAGATTGCGTGTTATCTCACTTTGTTCCCCAGCCCCTCTCCCCGCCTCGGCCTTGCTCAACCCCCAGCATGGTTGCTAGCTTCGACCTTGCCCAGTAAATGTGTGTGAACTGAGAAAAAAGTTGTTAGGGCTAGGAAAACGCTTGTCATCAAAATAGCAACCATTTGAAACTCAGGGGACTGATTACCAATGGGCTATTCTTTGGAAAGTTCCAGATGTGGCTCAAAAGAGTTCCAATTAGACTCACATCCTGTGCTAGACTAAGAATAGCACACCTAAGTACTCCTTGGGCCTGACATCCGTGTGGAATAGTGTGTCACACATGTTTGTTACCCAGGTGCTAGGACCCTGTCCCTGAGCTGGCCAAGTCTGCTCATAGAGCCTTGGTCCAGGAGTCAGGGGGACCTTCTTCCCCCGCCCTGGGACGTACAGGTGCCTGGCCATTGGATATCGTATGCTTTTTATCTCTCTCCGTTTGTGGTCTTCCTGCCTCCACTTTCTCCCACCGCCATGCAGAAATCAAAGAATTAATTGTCTGAGCAAGTCTCCTTTCAGATAGCAGCCTGGCTCTGGGGACAGGGTAGGAAGGAGCAAAGAGCTTTGGGTCCTGCCCTGGGTGGGTTGTGCAGTTGGGAAAACTCTCTTCTTCAAACCTCCATCTTCTCATTTGCCAACGGAACCGCTACTTCTCCATCCCCCTCCCCCCCAGGGCTGTTTGTGCAGAGGATAGCAGCTAATTAGTGACGTGCTTGAAGAGGATGGGATGCACTCCTGTGGGGGACCGATGAGAGGCTAACTTCCAGGCTTATGAAAAGGCATATTAAAGCCGTGCATCTGGCTGGTGCAGCCACGGGGTACCCATGAACAGTCCCCTAGTTGTATTTATCACACGGCAGTTTTTTCTGAAGAAAGACATTAAATTTGTTTTTCCAAAGTTTACGAATGCAACCACTAGTTAGAGTGCTTAGAATGTGCTTCCCCTCATCATTTAGATAATGTCAGGACGGCAATAAAACTCATGAAAGAAGCAGGGGTGGGGAGAGAGAAAATAGGGGGAAGGGAGAGAGTTACACAAAGGCACCTTCACTGCCTGGCAAGTCCCCCCTCCTTCCGCCCCCACCTGCTATGCCCTTCAATTCCCTTGATATAGAAACCTTTCAGCTCCTCTTTATTTAAACGAACCTGACCAGGTGGCATAAATGTTGGTAAAAGTAGATGGAAGTGGCAAAGGTGAAAGCAGTATGGCTTAGTTCAGTCTATTCGAACTGTTCGCCTTGAGGGTAGCAGCCCAAGGGCTAGCCCACTATGCCACCAGGGCTCTCTGGTGGCATAGTGGGCTTCCTGGTCCTGTTTAAGCTTTAAACAGGACCAGGAAGCAAACAGAGGCTCTGGATAAGGCAGAATATCAGCATGACGCCATACCGGTGTCCGGAGCGTCATGGCCATGCGGTTAAATGAATAAATGTGGAAAACAAAGGAAATCTTCACAGAGTCACCACTGGTGACAAATCAATGCATCCCAGACTCAGATGAACCCATGGAAGGGGATGGGACCATGATCAGGGGCCCATGCTCTGGCGCAGTTTTAGAAAGTTCATGGGATTCCTTTGGGGCATGACTCATAACCGTATGACAAGACTCTGACACTCCAATTTCCATAAAAACAAGTCCCCGAAGGCGAGGCTTTCCCTCCCTGGGCTGACCAGGGGAGTCTACGCGGTCCACTTGCAAACACACTCTGCCAAAGGACACTGTTGGGCAGCGAGCAGCAAGAACTCCGCGGAGGCTGAGTTTCTGTGGAGACTCAGAATGGATTGAGGGCGCCTACTGTAAACCAGTCTGCCTGAACCCAGTGCTCCCAAGTGAAGTTCAAATACAGCAGTAAAGACTCAGCTAGGAGCAAGACCCCCCTCTGCATTTAAGGGGCCCAGTGTTGCCGCTGTGTTATAGTGGCTCAGGTAGATAGGGCTCATGGCCAAGGGGCAGCCTGTAACGGTACAAGTTTAGGAGATGCTGGCTGGTCCCAAAGATCAAGCACTTGATTATTATAACAAAGATTGGGGGTTTGAAGCCACTCAAAGGCTCTTTCAAAGAAAGGCCCATCAATCTACTTCCAGAAAATCAACCGTGGGGAGCACAGTGCGGCTCTGACGCCTGGGGGCTGCCATCAATTAGAATCTGCTGAGAGCACCGGGCTGTGAGGGCGCCTCAGGAAGCAAATGCAGGACTGTGCCGGAGGCGAAGACAGGGACCGCCCGCTTCGGAGGCAGGATTGTAGGCTCTTTGTATAACAAATAGGGAGGCCTTTGTGGGAGGAGGAGCCCTGGTGATGCATTAGGTTAAGCATCGGACCACTGTGTTAGGTTGGGTTCTGTTAGGTTGGGTTCTGTAGAGCTGCAAAACAGTGGTTCAAACACACTAGCTGCTAGCTCTCAGGGAGAAAGAGGAGGCTCTCTGCTCCTATAAAGATGTACAGTTTGGGAAACCCTAGGGAGCAAGTCACCTCTGTCCTATAGGGTTAATGTAAGCCAGAATTGACGTGATGGCAGTAGATGTTTGGAAGGAGGTTGAAGAATACCTCCTTCCTTTTAACATCACACACACACACACACACACACACACACAGAATAACAATCACTACGCTTGTATTTTTCAGTGGCCATTTGGTAACAATTTGCTCACACAGGTTTAGGCAAAAGGGACATTTTGTCTCACAGAGCCCAGGAGCAGAGAAACAGTGGAGGCCCCAGGAGCTGAACACAGGAACTGAAGGACTCCCAGCAACAAGCCAGCCATGCAGTGAAGCCTCAGGGTCACTGCTTCAGCTTGCGTCCCTTTCCTCCCTCTAATGCAGGCAACCCGCCTCTCCCGCCAACAATCTCAGGACCCGTGCCCAGCCCCCCAATAAAACCTGCGATTGATTCGCCATTATCACTGGGCCAAAGATGGCTCTCTGACTAAACCAGTCCAATGAGAGGGGTCCAATCATGCTATGGCCACCTTTTGACCAATCATCTTTGGCCAGGGGTAGGATCACATGGTCAGTTGCCCTCTGGGGGAAGCTGGTTAAAAAGATTTTGATGGAGGAATTGGGAATTTCTAGTGCAACCTTTACGTGTGATTGTTTATGAAATGTCTGTACTGTGGACGGATTTCCCTGGTTTTTTGCTTTTGACACATCCTCCCCCATGGGCATCCCCACCCCCACACACACCCCACCCCCGCCCATGGCCATTTCACTGCCTGTTGGCTCTGGGGAAGTTCATTAACTTTACTTCTTCTTCATGGTAATTCTGGCTTAACGAAAATTTAAGAAATAGGGGCTGATGAAAGAAATGCATGTTTCTTTCATGGAGCCTGGGGAGACAGATAAAATGGCAAGTAAACAAAATAATTGCAGATTGTCTTAGGAGAGGACAACAGAGTGCTGGGTTAGAGAAGACAAGTGGGTGGGAAGAGACCTGCCTCAGCAGGAGCCGCAGGACCTTCTTTTCAGTGTGGTTTGCACCTGGAAGTTGACTTTTCAGTGTGGTTTGCAGGAACTAAACAATGAAAAGGGGAGTGGAGGGAGTGTGCTAAAAAGTATTTCAAGCAGAGAGGAGAGAGTGTGCATGTGAAGATGCAAGATCCCTGATGAGGGAAAGGACTTCTCTTTGTTCCCAGCACTCTGCGTGTTTCAACCTTCCCACACACTGGATAATTAAGAACTGGAAGAAGCCACCCTTTGGTAGACTTCATTAAATGCTATTGGAAAATTTAACTTTGGGCATTTGGTATGCGCATACAGTGCTGACTCACATTTCAATCAACACTCAAGAGGGCCAAATTGTTTACAACAGAATAACCTGGCCGATTGCTTGGAGAGATTATCTAGAGCAGTTGGTGTCCTTGGGTGTTGAGATGAAAGAGGTCTGGGTCCCGAGCATGTCTTTATGACAGACTAGTTACATAACTTTGGGGGAGTCTATTTCATTTATCTGTGCATCAATTGAGATACGCGGCTCACAGAGATCACTTTTTTAAAAAATGAGAATGAGAAAACAAACCCAAACCAAACTCACCATCATTGAGTCGATGCTAACTCATAGCTATCCTATAGGACAGGTTAGAACTGCCCCTGGGCTTCTGAGGCTGTAACTCTTTTATTTTATTTTTAAATTTTATTAGGGGCTCATACAACTCTTATCACAACCCATACATATACATACATCAATTGTATAAAGCACATCCGTACATTCTTTGCCCTAATCATTTTCAAAGCATTTGCTCTCCACTTAAGCCCTTTGCATCAGGTCCTCTTTTTTCCCCCTCCCTCCCCAATCCCCCCTCCCTCATGAGCCCTTGATAATTTATAGATTGTTATTTTGTCATATCTTGCCCTATCCGGAGTCTCCCTTCCCCCACTTCTCTGCTGACCATCTCCTAGGAGGTCACATGTGGATCCTTGTAATCAGTTCCCCCTTTCCAACCCACTCACCCTCTAAGCTCCATCTTTCTCTCAGAGCAACTAGTGATTTCGAACTGCTGGTCTTGTGGTGAGCAGCCCAACATGTAACCACTACATCACCAGGGCTACTTGTTGACATGAAATGAGAAGATATATAGAAAGTCAGTCTCACTATATTAAAAGCAGTAAGCAAAAATCTTGTTCACATTTCCCTTGTATATAAAAATTCCAGCAAATTGGCTCCTCAGTGTTCCTTGGGAGGTACAGTGTATATATATATATATATATACAGAACATTGCAACCAATCTGGGAGTGGGTCAGGACATAGGAGGTTATTTTCCTATGCTTCTGATAGCCTTCAAGCAGAGAAATGGGATTCACACCAAGGGTTGGGAGGAAAATGCTAAGATTTTCTTTCTGAGGGAGACCCAGGAGAAAGAGGAGGTTGTTTGCTCCACTCATGGTTGGCAGTCTTGGAGCCCCAGGGGCATCTACCCTCTCCTATGGGGTTGGTTTGAGTCCGGCTGCACTCACTGGCAGGGTGTCTGGGTTTTGGTGTTGCCAGGGAGAGCCACCTCATGGGGAGCCTCACCCATCTGTCAGAAGGGGCTGTGTGCTGCTACTGATGTGGAGCAGCAGTCCCTGGAGCTTGCCCATCTATGATGCTTGCTTCCAACAATAGTATCACTACATCCCTTTACCAAATGGTTTCCTCAGTTTCAGTCCTAAGTCTTATGGCTCTGGGGCAGGGCCTTGTCATTTTAGTTTCTATTTTCTGGTTCTTTGAAGATCTCCTTGCGGCTTAGCATCTATCTTCCCCCATCTCAATTGTTTCTTTAAATTGCGTCCTTTTATATCTCAAAAGAGAGAAACTGAAGACACAACCAGCACATTCCTGGTCTCATTAACATGACAAAGACAGCCAACTTTATGTGGAAAAGAAAGGAACCCAGGCTAAAAGAATGGAAACAAAGTAGGAGGTGGCCTTTCACTCCCAGATTTCCAAACCTACCATAGAGTGTCAGGTGATCAGAACAGCCTGGTTTTGGTACAAGATTGACGCAAAGACCAATGGATTGGAATTGAGAACTCAGCAGTTCTAGCTAGAACCTACAGACAGCTGATATTTGACAAAGGACTAAAACACACAAAATGGGGGAAGACATAGCCATTTCAATAAATGGTGCTGGACAAATTGGTGGAGACTTGCAAAAGATTGAAACAGGATCTATAGTTACATCATGTAGAAAACGATCCAAGATGGATCAAAGGCCTGAATATAAATCCTAGGACCATCAATGAAAAAATAGGGACAAAATTAAGGGACCTCAGACAAGGCATGAATTGGTCTTTAGACTCACGCAGTGCATGCAATGATGCCGAATGAAGGAAGATGACAGGCGGTGAGTAGAAAGTCCTGTGGATCCAGTGGCAGTGGACACATATCCAGGGCTCTGGCTACCATCAGCGTGGCTCCGTGTGGCTTGTCCACAGGAAGGTGAAACAGACAGAGAAATTATCCCACCTCCAGGAAGGAAGAGAGAAAAACTCCCAGAATCCTCATGAGAAGGCCACACTCACAGGAGGCATCAATCAGGTTGTGACCTGATTGACAGGCTAGACTCCACCCCTTGACCCATTAATTAAGTTGTCACTATTATGTCACTACCACAACTTCAAAAGACTTCATTAGAAGATTTAAAAGAGAACCACAGATTGGGTAAAAAAATAAAAGGGTTAATTAAAACTTTTTCTAGAAAACAACACCTTAATAAGAAAAATACAAATAACCAAATCTAAAAATGAACAGAGACGTGAATAGACAATTTACTAAAGATGACATCCAGGTGGCCAAGAGTCACATGAAGAAATGTTCACTTTCATTAACCATAAGAGAAGTACAAGTTAAAACAAGGAGATAACACCTCAAACTGACACTATTAGCAAAATTAAAATGAAACAAAACAGAAAATGATAAATGCTGGAGAGGATGTGGAGAGATTGGCACACTCAGACATTGTTGGTGGGGTTACAGAATGGTATAGTCACTATGGAAATCAATTTGAGGCTGACTCAACAGCAACTAAAACAACAGCCACAAATGATGGAGTTGGAATAAGCCGAGAAAATCACAGCACAAAACTCACCTAGCAGAAAATTACTGTAAAGTAAGAATAGAATGAGAGAATCTGTGATTCAGCTTAAGAAATGCAACAAACCAGAAAAAGGTCCTGGGAAATTGATTAAGAACAGGACTTAATAGTGCTTTAGATTGGTTTCTCCAGAGGAGCAAAATCGGTGAATTGTATATGTAACTATAACTGTATATAACACTGCAACTATAACTCTATATAACTATGTCTATATCTACACAAGAAATGGCTTGAGGGGGACATGGCATGTTCCAAATTCTTGGTTCAGGTGGCAATCTACTGACTCATGAAGTTGCAGGAGTTAACAAATCCAAGATTTACAGGTGAAATGGCAGGCTGCAGACTGCTTATATCCCCAGGTCAGATGGGATGAAACCAGGAATAAAAGAGGAAGCGATTCACCAAAAAATCCATTTATGTGCTGGATACAGGCCACACCCTCAAGGAAAATCTTTCGTTTTTGGCTACTTACATGAGATCGCAAAATGGAAGCTGATGTATAGTGTCTGCCAAACCATCGATGATCATAGGCTACACAAATTGACGATGACTTTAACCACACTCCTGCCTGCCCTGTCCCAAACCTCCCTTTTGGGAATCCCCCTCACCTACTGTGATAGATTTTGTGCGACTTTGGCTGGGCCAGGGTCCTCAGTAGTGGAAAAGCTTATTTGCTGGATCTGAATTTTGCATCTGGCTATTTGACCTCCAGTTCTTTTGACTTGAGCCAACGGCCTACTATGTTGCCTGCTGGCCCTGGGAGACACCCATTAGCTTGTCATCTTACCTGCTGACCCTCTGCAGACACAAGCCTGACCTGCCGGCCTGGGATTTGTTCACCTCTGCAGCCACTCACCTGTAGTCTTCCTGCTGATCTTGGGTTGATTAGTCCTTAGAGCTATACAAGTCAGGAGAAGCCTCCAGACTAACACCTACCCCACAGACTTGAAGCCTGCTTGGACTTGGCCTTGGTCACTTATACAGCTATGTGAGCCATTTCCTCAATTATATATGTATATTATATAAAAGCATACAATATAAACATATAATATATAAATAAATTAAAAACATATGATATCTCTTTATCTAGCTCACTGGTTTTGTTTCTAGAGTGAGCACCTGCAAGGAGCTCTTTTGGGAGCAGGTATTCTGGGAATACCCAAACTGCAGGAGCCGCACTGACTAGTCGCCCGCACTGATCCGTGTGAAAGGAAGTCTCAACAAGGCCTGGGCATTTGAGGAAAACTAAAGCACGCAGGCAAAGTACCCAGATAAACAGCCAGGACGAGTGATCTTGAGGCAATTTGTGAAACAGGCACATTTGAAACAACAAAAAAGAGGAAACAAAGGTTAAGGGTGTACACCTCTATGACAAACAAAACAGGGTGCTCAGAGCCTACCGCTTACAATGGGAGTCCCACATCCATTTTGAGTCTCCACACAGATTTAGACTCTCTTGAGGTTTTTGGATCATTCACTGACAATGTGAAAAACATTCCCTTCAGGTTAGGTTGTTTGAAGCAGCTGACTACCACTCCCGAGCCGTCACCGGCAGGGGCAGCCTCATTCTCAAGGACCTGCTGCAGTGTGCTCTTTATGGAAATTGGGGCCCTGGGATCTCCGTGTCTTAAATCATACCCCGCCTGCCTTCATAAGAGGGCCCAGAACCAATTGTGTGAAATTTTCCAATCTGTCATAGTGCATATCTCCCAATCATGGCCCCTTTCTGATTCTGTAGCCCTGCATTTAAGTGTCATAAATTAATCTATTTGTTTTAATCTCATGAGTTTGGGGGCATTTTTTTGTTTTCCACGCCTTATTTAAGTGACGGTGCTTCTGTGAATCCTTGCACACGTCTATGGGCTCATGTGGATGGTCTCCCTCTTCTGGCTGATTTGTCTTTGTCCTGTTTAAGATGTAATAAATGTGTCTATAAATTAAAAAAACCAAAAACCCAGGGTGTTCTGAAAAACTAAGAGACATCCAAAATAGTTCCCTAAGGTAAAAAATATGATGGCTAAGAATTCATAGACTAGATACATCACTGCTGAGCCCATTGGGATTCACGGTGTCGCTGCGCAGAACTGTGCTCTGTACGAGTTTGCTTGGTTATGATTGTTACAGAAACACACCACCAGGCTGCTTTTCTCCCATGAGCGGGTTTGAACTGCAGCCTTTAGCTTGGTCCTGGAGGACTAACTGTCTGCACCGCCCAGCCTCCTCCGCAGAGTCACAGCACAGACCGGCGGTCGTCAAACGGCTACTCAGAAGCCGTCGGGGGTTATTCCAGTACATACATGTGGCTCTGAAGTAAAATGGAAAAAAAAGAAAGGATATTATTCAGATAATGGAGATTTCATTTGTTTGTAACAAATATTTTTGGCTCTTGTATGAGTTTTAAATTTGTGTGAAGGACCAGAACGACTCTTCCCTCTCCAAAGGTTGCCGATCCCTGGCATAGACTGAATTAGTGATCTGAGAGGTTAGGCTCAGGAAACCTACCACATTTGAACAAAAACACAAAGAGATGGAAACTATAGGGGAGATTTAGAAGATAAAAAAGAATTCTTCAAGGAGATTAAAAAATATCAGTTGAACAGAAATTCTAGAGTCTGAGAACAGAGACAAAGGATGGAAGTATTAATAGAAAAAATATTTCTTCTAGCAAAAGAATTGTCCATTTCAAGGCACCGCTGAAAGCCAGCGAAACTAGTATGAAACAAATGTAAAAATGATCCACATCAAACAATTCTGGTGAGACTAATGGAGTCCAAGGATTAAAAAAATCCAAAAAGTTTCCAGGGAGAAAATAAAAAGCATCTACTGTTATGGATGGAGTTCCCAAACCTGTATTCTAAGCCCTAACCTCTGTGTCTGTGGTGATAATCTCGCATAGGAATGCGTTCTTTGTCATCTCAATGAGGGAGGATTGGGTTAGGGAGTTTTGAGTCAATCTCTTTGAGATATATTCAAAACCACCCCCAAATCCATGTCATTGTGTGGAATACAACTCCCAGTGAGGATCTAAGACAGAGTCGAACTATCTCAAAGGGTTTCCAAGAGTGTCATTCTTTTTGGAAGCCGAGTGTCACATCTTCCCCCCATGGGGCAACTAGGGGGTCAGCACCACCGACCTTTCAGTTAGCAGCCAAGCACTTTAACCATTGGACCACCAGGGATCCTTATTTTGAGATACAAAGAGGTTAAACTAACAGGCAGAGATGGAGGAACCTGGATGCAAACAGAAGCCCAAGAGAGAAGGCCTCTCCCCCAGAACTAACAGAGATGTTGCCTTTGCTCAGAGCGAGTGCTCCACACTCTGACGTCTAGCCTCTAACCTGTGAGAAAACAGGCTGTTTTTAACAGCCAGCCACTCGCGTTAGGTCTGCTAGCGTTTAGTACTGGGAGTGAGGTACTGCTGGAAGAGATGTGGAAGCAGTTGATGCACAGAGACTGGAAGAATGGTAAGGAGCCTGGTCGTAAAATCCTGGATTGCTTTGACGAGCCTGCTGGTAGCAGATGGATGTCAGAGGCAATTCTGGTGAGGGATCAGAGGAAGTGAGGAGAACTATCGGAGACTGTGAGTACTCAGGCCCGAGCTGCAGAATGTTGGCAGAGGTGTGAACGCTCAGCGTGCTTCTAGCGAGGCTTCCAAACAGTATACTGAGCCTGCAATGGGGCGAGGGAAGAAGGTTAATGCTTTTTAGGTAGCGGCAAAAGACTTGTCTGGATTTTCTTCAAATAGTTGATCGAAGGTGGAACGTGTAAGTGATGAACTTGGATGCTGTGTTAGGCTGGGTTCTCTAGAGAAGCAAAACCAGAGATGTATATGTGTGTGTATGCATATGGATCTATTTTTTTAAAAAATGGTTCGCCCAGTTACAGAAGTAGTTAAGACCAAGTCTGGCAGGTACCAAGTCTGTGGGTCAGGTGTAAGGCTGGAGACATCCTCTGACTCACAGAGAGCTACAGGGACTGACGAACCCAAGATTTGCAGGAAGGTAACAAGCTGGTGACTGCAGAGGTGAAAGAATCCAAGATTGGCCGGTCAGATGGCAGATCAATGAAGACTCCCAGGATAGGCAGGCAATGTGGCAGGCTGTTGGTTCAAGTTCAAAGAACTGGAGGTTGTTGAGCCAGATACAGGATCCAAACACAGCAAACAAGCTCTCCGGCGTCTATGCATACATGCCCCATCCCTGAGAACACTTATCAGGGCTGTGACCTGAGTAAGGGGGTCGGCATTCCACCCTAATCTTGTTACAACTGATTTGAAAATTATATTGTTCAAACTTGTGACATGTGTCCCAGAGTGTTCCTACATGGTGTGGCCATGTAGTCTTTTTTTGGAGAATTATTCTGTGACCTAAGCAAGCAAGCCAGAGAAAGAACACCAAGAACTTACATGGTCTGACTCTCGACATTTGGCAGGACACAGGTCAGAGGAACGCCAGCCACTGTCCTCCTCTGAGAAAACCAAAGAGCCATCCAGCGTGTAGCAATTCAGAGGTCAGTAGAATTCTTGGAAGGAGTATGGGAAACGGGACTTTTTGGTTTCAAAGGTGGGACCATAACCTCCTAAGTTTTAAAGTGTCTGCTCTTTGCCTACTTGGTTCAGCAGTTTGGGACTGCCTTTAAGGTGGGCCAAGAGATGAGGCCATCCCCAAAGTGAGGGGCTGGGGACGCCATGCCCCAGGAGCAGTCGAAACTAGGCAAATGGAGCTATTGCCCGAAGTCAAAGAAGCAGAGTTGCGCTCCGAGTGGACCGAGAAGGCAGCACTGGAGCCCGGGCCTGAGGGACCTCCATCCAGGAGGGAGTGGCCAACACCCGGAGTCTGGAGGGTAGGACCAGTGCCCAGAATGCTTTAGAGAAGAGGATACGTTTTAGGTTCTGAGAGCTCCAGCAAATTGCTCAGCTGGGTTCTGAGTGTTCTTGGTGCCTGGTATCCCTTCTTGGTGTTTTTTTTAAATCTATTTAGCAAATATTTTTGACACTTTACTATTTGAAGAGAAGAATATCTTCACTATATAGTACATTTAAAAAAAATTTTATTAGGAGCTCATACAACTCTTATCACAATCCATACATATATCATGTGTAAAGCACATTTGTACATTCGTTGCCCTCATCATTCTCAAAACATTTGCTCTCCACTTAAGCCCCTGTCACCAGGTCCTCATTTTTTGCACTCCCTCCCTACTCCCCCCTCCCTCATGAATACTTGATAATTTATAAATTATTATTTTGTCATATCTTGCCCTGTCTGATGTCTCCCTTCACTACTTTTCTGTTGTCTGTCCCCCAGGGAGGAGGTCACATGCAGATACTTGTAATCGATTCCCCCTTTCCAACCCACCCTCCCTCTACCCTCCCAGTATCGCCACTCACACCACTGGTCCTGAATGGATCATCCGCCCTAGATTCCCTGTGTTTCCAGTTCCTATCTGTACCAGTGTACATGCTCTGGTCTAGCCAGACTTGCAAGGTAGAATTGGGAAGGACATTGGGCCTCCACTCAAGTACTCCCTCAGTGCAAGAATACTTTCTTTATTAAATTGGCACTCTATGATGCTTACCTTCCCGACACAACCGCTGAAGACAAAGCGGGTGAATGAGCAAATGTGGTGAAGAAAGCTGATGGTGCCCGACTATCAAAAGACATAGCATCTCGGGTCTTAAAGGCTTGAAGGTAAACAAGCGGCCATCTAGCTCAGAAGCAACAATGCCCACATGGAAGAAGCACACCAGCCTGTGTGATCACGAGGTGTCGAAGGGATCAGGTATCATCAGAACAAAAAATCTTACCATAGTGGATGAGGAGGGTGGGGTTGTGCGGAGTGGAAACCCAAAGCCCATTTGTAGGCCACTGGACACCCCTTTACAACAGGGTCTCAGGGAGGAGATGAGCCAGTCAGGGTGCGATGTAGCAACGATGAAAAATACAACTTTCCTCTAGTTCCTAAATGCTTCCTCCCCCGCCCCCAATATCATGATCCAAATTCTACCTTGCAAGTCTGGTATCCCTTCTTTTCCTCTAATCCCTCCTATTTATAATGAAAAGGTGTGCTTTTCCTTTGGAAACAACTTGTATTTTACATTCTGGATTCCACAGGTTCACAAT
This sequence comes from Tenrec ecaudatus, assembly GCF_050624435.1. Lineage (NCBI taxonomy): Eukaryota > Metazoa > Chordata > Mammalia > Afrosoricida > Tenrecidae > Tenrec > Tenrec ecaudatus. Next base: position 46,156,690 of record NC_134540.1, on the reverse strand, counting down.
TGAAGAGAACATTTGCCCCAAGAGGAAGTATACCTGAAGTCTCGCCCATATTTGATTTCTATGGTTCTGAATAAGGGCTTTTGGACTTGGAGTGGATTTCAGATTTGGGGATGATGTCATGGGGTGAATGTGTTTTCTGTATGACAAGGGCATGGATGGGGCCAGGGGCAAGGATGGACTGTTATGGCCTGAATTATCTCCCCAAATCTACGTGATAAATTCAAATCTCTAGGGTTTTAATCCTATTGGGGAATGGCTTATCTTTGTTATCTTACTGAGACAGGATTAGCATAGGATGTATCTTGTGTCAATCTCTTTTGAGATATGCAAGAGATCTAACTAAGCAATTGAGCAAGCGACATGAACATCTTTCAGGATGAGGCAGTAGAAGCTGAAGAGAGAGGAAGCTTCCCTCACCTCGTGGCAAGTGTTGACCCAAAGAAGACTGACAAAGCAGATGCCCACACTTTGTCCTTTACTCCGGGCTACAGGTCAGACATATTGTAACTGCTAAGGGGCACCGAGTGATTTTATGAAGAGGGGACAGTAGGCTGAATAACTTTGGGAGTAATTGCTCTGAAGCCAGTGCCCCGGATTAGGATGTCTAGCCTCCTAAACGGTGAGAAAATAGATGTTTGTTAACAGCATCCTCTTCTTGCGCTGCTTCTGTTGCAGACAACTAAGGCACTGAATGCACCCGACAGTGGTGCCTATCGCTTTGCCTTCTTGTCTTACCTTCCTCTTTCTCCACGGAGAGTTCCCATTTTCTTCCTTTGGATTTTTCAGGGTTTTAGGGATTCCCCCACCCCCACCCCTTCTCTATCCCTGTCCTGCACGAAGCCCTGGCATGGTGGGATCACGGGGGGCTGTTAACAGCAAGGTCAGCAGTTTTACCCCCCCCCCCCATCGACTCTGTAGAAGAAAGATGAGACTATATTCTCATGAAGAACTGCGGTCTTGGAAACACTGCCCAGGGTTTTGCTGTGCGTGGGAGTGGACATCATGGCAGTGAGCTTGGTTTGACTGGATCCCTGGCATTCACCTGGGATTATGAAGTCCAGAGGCCCTCTCAGTCCAGTCCAGGCCCCAGGAAGAAAGGCACCCAGGACTCAGACCTGCCCAATCGGAGGATCTCATCCCCTGACCTGTTTGATTAGCTCAAGATGGGCATGTGACCCAAACGGATTTACCAAGGATCTCCTGCAGGATTTTCTGAGTGTGCTGCTGTCTAAGTTGGGTCTCTTTCTATTGAGGTAATGTGGCCAGAGGGATGGTTGCTGTAACTGCCTGTGGTCATTGTTCTTGCCTCAAGGAAGCTTGTTGATGTAGCAAAGAATGAGACCAATATATAGAAAGAAGTACTGACAAACAAACCCATAAGACATGGAAGGCCCTGGGGACATCACTTGGACCACTTGATTCCACCACGCTCGGAGGGAGTTTCACCCCAGGAGGTGAAAGTAGCCCATGCATTCTCACCTTTGTTGAAACGAGTTTGAGTCATGCATTTGTGAGATGTACTCGCAAAGGCAGAGCCATCACATTGCTATCGGACTTCTTGCTGGCCTCCTGCGATGCTACATAAAGCAGAAAAATCTCCTAAGTTTTGAGGGAAGATAATTTTGACCCTAGAATTCAATTGCCTCCAAATTAACATTCCAGCCCCCCCCCCAAAAATAAGACCTTGAAACTAATGTTCTAACTATATCATGGGCAGGTATAACCCTCTCAAACAAAACCTATTGCATTCAAACTCCCAGCAGTACCACACAGGGGTTCTAAGGCTGTAAATGTTTAAGGAACAGCAGCCTCATCTCTCTCCTGCAGAGCGGCTGGTGGTCTTAAACTACTGATTTTGCAGTTAGCCTTCTCGTGCTGACCCAAAAGCTCCAGCAGGGATTCCCGTGGGCGGGTTTGGTGTCTGTCTGTAGTTAAGGTTCCATCTTGACATGGAGAAGCCACATACACTGAATCCAAGCATGGATAGAATATTTCCATTTTAATTATAAAAGCTTAGTAGCAGCCACTAGAAAAACAGGAACGAGATATGTTATTTTGAAATCCCACTCTAATAAAAGACAGGTGAGGGAGCACATAAAGAACAAGACCCGTGGAAAGAGAAAACAAGAAAGCAAGTTCACGGGAGCAAACTCAAACCCACGGGGCCGCAGGAAGAGTGAGTAGGTCAATGGCTGCAAGAAGGTGGGGCCTGAGAGCAGCGATCTTTATTGACTTTGTTCACTGCTGTGTCCCCGAGCTTAGCCGGTGCCTGGTACACAGTCCCAAGAAACCAGAACCTTCGATCATGGGTCTGTTCCAGCCCCATAAAAGGCTTCCACAACTCTCTCTTTTTTAAGAGCAGACAACTTCCTCATTCTCCCCAGGAACACTTGGGGGTTTGAACAGTCTCACTCCCGACCAGGAGGTGCCCAGCACATATTTGCTGAATGAATGACGGGGAGGAGATTCTGTGATTTGATTTTTAAAAATCTTGTTTGCACAACAGATCTAAATCGAACAATTTACACATACCTCATACCCACACCTACGTTTGAAAATAAAGAGATGAGAAAATGCCTCCCAGGAAAAGGCTAAGAAAAAGGCAAATAAGGCAATATTGGTGTCAGGCAAAGGGACATTCAGGTCAAGCACATTCAACTGAACCCAGAGCAGTATTTCATATGACCTTCTCTCATGAAAGTGCAAGCAAATAAACTGCTGATGTGCTCAAGCCTGCAAGTGAGGTCGGTCAGGTGGAACAGACCCCAAATTAACCCGCACAGATTAAGAGCTTTTCTACATGCCAGAAATAACCAATTAGAAATGGCCGTGGCTCAAAGATCCAAATCACATAATAATAGTATCCCAAACCATAGAAACTAAATCCACTGCCTAAGAGTGGACTCTGACCGATGGCAGCCCCAGGTATTACAGAGTAGGACTGCCCGCACAGGGCTTCCTTGGCTATGCTCGTCATGGAAGCCGACCTTCAGGCCTTTCTTCCACACTGTGGCTGAGCAGGATTTAAGCATCAGTCTTTTGGGTAGTAGTCAATCATAAATTGCTTGTGCCACTCAGGGGCCTGCCGAGCCACAAACCCCACAGAACACCGGTGCGATACATGCAACGGCGTGACATGTTACCCAAAAGAACGGATAAAGATGGGATTGCGATATTAAAAAGTAAAATCAAACTAACAGCTCAGAATAAATGGGGAGACAGATCAGGCTTGGTTTAAGGCATATGAGGGCCCCCACATGGATAATCTACGTGCCTTCTCCTCTGCTCACTCAAGCATTCAAACGGCATGTGTCAGTTACATATCTGCATGTATATGTAACATATATATGCATGTGTGTATATTTTTGTGTCATAGCTATCCATGATGTGGTTTCTTTTTCAGTATAACTAATAATCCATCCTGGCCCAGTAACCACTCATGTTGGATCCAGTTGCATATTGGGTTGCATCTATCTATCTATCTATCTATCTATCTATCTATCTATCTATCTATCTATCTATCTATCCATCCATCCATCTACCTATCTGTCCACACATATATCACTCAGTCTTACCACGAATGTGGGAAATGAGAACTATTAGAATGTGCTGTGCATGTCGATGGAAGTAAAAGGCACGTGACACAATTCAGCATGGTAACCGTTTTCAAGCACCAATTCAGGACACCCACCATGTTGATCGGTCATAGGCCCCTCCCTCTGCCCTCCAGTCCCTGAGCTACAGATCTGCTTTCTGTCTCTAGAGATTCCCCTGTGCTGGCTAGTTTACGGAAAACGAGATCATAAACGACGTGGCCTTTGGTCTCTGACTTCTTTCTCCTAGAACAGTGGTTCTCACCTTTCCGAATGCCACGACCTTTTAATACAGTTCCTCGTGTTGTGGTAAGCCCCCCCACCCCCGCCCACCATAACATTATTTTCATTGCTACTCCATCACTGTCATTTTGCTACTGTTATGAATCGGATGACCCCTCTGAAAGGGTTGCTTGACCCCCAAGGGGGTCGTGGCCCACAGGTTGAGAGCCGCTGTCCTGGAATGCGTCTGCCATTACAGAACTACCACAAGTAGACGGCTTTAACACAGAGACAGTTGCGTTGTCACAGGTGGCATCAGCTCGATAGTGTGGCGCTCTTTTTCTGTTAGCTCGCGGTGTAGTCCTTGTCTCTGGCCTGGCATTCCTTGGAGATGGCGATGTATCTTGGCATTCTTTTTCTCCTGGATATAGGAGGTTCTCAGCACAGGGGCCCTGGGCCCAAAGGCTGAGACCCTTCTCTCTTGGTGGTGCTGCTTGCTTTGCTTCTCTTGCGCTCTCTCTGTGACACAGAGCACACACCAGGGACTCCCCTTACATTGGCCCAGGGCTATGACCTGAGGCAGAGGGTTGTATCCTACCCTCACATCTGACAACTGACCGGCTGATCACATCCGATCATATCATAGGGGATGATTGCATCAGGACATAACTGCCAAATTATAGAATTATACAACTGCCCAAACACTGAGAATCACAGGCCAGCTAAATGGACACATGTTTTTCGGGGACACAATTCAATCCACGAGAGTCTATTTTCAAGGTTGAACCATATTGTGGTATCGCCACTTCTTTCCTCTTCCCGGCAAAACAGCATCTCCTTGTGCATGTGGACCACATTTTGTTCCTCCAGCCACCCACTCAGGGCAATTGGGTTAGCTCTCTCTTTGGACTTTTGTCTACAGTGCTGCCGTGAACACGAGCATACAGGCTTTTGTTTGAACACCTGCTGGTGAGTTTGAGGCTCTGTACCCCTCACTGAAATTGCTGAGTCATATGGATTTCAGTTTATTTTATTGAAGAGCCACCAAACTGGACAGCAGTGGCATCCGTTTTACATTCATGATGTCTGTCTTCACCCATAATAAGATTGGGAACATTTTTGTTAAAGATTAAAAATATTTTAATAGTGGCACATAGATGTATCCCCTGTTTTTCAAAAGTTCATTTTATGCCACTTGATTTTTACAAGTATGCCCAAATTCACTGTCATTGGATGAACTCTGATTCTGAGCAGGCCTCTGGGACAGAGTGAACCCCCGCCTGTGGGTCTCTGAGGCTGTAGAATCCCTATTTTTCTTCCGTGAGTTACCTTGGGGGACAGGGGGCTCCCGCTGCTGCTCTTGTGGTGAGCAGCCCACCTTGTGACTCACCAAGGGTGCCTGCGGCTTTGACAGAAGACCCACATGATGGCCGGATTTTGTTACGGAACGAAATCCAGCAAGTATTTCCCTTTTAGGAGAAAAGGTCCAAAGCAAACCTATTATTCAGTGTTGGTTTTGTTGGGAGTCATTAAGGAGGCAGCGAGCACCGGAGCAGCCCCCTCCCAGAAGGACAGACATCCAGCGTCTCCACATCAAGCCGCCACAGCTCTGGGTGTGTCTGTGGACGCTGCATGTTAGTGGGGTTTTAGCTTGTGTGGGTTATTTGGCATGACGTGTTATGTTAGTTTTGGGGTCTGGGGAGGCTCAAAACATTTTTTTAAACCAATAAATCAATGCCATTTGCTTCTTTTCTTTATGCAAGTTCTTACCAAAATGTTGTAAATGTCTACCTAATGCACAATTCATAGTTAGAAACCAAATATGACCTTTTGTACAAACTGGACTTAAAGACAGACTTGGAATCAGAATGCATTCATTATGTAAGAACAGACTGTAATATGCTTTCAAGACCTAGAAGTTGCATAATTTTTGAACTTGGCATACTTTGGCAAGTGGCATAAAAGGACACATGGAAGTTATGATCTAACCTAATAGAAAGTGCAGAAAATTATGTAGTAGCTTGGCTGCTGGCCAGTAGACTAGCCATTCCAACCCGCCAGTGCTCTGTGGGAGGAGGCGGTGGTGGCTTTCTATTTCTGTCAAGATTTTCCGCCTCAGAAACTCACAGGGGCCTTCCACTTGTTCCTATTGGTTGATATGAATTGAAATCAACTCAATAACAGTAGGTTTGAGGTTTGTTTTGAAAGGCCTGGCTACACATGGAAGAAGCACACCAGCCTGTGTGACCACAAGGTGTTGAAAGTATCAGATGTCAGGCATCAAAGAACAAAAAGTCGTATCACTGTCAATGAGGGTGAGTGAAGAGTGGAGACCCAAAGCCCATCTGTAGGCAACTGGACACCCACTTACTGAAAGATTGTGGGGAGGAGATGAGCCAGTCAGGGTGCAGGGTAGCAACAATGAAACATACAACTTTCCTCTAGTTCTTAAATGCTTCCTCCCCCCACTATCATGATCCCAATTCCCTCTTACAAATCTGGCTAGACCAGAGGATGTACACTGGTACAGATAGGAACTGGAAACACAGGGAATCCGGGGCAGATGATCCCTTCAGGACCAGTGGTGAGAGTGGCGATACCTGGAGGGTGTAGGGAAGGTGGGTTGGAAAGGGGGAACCGATTACAAGGATCCACATATAACCTCCTCCCTGGGAGATGGACAACAGAAAAGTGGGTGAAGGGAGGCATCAGACAGTGTAAGATATGACAAAATAATAATTTATAAATTATCAAGGGTTCATGAGGGAAGGGGAAGCAGGGAGGGAGGGGGAAAATGAGGAGCTGATATCAAGGGCTCAAGTAGAATGCAAATGTTTTGAGAACGATGATGGCAATAAATGTACAAATGTGCTTGACACAATGGACGGATGTATGGATTGTGATAAGAATTGTACAAGCCCCCAATAAAATGATTAAAAAAGAAAGAAAGAAAGACCTGGCTAACAGGAACAAGATGTGGCAGTCTGCTTCCACAAAGGTGATAAGTTTGAAACCCCATGAGACAGTTCCATTTTGTCAGTAAGTCGGAATGGACTCGGTGGGAGCCAGTCAGAGGCGTAGTGCTTTGACTACAATTCCTTACTCATAGCATGTGGACAACTTGATAAAAATGCCCACCTTCTCCAACATGGATATCTCAACACTCAATTCCTATTCCACGTGGACTTTTCCCATCGTACTTTTATTGTTCTAACTTTGTAAACATAGCAACTCCTGAAAGCCTAGGCTCGTCATGCTGCGACATCATCAGAAGGAGAGCAGTCCAATCCCATGTTGAAACCGTGGGCTCTCTTCATCTGACCATTTGCACGACGCGCGACAAATGCCCAGAATCACCTCTTTAAACTGTCCTTGACCACGAGGTGTCTGTGACTTCCCCGTGCCACTCCAGGCTGTGTCGGTGCGACCAGCAGCTTTCTGGTCTGGACACTGGACAAAACGGTTGCTTCAGCTCCAAGCATACCTCCTGACATGCCCCAGGAGGGAAGAAGACACAGACTTTCTTATTATCTTTCTAATCAAGCTTATTAGAAGATAATTTCGCACACTGACATGGACCCATGTTGAATGTGTGATTAAATGAGTCTTTAACACATATATGTGCTGGTAGGATTATTATCATCGTCAGGAATGCTTTCATGACTCCAAAAAGGTTCTTTAATCTCCCCCCCCCCCCCAGTCATTCCCCAGGGTCTCTTCTAGATTGCCGTGGGGCTACAGTGTGTGTATTTGTGGGGCTCTCTTGTTCTGCATGACGATTTTGAGTTTCCTTGATGGTGTTGCAGGGCTCAGTGGCCCAGTTATTTTTAGGGCCGGGTACTTTTCTGTTGCGACACAGACGGTTGTCATTGGCCAACTTTCCTGCAATGACATGAGTGACAGCTAGTTCCACCAATGGACTCAAGCATTCCAATGGCGGTGGAGAGGACACAGAACAGGGGAAGACTTTTATACATAAGTGGCCATGAGTTCGAGCCTAATTCATGGTGGAGAACACTAACTGCAGAACACATCACGCTCTGTTTATCTACTGCCAGCTGGCACACGTGTAGGCTACTTCAGCTTGAGGCTCCGATGGGCAAAGTCGCAGCCGGGGACCAGTGTTGGTGTGCACACATTCACTCTGCCTTGTTCTTCTCACTCAGCAAGTCAATCCTGACTCCCAGTGACCCTCTAGGACAGGGGAGAACTGCCCCCCGGGAGTCTCCCAGGCTGTGCCTCCTTTTTGGGAACCGAACATCTCTTCTTTCGCCATCGGAGCTACTGGCGGTTTCCAACTACTGAGCTTGCACCTCTCAGACCAATCACCCATCACGTTACCAAAACTCCTTTTTAGAAAGCAAAGTGAGTTCCAGAAGCTCCCAGTCAACCTTCATTTAGCTATCACCGCAGAGGCCCGAGTCCCCCAGCCAGTCCACAACAGGAAGGGGAAGGAGTCACCTGGGAGCAATCACTTTGCATGCTTCGGGGCTGGGGGTGGGAGGTCCTTCCTGGAAGGAACTGCCTCCTCATATAAAATTAGAACCCTACACACACAGCCAGAAGGGAGGCACGGCTGTTAGGCCTATAGCTGGCTGTGTCTGCCACGGGACCGTTCCCAAGAGCCTTTTGATGAGAGTCTGCTCAAAAGCACTATTCATCTATCACACGAAAGGACTTGCCTCTGACCTAAAAGGTGCTGAGACAGGTGTTGCCAACAAAACAGTCAACAGTGGTCCTAAAAATAAGCCAGCAAGAGAAACATTAAAAACAAGAAAACAAAAAACCCTTGACAAATAGGAAGGGGATTCCTCTGGGGAATACGCTATCAGGGCACAAGTGTCAGACGGCGAGGTTTTTACCAACTGGCGGCCAGATGTGGGCCTGCGGGGCTGAGGCGCAGCTGGTCTTGCCTACAGTAAATCAGACGTGAGAGGCAAGTACCATCTGGTGCATCAACGTGGCAGAGCTGCGAAGATAAGCTAACTCACGTGTGAAGCTATGATTATTATGGATTAGCATGAAAGGGGCCCTGGCACCCGCAGCTGGGTGAGCCACCTCCTCCCCCAACCTCAGAGTTTGTTGCTCCTGGGTTCCCAGGCCCTCAGCCTCCCCTAGGGTCTAGGGAGCTTCAGCTCAGGGGAGCTACAGCAGCGCTGCACCTAGACTCCCAGCCCTCTCATCCTTTCCCTCTCTCTTCCTTTCCCCTCCCGCCATGTGCTCACAGACGCTATAGTTGTGCCATGGATGCTATAGTTCGCTGTCCCTCCATGCTTCTAGGGTGCCCGGGAGCTGAAAATAGTTAAGTGCTTGGCAGTTTGAGTTCACCTAGAGGCACCTCAGGAAAAAAGCCCTAGTGATTTAGCTCTGACAAGTCCTCCGCGGAAAATCCTAGGGACATCATTCTTCTCTGACACACATGGGTCCAGTAGAGTCAGCGAGGGCATGGTGGGAGCTGTCCCTGGCTTCTGGCATTCTGCCCTGGTTAAAGTAGAAATCAACAAAGCATTGCCAAAACGCTCTCGCCACAAAGACGGGCAGGAGGGTGCCGCTGGACGTTGACCCGGAGGGCTGAGAGTAATTCCCACCGTCTACTCTTTGTACTTGCTTCTAGGTATGAATTCATGGATTGGCGACATTGCAGCAGGACCCCAGTGAATATCTCTTTGGTGCACATTTCAGTCATTAAGCCTGCCCGAAAACATCCTACCGATCACAATTCTCCATTAGCCTCTACACGTTACAGTGGGAGGGAACCCTGTTTCTGTTGGCAGCTCCCACAGCGATGGCCCCATGGAGATAGGACCATAGGTTTTTACTGGCTTCGTTTGGCAAGCAGATCCCCAGTCTTTCTTCTTACTTACTTTAGTCTGGAGGCTCCTGGAGCCTGTATTATGTAAGTTTCCATTGAGAGAGACTGGTGGTTGCACATGACGTGCATTGGCCAGGAATCCAACCAGGGCCCCGTGCATGGGTGATGAGAGTTCTACCACGGAGTCACCAGTGCTCCATGGGAGGACCCTAGAGTAGCGCAGTGTCCAGAGTGTTGAAGGATGTGCTCAAGAACCCACGGCGAATCTGGAGTCTACTTAAGTGAGTAGCAACTGGGGGACAGTTCACAAGCTCAGGAAGAGCTAAGATGCAACCATTGACCTCGCCCTGTCCGGAAACACATGGGGACTAGTGGACCACACAAAGATCAGTCTCCACAACCAGAAAAACCGGATCGTGTCTGGCTACCACTGCCAGCTGTTCTAAAAAGGGATCACGTTAGAAGGTCCTAGATAGAGTGAGAAAACTTTGGAACGAAACTCAAAATCATAAAAGAGATCAGGAGCGGTGGCCAGATAGAGACTGGGTGATCCCGGTGACTCTTAGATACTGGATTGAAGCTCATCCTCCTGTTGGGACAGCCAGTGATTTAAGAACCAAGGGCAGAGGGTTAGGAAAGAAGTAGGAATGGAAACAGGAAACTCATGGCCCAAGTGGGATACGCACTAGTGGAGGGGGCTGAAAGAAAGTGTGTGTGGATGAATGGATGCAAAACGGATGGTATGCTGTGCAAACCGTCACCTAATTCACAACATAAAGTTAAAAAAACAACAAAATAAAAACCATATGGCTAGTTGTAGCACCTTATTCCTAGAAGGCTTTAAGGCAGTTTAGGAAGATACTTAAAATATATAACAACAAAATTATAATCGAGAACAAAAGAAGAAAGCAACTAGCATAAAAAGAAAGCTACACCCCCTCCCCACCCGCACCCCTGAAAAACCCACTGCCATCAAGCTGATGTGGACACAGGGTGACCCCATAGGTCAGAATGGAACTGCCCCTGTGAGTTTCAGAGAGTGTAACTCTATATGGGAGCAGAAAGACCTGTCTTTCCCTGGAGCTGGCAGTTTTGAACTACTGTCCTTGTGAGCAGTTGAATGTGGCTTCTTTTAAAAAAGAAGATTATGTTGAGTGGATTTGAACCTCTGACCTTTTGGTAGTAGCCAAGCGCTTTAACCATTAGGTCACCAGGGCTCCTTTGAAAACAGAAATATATACTAAAAAGACCACTACTACCAGATTTACTACAGGCTTAGCTCTAAATGGCTCTATGTCAAAACAGAAAAGGATATCTGGTCAGATTTTTAAAATCCTTTGACAAGCATGTAAGGAAAATAGTTACTAGCTCAGAGCAGTCCATTCATTTTGGGTACGAGTACCCACAGGCTTGTCCCATACAAGCAGCTCTGGGGGTACTTACTCACAAAGATCCTCCCCATTGTCCCAAAGGTGCACCGACAAAGCTTCCCTAGGGTTAGGCTTGTGGCTGAGTCTACCCAGCAAAGCTCAACCGGGAAAAAGAGCAGTGCGTGGGTGTGGGGCTGCAGAGAGGAGGGGCTGAGAATCGGAGGATAAAATCTGTGATCATCATGGCCAAATTGAGATGTGCAAGAGCTGTGCTCAGAATTACTGTTGGTAACGATGACCCAGAGGCACCATAACCCCCAAAGTATTTTCTGACTCATCTTAGGGAAATAATTTTTTTAAAACTTCAATCTGGTTACATATTAATTTAGCACTTAATTAGTTTCTGTCATCTGCTCTGGCTGTTATTTCATGTATTTGCTTTATTTCTTTCCTCTTGATTGTCATTTCCTTGGAAACGGCCCCCCTAACAAAGGCTGGGCGAATCCTCTCCAACAGACAGGGCGGAAGGGGCGGCTGGGCTTTGGGGCTCTGGTTCCTCTGGATTCCTTGCTAATTTGTACCGGCCTCACCACAGGCCATGGGGTGCGATGCTATGCTCCCCATTAATCCAGTTCAGTTACTGTCAGGTGGTCTCACATGAATAAACACAGAACTGAGCTCCATCAGGTTTTGATAGCCGAAGCTGGTTTTTTAAAAAAATTATTTTATTGGGGGCTCATCCAACTCTTATCGCAACTCATCCATCCATCTATTGTGTCAAGCACATTTGTACATTTATTGCCATCATCATTCTCAAAACATTTTCTTTCTCCTTGAGCTCTTGGTATCAGCTCCTGATTTTTTTCCTTTCCTCCCTTCACCCCTCCCTCAGGAACCCTTGGTAACTTATAAATTGTGATTATTTTGTCATGTGTTACACTGTCTGAGTTTTAAGAAGAAGATTACCAGGACTTTCTTCTGAGGCACCTGTGGGTGAGCACCTTTTGGTGATCAGCTGCACATGTTACCAAAATCCATCGCGTTCATCCAGAACCCCAAACCAAACACACTGCAGGGACCCGGCTCCAGCTCCAAGGGTCCCTCTGGGTCAGAAGAGAACTTCCCTGATGGCTTTCCCAGACTGGTACGCCTCCCACTGCAGGAGTGGGGATGTCTGCTCCAGAGGCCGGTCAAATCCTCAATACTGGCTCACAGCGCACACTCACCAACGAGAAGCAGTTCCAGACATAATCTTGGGGGTGAGTTAGTGAACTATTTGACCAAGATAACCCTCGGATGGTGTTATAAATATTCAAACAGCCCTTGGCAGAAAACAGATTCCTCACTTCTGCTTTATAGTAACAGAAAGCCCCATCTTTCTCCTGTGGAATGCTGGTGGGTTTGAACTGCTGACCTTGTGGTTAGCAGTCCAATGAGCAACCCACTCTGCAGCCAGGGCTTCTTCCTTCCCGTTAAAGCCACCCTATTCAATCTAGCTCTTTAATGTGTCATGGTATGCATTTGAGACTAATTTGGAGTATGAAACAAAGCCTTATAAATGCCTCGGGGATGACAAGAGAAGATAAATACAGTATGTAACTTGAAACTATGGAATGTAATTTGCAATCCTGTGCTGGGCTGCTACTTGCAAGGTCAGCAGTTTGAAACCATCTTGGGGGAAAGATAAGGTTTTCTATTCTGGTTACAATCTTGGAAACCCACAAGGGCAGTTCTACCCTGTCCTACAGGATTGCTGTGAGTCAGAACTGATTTGAAGACAGTGAGATCACCATCACCATCACCACCATCATCATCATCACCATCATCATCACCATCATCATCATCACCATCACCATCATCATCACCATCACCATCATCATCACCATCACCACCATCATCATCAACTGTTGGCATAAGAAAGAGATTATTAGCCCAGACTCTGAAGCCAAACTGCTTGGTTTCAAGTCCCATTTATACTACTTGTTAGCTGCTTAGCTGTTCTGAGGTCGCTTAACCTCTCTGTGGCTCATTTTCCTTATTAGGACAAATAATAGCACTTACCTCACAGAAGGGCGGTGTGAGTTAAATGAACACGTAAAGCACTGCTTGCACATAGTAAGTATGTGTTAGCTATTAATATGATAATGGAGTCCCACCAACTGCCCTTGAGTCCCTTGTGACTCCCAGAGGCCCTAGATAGGGTTTCCAAGGCTATACATCTGGATGGGAGCAGACAGATTCATTTTTCTCTTGAGGAGCAGCTGGGGGGTTTGGAGCACTGACCTTAGGGTTGGAAGTTCAACACCTAGGCTACAGTGCCATCAGGAATCCTTTACAATGGAACACAAATTCATTTTATCTTCAGTTACGCTTTAACCAGTTTTTTTTAAGTTTGGGTCTTATGACCACTTTACATTCTGACAAATTATCAAAGGCTTCAAGGAGCAATTTTTTAATGCAGATTATATCAATCAATGATTAAACTAAACCCAGCCAGTTTCCAATGAGTAGATTCTGACTCACAGCAACCACGATGTGTCGGAATCACGCTGTGCTCCATGGTGACCCTTTTGAAGAAGATCACTAGGTGGTTTCATTTGAACATCCATAGCTTCTCTGCTCATCATTCTTTCAAATAAAAATGGTGTTCCGTGAAAATGCAGTAGAGTTTGGCATTCCATGATGCTCACCTCCCCAACATGATTGCTGAAGACAAAGCAGGTGCATAAGCAAATGTGGTCAAGAAAGCTAATGGTGCCTGGCTATCAAAAGATGTAGCATCTGGGGAGGGGGGAGGGAGGAGAGAGGAGAAAAATGAGGAGCTGATGCCAGGGGATTAGGTGGAGAGCAAATGTTTTGAGAATGATGAGGGCAATGAATGTACAAATGTACTTTACACAATTGATGTATGTCTGAATTGTGATAAAAGTTGTATGAACCCCTAATAAAATGATTGAAAAAAAATAAAGGTAAAGTGTCTGGAGTCTAAAAGGCTTGAAGATAAACAAGAGGCCATCTAGCTGAGAAGCAACAAAGCCTACATGGAAGAAGCACACCAGCCTGTGTGATCACGAGATGCTGAAGGGATCAGTTATCAGGCATCAAAGAACAAAAAATATCATTGTGTGCTCACCTTCCTGATATGATCACTGACGACACACATGTGCATAAGCAAATGTGGTGACGAAAGCTGATGGTGTCTGACTATCAAAAGATATAGCATCTGGGGTCTTAGAGGCTTGAAGGTAAACAAGTGGCCATCTGGCTCAGAAGCAACAAAGCCCATATGGAAGAAGCACACCTGCCTATGTGATCATGAGGTGTCGATGGGATCAGGTATCAGGCATCAAAGAACAAAAAATCATATCATTGTGAATGAGGGGGAGTGCAGAGTGGGGACTCAAAGCCCATCTGTAGGCAACTGGACATCCCCTTACAGAAGAGTTGTGGGGAGGAGACGAGCCAGTCAGGGTGCAGTGTAGCAACGATGAAACATATAACTTTCCTCTAGTTTTTTAATGCCTTCCCCCTCCCCCCACTATCATGATCTTCATTCTATCTTAAAAATCTGGCTAGGCCAAAAGATGTACACTGGTACAAATAGGAACTGGAAACACAGAGAATCCAGGACAGATAAACCCCTCAGGACCAATAATGAGAGTAGCCATACCAGGAGGGTAAGGGTAAGGTGGGATAGAAAGGGGGAACTGATCACAAGGATCTACATATAAACCCCTTCCTGGGGGAGGGACAACAGAAAAGTGGGTGAAGGGAGGCATTGGACAGTATAAGACATGACAAAATAATAATAATTTATAAATTATCAAGGGTTCATGAGGGAGGGTGGAGGAGGGAGGGGGGAAATTGAGGAGCTGATACCAAGGGCTCAAGTAGAAAGCAAATGTTTTGAGAATGACGATGGCAGTAAATGTACAAATGTGCTTGACACAATGGATGGATGTATGGGTCGTGATAAGAGTTGTCCGAGCCCCAATAAAAATGAATTGAAAAAGAAAGAGAGCATGCAGCGAGTTCAGCAAGGGCATCCTTGGCAGTACCAGGAGTGCTTTCCCTCACAACAACCGCCTTAATTTGATGGGCAGCAAAGTGTCCAGAGTGTCCTTGCTATGTTGCCACCCTATTTTTCAGAATTAAGATTTCATAAAATTAGTAATTATTACTATTTTACCAAGGTCATTTTAGGGACTTTGGGGGTGGCAAATGGAAAAATTTGGTGTCCTCACTCTGTAACACTCCTCCCCCTGCCCCCCCGCTTCTTTTTATTGTGAATTGGGTCATGACTTACAGAGCAAATCAGCTTTCCATTCAGTGATTCATACTCAATTTGTCTCATGTCCTTGACTGCAGTCCCCATAATGTAACATCACTTGTCCTCATTGCCTTTCTGTTGATTGGTACTAAGGTACCAGTTGTTTCAGGAACCATTTTATTTATTTGGCATTATCAGAGCAGCACAGTGAAAAAGGCAAACGACATGTTAGTATGAGTCTAAAAACACTTTGACCCGGTGGACCCTGAATACCTTGGGGAACCCTGGGAGCCCACAGACTCTACTTTGATACCATTGCTTTGGTTTTCTCCCTTGTGGGCCCAGCCAGAACCCTTGACCCACAGACCAAGTCAGTTTAGAGCCAGGCTCTTTTTGGTCCTCCTAAACTCACTGCCATCCAGTTGATGCCAACTCACAGTGCCACCATAGGACAGGGTAGAGCTGCCCCTGTGCGTGTCTGAGGTTGTAGATGCCTGGGTTTTTCTTTTATGCTTCTTCCCTAGATTTTAGGTGACTCCATAAGCAAGTTCTTCACAATAAAAAAGAGACCACGTCTATTCACAGGTGCATGGCTACCCTAGACCCGGTACAAACATCATAAACCCAACATTGATAAATACAGTACCTATAGATGGCTCATCCTACAGTTCCCAGCACATTGTAGCCTGGAAACTTCCTGGTAAGGGGTATTCTTTATTCTTCTCCGCCTTCTATAGCTCCTTTCCTTTCTGTTGATTTTGAGTAAAATCACTGATTCTTGGGTGGCCCCTGAGAGGTGCATTGCCAGAACCACTGTCTTTGTAAGCTGCCCCATCAGAGCCTTCTCTCGCTAAGGCTTCCTTATGCAGGTGTGCGCGCGGAGCTCCTGATGGTTAGCACGGCCCAAAAGGATGCTCCACAGAGTGCTGGCCACAATTTAGGGTGTCCACGGTCATATTTTGGGATCAAGGTCTGTGGGAACTCTGGGTAGGTTAATAAACAAAGTGCCACCTTAGCCAAACCTTTTTTTCTGTTAAAAATGAATTTTAATTTTTGTTGCTGTTGAGAATATACACATTAGAAGATAAACCAATTTAACAATTTTACATACAATTCAGTAGCACTGATGATATTCTGTAAGTTGTGTGCGTCATCCCCCTTTTTCCTCAATTGTTCCTTCCCTGTTAACATGAACTCTCTACCCAGTCATTTCCTATCTAATCTTCCAAGTGACCGTTGCCCATCTGACCCCATAAAGATAGCTCTTCACACAATATTCAAGAGAGGTCATTCTTTACTAGTGAAGCTAAGCTATTATTTGGCTTACAGAATACTTTGGGGGACTTTTTTGATTTAAGAGTTAAAGATGGTCTCCAGGCAATAACGGATTCATTCACCCTCCATGATTCCAGAGAGTCTAGAGTACATGAAAATGTGAAATTTTATCCTGCTCCCTTCTTTGGATCCATATTCCTCGATAAACTCTTTGATCAAAGTGCTTAGTAATGGTCGGTGGACCATCAGGGCCTGTGCTCTCACAGCCAAATGGAAGCGATCAGCTGCACAGCCCACGGTCTCCTCCTGGTCTCTCCTCGCCTTTGTCCTCTGCTGCCCAGGTCAGAGGCCTGGGATGGCTGCTTGCCGGTGTGGGAGACCCTGGGCATCACACATCTGCCTGGGAGGGAGCACAGAAGCTGCACATTTGTTATTGGACCAATGAACCAGGCTGCCTCATGAAACCACAAGGTGTACAATTCGTTGAAATCAATTATGTAAATAAACTATGTAACCTTTACTCACCATCAACGTGACTTTTCTACCCTTCCCCTCTCTCCTGCTCCTGGAACTACTGATAAATGGAGGGCTGTAAATTTGCCTGGCTTGTATTTTTCAATCTACTTAAACAAAGACATCAGCCATTACGAATAAGATGTAGATCCCCTAAACCTGTGCTCTTTAAATATTCATTTCTAACTTATTTTGAAGAATGGCCATGTGAGGAAAGGCCAAAGAAGAAGAATGGCCTGCTCCTCTTCCCAACAACGCTGCTTTCCCGACACGTGCCTGCGCCACGCTGCAAACAAAAGCAGCGCAAGGAACGGACAGGCGTTCCTTAGAAGGCAGTGACCGGCCAATATGCCAACCACACATAGGTATCTTCCTTAGAGGAGTCCTGGAAACTATAATTTTCTGGATCTGGTTCCATTGTGTAGGGGTATGGGTTTCCACATGCTGCCCAGACCTGTTTGTTCTTCTTTGAGACCAGGCTGGAGCTACCTAGACCAGAAACCCCTTCATGAACGACTTAATCAAGCCAAATGGCAATTACTTGTTCCCCGAGCTGAAAGCGCAGGAGGGAAAGAGAGCACGCAACCCCCTCTTGCCTGTTCACATCTCCACCGCAACTGTAAATCAGATCACGAGCATTTCTTTTAGCTGTATCTGAATCGAATGTCCCTAGCCTACAAATTCAATTTTTATTGCCCAGTACATGGCAAGCCAACAGATTTCTCTGGTTAGCGAGGCTGAAGTGTAGAAATGAATCACTGTACCTTTGTATTATGGAGCATAGTCTGGGATGAGTAGGCATGGGAGGTCAGCCAAAACACAGCCGAGTCACTCAATTCTTAAGTGATTTAAGAGGAACATGATCTGTGGGCTCATCCTGAATAAAGCTCTCCCTTTAATAAGCATGTAAGGGAAGCATGAACTGGTAGGGGAAGAAATGACGAGGAAGACCCCTGTTTCTGAGATTCTTTTGATCTAAGTTTTCCTCCCAGTAAGATAGAGCCACTCATCGTGATCTATCCACACGGGCTTTTGTAATGAGCAAGGCATTTTGTAAATTACTAGCAGTGACCTGGAACATACCTTACATGAGAGCACAGACCACACCGCAGGGACAGGAGTTGGGCTTCACGCCATAGCAAGAGACAATTAAAATCAGCTGGAGGGCTTGTTAGACCCTAGATTGTTGGACCCCAGCTGCAGAGTCTTAAATGTAGCAGGTGTGGAGTGGGATGCTAGGATTTGCATTCTGTGTTTCCCTTGTACAGTGAATTGTAATTACTTCTATGGGTATTCTGCTTCTGTCTCCACAGGTGGTCTCACTCTGATCCAGTGACTAGGCAGGGGCATGCACATAAGGTGTAGAAGACTCTTAGGAGAGGATTGGATAGTTATTCCACTGGGTATAAGAGTGAGCCATCTCAGAAGCAGGAGTAACATTCCACACCATCCGGGAAGAAAAGTCACCAATGGAGCATGTGCAAGATCCCTGCTTGAAATGGTGGAAGCTGCCGAGTCCGCAGCTTCGAGACCATGAGCCAGAGCCAAGGAGTCACATAGAGACTGTGAGGCAGAGCTGTGGCTTGGCTTCCTGGCCTAAAGGACCATGTGGTTGAGAGGCCAAAGGCCAGAGAGTGACATGCTTGCCAGTGTGACTGAAAAGAGGTACTGTAGACAAAAGAACTATATAATTAACATTTTGTAATTTGTTCGTTTGAGCATTGTCTGTCAGCTCTGTGTGTCATTGCTATAGATCATCGAACCCAGCAGATAAGCAGGGTTCTGTGGATGGATGATTGGTGTCAGAATAGGCTAATGAAGGATGGAGAGTGGAGGCACGTTTGACCTTTGCTTTATAGGACTCATCCTTGGGCAGATGTGGAGTTGAATTCTCCTTCCCAGCAGTGCAGCCGGGAGGAGGCTGGGTGTGGCCCTCACTTGCTGAACAGTGTACAGTCCTTGCTTACTGTACAGTTCAAAAGAGGCTTTGATCTGCTGGAAGGTGCTTTGGGGTTGGGAGAGTGACAGATGCCAGTTATCCCTGGAAGCAGAATCTTTGAGGTGGTGCAAAAATGTGAAATTGTTCATTACTGATTAGTATGTAAACACACATAAGCTTGTGCTTATTAACCTCCTGCTGGAATTGGGTAAAGCAAAACAGGACCCTAAGAACCTTTGGGAAGTGGAAGGATGCGCACCCAAAAAATTTCATAAAGTCACCAGCTAATAAAGCTTGGGGAATTCTTTTGTTTGTTTGTTTGTTTAATCATTTTATTGGGGACTCGTACAATTCTTATTCACAATCCATACATATATCCATTGTGTCAAGAACATATGTACATTTGTTGCCCTCATCATTTTCAAAATATTTGCCTTCTACTTGAGTCCTTAATATCTGCTGCTCATTTTCCCCTCCCACCCCACTCCCCCTACCTCTTGAACCCTTCATCATTCATAAATTATTATTATTGTGTCATATGTTACACTGTCCGACGTCTTCCCCTGCCTTCTCTGCTGTCCATCCCCCAGGGAGGAGGCTATACCTAGTTTCTTGTAATCAGTTCCCCCTTTCTACCCCACACTCTCTCCACCCTCCAGGCATCACCATTCTCACCTCTGGTCCTGAAGGAGTCATCTGTCCTGAATTCCCTGTGTTTCCAGTTGCTATCTGTACTTATGTACATCCTCTGGTCTAGCCAGATTTGTAAGGTAGAATTGGGGTCATGATAGTGGGGGGGAGGAAGCATTTAAGAACTAAAGGAAAGTTATGTTTCATCGTTGCTACCCTGCACCCTGACTGGCTCATCTTCTCCCCACAACCCTTCAGTAAGGGTTGTCTGGTTGGCTACCAGTGGGCTGTGAGTCTCTACTCTGCACTCACCCACATTTTCAACGATATTATTTTTGTTCCTTGATGCTTGACACCTGATCCCTTCGACAGCTCGTGATCACACAGGCTGGTGTGTTTCTTCCATGTGGGCTTTGTTGCTTCTGAACTAGATGGCCACTTGTTTATCTTCGAGCCTTTAAGATCCCAGGCGCTATATCTTTTGATAGCTGGGCACCATTAGTTTTCTTCACCACATTTGCTTATGCACACATTTGTCTTCAGTGATCATATCAGGAAGGTGGGCACCCACTGATATGATTTTTAGTTCTTTGATGTCTGATAACTGGTCCCTTCTACACCTCAGGGTCAGCCAGGCTGGTGTGCTTCTTCCATGTGGGCTTTGATGCTTCTCAGCTAGATGGCCGCTTGTTTATCTTCAAGCCTTTAACACCCCAGACGCTATATCTTTTGATAGCCAGGCACCATCAGCTTTCTTCACCACATTTGCTTATGCACACATTTTCCTTTAGCAATCATGTCCGGAAGGTGTGCATCCTGGAATGCCAATTTAATAGAACAACGTGTTCTTGCATTGACTAAGCGCTTGAGTGGAGGCCCAATGTCCATCTGCTGCCTTAATACTAAACCTATAAACATCTGCACGTAGATCTGTTTTCCTACACTATTATAAATACATTTACATACGTACATTCCAGTCTTTAGACCTCTATAAATACCCTTTGTCACCTTGTTCTTTCCTCTATTTCCTTTTACTTTCCTCTTGTCCCACTATCATGCTCAGCCTTCATTTGGGTTTCAGTAATTTCTCCCGGCTACCTTGCCCTTGTTGAATCCCTACAAGGCCACTCACACCCTCCTTGCTACTGATTTTGGATCACTTATTGCTCCCCTGTCCCTGGGTTGGTCATCACCACCTCCTTGCCCTCTCCTCCCCCTCTCCTGTGTCCCCCCGGAACCATTGGTCCCATTGTTTTCTCCTCCAGACTATTCATCCAGTCTATCTTATCTAGATAGATCTGTACAGATAATAATATGCACCAAAAATCAAGTCATAGCAAGATAGGAGATGAGTGAGAACATAGCTATGACAACACAAAAGGAAACCAATTACCCATAGAAGAATAAATTAACAGAAAAAAAATTTAAAAAGAAAGAAAAACCTATAAATAGATCAAGGTCTGATTTTTGATCTCTAGGCGTGTCCTTCAGTCAGGTCCAATGGGGTACTCTGCTTTGGCCCCAGAGTCTGTCCATTATACTCCCTCGGGGGCTCCCTGCTCTGCTCCCATGGTTGCTCTGCCGCATGCTTTTAGTGGTTTGCCTCGGTGTCACAGGGTCAGTCTGGGCTAGTCCTGACCCTGAGTCTCCAGTGTTGTCCCCCTTAGGGCCCTGGGCCATCGAGGGACGGTGTGTCTCATAGTGGGATCAGCCATATTGTCCACTGTGTGCATTGACTGTTCAGAGCGGGAATATCGTCCTCCAGGCCTGGTGCGCCAGGATGTGCTCCACTCTCTCTTCCTCCCCCTTCATTTGCTCCCATTTGCTCTGATCAGACATGCCCCTCTCCCTGAGCTGAAGCTTCAGTGCCGTCCTCTCAAGTAAATTCTTCTGGGGTACGGGGCAGTTGTCCATGTATGGGAGCCGAGTCCTCAGGCCCCTCCACTGGCTCCCTACTCCTTGCAGGTACACTGCATTCGTCTGGCACAGGCTTTATATCTGGTCCCTCTTTCCCTGTGGAGACATAAACAATACCCTCCCCTTGGGTGGGTCAGTGCCCTATTGCTTGGGGAATTCTTAAAGCCCATTGGATCCAACCTCTAGTCCAGATCCTCTTTCCCCTTTATTCTACCAGCTGCTTGTCCAGCCTTGGCCGGAAAGCTTCCATTAACAGAGAATTGCTCCCTATGGAGGTTGCCCGTCTCAGTTTTGAACAGCTTGCATCATGATAGATGGTTAATCAAGTCTCCTCTATGTAACATGACTGCATTGAGTCTCTCCATCTTTAAATGATTCCTCTGGGGACGTGTCCCCATTGGTCTCTGTCCCTGCCAAGGTGACCCCTCCAAGCTGAGCCTGGCTACCTGTGAGTAGCACTGGGCTACTTCTCACCAGACTTCTCCATGCTCCTCTGTGCCTCCTTCCACACCGTTACCCAAAGTGATGTGCTGGGCGAAGGGTGTGGGCAAGGGGAGGCAGGGCCGAGAAAGGGAATGCAAGGCTGATGCCACTTTGGTCAGTGAGGCACGGGTCTTGCCTTTTCAAGCCTCACCTTCACATCCCATGTTTGCGACAAACATGGCATTCACGATTCTGGAGCTAGAGTGTCTAAAGGCGATAGCCAACAGTGGAAACATTGTTGTTTGGTTGGCTGCCTGGGGCAGCCCCATGCACGATGGACAGAAACACTGCCTCGTCCGCACCATCCCTGTGCTCAGCTGCAGATCAGACCATTGCGGTCCATAGGGTTTTCATGGGCTCATTTTATTTTTGGAAGAAGATTTCTAGGTCCGTCTGAGTCTGGAAGCACCCCTGAAACCACAGCAGTTTGTTGCTGTAGTTGAGCCAGTTCTGACTTGTACAAGGTCACTCTGCCCGGTCCTGTGCCCTCTTTACAATTGTTCTTATGTTCGAAGCCATCAAATCAGCCACTGTGCCAATCCATCTCATCGAAGGTCTTCCTCTTCTTCTCCGACCCTCTGTTTTCCCAAGCATGGAGTTCCAAGCCCCAGGCCTTCTCCAGGGACTGATGCTTCCTGACAGCATGTCCGCAGTACGTGAGACCTAGTCCCTAGCCTCTAATTCTGACGACACTTCTTCCAGGCCATGTTCCTTCTTTCCTCAGCCCGTGTACTTTCTACATTCTTCGCCAGCACCAGAACTCAAATGCTTTGATTCTTCTTCAGTCTTCCTTGTTCGGTGTGTGGTTTTCACATGCAAATGAGGCGATTAAAAACACCTGGCTTGGGTCAGGCTCACCTCAGTTCCTCAAGTAACTTAGCTCTTCCACTTTAAATGCAATTTGTTTTTTGATCTCTTGCCTGCTGCGTCCACCAGCATGGATTGTGGATCCAAGCAAGATGAAATTCTTGACAACTCCAATCTTTTCTCCATTTACCCTGATGTTACTTACTGGTCTAGTTATGAGCCTTGGGGTTTTCTTTACACTGAGTCGTAATCCTCACTGAAGGCCACAATGCTTGATCTTCATCAGAAAATGCTTCAAGTCCTCTCTCAGCAAGCAAGGTTGCTAACAAGCCTTCCTCTGATCCTGATGCTGTGTTCTTCTTCATACAATTCGCCTTCTCTGATTATTCGCTCATCACACAGACTGATCAAGGAGGGTGAGCGAGCAGGACCCAGATGCACGCTTTTCCTGATTTTGAACCATTCAGTGTGCCCTTTATCTGTTCGCACAACTGTCTCTTGATCCAGGGGCAAGTCCACACGAGCACAATGAAATGTCCTGGAATTCCCATTCTTCTCAAGGTTATCCATAGTCTGTTATGATCCACACGGTTGAATGCCTTGGCACTGTCAATAAAACACAAGTAAACATCTTTCTGGAATTCGCTGCTTTCAGCCAAGATCCATGTGATGTCGGCAACGATGTCCCCTGTTCTACTCCCCCTTCTAAATCCAACCTGTGCCTCTGGCAGCTCCTGGTAATGCAACCGGTGTTGGATGATCTTCAGCAACATTCTACTTGGATATGATACTAATGATATTGTTCTATAATTTGAGCATCCTGTTGGGTCACCTTTCTTTGGGATGGGTACAAATATGAATCTCTTTCATTCAGTAGGCCAACTAACTATTTTCAAAATGTTCTGACATAGTTGAGTGAGTGCTTCCAGCACTTCTTCAGCTTGGTGAAACATTTCAATTGGCATTCCATCCATCACAGCAATGCTCCTGAATAAAACCTGATAGAATCCAAGCAGGTCTGAAGCAGGTCTTGGTCAACCAAACCAAATTCACTGCCATTGAGTCAATGCTGACTTATAGCAACCCCTCTGCTGGTTTCTGAGACTGTACCTAATCATAGGAGTGAAAAGCCCAGTCTTTCTCGAGAGGAGCTGCCGGTGGTTTCAAACTGCTGGCCACAGTGCAACTCGTAACCACTACACCACTAGGGCTCCTTTGTCATGGCCTAACGCTGCTTCCTCACCAGTGTGCAATGATTCGTAGGTGCCATTGAGTTGGTTCTGACTCACAACAACCTTCATACAACAGAACAAAACACTGCCCAGGTCGGCACCATCCTCCAGTGTTGTTCTGCTTCAGCCCAGTTTTTGTAGTCACCGTGTCAGTCCATCTGGCCGAGAGTCCTCCCTTTTTGAGTGCTCCTCTGTGTTACCGAGCCGGATGCCCTTTTCTGATCGCTCCTGATACCATGTCCAAAGTATATGAGATGAAGTCTTGCCATTTTCACTTCTAAGGAACAATCTGGTTGTGCTTCTTTCAAGACAGATTTGTTTTCTGTCTCGGCAGTGCATCGGCAAATTATCAGGCTCCGTACCAGACCTCCTAACTCAGTAACTCTGGGCCTGGAGCTCCGGAGTCTATGGTTGCACCAAGGCCTCCAGCTTGTGCACCCTGCTGTCATGGCTGCTGTTGGAGCCCTGTCCGCTTCCCTCCATGGAGTACGACCTCTAGTAATAGGGAGAAGTGTCGGATTACACAGTAGGCAAGATAGGCATGAGTTTACTTGTGATAATTCATTAATCTGCAGTGGGATCACTCATCACTACACATTAGTAAATAAGCACAAGTAAGCCCATGCTTACCTTGTTTATTGGGTAGCCCATCCTGCCTGTGATTACTGGCTGCTAAAAGTGGACAGCTGCCCTTTCTCAAGAGCAACGCTCTCTGCCTAAGGGAGAGCCCCCTGGTCTAAGAGGTGATGAGCTGTACTCCTCCATTTGGGGGCCACAGACTCACTGACACAAGAGAGGACCGGTGACTGCTCCATGCTCCAAGTGGGACCAGGCTGAGGCCTTCATCCGAGACCACTACCTTTTTATCTTTCTTCCCCTGCCCCACTC
Organism: Tenrec ecaudatus; assembly: GCF_050624435.1. NCBI lineage: Eukaryota > Metazoa > Chordata > Mammalia > Afrosoricida > Tenrecidae > Tenrec > Tenrec ecaudatus. The sequence goes on along the minus strand of NC_134540.1, from coordinate 46,131,739 downwards.
TGCGGGCTTCTCTCCTCTTTTGAGAGCTCTTCTTCAATAAATCACTTTCACAAGCATTTCCATCTCAGGCTCTGCTTCTAGGGGACTTGACTTAAGACAATTGCCCCAAATTAAATGTGGAATTGAAGGATGTATAATGTACTTGAGTATCCCATATGGGCACCTGAAAATAACTATATAATGATGTAGTCTGTGGTTTTCACTAGCTTTTGTCTGTAGATGCAGCCTGGGCAGTTCACTGCTACCCGCGCAGGGGAGCATGCCAGAGGCAGAGTGGTGACATTGAGTTTCTTTAGAGCAGGTGATGGGGGCATGGGCTTGATCAAGTTCTTAGCATTCCTGTCGCACTTCAGTTTCTTTCTTAGTTCATTCGCTGACCTCCAGTGGGGCCTCTGATTAAGGGCTTTTGGCTGATAAGCAGAATGAATCACAAGGAGGTTAAGTGATGGCTGAAAGTCGGTTGCTGAATAAAAATGAGCTTCCGTCCCACTCCACCCCAGTAGCACAGCTCTTCCCTTGATAATCTAATGGCATGCATTAGAAGCGCTCCTCACCAGCTACTTTCTTGAATTGACAGGAAGAAAATTTGGCAAAATAGACAAACAAAATTAGTACCCAGGATTTAGTATAGGAAACATGTCAATGGTTTCAAGTTTATGTTGCCGTGTTTGCAGAGAACAAAGTGGAGATTTGATATGTCTCTAATTTATTTGGGTCATGTGGGTTCAGGTAGCAAAGAGAATTCATGGTGGTGGCATCTGTACAGAGCAGAACTGCCCCATAGGGTTTTCAATGCTAGCAGATCGTTAGCCTCCTGTCTGCCGAGGTATCCCTGGGTTTGTTAGAACCACCAATCTTTCAGTTAACAGCTAGGCCATGACGATTTGTGCCCCCCGGGAACTCCATCAACGTGGAAGACAACATATCAACTGTCTACATACCTGGTGCTGGCCAACTTCTGGGGGTCTCTTGGGTTGAATTTAAAGAGATGTTGGCACATTGACCAAAACTGGTGGGGAGGCTCGGCTTTCAGAAGATAAAGCTAGCATCTACTTGGCCTGGGTTTATGCTGCTGTGCATCTTCTAGCACTCTTGGAGTCACTGATCAACCTGGGGTGGATGAGATACTGCATCTATTGGTCATGCCTGATTCAGAGGCATCTCTAGCATAGATGCCCTAGGTAGATACAGATGGTTTGTGGAGGCAGCTGCTCTTGGCTAGGGTTGATGTAACCATGACCTTGTGTGTTTGGCTCACGGAATGATTCCACGTAGCAAGTGCCTTTATGAAATCCCTATGATAGGCCAGTCAATGTACCAGGTGTTGGAGATAGAAGCCGAAAGGACTTCCAGGAGAGAGGGAGACAGACAAATATGGAGCGGTGGTTCCTCCCCATTTGGTAAGTACTGATGAAGCACAAGGCAGGGGCTTCTGTGTCCTGCCTGGCCGGAGACTGGGAGAGGGGGAGCTGGGGAAGGCAGAGCACAGAAGCTTTCTCTAATAAAGTGATTATTTTTATTATTTTCAATTTTATTAAAATTTTAAAAAGTTTTATGGAAATATAACACACACATACAATTCAGTGTTTTAAACATATTAAAGAGTTGTGCAATCATCCCCAAAATCAAGTTTATAAAATTTTCTTCATTTATTGTACTTATTATTAGTTCCCCATTTTCCCCAACCTCCCCTCCCATGATCCTAAGAAATTATTAATCCAGTTACTTTTATAGATTTACATATCCTGGATTTCATATAAAGAAAAATATACAAAAAACAAACCAACAAAACAACAACAACAAAATAAAATAGAGAAGAACTTCAATTGAAAAGAAAGCAGAAAATAATAAAAACTAGAACAAATTTAAAATGGGTCAAAAGGGAGAACAACTTATGTGTTAAATTGTGTATTAGTCTGGGTACTTTAGAGAAACAAATCCACAGAAACTCATGTATAAGAGCGAGTTTTATATAAAGGCTAAGTGCTCATCAAGAAAACATCCCAACCCAGTGCCGCCCAAGCCCATAAGTCCAACATCAACCCATTAACCCACATGTCCAACACCAATCCACAAAGTCCTCCTCCATCTCACAAAACACACACAATTATGCCGACTGCAGGAGGAAAGCCAAGTCAGTGAATGTGTAAGCATCTCAGCACTGGCCAGGGTCTCCACACGGGTGCTCCAGCACCCAGGTCTGCATCGGGGTAGGTCCATGTGGCTTCTCTTCAGGGATGTCTTGCAGGAAATGAGCCTTGCCAGCTGAAGCAGGGAACTGAGGAAGGCAGCTGCACCCTGGTCTGACCATCAGAAAGCAAGAGACCCGAGAACTAGAAAGGCGAGGCTCACTGAGCCATTTATCCCTCCGCCCTTCAATTGACCCCACATGTGTTTATCGGCCAGGTTGGCACATTAACTAACTACTTCACATTGTAACCTAACTATATCTCCATTAACTGACTTTGCAAGGCGCTCTGTCTGATAGCAAAGCTATTCTCATCTCTGGTCAATGGTCAGAAGGGATTCATGGGGCTTAGGCCACGTGGGCACTTTCAAGTGGATTTTGAGTTTTCACCTTCAGCCATTGCCTTCCAAAAACCAGCTGCTCAGAATTTAAGCTTTAATACAATTTCCTTCTTGGATCTTAGATGTATTATTTATACTCCTTGGCTATCACACAGGCTGCTGTGCTGCTTCTGGGTGGACTTAGCAGGTATCTCACTTAGATAACGGTCTCACGAAGTAATTTTTGAACACAATCTTGAAGACAAGAAAGAAAGGCCAAAGAAGAGAAAGGACTGGGTGGAGTGAGAAGGAGAGTAATTCTAATGTCATGTTAGCCAGAGGCCCAGGGTAGAGAGGCGAGACACAAGCAGCAGTATCTCCTGGTTGAAGCTGTGTGTGCGTGTGTGTTTATTTGGGGGAAGGCATCAGGATGGAGGCTGGGGAAAGAGGCAGGAGAAGACTATGAAGGTCAAATGTATGGGCAGCACATTAGTCTTTATCTTAAGGGCAAGGTGAATCATCAACTGTCTCAATCAGAAGAGTGTCACGATTAGATGTTTTAAAACTCCTTATGCTAAAAAGAGACCATCAGTCAGATCAAGACTGGGTGACCCCCAAGACTCCTGCCCTTAGTTACCTTCAGGTCTGGAGTGGAGCTTACCTCTTGTTTTAGAATAATCAACCATCTAAGATCACACTAGTGATCTGCTCTGTAAGCCATCTAATTCACAATTTAAAAAATTAAGTATGACAACACAATGGAGGATGGAGCCAGATCTTGATTTTCAACTCAGTTCCCATGATTAGGTACACTAACTATGACAATAGAGGCCGTGGTAGTCCATAGTAAAATTCTTTCCTTCCAAGAGGGGTACCCAGGTTTGGCCATTTCTGGCCAATGGATCTCTTGGGTAATCAATTACCACTTACCTGTTAGTGGAGGATTTCACATGTGGCTATAGTGATGAGCAGGTTTCAGAGAAACTTCCATACTAAGTCAAGCCAGAAAAAGTGCAATTTACTTCTGAGAGTCAGCCAGTGTAAACCCTTTGGGAGCACAACGATCCCATCCAAATGCAAGACTGGGCAGCAGATTGTTTCCTTGTGCGTACAGTCACCATGAGTTGCGAGCTCAATCAATGGTAGTTGCCAACAATAACCTAGAAAAGCTCCTTCTCTCATCAAACCTCACTCTGCTCATAAGTAAAATGCTTTCATGTATGCATCACAATTTTCAAGGTTTGGGAGGATCCAATTTGATAACTCAAACCAAACCCATCGCCACTGAGTTTCTTCTGACTCATGGTGACCCCTGTGTTTTAGAAACTTGATCCACAGAATTTTCAATGGCTGTAATTTTATGGCAATAGATCATTAGGCCTTTCTTCTGAAGTACTGCTCAGTGAATTTGAACTTCCAACCTTTCTGTTAGTAGCCAAGCACCAACTGCACCGACTGGAGACTGTAAATCTTTACAGGAGCAGACGGCCATATCTTTTTCCTTTAGAGAAAATATGGTAGGTTTGAACCAACGATTTCAGTTAGCAGCTCAATGTGTAACCAATTATGACACCAGGATTCTTTAAATTATATACCTCCTGCAATAGGCTTAATGTAGTACCTGGAACAAAGTAATCACTCATAAGACGTATCTGTCTTATTATGTCCCCATCCTCATTTAAATAGTAGCCCTAAAGGCAGAGATAGAAACCAGGACTTGGGTGGGGGTGCTGAATGCCATCAAGTAGACTCTTGGCTCATATCGAGAGTACAGGACAGGGTAGAAGTGCTTCCAGGGGAGTTCTTGGCTGTATCCTTACAGAAACACACCAGGTTTTTCTCCATGGAGCTGGTGGGTGGGTTCAAATGGTCAACTTTTCGGTTAGCAGCTGAGTGCTTTACTGTTGTGCCACAAGTACCTTCTATGGGAAGGGATCCCAGGAAACCCAAGTTAGGGGTGATGGAAACGAGACAAAGAAGAAGCAAAGCCCATAAAGGGTGTGTTTCTTGAGCGTGTCACACATGACGGACTCTCAGGGGTACTGTATACAGCACAGTTCCAAACAAGCTATGACTGACTGACTCCTGTCCCCGTCCCTTGAAGCTTGACCTCTCAGGTCCTAAGTACTCCCAGGTTATCCTGTGTACAGACTGAACAAGCTTCCGTGGCTCCAACCCTGCAATCCAGTACCAGATGCTGTACTTGAGACGGAGACTGTTGTCGTAAAATTGACTCTGTCCAACTGCAGCTGAGGTGAACTCAGAAGTGAGCAGAGGATTACGGAAGAGCATCTTACCTACTACAATGGGGTGAAGGAGCAATTAAAAATACTTAACCCCAATAGTTGTTTAATCCAATAGTTACATTTTACAGATCACTCTAATTTACTTAACCAATTCCCTATTGTTGGCTGCCTCCAGGTTTTAGCTACTGTTTGAAAAATATTTGGTTAGCATCATTGTAACTAACTCTCATATGTACACAATCATTTTCTCAGGATAGATAATGAAACATTTTATTACAATATTAAAATCTATGCAGAGTTTTTAAGGATTTTGAAAATAAAAATTCCCAACAAAAGGATTTATCAGTTGACAGCTTTTCTATATTTAGAAAATAATGAACATCACCATCTTTATTCATTCTTTACCAATTTGATGTAAAAATGTTTTCTCATTATTTTAGTTTGCATTTATTTGGATTTTAGTGAGAGTAAATAAATATCATATGTTTAATGGTTAAAAAAACTTAAGAAGTTGAATCACTGGGTCTTGATGACAGCTTAGATACTGGAATAAAGAAAAAGAGTGGACCTAGTTTAGAAACCAGTATTGAGGGTCTTTAAAACTTATGAGCAATTGTCTAAGATACGACTATTTGTCTCTATTCATCTGGAGCAAAAGAAAAAGAAGAAAGGAATCAGAGAAGAAACTAGACTAAAGGACTATTTGTCTCCATGCATCACTGCCTCCTCTACGTTGAGACCAGAAGGACTAGATAGTGCCCAACTATTACTACTGAAGATTCTGATCTGGATCACAGTAGGGGCATCCTGAAAGAAAGATGGAAACAGGTAGAACAGAGCGTCATATTCTGAAAGGATCCAGCCTTAACTGGGCTCAATGGGACAAGTGGAGTCTTCAAAATCATTGCTCTGAGATACTCTTTAAGCCTTGAAATGAAACTATCTTCTCAAGTTACCTTTAAATGAAGTAACAATTGTGGTAGTTGCATAATCTGGTGTCAACTTGAGACTATGAAGAGTGAAGGGGCGGAGTTTAACCTGTCAATCAGGTCACAGGTTGATGACCGCATTTGGAAGCACTACAGACATAAATAGCTCACTGGAGGCCAGACCCACTCTCTCTGTGCTTAGTCTTCCTGCTGACAAGACACATGGAGCTACACTGATGGAGCCAGAACCCTGGAGCTGGAGGAGCCACATGGAGATCCACACCAGTGCTGAGATGCTTCCACTGCAACTGGATCCATAATACTGTCCAGATCAAGTCCATAAGTCCAATATTTGCTCATTGCATGACTCTGAAAAGGAATTTATTGACTGGTATTGGGCATATGAGAGAATATTGGACTTATGGACTTGATCTAGACAGAGCTGGGGTGTTTTCTCAATGTAAAATTGTTCTTTTACATAAAGCTCTTTCTTATGCACACAAGAGTATCCTGGATTTGCTTCTCTAGTTAACCTGGATTGACAAGCAATTTAACTGAAAAATGGAAGAAATTATCCTTGATCACCATGTTCTTAAAAAAGTCTATGTGACCAAAAGGACAATAGCTATAGTAAAGCATAGTTGAGAAGTATGGGGAACGGTGAGTCTAAGTTAACAGGAACAAAACCACAGAACAGAAACAATGAGAATATTCACCTGTGAAGAAGGTAACCAGGGTTGCTGAAGCTCGTTATCCTTAGAAATGGTTGAGTGGGAACATGTGTCTTCTCACCAAATATCGAAGCAAAAGAGAGAGGGAGACTAACACGACTTTTTGGTCTAAAAGTTGTAGCACCATCTCCGGTTGCCAGAGGAGCTAGTTTGGGGGTGCGGTGGCCGGGTGCATCTAAGGAGATATATTGGGTTGGCAAATGGAATTTTTCCAATTCCCTAGTAAGTTGTTCAGGCTTCAACTTGACAGGTTGAGATTCCTTCAACAGGCTTGGTGGGAACAAATCCCTGTATGCTGATAATGAGCGAAGACTCTTCCCTCCTGCTAAACAAACACATTGAATCTGACGGGTTAAGTGATGGCTTTGAACAGCCTGGTATCTCTTTTTACCTGCGGTTCACACATTAGTTGATTTTGAACCTGTTGGTGAATTCCATTTCAGATTGGCTCCATCTGAAGAAGGGGAATAATGAAACACTCTTTTGAGTTACTGCAAGCTGGGGAGAACCCAGACAGCATTTTCAAAGCTCTTCTGAGTTGTTGCTGAGCAAGAGAGCGCCCCATCGGGTATTGTATTACTTTGCTTCCACGACTTCCAGCACCCAATTATCCTTGTGTTACTGAATTCAGTCCTAAAGTACATATGCTTGTTTCCTAAAATGGAATTTAAAAAAAGGATAAAAGCTTAGATTTGCCAAGAGAGATAAGGCAGATATTTAGCTAAACATGGCATGAAACTCACCCTGATGGTAATTTCCCTCTCCCTCTCCCCCATGTGCTTACGTATTTGTATTGGGAGACCTGCATCCTGTTTTTGCTCTATTTCAGAATGCATTTTTCAGTAGACGTTGAAACCACTTACATTTTAATTTTCTGAAGTGGTTTCCTTGATGGATATTTTATTATAGGAAGCATCAGGCATCCAAGTCAATGGGGCCAAAGACAAGAATGTGAAAGAGATAGTCTGGCTTTAGCTTTCTCTTTCAAGGTGACCTCCCGCTTCCCCCAGAACCCTTCCCCCCTCTCTCCCAGCCATCAGCATGCCCAAGGGGGCTGACCTCCCCGCTCCTGGAGAGGCATGTGTCCCACCATCCTAACCTCTGTGGCCCGCCCGCAAGTGTGTCTGCCAGGTTCTCTGTAGCCATCTTTGTAGAGCGCTGCCTGCTCTGCAGGGCGGTGAGTTTGCTGGTGATCTGTGCTTTAGCCACACTTGGGCGTCAGCTATTGGTTATTCAGGAGCTCCCAGTCATGTGAAAGAGGAAGAGGCAAAGAAAGCAAGGCAGTATCAGAACAAGGCCAGACATCCTGGCTCCACTTCATCACCCTCTGTGGTTGGAGCTGCCCAGAGAGCTCTGGTGCAGATAGTCCCCAAAGAAAGGCAAGGGCCTTCCAAGTGGGGCAGAATGCAGAGGACACTTCCTAGGAGGCTGGTCCTGTGCTGAGTATCTCACCCATGTATTATCTCACTTGATTAAAGAAAGGAGTCTTTAGGTGGTACAAGTATATTATATACTTGGCTGCTCACTGAGAGATTGGAGGATTCCAGGCTCCCTAGAGGGAACTCCAAGGAAAGGGCTGGCCATTTACTACCAAAAAATCAGCCCCCGAAAACCGTGGGGAGCGTAGCTCTGCTTACACATGGGTCATCAGGAGTCACAATCCACTTGAGGGCAACTGGAAATGTACTAAGATGATGCATTTCCTTGCTAAAATGTGTGTGAGACGAAACAGCTCTAGACAAAAAGCAGATAACCCTTTTTCCTGCTTCTCAAAGGGTCCCTCCTGCTGGTCCTCCCTGAGAAGGTCAACCTTCTTTCCGTTTTGATTTTTGTTTAAACAAAACATTTTAGGACTGAATTGTGCTTTTAAAAAAAGTGAGTTCCATGCAAAACTAAGGCCCGCTAATGGTCATTTCTGTAAGGGGGAGGGGGGCATAAATACATCGCTGCAAAGTCAGAGAGTTTTTGAAAACCAAAAATTTTTGAATAAGAAAATAGCTTACAGAGTACAGAATAAATAATGGCAATGGCATTTTGAAGGACAGAAGCCGGCACACATGCTCAGAGGTGGCACGCGTCCAGATTGCAGTGTGGGCTCACTGATTCTTCAGCTCTGTGCTTTTGGGGCTGCCCCAGAAGTCCTGGACGTGCAAGAGATGACGCGCTTAGAGGCCAACTGAAAGGTTGGAGCCCCGAACCCACCCAGCCACTCGGTGGAAGAAAAACCTGGCAGCAGCTTCTGGAACAAGTTCTACGCCAGCCAGCCAGCCAGCCAGCCTCACTGCCATTGCGTCCATCCGGACTCACAGAGACCCAGCAGGGCAGAGTAGAGTGACCTCTGCGGGTTTCTGAAACGGTAACTCTTTGGGGGAGTAGAAAGCTTCATTTTTCTCCTGCGGAGCAGCTGGTGGTTACGAACTGTCAACCCTGTGGTTAGCAGTCGTCCAATGCAAAACCACTAAGCCACCTGAACTCCCCCTTCTGTAACAACAATTGTAACCGAGGACACCGGACTGAGCAGGTCTATGCCTTCACTTGGGCTCCCTATGAGTTGAAAATGAATTCAAGGGCATCTGTTAACCAGGACGACACAGAGGAGTCCCTCCCGCCCCTCACTGCCCCCCCCACACATACACCGCCGCCCCCGACCCCAGGCCGGGGCATCAAGGCTCTGGATAAACAGGCTGGTTTTAGGATGGGAGGCTTGGGAAAGCTGAGTTCCTCAGTTGCGCATGTGCAGCTCGGTTGCCTGCGGAAACCGCTGAACTCTGCACAGCCGTGGGTGGTGAAGCCCTTGTGTGTGCCTACCCTGCTGTTCAGCTTGGAGCCTCCTCTGGTTTCAATTATGACTTCAACAGGCGGCTTGGAGTGTGCCTCTATTCATTACAGCGACTCACACGCTATAATTAGTATTAAAGGAACACAGGCACTTCACAAATATAAAGGGCCAAACAATAATCAGGCAGTAAAGGCAAGGCAGGAGGACTTTCCCACCTAACTCTCTCAAGTTTAAAAAACAACTTTTTCCTTCACCACTTCATTTACTTTTCTTCCTAAATCAGCTGAGCTTGAATCTCATCCTGGCCAAATACTTGGCAATGATTTGGGAGCATTTATCTACTCTCCTGGTGCAAGATGGAGCTAATGGCACTCCCATCTGCTGGGGGTGGTGGAGAGGATGAAGTAAGTGAAGTCTTACAGATCGCCCTGCAAATGCTCCCCCACCGCTATGGGATTGCTTCTGGCTCCTACAACTGCCACCTAGTCCACTCTCACTCACAGCGACCTCATAGGACAGGGTAGAACTGCCTGTGCATTTCCAAGACGGCAACTCTGGGGAGGAGAAAGCCTCATCTTCTTCCCGAGGAGCAGTTGGTGATTTAGAGCTAACCTTGCCGTCAGCACCTCAACACATAACCCACTGCACACCCAGGGCTCCTCACAGAGGGTGTCCAGGGCTTCGGCAATCTTTGTGGGAGCAGGTAACCTCATAGTGTGCTCATGATTACCATCATTGTTTGAATTTGCAAATGAAACGAAGGCATGGAGTTAACACTCAGACACAAGAAAGAAATAGCATGCCGGGTTGTCTTATCCCCCATGTGGTGTACATGACCTGTAGAACATTAAAAACAAAGTCTATTGTATAGAGGAATAAGGAAGACTGAAGAATTATTGATGCAGTTGAATTATGGTGCTGGCAAAGGATATCGAAAGTACCCATGTGCTGCCAGCACACACCAGTCTGTCTGGAAAGAAGTACAGCAAGGATGCTTCTTCGAAGTGAGGGTGGTGAGACGTTGCCTCACGTCATTTGGATGTGCTATCAGCCGAGAGTGATCCTGGAAAAGGACATCAGACCTGTCAAGCAGTGTGCTTGACCAAAGAGGAAGCTTCCCAGTGAGGTAGATCAACACAGTGACTGTGAAAATGAGCTTCAACAGAACGATTGTGAAGATGGCCCAACACCGGACAGTGTGCTGTCCTGTTATGCTTACCATGAGTGCATCTCACAATATTACATTTTCATTGAAATCGAGATTGCTGTAATTTTGCTATACACACCCACATCTACACTGACAAGTATCAATCCTGTTTCCTATTCTCCCTCCCTGTTCCTCCTATTGTCAGTAAGTTGATTCCAACTCATAGGACAGAGCATAACTGCCCCTCCGGGTTTTCAAAGAGGAGTCGAGTCATCTTTCTCCCAAGAAGCTCCTGGTGGGTTAGAACCACTGACCTTCTGGTTAGCAGCTCAGTGTGTAGCCCATTACCCCAAAGACTTACTAGCCAGGTGTACTGGTGCTTCACCTATACATTTGAGTGCCTTTTAAAATACCAACCTTCTTGCTATGCGGAGGACTCCTTGGGACTGCTTTCTCCTTCAACCCCTAGCATGAGGCTAGTTACGAGGAGCTTGGAAAACTCTCCAGACGTTTGTGTGTTTAATGAATATGCAAATCATACTTCGCTTTCCTCCACTTTTTAGTAGCTGCTCGATAAAAATGTGTTCAGTGAGTACATAAGAGCAAGACTTTTAGAGTGCCTGCTATGTTTGAAAATGCACACATTTAAAGACAAAAGACCAACAAATACTTTAATTGGATGAGATTTTCCAATACTTGAAATCTCATCTGTTTAATTTTGCCACAAACATTAATGATTCGAACTTGCTCAAATAAATAGAACTTCAGAGAAGGCTTAATTTTGGTACTCAAATTATTTATGGGTGTCTAATTTTAAGGTAATGTCATGAAAAGCAATTAGCAGATTCTTCAAACACATGACAAATCCTTTATTACTGTGCTTATAAGGGACACGGTTTACATGAATCCAAATGTAATTAAATAACATTGAACTTGAAATCTACCACAGACTCAAGATATACAAGTTACACTTGGCAAGGCAAAACGTCTCAAACACTAGATTGTTTCAGGTGAAAGGTAAATCTTCATTAAGTAACTCCAACATTTTTTTTGTCTTACAGACAGTTCCTTTGGCAATAACTTCCACTTTAGCTTTTATTATATAAAAATATAACAAAATTTCATTATATACAAACATTACATTACACAATGTACAGGTTAAAAACACTAAGAAAGTGGCAAGCTGCAAGTGAAATTAAAATCGATAGCATGATAAGAAAAATTAAATACTTCACACATTTCATAAAAATTACATTAACTACATTTTTTGTTCGTTTGTTTGCAAATACCAAACAGTACCAATGTGATTTGAAACAGCTTCCAACAGCTTCATTTTAAGGCACATCTTGCATATTTATATGTACAACACTGACACCGGTCAATTAACTTAGGGGCTTCTCAGAGTGACCTTGTATACGTGTGAAGACATGCAGTGTGGGATTACACATTTTCATCGGCCCCCTTCTTTGGGGACAGGTACCTTCCAGGGGGGGACTGGTAAAGTGGCACACTAATCTCCTGCAGGTCCGGGAGCCTCCCGGGGCGGGGCGGGGAGAGCAGAGTGGCTGTCCTGTCATAGTCTCTGTGCAGTACTTTCTCATAGACGCTCTGCAGCCCCACGGTCTTGGGGAGCTGGGCCTGGTAGTAGTTATCCCTGCGCAGGGGATCCCGAGGCAGGGAGGTGCTCTTACAGAAGGTGGACATCTGCGCGGGTGGGTGAATGGCGGCAGGCGCGTTGGGCCCCCCGCATGAGGGGCTCCAGCACCGGTCGGAGTGGCCCAGGATCTTACACTCCGCAGTACAGGCCCACAGTCCTGCACAGGCACGCAGGGGAGAGAGCATGGTTATTACAGGAATGCACACACCTCCGAATGTCACACGGGGTCAGGCAGCTGAAAAGACGAATGATGGACACTGGGACCCAAGATTCGTAAGGTACATCACTCCCTGTGAAAACAACTTTATAGGAAGTGGGCCCTGCATCTTTTGTTGGAAGTAAAACAAAACTAAACTAAGCCCCCCCCCCACCTTCCCCCCCCCCCCCCTTTAACTAGTTAGCAAGGGACACTGGTGGCATAGTGGATACTTGTTGGGCTGGTTATGTCAGCACTTTGAAACCAACAGCCACTCTGTGGGAGGAAGATGAAGCTTTCTACCCCCTGGAAGGTCGTAACTGTGGGTTACAGTCTCAGAATCCCACAGGCGCAGTTCTAGAGTCCTGTAGGGTTGCGGAGTGGGAAAGGAGCGGATGATTGGGTGTTGGGTTTTTGTTAGCCAGCTAGCTCCACTGCTCCCTCTGCCTATCAAGGGCCTGGCAGTGTGCTTCAGGCCTGGGCTCCCAACTCCTGGACAGGAGGGGGGAGGAGGGTGGGGGGAGGGAGAAAGAGCCAGAGAGTGAGCTGTGGGCTGCTGCTGGGCACCCAGAGTCCAGCAGCCAAGCAAGGGGGCAGGGAAAGAACCTTCCCAAGAAGACCAGTACTCACCGCTCTGCATGTGGTTGATGAGATCCTTTTTCAAAGCGTCCCCGCTGATGTCAGAATCGCTGTCATTGAAATCACTGTCCCCTTTGCCGCTGTCTTTGCCGCTGAATTTCTCCGCCTCTCGCCCAGAGATGGTGTTGAAGGAGTGTCCCTTCCAGACAGCCACAGGAGGCGCCGACTCCTTCCCAAAGCCAGGGGACGCACCATAGGGCTGAAGCGGGAGAAGGGGTCAGGGTAGGAAAAGAAACAAAGAAAGCACCGTCAGTTAAGCGTCTCTTGCGCGTGACCACCCTTCCCGTCCTGTCCCTTCCCCCAGTCTGTCCGCGGAGCCCGCAGAGGGCTGCCCAGCCGAAGGAAGGCCTCACCTCGGCGTGCGCGCCTCGGAGCCGCTGCTGCCCCTCGAAGTGACAGGCGCTTTCCCCCGTGGCGCTGCCGCCCTCTGAGCCCGGCATGTCGGCCGCGGCGACCGCGGGCGGGGGCGCGTCGGCCGCGGGGCTGCCAAAGGGCGCTTTGCCGCTGCCAGGGAAGGTGAGCACGTCGAACATGTTGGGCCTGGGCCCAGCTCCCCGGGCGGCCTCCTCCGGGGAGCCGGGGGCCGAGGCTCCGCCGCCCGCCGCCCCGGGCCGCTCTTCCCGGAGGGCCCCCCCTTTGCGCACCTCCTTCTTGCGGCGGTTGCAGGTGGTGGCGATGGCGATGATGGCGGCCAGCAGCAGCGTGCAGCTCCCGGCCAGCACGATGATGACGATCAGCGGCGTGTCCCACTGCAGCGCCGGCCCCGACGCCCCGAGCCGAGAGCCGGCGGGGCGGGAGCGCTCTGTGCCCCCGGCACTGGCAGGTCCCTCGGGCCCGCGCCCGCCGCCGGCTGTTACCAGGAAACTGACGGTGGCGCTGGTGGAGAGAGGGGGTCGGCCACCGTCGGACACGACCAGCAGCGCCCTGAACACGCGGCCTGGCGGCTCCTGCGAGAGGTCGCCGGTGAGCACGATCTCCCCCGTGCGGCGGCCGATGGAGAAGGCTTCGCGCGGCTCCTGCTGCAGCAGCTCGAAAGCCAGCTCCCCGTTGGCGCCTTCGTCGGCGTCCCGGGCCTGTATGCGAGCCACGGCCGAGTCCTTGGCCGTGTGTCCGGGCACGGCAACTTCCAGGGAGCCGTTGGCGGGCGCGGGGTGCACCAGAACCGGTGCGTGGTCGTTTTGATCCAGCACCCGCACCTGCACCAGGGCGCTGCTGGAGAGCTGCGGGGAGCCGCCGTCGCTGGCCTGGATGCGCACGTCGAGCTGGCGCAGCGCCTCGTAGTCGAAGCTGCGCAGAGCGTAGATGGCCCCGGTGGCGGGGTCCACGGAGACGTAGGTGGACACAGCGTCCCCGGAGCGGCCCACCTCGGCTTCCAGCAGCCTGTAGGTGACCTGGCCATTGCGGCCCAGGTCTGGGTCCCGGGCTACCACGGTGGCCAGGTAGGCGCCGGGCGGGTTGTTTTCACGCACGGACACCTCGTAGACAGGCCGAGTGAAGAGTGGAGCGTTGTCATTCTCGTCGCCCACGCGCACCGTGTAGGGTCGCACGGTGCGCAGAGGGGGCGCGCCACGGTCCTCGGCCACCAGCGTCAGGTTGTACTCAGCGATGCGTTCGCGGTCTAGGGACGCGGCGGTCACCACTAGGTAGCTGCCCGCGTAGGCCGGCTGCAGGCGGAAGTGCTCGTGCCCGTAGAGGGCGCAGCGCACCTGTCCGTTGGCGCCGGAGTCCCTGTCCGAGGTGCTGACCAGAGCCACCAGGCTCTCTCGCGCCGCCCCCTCCGGCACCAGAGAGGTGGCGCCGGCCTCCGGAGTCCCGGAGCCCGCGGACGAGGTCATATCCGTGCCCCCGAGAGCTGCGGCGGCCGCGGCGGCCGCGAAGGGCGAGGTGGCGGGCGCCCCGGGGGCGGCCAGCGGGGTGATGGCGATGTCGGGCGCGTTGTCGTTGACGTCGCGGATGCGCACGATGACCTTGCAGGTGGCGGCGCGGGGCCCCGGGCCGCGGTCCTGCGCCCGCACGTCCAGCTCGTAGGTGTCCTGGCGCTCGTAGTCCACGGGCCCCGCCAGCGTGAGGCGGCCCGAGCGCGGGTCGAGGCGGAAGAGGCGGCGCGCCTCGGGCGGGGTGCGGGCGCCGAAGGAGAAGAGCACGTCGCCGTTGGGGCCCTCGTCGGGGTCGGCGGCGTCCAGGTCGAGCAGCAGCGAGCCCACGGGCGCGTCCTCCGCCAGCTCCACCTCGGCCACGGCGCCCTGCGGGAAGGCCGGGCTGTGGTCGTTGGCGTCCAGCACTCGCACGCTGAGGGCGGCGGTGGCCGAGCGGGGCGGGCGGCCCCCGTCCTGGGCCACCAGCTCTAGGCTGTAGGTGGCCTGGCTCTCGCGGTCCAGCTCCTGCAGGAGCACCAGGTCGGCGCACGGGGCGCCGTCCGCGCGCGTCTGCAGCTCCACGCGGAACGGACTGTGCGGCTCGGCCAGGCGCACGCTCTGCAGGCCGTTGGCGCCCACGTCCTCGTCCACCGGCACCTCCAGGGGGATGCGCGTGCCCACGGCCGCGCCCTCGGACACCTCCACGGGCACCTGGGCCCGGGGAAAGCGCGGCGCGTGGTCGTTGACGTCCCTCACCTCCACCTCCACGTGCACCAGTCGGAACTGCTCCTGCGAGAAGCTGACCACGTCGAAGGCCAGCACGCACTGCGGGGCCCGGCCGCACAGCCTCTCGCGGTCCAGGCCCGCGTCCCCGACGGTCAGCTGCCCGTCGCCCTCTCGTACCCGAATCAGCGAGCTGTTGAACTGCTTCATCAGGCGGAAGCTTGTGTCTCCGGATACTTTCATATGCAGGTCTTCTGCCAGCGTCCCGATGACCGTACCGGGAGCGTCCTCCTCGAAGGTGCTGTATCTCACTGTCTTGCTCTGGGCCACTGAGAGCACCCAGCAGAGACTGAACAGCTGCAAGGGGAAAAGGCAAGGGCTGCCCCCGCGCTTCCTAGGACTCATCCCGCCGGACCGAACTGCTATTTCAAAAAGGCTGAGCCAGAGAGTTCTCTCTGGTTTTCAGGTCTGGGCGTGAGTCCTAGGCGTCTTGGAAGACGCTGCCCGCGAGCCCAGTGCGGGAGAAGTCCGCTGAGAGCAGCTCCGTGGCTCTGGCGGGCTCAGAGGGCGCGCGGACCCGCCCTCACTCAGCGTCTTTCCCTCCCTTATCCTTGCAGGAGCTGCGCCGCCGCGCGCCGCCTCCGTCTTTATAGCCGCCGATATGCAAATCGCCGGAGCCGGGCAGCCAATGGCAGCTTCGCCCTCGCGCCGCTCCTCTGCCAGCCTCCAACAATCCCTTTAATGTGGAAAGGCTTAGAAGGGAAAACAAGAGGCGAAAATTAGGGAATCTTTCCTTTGTTTCTTTAACTCCTTTTGCTTTCTCCCTCTTTCCGGTAAGCGCCTTGCAAGTTAAGGAGTTGGCTCCCGGCTCTGAGAGTAAACGGGATGGGGAGGGTTTTGTTAATTGAACCCCTCCCGCTCCAGTTGGACTGAGTGTGAAAATCCGGGGGTTTCGTCACGTAGCTCCCTGTCCCCCCCTCCCCAGGCCACCCCCTCCAGCCACTCTCGGCATTTGGCACCTTCAAGCCTTGGGAATGTTCGCAGCCTCAGCTCCACAGGCGCTAGTCTCTCCCCGCTTCCCACAGAGCGCAGAACAGCCTCTCCATTAAGGAGCCTGAAGGATACAGGGAAATTGATTTCATTCAAATTTGTGTATGCAATTGTGTGTTTTGCTCGCGTGAGCCTCGGTGATCAGAGCTGCCGTCCTTCTTGCGAAAAAGAGTCCTGCGATGACACGTTAGTATGCATGTCACTCTCCAAATGGCTTTCTTAAACCCTGGGCGCTAGCAGGCAAGGGGGGAAAAGTTCCAAATAGGATTTAGCATAAGCTTGAGGAGATTTGGAAAGGTTTCAAAGATCAGACGGTATCAAAGGCTTATGAAGCCCTCGTTAGCAGTGGAAATAGAATGGCGTGGCAGGCGATCCCATTGGAGGCCCCAATGTCTGTATTATTTCACTGTGACAAGCTAAGAGGAGAGAAAGTTGAACAGTTTCCACAGCAGAGTTGGGCTAACTTGAATATAATGAGCAAACGCCACATGTATCCATTATGTCGCTCTATTCACCCCCAATCACTGCCATAACTCTCTGGCTAAACGATGATTGGGCGCTGAATTCCACACAATACCCGGCTTGTATTAAAGTGCATTTAGAGACCTTTCCCTCCTGATGCCCTGTTCCGCCTATTTAGAGGATTTCTTTCTGTTCTAATGGGGCCGCTCTGGGAAACAACACTGGTCTGCTTGCAGAAGAACAAAATCACAGCGTGAGGTTGAAACCTGGCACGAACCTGAGGAAACGAAACCATCTGCCTACCAAAGTGTGGAGCTCCAGCGCTGCCAAGCCTTGAGCCCAGGGCTGGGCGGGTACCAGGGCTGACCTGGCACCTTGCACCAGGGCAGGGCCCTCTCCCCCTCTCCCCTACAGGTGCCACTTCCTCTCCTCCCACCTAGACGCCCTAGTGATGGGCTCCAATCTGGAACAAGATGGGTCCTTATTGATCCTCACTGAAAGGTTCTGTTGAGTAAGTTATGCAAATATACACGAAGGAGAAATACAGAAGTCACACACTGGAAAAAAGGGAAAACGTTTGATAAGGAGGCTGCATTTAGTAAACGTTCTTCAGAACCCCGGTGTTTAGGTCTGCTGCCAGAATCTTCTTGCGTGGGAGGGGCACCTGTTTGGGGATCTAACCCCCCCCCCCCGCCCCCGCCATAGTAGGAGTACGTACAGAGCAAGGAGACTAGGCTGGGAAGGCAGAAGGAAGGATGAGGACTATCTTTGAAGCTGTTGGAAAACAGGGAATATGGGCCCAGTCATCAGTAAACAAAAACTCTTAGGAGATGCGAAGAAGGATAGAGGGGATGGTAGATTGTTTGGGGCTACTTAAGAGCGGTCTCGTCACTCGGTTCCTGTGTGCCTCCTACACCTTGAAGCCTCCGAATGCATCTCCAGCGGTGCAGAAGGGGAGCCCCAAGGGGTGCAGAAAGGGAGCACCAAGCCCACCCCGCTGCCTCACACACAGGAACCCCATTTTCCGGAACTTGTTTCCACTCCCAAATGCCTATTAACGTATTTCATTCTGCCCGCACCTCCCCCATTTTCATCGGGGGTCTGAGCAGTCTAAAGAACCTTCTACTTTCCTGCTAAACCTTGGAAACCGCACCTCCACCCCACCCCCACTGCGACCGGAGCCTGCTGGTGACCTTTGGAATTCCCAGGGTCCCGCACTCCCTCTTCCTCCCGCTCTCACCGGCTGCAGGGGAAACCTAGATTCAGAACCGTGTCGGCGGACAGCGGCCTGGGCACTCCTGCTCGCTTCACCCGGAGGGTCAGGCGGGCGCTGCGCGGCGCTACAGCGCTGAAAACCCGCCGGGGGCGGCGGCGTGCGGGGCTGGCCTCCGGAATGGCAGCAGCGGAAAGGTGGCGTTAGTTTTCACTGGAGCGGACACCTGTCCAGAGCCCGCCGCGAGTCCGGGAAGCGCAGCCCGACCTGCGCCCCACGCGGGTCTGGACGCTCGGGCGCCGCGCGGCTCCGGGCTCGGCTGCAGGCCCCGGGCCCTGGCTGTTTTTTTGGGGGCTTTTGTTCTTTTTGCCCCTTGGGCCGAGCCTGGGAACAACCTGCTGTTAGGACTGGGGTGCTTCCCCGCTGAGCGGAATCACCACGCTCATTCTCCGGGCGTGCTGGCGGGGAGGGAGAGGGTAGAGCGGGGAGGCAGGCAAAAGGCACCCGGCGGCAGGCGGGGAGCTGCGGAGCCGCCCGCGGCATTTTATCCGCGCTCGGGAGCGCGCGGCTCGGCTCGGCTGGGAGACGGAGCGCGGAGCCCGGGGCGCGCGCCGGCCTCTCCCGGTCGCCGCGGAGGTGTGAAGGCACGCGAGCCGAGGCGCTCAGAGCCCGGCCGCCCGTAGCATCCAGATGATAGAAATAGGTTTCAAACCGCTCCGGCGAGCTCAGCAACTCCCCGGGGAGGAAGAATGGCCGGGAAGCGGCTGGAGGGAGGGGTGGGCGGGGGCAGGGCGGGAGTGGGGCTCGCCCACCCAGGCGACGAGGACCTAGTCGCACAAAAGCAGCCCGGATCGCCTTGTTATCATACCAAAAGGCCCGGCCCGGCTCGGGGAGGCCCTTTCTCCGGGGTTTAGCAACTTCGCCGGCCACTGTCTCGCCAGGTTGTGAATAAACACTGCCCCACAATGGCCGGCGTTTCCTCGGAATGCAAATGGTGCGGGCTCGGCCGAGCTGCCGCCTTTCAGAAACCGAACGTAAAGCCGGCTTTGTGGGACTCGCGTGCAGACCCCGAGATTGACACGGGCGTCACGTGACGGATTAGAGCTTCAGGAAAGTTTTCAAAGCGGTGACAATGGGGGTGCGCAGCCCGATCGGCTATCTCCCACAGTTTAGTGGGACGAAAATCAGGTTATATTCTCATATGTAATAGGATTATCTTTTCCTTTTCAGGTTCTATACAGCATGTAATTTATTTTTTAATTAGGATTATATCTACCAGGAAAGAGAACTAGACTTGGAAAGTGTAAGAATGGAAGGCGAGAGAGATTATTGTTTAACCTTTTAACTACTCTCCCCCCTTTGTCTCTGTCTCTCTAGCTCCGGGACCCTGGCTTTCCCTACAGACTCACTGGGTCGCAGAAGGCGCCCCCGGGGAAGCCTGCCGCAAGTTCTCTGGCAAACCAAAGCACTTCTTCAGAGGCAGATGTTCCATTCTTGTCGGCAAACCACACTTGGCAAAACAGCTCTTGGGACTGCTAAATTGCTGGAATTTAGTAGAGCTGGCTCTCCGAAAATGCTACCACGTGCATTTTTGTTGTTATTATTATTGTTGTTCTATTATTATTATTGTTCTTTTCACAATCGTGAGGGTTTATTAGGGGAGTTAACAGGTTACCTACCACGAGGAAGAGCCAGTACACAGTACAGAGATCATCGCTGGTCTACAGCAGTGCCTCTCCTCAGCCAGCACGCTTCCCTTTCTTGTGCTCAGTTTCTTAGCCACACATTCCCTGGGCTTCTGCCTCTCTGGGCCAGGAAGGCCACCTGCTGCTTTGTCTCAAGGTCTCATAGTCTGGGTTTGTACCATGGTCTCCTTGCCTGGGCCTCTGGTCTGAGAGTTACCTGGCCTCTGCTGCCTCCACTCCTTCAGGCCAGAAGGAATCTCAGGCATGTTCTGCTAGTGACTCTTCTTCCTTGATCATCCCCAGACTGCTCTCTCTGTTTCCGACATGGCTTTCTGAAACACAGAGGGATGGCTTTGATGGGGGTGCGGTGTAGTTTCTTCCCCCAAACCATTTTATTAGGAGCTAATTCAGACATCATACCATTCCGTAGTTCAGTCACATCAAACAGTACTATATAATTGCTCCCAAAATCATTTTCAAAAACATTTTCTTCCTTCTTGAACTCCTGGCGAAGAATATTGAAAGGCCGATGGGCTGCCAAAAGAACAAAGAGATCTGTCTCGGAAGACGTACAGATGGCAGGATTTTTGTCTCGTGTCCTTTGGACATGTTGTCAGGAGAGACCAGTCCCTGGAGAAGGACATCGTGCTTGGTAAAGTAGAGGGGCAGCAAAAAGAGGAAGGCCCTCAACGAGATGGACTGACACAGTGGCTGCAACAATGGGCTCAGACAGAGGAACAGTGGTGAGGATGGTGCAGGACCAGGCAGTGTTTCATTCTGTTGTACAGAGGGCGACTCTGAGTCAGAAGTGGCTTGATGGCACCTAGCAACAACAACAACAGCAACAGCATTTGTGTGTGTGTGTTTGTGTGTGTGTGCACATGTTGGGCTGTCAATCCTAGCAAAGGGACTTGTCAGTTTCATTCCAGACCACAGAAGCCCACCCCTCCATAGTCCCAATCCAGATTCAGCAGCCAGCAAGGCCGTTTGGGACCGAAGGCATTGTTTAAGTTGTTGTTTAAACCATAGTTTTGGACCGATCTCAATGACCGATGTTCACAAGCCCTCCAACATTTCCAGGCCTTGGTCCACTCCGCCTTTCTTGTGTTCTGGAAATCAGGATGCTCTGGGAGGCCTGTTTGGTCACACACATGGCGCTTGCTGGCAGGCACTGCAATCTGACCGTTGTTGTTCGGTGACGTTTTGACTCATAGCTACCCCTTGTGACGTAGAATCTCTCCTGTGGGGTTTTCTGAGCTGCTGTCGAGCCCCATGCTAGTAGACTACCAGGCCTTTTCTCCCTTGGAGCTACTGATGGGTTCAAAATACGGAGCCACACGTGCCACCAGGGCACTGGAATCAGCCTGCCAGGCTTCAAACGGGACCATTACCAGTAATGAGCTGTGTGGCCCTGAGCACGTGGCTTGATTTCTCTGTAACTTAATTCCCTTATTCCCGGACTGGATAAACCAGGGCCTGTGATTCCTCAGTGGCACTCAATAGAAACAGCCACCACACCGGGGGACTGTCTAAGGCGACACAGTACTGGGCACACTCAACACCCAAACCCAAGTGTGTGCCCATCGAGTCGGTTCGGACTCGTAGTGACCTGTGCGTTTCTGAGACCGTAACTCTTTACAGGAGTGGGAAGTCTCACCTTCAGTGGAGCACCCCTGGCCACACCCACCGCTCTGCATTTTACTTATTCTTATGTTTCCTAATGTGTACCGCGTTGGGCATTGCGGCACGTTCTCTGCTCATGCCATCATTCCCTGATGTTTCCTCGTATATGTAATGTGTCCACCCCCCAAAGACGGCTAAAGGTTGAAACAATAAAGGTTCGGCTACTAACAGACAGTGTATGCATTCCCTTTTGAAAGCTCACTTTACCTCACTTCCCTTTTCCGAAAGACCCTGGGCGGTACCTGTTTTCACTCAGAGAAGCAGAGGATTTTTCCTTTTCTAAAACAAAATAGAGATTGAAAAGCAGCAAGTGTTGGTTTTGTAGTGAGATACTAAAGAGGCAGGAGTGGCGTGGCCAAGCTTCCCCACTCCTTGCAACTACACGCAGCATCTCAGCATCAAGTTGGTGTGATGTCAGGTGGACTAGTGTGTCTTGGTAGGCTGTTTTGGAGGGCCTGGGATCACTCATAAAAATGGTCATTTCTTCTTCACTTGATGCCATTTCAGCCCATGGAAAATTTTAGAGGGATGCTCTACTTTCAGATAGCAGAGGAAACCTATAACAATGAAAACTGAAAATGAAAAAATGATCTATTTATGTCAGAGTGCAAGGGAGTCATTAAAATGGAACCCCAGGTCCTAAATCGGAGACTGCCTCTATAGGCAGAGGCAGCAGACACATGGAACCCAAACCTATCTCATAGGCAAGGAGTTTGTCCAGAAGGAAAACAAACAAAGATACATGAACCAAACCAAGCAAACAACAACAATCCCATAAAGCAAACCCTGACCATTTCCTTGTCTGCCTGTTCTCGCTTCGCTAACAGCTGCCCTGCAATCTTTTGTCCTTCTGGGACGTAATCGCAGGTTTAATGGTGTGCCGATTCCAAAGGCTGGAGAGGGTGCTTACATCAGGGCCAAGCCACTTCCAGACCCTTGTGTTATTTAAAATCGTTTCCCTTTCTTGCTGGGGTCAGATAGATGGTGACAGAAAGGCATTTTTAATGCATTTCATTTCCCTCATTTTCACATTATGACTGAAGCCACCCAAACCCAAACCAAGCTCACTGCTATCGACTTCATGCTGACTCATAGCGACCCTGTAGGACACGATAGATCTGCTCCTGTGGGTTTCTGAGACTAACTTAAAAAAAAACAACAACATTTTATTAGGGGCTCATACAACTCTTATCACAATCCATACATATAAATACATCAATTGTATAAAGCACATCTGTACATTCTTTGCCCTCATCAAAGCATTTGCTTTCCACTTAAGTCCTTTGCATCAGGTCCTCTTTTTGCCCCCCCTCCCTACCTGCTCCCCCCTCCCTCATGAGCCCTTGATAATTTATAGATTATTATTTTGTCATACCTTGCCCTATCTGGCGTCTCCCTTCACCCCCTTGTCTGTTGTCCGTCCCCCAGGGAGGAGGTCACATGTAGATCCTTGTAATCGGTTCCCCCTTTCCAACCCACTGAGACTAACTTTTATGGAAGTAGAAAGCCTCATCTTTCTCCTGAGGCGTGGCTGGTGGTTTCAAACTGCTGACCTTATGGTTAGCAGCCCAACGCCTAGTCCACTGTACCACCAGGGTTCCTTTCCAGAGGTCAAGGGACTCAAATCATGTTCCTTTTATGTGTTCTTTGAATTTGAGAGACAACAAGAAGTCTGAAGGGGCAAAATCAGTGCTTCCTCCCAATAACACATAAACCCACAAGTCAGTGCTGACTTACAGAGTCCCTGTGTGTATTGGTTATGCACTGGTTCCTAATAGCAAGGCAAGCAATTAAAGTCACCAGCTGCTTCCTGGGAGAGAGATGAGGCTTTCTACTTTCCTAAGGAGGTACAGTCTTGGAAACCCATGCGGGCAATTCTACCTGACCTGTAGGGGTGCTGCTATGAGTTGGAATAGACTCAATGACAGAAGTTTGGTTTTGGGTTTTCTAGGACAAAATAGAACTGCCCATAGTTTCCAAGGCAGTAAAGCTTTACAAAAGCAGACAGCCTCATCTTGCTCCCTCAGAGCAGCTGGTGGGCTTGAACTGCCAACCTTTTGGTTATAGCTCAGTGCACTGCTGCAACCAATGCTCCTTCTATGACAAATAACTCCAGTCTAATCATGGGAAAATTCCTACTGAAGGACTTTATACCAAATACCTAACTAGTCTTCCTCAAAACTGTCAGTCTTCAGAAAAAAGATCATCTAAGGCTGAACTGTAAGTCTTCAGAAAAAAGATCATCTAAGGCTGATCATCTAAGAATGGAGATAACAAAAATGTCATGCACATCGCTGAACAACATGAGTAGACATTGTTGAACCAGAACCTCGCAGCGGCGTGCGCCTTCACCAAACACACAGGAAAATATGATAGAAAACAAGCAAACATAACAGAATAACAGAGGAGTGGGTGAAGGGAGACAAGGGACAGTGTAAGACAAGAAATAACATATATAATTGATCAAGGATTCACGAGTGTGGGAATGTGGGGGATGGAGGGGAAACAAGAAGAGCCGATACCAAGGGCTCAAATAGAAAGAAAATGTTTTGGAAATGTTGATGGCAACATATGTACGAATGTGCTTGATACAATCCAATGACAGGTTGTCATATGATTTGTAAAAGCCCCCAATAAAATGATTAATAATAATAAAACCAACAAACACAGCAAAAACAGTAATAAACCAAGTCTGACCAACGGTGCCACCCCAGAGAAGCCTAAAAGACTAGACAACTGAATGGAATTCCTGGGATGGAATCCTGGAACAGAACCAGAACGTGATGTTCCAACCTAGGGAAATCTTCAGGAAAGATTTTTTCTAGGGAATGAGAATGTATCCATATTGGCTCATGAAGGTGAGAGCTTCATAATAGGAACAATGGGGGTGGGGTGTGTCTGGGAACCCTGTAACATCTTTGCAATTTATGGTACGTTTCAAACTTTAAACATAAGATGCGATGGAACAAACAAAATCCAACAAGAACAAAGAAACTCATTGCAGCTGTGGAAGCAGAGAGGAGCCTGGTGTGAGCGGGGCCATGAAGCTGGCCCATGTGGCTGCTCACAGTCTTGGGGGACAGGAAACTGCCGGGGCACAAGCCACAAGACCCCGAGAGCAGGGTGCAGGGGTCCCTTTAATGCTTGCATGAGCCCAGAGGAAGGAGACCCACTCACTCTGGGGAGCTGGGTTTTTTGAGCTGAGTTTGAAGGATGGATAAAAGTAACCGGAGGTTCGGGGGAGGTGGAGTCCTTGCATGGTGCAAGTGGCTAAAGCCCTCCGATGGTAACTGACATGTTGGCGTTTGAGCCCACTCAGAGGGGTCTTGAAAGAAAGTCCTGACCTCGGTCACTGTATGGGGCACAGTTCTAGGCAGGCACTCCGGGTGCCAGCATTTGGAATGGACTAGATGACAAGGTTGGGGAGCAGCAGTACACACCCCGAAGGAGGAACAGCACATGTGGTGGTGTGAGGTTGTGAGGGCTGGGGTGTTGGGTGCAAGGAAGGAAGCAGGGGAATAGAGGGATGGAGAAAGCCAGGGCTTGGGAAGGCAGGGGCCTCAGGTGCTAGGTTCGGAAATTTGGGTTTTCTCCTTAAGGCCATGGGGCACTGTTGAAGGCCTACATTACATTCGTGTGATCAATGGCTTATGTCTGGGGACGAGAAGGACGCATATAGTGCAGTGTGGCAGTTGCATAATCTCCTGTCAACTTGAGTGAAGGGGTGGAGTCTAGTCTGAGGTCATAGCCAATGAGGTCTCTGTGTGGGCATGGTCTTCTCCTGAGGATTTTGGGAACTCCTGTCTTCCTCCCTGGAGGCAGGACACACATTCTCTCTGATTCACATTGCTGTTGACAAGACGCATGGAACCACACTGATGGCAGCCAAAGCCCTGGAGCCGGAGGAGCTACATGGAGACCCGCCCCAGGGCTAAGTTGCTTCCAACGCCACTGGATCCACCACTGACCTGTGATCTTCCTGCATTTGGCATCATTGCATGAGTGGTGTGAGTCTAAAGATAATGTTTGGACTAGTATTGGACTTATGGGCTAATATTGGACTTATGGACTTGATCTGGACCGGGCTGGGATGTTTTCTCAATATACAATTGCTCTTTGTTATAAAACTCTCCCTTACACACATAGGATTGTCCCTGGATTTGTTTCTCTAGTCTACCCGGACGAACCACATGCAGGGGCAGGAAAATGGAGCAAATAGTCTTAACTGGTGGAATTCAGTTCAGAAGGAAGTAAAGGGCAACTTTCTCAAGTGGCTGGTAAGAAACCGGGTATAGATAGTGGCCAGGGAAATCCCAAGGAACCCAGGGGCAGGGAGGGTCCGTTGAGAGCATACGTGCATGGCTAATGGTTGAGCCAAAGAATTGCTAACTGAAGGCAAGGTTCAAGTCCACTCAAAGATACCTTGGAAGAAAAGCCTGGCAACCAATGCATGGAAAACCAGCCACAAAACCCCATGGAGCAGGGTTCCTCCCCAACACACAAAGGGATGCCATGAGTTGAAGTGGACTCCACAGCAACTGGGTGTGGGAGGCCCACCTTTCCCTTGTAGCCAGAGGGTGCCAAGTCCAGTGGTCAGGGAGGAGCTGGCTGGCAGTGGTCCAGCCACAGCTCAGGCTGGGGCATTCAGACTCTTCCTGGGAGCCTCCTCTGCAATGCAGGTAGACAGGAGGGGGAGGAAGGGGCTTCCCTTTTGCTCAGAAAGTGGGGTCTTTCCTGAGTTCCACCAAGAACAAGTCCAGGATCACCTGAGTGCGTCTTCAGTTGCACATGTGGCCAGGACAGATGGTACCTTGGCAGTGGGAAGCAAGAATTCCATGAGGGGTGGATTAGGAGAGGCCTGAAGAATTTCCCTGAAGCCTTTTCATTGGAGTTTGTAGGTTGTGGAACGCAGTCAGGGCCTTCAAAGACTCAAACTCAATGCCATCAAGACAATGCCGACTCATCGCGACCCTACAGGACAGGGAAGAACCGTCTCTGTGGATTTCCAAGCCTGTAACTCTTCACAGGAGAAGAATGCCCTATCTTTCCCCCCATAGAACAGCTGGTGGTCTCAAGCTACTCACCAATGCTTAACCACCAAGCTACCAGGCTCCTTCGTCTGGGCCTGAGGACTTCATTTAAGGCTCCGGGGCACTTTGAGCCTGAACCAGCAGACGACCGAGTTCATGGCCAAAGCTGTACTAGGAGATAACCAACTAGCGCGAAGTCGTCTGTTAGATGGCGAAAGCTTGAGCACGGATAGGATGCCGAAAGCTATGCTGCCGGCATTTCAAATACCAGTAGGGTCACCCAAGGTGGACAGGTTTCAGCTGAGCGTCCAAGCTAAGGTAGCTCAGCCTGGTGTTCTACTCCTGAAAATTAGCCCGTGAAACCCCATGGATCACTGTAGAACATTATCGACTCACTCACCTTGGAGGCATCACCAGGAGGGTCAGTTGCTGGAGGAGGGCATCGT
The DNA here is from genome assembly GCF_050624435.1 of Tenrec ecaudatus. NCBI lineage: Eukaryota > Metazoa > Chordata > Mammalia > Afrosoricida > Tenrecidae > Tenrec > Tenrec ecaudatus. Next base: position 46,104,759 of record NC_134540.1, on the reverse strand, counting down.
GCTTGATGAAGCAGAGGTGGGGCCCTGGGTGAGGTGGAGTGGCACCAAGCCACCATGATGCAATCGGTCATGCCGACGATTTCCAGGATGGTGCAGGACTGGGCAGCAATGGGTTCTGTTTAGGTCAACTCGGTGACATCCCATTAGCTCTCTCGGGAACCCAAGGAGATCTCAGCGAGTAGCCAAGAACCTCAAATCTCTGCTTACATCAGGCAGAGGAGTGAGTCCCAGAGTGAGGGTGTTGCTATTAACGACTCCCACGTGATTAAAAAAAATGGAAGCAGCCAACTCTGAGAGCCCAGTCATGGTCTGTCCCCTCAAGTGCACCATGTGGGTCCTCCTTTGTCGCGGATGACTGGTGGGCCGTGAGCCACACTTGCGATGGGAATGACATCTGCCTGGTCACCAGCCGTCAGAGCCCTGGCCCTGGCCTTGCCCATTTCTCCACAACTCTGAGAGCAATTGTCGGCCATTGATCTCACGTCACCCAGAATCGAGATGGAGTGACAGTTGATGAACTACATGGTGACAAGTTAAAGCCTTAGGGACAAGGCAAACAAGTCCGGATATGGGAACAAACGCCCCAAAGCCGGAATCGATGGACACGTTGGAACCGGCCTCCCAACTTGCCTCCCTCTTTTTTTTGGGGGGGGGGGTGTCATTTCAGAAGCACGTACTTGCAGGCACTTTTCCAGTCGTCCCTTTGCTCTTCGGTGCACCAAACATCTCGGGGAAGGGAGCGAAAATCTTTCTAGAGGCTTTGCTCAGACACCCCCTCAAGTCTTCAGGAGGCTTTTACCCGAGAGGTCAGACAGCCTTCAGCCAAGCAGGGCTTTCACGCTTCTTGGCACAATGGCCCAGCCCACAGCCTCCTACACTACTCGCATTTGGAATGAGGGGTTGGCCCTGGGTCCAATATTTAAACAAGTTGTGGTTTTTCAACACCACTGTCACCCCTCCCCCCGCTTGCTCCCCTCAGGCAACTGTTGAACACGGGGAGTTTCATCTTGCAGAGTGAATTACATGTTAGTACCAGAAGGCAGAGCCTGCAGAAGGACTCTGGGTAGGTGAGGGAGAGAAATTAGGAGAGTGTGGCCCATTGTTTGTGTGAGAGCATGAATAGAGGTTGAATTCCTGCTACCCCGGCTCTGAGCGCCTGCTCTGGTGTCCAGTGTGGGAATCTAAATGGGGAAGAATGGGCCCGCCAATGCATTGAATGGAGGGAGCCCTCCCATAGGTCGGAACAGCGTTTGTGGGACATCAATCTTGCTTTGCTTTGCCTGGGGGCCTTGTGCAGAGGCCTCTGGTCTCAGGCGTCTGAGATGAGGGCTTGGTGGCAGGATCAGAGTCCCCACAGGGAAAAATAATGTGACAGGCTGTCAGAACAGGGCGGCTGGGTGACTTCTGGCACCTTTGTGGCCAGGGGCTCTGCTGGGGGCACTGTGTCCTTCAGGGCTGGGATCAGAGAGGAGGGGATGATATAGGAGTGTGATGGATTACAGGCTTTGCCGGACTTCTGGAAAAGGAGGTGTGGAGTGGCCTTGCCCCGGAGTGGAGTGTTAGGAATAGAAGATTTTAGGGGGTGGTGGGATGAGGGAAAAAGAAGCCAGGGAACCAGAAAGGTCATTCACCTTAGGTCACTTGTGGTGGTAGGTCTGTGGGAGGAAATTCAGGTGCTACAGCGAGATATACATTGTCCAATCTGGAGTCTTGGTGAAGAGCCAGTGTTGGGGAGGGGGCGCTCCCCGCCCCTCTCCCCCCTCCACTGTGGCTAAAGTGCCTGATTGGTAGCCCAAAGGCCTGTGGTTTGAGCCCATCAGCTGTTCCCCAGGTGAAAGACGTGGCAGCCTGCTTCCGTAAAGACTAGGGCCTCGGAAACCCCAGGGGATGGTTGTGCTCTGTCCTAGAGGATTGCCATGCGTCAGAACCTAAGAATCTGCGCAATTGCAGTGGGTCACGGCCTCCAGGGTAATTGTACCCATCAGGATGGGCCAGGTAAGTGCAGAAACTACCCCCAACTCCACATCGGGTGTGCCGCAGGACAACCTAGGTCTGTTCCTTGCCCGTTCTGCAAGGCCATGGACGGCTGGCTGGGGCTCTGCTCTCCGCAGTCCTCCCGGGCAGCCCAGGAGGGTGGAGTAGCCGTCGGGAAAACTCCTCTTGCAGCGGCAGAAGGAAGAGGGCATGTGCCAGGCTCTTCAGATTTCCAACAGGTGTGACGCCCACCCCGTCTGTTCCCATGTCTTTGTTGATTTCCAAGTGCCAGAAAAGCAGTACCAAGCGCACTCTGCCTGGACATTGGAAGCACAGAGGGGGTCAGCTGGACACACCCTCAGACCAATCGGACATCAGGACTCATACTTGGGACCTGCCTCCCCTCCCAACCCCCAGGTCTCCAACAAACCCTTACCTTAAAAAAAATTATTTTCCTGCATGAAAATGGCATTTGGGAGAAACATTGGTCAAAGGCATATGGGCCTATAAATTCAAGGAAGGTCAGGAATAAATTGCAAGTGTCCTCCTGCGACACATTCCTTAAAGCATAGGCTAAATTACAGCTTCAGACTAATTAGCGAGGAAATCCCCTGAGAGCGCAAGACTGAGTATTGGTAATGGGATTACATGTCCTCCCGCTTGTGCTTGGGGAAAACTCGCATAAAGCATCTTCATTAATCACAGTTCTAATGGCTTTTACTTTCGCCACCACCAACCGACCACTGGGATCAAAATGCATTTATTAAGCAACTTTCCAAGTGCTGGAACTCTGGTCTGCTGAGGACTTAACGTGGATGTAACCCACCCACCCTGCCACCAATGTTAGGAATTTACTGCCCCGAGACCAGGATCAAGCTCACTAAACAGATGCGTCATTGACGTATTAACACACTGGACAGCCGGAAGAACAGTGATTGGCAGGGTAGTTTCTAGAGAAGGGATCATGAACAACCTGTAGAAAGAATTCTGCAAGGAGAACTTGGCTCCTTTGAACCCCGATGGCACAATGGGGTGGGCTATATGCGGGGCTGTTTAATCCCAAAGTCGATGGTTCAAAGCCACCAGCCGTCTCTCGGGAGAAAAAATGAGGCTATCTGCTCCTGTAAAAAATGTCTGCCTCAGAAACTCTCCAGAGCAGGTCGACCATATCCTCCCTGGGGCTGTGAGCTGGAAGGGACTCGCCAGCAGTGGGTGTATTTCAACAGCAGCTCCATGGGAGAAGACGTGGTGATATCCCCCCCTTGAAGACAGTCAGGCGACTTAGGGTCCCGTAGCATTTCCCAGGCTGTGATATCTCCTGAGTGGCTCCAGGCTGGGCTGACACCTGTTTGTCCTGCTGCCTCTGGGTTTCACGACCCTTTGCCTGGTTTCTCTGGTGCTCCTGGTGTGACAGAAATACCACAAATGGGAGACTTTACAGGACAGAGGTTCATTTCCTCCAGCGAAGGGGGCTATGGATTCAGGGCCTGCGTCGTGTGGAATCCTTCCTTGTAGGGAGGCCTGGGTGTTCCTGGATTGCTTCGCATCGACGTGAATCTCACACGGTATCTGTCCATTCCCACGCACATGTCTCTGTGTCTAATGGACCCTATGCACCACTCGGAAGTGGTTAGGTTAGGGCACACCTTTCCCTGTCCAGGCTGGTGACCACAGCAAACAAAACCCAACTCCATGCTGGGTACATCGCAGGTGCATTGTCAGTGGTTGTAAATCTGGTCTTGACTCCTGGCAATCCCATGTCTTAGAGTAGAAGGACTCCATGGGGTCTTCTGGGCTGTAATCTTTATGCAGGCAGATCACTAGGCCTTTCTTGCATGGTGCCACTGGGTGGATTGGAACTGCCAACTTTCAGCTTAGTAACTAGTCGATGCAGCTTTCACCCATCCAGGCTCCTCCACAGATAAACTCCCAAACCAAACTCACTGCCGTCGAGTTGACTCTGACTCATAGAGACCCTATAAGTCAGAGTAGAACTGCCCCTGCAGGTTTCTGAGATTGGAAATCTTTACAGAAGTAGAAAGCCTCACCTTTCTCCCACAGAATAGCTGGTGATTTCGAACTGCTGATCTTGGGGTTAACAGCCCAGTTCATAACTATGGTACCAGGGTTCCTTTTGAAGCCAAACGTTTTGTCATCAAGTTGATTCTGATTCATACTGACCCCCATAGGGAAGACTAGAAGTGCCCCCCATCGGGTTTCCAAAGCTGTTACCTTTATGGAAACAGACCACCTCATCTTTCTCCAATAGAGTGGTTTGAACCACTGACCTTATGGTTAGCAGCCAAAATGCCTAACCACGGAGCCACTGGGGCTCTTCCTCCACAGGCATAGGGGTTAGAATTCTAACAGATATCTCGGGAGACACATTAAAAATTATTTTATTGGGGGCTCATACAGTTCTTATCACAATCCACATATCCAAATGTTGTATCAAGCACATTTGTACATTTGTTGCCCTCATCATATTCAAAATATTTTCTTTCTACTTGATCCCTTGGTATCAGCTCCTCATTCTCCCCCTCCCTCCCTCACCTTCCCTCCAACCCAATACACTCAGTGGCACCACAAAAGAAAGACCTTTAACCCTTGAAAATTTATAAATGATTACTTTTTCATGCCTTACACTGACCGATGGGGGAGACACATTTTAATCCTCTTAGTTGAGAGCCACCAAGTTAGCTTTAGTCACCTAAAACAAAGCTGGCTGTCTCCCTCCACTCACTGCTAATTCCAGGCTGTTCCGGGAAGATCCAGCCATGCTGTGCCTCATGGGATCTTTCTTCTTCATCAGGGCCTTCACTATCCTGATCTCTGCCTACCCCAAAGCTCTACTTATGGACCGCCAATACCCCAAAGAGTCAGCGATTAAAATATCTCCGGCTTGAAGGAGATTCACGTTCATTCAGAGATAAGCACAAACTCATATTGCACGCCATTTATCAACGTCGCATTCATATATTAAATTCTGTCCTTGGGTGAAGGGGGCAGGAGGGGAGTTTGCTACTTATCGTAATCCACTTCATAGGTCCTGTGTGTCCCCAGCCTGCTCTGTGGGTGTTCTCCAAGGCTTAGAATTGTGCTGCTGATGAAATGAAAACCAGACCCTTCAACTCCGAACCAATCGATTTTGGCACATGGGTGGCGGCCCCTTATGCCACCGAGGGGGTGTGCGCTCCCCGGAGATTCTGGCCTGTAATCGTGGTGGAGCAGATAGATTGTCAGGGTTTTCTGCCATGGGGCCACTGGGTTGGTTTGAACTGCCAGCCCTTAGGTGAGTAGTCACCTGGAGCCTGCTTTGCACCAGCTGGGGACCCTGTGCATTATAATAGCAAAAGTATTTCTTATCATCATAACTGGTCTTGAGCGCTTGTTTCCTGCCACACGTGGTGCTAGGCAGTCCATTCGAATCCTGACTTTAATTCTCTCAACGGCTCTTTGAGGCCATCTTTATGACAATGGACCAAGAAACGAGGCTCAGGGAAGTTCAATTGTGCTTAGTGGCAAGGAAAGGTTTGAGTCCAGTTCTACTGGTGCAAAATCCCACATGATTTCAGCATTAGGGCTACTCCACATTCCACTACCGTCTCCTCGTAGGGATCACCTGCTCTTTTGCTGCCTCTGCCCTGCCTCTGGGCCCTTGAGTGCAAAGGGTGTATGCCCCATTACCCACAAGACGACTGGCACTTGGAACCCACCCAGAAGCACTGTGGGAGACAGGCCAGGCAATTGGCTTTCGTAAAATGTTAAACTAAACTCAAACTCTGCCATCGAGTTGATTCTGACTTAGGGACCCTATAGAACAGGGCAGAACTGCCCCTGTGGCTTTCCAAGTCTGTAACTTTCCATGGGGGTAGAAAGCCTCATCTTTCTCCCTCCAAGTTCTCAACTGTTGACCTTGTGGCTAGCAATCCACCTTATAACCACTATGCACCTGGCCTCCTTCCCCTAAAGGTTACAACCAAGAAGATCCTGGGAAGCACAGTTCCCTTCTGGAACACTGGAGGTGGGGTGGGGGCGGTGCCATCAGTTGGAATAGACTAGACAGAAATTGGTTTGTTAGGTTAGTCCCTACTCAGATATCCCCAAGGTGCTCACAGGTGCTGGTCTCCAGCTTCCCCATCTCTGACCTTCCACTCTCTATTTTCAGGTTGGGCAATTTATTGGGATAGCCACCTGGAACGTCCCAGTCGGCAGGTGGGAAACAGCCTTTATTTCATTACTTCTCCAATTTATTCCTGACTTCTCTCTCTGCCAGTACCACACAGTCTCTTTGTCTCGTAGATTTAGAACCTGTGGCGATGAGGTTTACCTTTTTGCTCGCCCTCCTTGATGTATTTCGGATGTGTTTTCAGGAGAGACCAGCCACTGGAGAAGGACACCGTGTTGATAAAGCCCAAGGGCGGAGAAAGAGAAGAAGGCCGTGGACAAGGTGGACTGGCACGGTGGCGGCAACAGTGAACTCAGACATAAGAACATTTGTGAGGATGATGCAGGGCTGGATGCTCTTTTGTTCTGTTGTGCACAGTGTCACGATGAGTTGGAAGTGATTCGACAGCACCCATTAACAACCATACTGATGTCTTCAAACTGTGTGGCAAAAATGATGGAATATGCCACGGACTGCCAGAAGAACAAACAAATCTGTGTCACAGTGGGAACAGTTGGAATTACCCTGTAGAAAGGAAGATGACAAGACTTCCTCATGTCAAGAGGGAGCCGAGGGGCAGCGAAAAAGAGGGAAACCCTCAATGAGATGCATTGACCCAACGGCCTCAAACTGAGCAACCATTGAGAGGTCAACTGTGCAGTGGGGGTAGACTAGAGAAACAAATTCATAGACACTCAGATGTGTATAAGAAAGAGCTTTATATATAAGAGCAATTGAATATTGAGGAAACATCCTAGCCCAATCCAGATGAAGTCCATAAGTCTGATATTAGCCCATATGTCTGATACCAATCTATAAATACCTCTTCAGACTCATGCAACACATGCAAAGACACTGAATGCAGGAAGATCACAGGCCCGTGTGTGGAAGTCTTGTGGATCCAATGGTGGGAGAAGGCTCTCAGTGCTGGCATGAGTTTCCATATGGCTCCTTCAGCTCCTGGGCTCTAGTGTATCTCCATGTGTCTTCTCAACAGGACTGCCTCCCAGGGAGTGAACATGTGTCCCGCCTCCAGCGAGCTATTTATCTCCTAAGCGCCTGCAAAGGAGCTAATCAAGCTGCAACCTGATTGACAGGCTAAACCCCACCCCATTCACTCTTACGCCTCAAATCAACAACAGATTATGTACCTACCACATCAGTGCAATGTTAAATGCATGCCAACGTCTCTCTAAGAGAGAGCTAACACAATCTAACACCAACACCTTCTCTAGCCCACAGTCTATGGGGTTTGCTACAATCCAAGAATCTTTCCCATCTAGTTCTGACTTCCACACTCTTAACGCTTGTGCAAAGTCAGGCTCTCTTCTACTCAATCCTGGATGTTTGAAATGGCTTCTGAAGTGGACCAGCTGCTAGGACACATACCTTCTGTGAATATAGACGGTGACTCTCTCCTGAACACAGGTCCTGGCGGTGTATTAGGCTCTGTGTTGCATTGCGAAGCGTAAAGTCAGTCATGTGAAACTACCCACTGCTTTGTATTCCCATAAAGATTTTTGGTCACAGAAACCCACCGGGGCAGCTCTTTCCTGTCTTACAGCGTCACTGAGTTGGACCCGACTTAATGGCAGAGAGTGTGGGGTTTCCCCTGAATGGATGCAGTCTCATGCCAAGGCACATGGTTTGGCAATCAGGGTATATATAGGCTGAGATTCAGTCTCCACGGTCCCCCAGTTAGAAGAATTTTGTGCACTGGGCAGCCTGGACACTTGTGCAGAGGCCCCTCTGTTTCTCCCTCTTCTGAGCATCCTCATATAAGTGGCTGCGCCTGCCGGCATTGAGGGCATCCTTGTGCTTTGTCCCGCGGGGCTCCCTGCTCACAACATCAGGGTGGCACCCGGATGGCAGGTTGGTCTCACCTATGCCCCGCTCTGTGCACAAGCCTGAGAGCCGTGCTGAAGACTGAACTCAAGGCAAATGCCAAGAAGCCGTTCGGCCACAGTGTAAAAACCGTGGAAGTGAGAAATGAACAGTCTACCCTGACTGAAACTTGAAATGCTACATTTCCAAGGTGATGATGTGTGGGCAAATGTTATGGCAGATTGAAAATGATTTTACTCCACAGAGGGGAAAAAATGCCCGTCGTGTTTCTAGATTGACAATGCCAATACATTCACATATGTATTTTTTTAAAAAAGATCCTTATCTAGGGTGGTATTCAAAACATGTAATATTAGGCAGTGACCAATCAGAATAGATCCTGCCTTTAGTCCTGGAGCCAGACCAGCAGGCTTCTACTGGGTTGGGTACTGACCTTTCTATTGCCAAATTGGAGATCGGGCAGGAAAACTGGACCCCAAACCAAGGCCACATTCACTGTCATAGAGTCGATTCCAACTTGCAGCGACCCTATAGGGCAGGGTGGAACCACCCCTGTGGGTTTCCCAGACTGTAACTCTTACAGTAGTAGAAAGCCCTGTCTTTCTTCCACGGAGCGGTCGGTGGTTTCAAACCGTGGCCTAGCAGTTGACAGCCCAACAAGCAACCCCTACACCACCAGGGCAGCCAATAATGCAGTGGGTTCAGGCTATTCTCACACATGCCTCAAGGGGGCACTCAAGAGTGCCCTTCTCCCTCCTCAAACTTCCAATCATTCCAGCCCAAAGGAGGAACCTCAGAGTGGGACCCAGGCACCCCGTGGGCTAAGGGGCAGGGATGGTCATCATGCACTGGAGCAGCAATTCAAGGAATGCCTGGAATTATCAGAATGTGGAGAGGCCTGGATCAACTGGATCTTAGGATCCTCAGGAGGAACCAACCCCTCTAATACCCTGGCTGGGCTTTCTGGGCTCCATGACAGAGAAATGATACGTTGTTGGTGGGGGTTAAGGCCACCACTTGGTCCTATCTGGTTACTGCCACCCTATGAAACCAAGGCGCCTGCATTATGTTCTTGACTTCTTTTTTGCGGAAAGCAGAAGCTGCTTGAAGACCCAGCAGCAGAAGACGGAACCGTCTATGTTTCCGGGGTGTCCCTGTGGGCATGGTTGAGATTTTCGTGTTACTGCAGGTCCAGACCTGCCGTGATTTGGGGAATGGGGTGAGGTCTCAGAGCGGGTGGCATTTCTAGGGAAACTGGGTTCCTGGAGCTCCCAGTCTGGCCTGAAGGGTTCTTGTGACTCGCTGATGGGAAGCCTCCCTGGAAATGCACTGGGAGGGGGAACTGATACTGCCTGCAGTGGGGTCTGGGCAGCTCAGCAGGTGGTGCCTTAATACTGGATTTTATGAAGAAAAGCAAACGATGACATTGGTTTACACCTGTGTTGGCAAACAGCGTTTCATCCTGGCCTCAAAATCTTCTCCAGATCTCAGTCTTGCACCTCTCTCTCCCTGCCTGTGTCTCTCAACTTGCTCCTGTCTCGTGGCTCCTTGGTCCCCTCAGGCGACCAACGTATGTGCTAAACGTGGGTCTGCGTTGAAGCCTCCGCGGGATCTTGACTGTGAAAGGGCAAGTGGGAGCCAGGCAGCAAAGGAAGGACGGAGGGCTGGAGCAGGCCGGCTGGTCGCAATCAGTGGGATAAGGGGCTGGACCTCACGCGGGCCTCTCCCTTCTCCCCTTGTCCAGAGCTAAAGCACCGAGGACCAAAATTAGTTTGTGAATGCGAGTGGAGTAAGCCCTTCATTACTCAGTGTGTCTACACCGGCCCTGAGTCCGCGGCACCCAAAGAATCATTGGACGTCAAGTTGAATCCCCGCGCCTTTCCCTCGTCTTCTCTAGTAATGGAGCTCTGCGGGGGTGAATAACCCTCCTCCCCATCCGTCGTCTGCCACTTGAACACTGTGGGGGCCTCATGTGGCCGTGACACTGGAAGCCATGCCAGGCTAACATGGAGCAGGAAGGGAAGTCTGGTGAGCTGCTTCTGCAGAGTAGCCAATGGAAACCAGTGCATCACAACAGAACCGTGTCCATCGGAGTGCTGGAGGATAAGCTCTAGATTCAGAAGACGCTCAACAGCGACAGTGACAGCAACAGTGATTTCGAACGGAGCAGAAGTGGGGAAGATGGTGCAGGATGAGGAAACATGGGCAGCTAGCAGAGCGCTTCCAGTGCTTAGCCTTTGCTGTAGCCAGGTATGGCTGTGAGACAGAATTCTGCTCCTGGGACACAAGCAGTAAAGATATGTATGATTTGGGGGCAAATATTTTGTGTTGTTGTGGCCTTTTTTTGTCCTTTCTTCTTCGATAGTCTAGAACAAGGGCTAGCAGACTTTTCCTGTAACAGTCTAGGTTATTGGTAGGTTCTGGCGATTCAGTTCCAACTCACAGTGACCCTATACACAACAGGACGAAATGCGGCCCACTCTGCACCATCATCACATGCTTATTGTCTTTGAGCTCATTGCTGCAGCCACTGTGTCAAGCCATCTCCATCCTCCTCTTTTCCACTGCCCTTCCACTACGCTAAGCCTGATGTCCCCTCTCAAGGACTGCTTTCTCCTGATGGTATGTCCAAAGCACTCAAGACAGCCTGCCCATGTAGGTTTCCAAGGACTATTCTGGCTCTACTTCTTCCAAGAGAGATTTAGTTGTTGTTCTGGAAATCTATAATACTTTCGACATTCTTCACCTGCACATAATTCAAATGCAGTAATTCTTCCTTCTTCACTGGCCGATTTTCATATGCCTATGAAGCAATGGGAAATACCATGGCGTGGGTCAGGCACACCTTAGTTCTCAAAGTGACATAGTCTCAGTCCACCACTGTGCATTAGATTTCCCCAAAATAATATTCAGTTTGATTTATTGGCTGCTGCTTCATGAGCACTGGTTGTGGATCCAAGCAAAATGGAAATCTTAAACAATGTCAACCTTTTATCTGTTTATTGTGATGTTACCTGTTGGTCCCGTTTTGAGGATGTTGGTTTTCCTTATATGGAATTGTAAATCATAATGAAGATGGCAGGCCTGGATTTTTTGCAAACCGTTTCAAGTTCTCCTTGCTTCAGCAAACAAGAGTGCATCATTGCATATCACAGGTTGTTAATAAGTTTTCCTCAAATCCTAATGTCTCATTCTTCCTCATATAATCTCGTTTCTTGGATTATTTTCTCCGCATACAGAATGGAGAAGTATAGTGAAAAAGGACAACTCTGATGCACACCTTTCTGGACTGGACATGACTCAGTGTCCCTGTGTGGGTTCCACGTGAGCACAGTGAAGTGTTCTGGAATTCCTATCCTTCTCAATATTATCCACGGTTTGTTATGACTCAGCCAATCTAATGCCCCTGCATAGTCAACAAAATACAAATAAATGTCTTTCTGGTTTTCGCTGCTTTAAGTCAAGATCCATATCACATCAAGAATCATATTCCTCGTGTCCTGTTTGGATTTCTGGCAGCTTCCCATTGATGTGTTACTGCAACTGTTATTGAATGGTCTTGAGCAAGATTTTACTCGCATGTGATATTGTTACTGTTTGGTAATTTCTACATCATGTTGTGTCACTGTGTGAGTCTGGGTAGACTAGAGAAACAAATCCAGAGACACTTATATGTGTATAAGAGAGAACTTTATATCAAGAAGCAGTTATGCATCAGTAAAACATCCCAGCCCAGTCCAGATCAAGTCCATAAGTCTAATATTTTCCCATATGTCTGATCCCAATCTATAATTTCCTCTTCAGACTCACACAGCACATGTAATGGTGCCTAATGCAGGAAGATCACATGCTGGTGGATGAGAAGTCTTGTGGATCCAGTGTGAGTGGAAGAATGGCATGGGTCTCCAACTGGCTCCCCATGGCTTGTCAACAGGAAGGTGAAGCAGAGAGCGAGTGTGGCCCTCCTCCAGGGAAAAAGAGAAGAAGTTCTCAGTTGCCTCATGAGAAGGCCACACCCATAAGTCAGCATCCTCAAGCTGTGACCTGATTGGCAGGCTAAACTCCACCCCTTCACTCTTAATATCCTCAAGTGGACACAAGACTATGTAACTAACACAATGCTCATAGCTATTTCGTCTCATTTTGAGTCCTGCCCCATCAGCGAATGAAGGTCCTGAAAGCTTGACTTCATCCATGTCATTATGGTCTGTGTTAGGCAGGGTTCTTTAGAGAAACAAAACCAGGACACTTATGATTTTATATATATATATATATATATGAGAGAAGGAATACAACAGCTAATTAGTGCATGCAGCAGTACAGAGGGATCAGTTCAACTCACTTTCATGGAACAGTTAATATACTGGAAGTCCTTTGACTTATGTGGGCGCTGGGTCTAAGGCCAAGGTAGCAGACAGTGGAGTTGTCCCTTGGGCAAGGCAGTCAGAGTGTGCCCACAGGCAGCCAACAGCAGGGTGGGTCAACAACAGTAAGTAGCTTGGGAGCTTAGTGAAGCAGGCCCAGATGGAATATCAAACTCAAGTCATGCAAGGTGACAGGATCCACCAGCCTCAAGCTCAAGGGATGTACACACTAGCAGCATGGTGAAGCAGGTCTTGAAGGAGCCTCACACTCTAACAACACGATCTATGGGTTGGCTTGGCCCACAGGTGGTGTAGCACACAGATTGGGGCAGAAAAGTAGCTAAAGCAGCAGCACACTAGTCGATCACCAGAGAGCGAGGGAAATAGGGGTGGGCCTTGCAGAGTCACTTATCTCTTTGCCCTCCAATCAATTTGAGACCTGATTAATCCCACCTGTTCCTATTGGCCAGGTTGGCACAATAACCTATCACTTGGTCGATTCTGTATTTTCAATTGTGTTCTGAATGCCTTCCAATGTGAGTGGCTCATCTTTTGACACTACATTTGATAATGTTCTGCTGCTCTTCTTAAGATTGTCAGTGGCTAATCTCCCAGAAGTGGATATCCTGTTGCTTCTTTGTAGTCAGTTTTTAATCTGGAAGCTAACTTGTTCACCTTAGGTGACCTTGTTGGTATTTGAAATATCAGACATATAACTTCTGGCATTATAGCAACCCCAAAAGTCACCAGAGTATGACAAACCGACAGACAAGTGGAAGAGAAGGCCAACTAGTCGATAGCACATTTTCTAAGATTTGTGTATAGATCGTACGGTCTCTGTTATAACTACCCAATTTTGCTGTGGTAATATGAAAGCAGAAACAATTGATGCATTTGAATTATGGTATTGGTGAAGAATATCGAATATGCCACAAACTACCAGAAGAATCAATAAATCTGTCTTGGAAGAAATTCCCTATGCTCTTTAGAAGCAAGGATAGTGAGACTTCATTTCTTATCCTTTCCACCTATTACCAGGAGAGACCAGTCCCTGAAGATGGATATCATGTTTGTTAAAGTAGAGGGTCAGCGAACAGGAGGAAGAACCTTAATAAGATGTATTGACCCAGCGGCTGCCACCGTGGGGTCAAATGTAGCATCAATTGTGAGGACGGTGCAGGACTATTTCCTTCCATGGTACACAGGGTCACTCTGGGGCAGAACCAACTGATGGCACCTACAATAGCAGCAGCATCCAAGCAGGCGCACAGAAGACAACCAGGTGTGCGCTGATGAACCTTTACTGATAAAAGCAGATGGAAAGTTAGACTTGGCCTGTGTTATGCAGACCACGGGTCTAGGGGTGTGCATGGTGGGAGAGCAAGAGCAGCCGATGTGAATATGAGGCAGCATCCATGAGGCTGCCAGACTAACAAACTAGACCACCCCGCCTCACTGCCTCACCCCGAGAGGCTTGCTTTCTTATTGCTGCAGAAGCAGGTATCAGAAGTGGCGGCTTTCGAGAACAGAAAGGCATTTTCCCATAGTTCAGGAGGCACCGGCTCTCGGGGAAGGCTCTCTCTCGGTTGTCTCTGAGGGAGGGTTCCTGTGTCTTTCGGTTTCTGCAGTTCTGATGTTCCTCCGTTCTTTGGTGACATCTGTCTCCCGCTCTTTGCCATCTTGTCTCGGTGTCTCTGCTGCTCCTCATAACGCAGGAGTGCCCAAGTGTCAGGCACCCCTTGCACTTCTATGGCCTCATGAACAGGACAGAGAGAACGTCACTCCCTCTATATGACAGAGACGGCATAGCAGAGATAACCCATCCACCCGCCTTGGGGGGTAGATTTCCAATCATCGTTTTGGGGGCTGTGACTCAATCCAGAACACCGACCTCCCAGTTACAGCACAGCCACCCTCTGGGTTTCCTTTGTGAGAGAAAAATAAACTTCCATCCTGCTTAAGCTACTGTCAGTTGCAAATGAGCCTAATCCTGACCAATGCACTATTCATGTGTGGTTAAGCCCGGCTCGCCGGAGTAAGAGACTACTGCAGGGTCTGGGCTCAAGCCTCCGCCGGGACCAGGCTATGCAGCTTCCACCGGGATGTTCTACTCTCTGGATGTGCCGCTGGGGCTTCTCCAGCATCCCCAGCATCCCCCTGAGTTCCATCTTGATCTCTGTGACACACAGGCGATGAGGGGCACACTGAGAAAGTGGGGTCTGTGGGTGGACCGAGGAACTGGAAAGCCCGCGGCAGGAGGACGAAATGTTCCCAGCAGCTTCACGTGTGAAACTCAGCATCTGACACATGCTAATGAGATTTGCAAGGTGTAAATGCAAATGCACACCATTTTAGCACTTCCTCTTTTTTTTTGTCCATCTTGGCTTTGGCTGTCAGTCTGAGCCTGTCTGTCTTGCAATCAGTCTTGTTAGTTTAGTAAGTCTTCTGTGTTTCAGTGCCCTGAGTCTTGGAGACAGACTCTGCTGACTTCCTTAGGGGGAGATTCCCAAAGCCCATTTCTTAGGATTTGGGAGTCTTAGGCAAGTGAAAAGCATTATGGGAAAGCTGGAAATGAAAATCTCATAGAGACATAACAGAACTTGACGTTGTTTCCAAAAATGTGTCCTACCTCCTGCCTGCTGGAATGTTGCTCGGACATCTCTGGAGGGGCCTCCTCCAATCTTCTTGTGATCCCAGACGGAGGAAGTGATGGTGTGGAGACTCTTGGAAGAGAGCCCTACTTTGGAGGGGACAAGGGGCTACTTCTGAAGAGAAAACGGATAATGCCGAGTGGTGACGAGTCCGCACACCAACATTTAAAGATGTGTGTTTAATAAGGCAGCTGGGGGCACATTGCTGCCGAGAGTCTATGCAAATGGAGGGGAGGAGCTGGAAGCTGGAATGCAAACAGAAACTTGTTCACCCAAGTTCAAGGCAGCACTGTTGCCAACAGCCCAAGGAGAGCAGGAGCCTGTCTTAGTTAGGTGGTGCTGCTGTCACACCACATGTGGATGGCTTTAGCAAATCGAAATTCATCCTTTCCCAATTTGGGAGGCCAGAAGTCAGCATTCAGGGTGCCCACTCAAGGAACTTTCTCTCTCTGGTGGCTCAGAGTGAGGGGCCTAGTCAAGCGCTTCAGCATCTTGGGCTAGGCATGCCTTGGCCATCTCCACGTGCCTTGGCATCAATTTCCCCTGGGTCTAGGAGGTTCTCAGCACAGAAACCCTGGGTCCAAAGAGCACAATCCTTTCCCAGCTCTTCTTTCTTGGTGGTGGTCATGTTCTTCCTTCTCTGCTCTCTTCACTCTCCTTTTGGCTCCTGTAAGATAAAATATAGTGTAGGCTTCTCCCAGGAAAACTCCTCTTACTTTTGGTCAGGGCTGTGACTTGAGTCAGGGTGTTGCACCCCACCTTAGTTCCCTCACACCTGATTGGCTGTTGTGATCATGGGGATCATGGGCATGATCACGTCATTTCATAACTGCCAAACCATGGACCAGTCAAGTTGACACACAATTTTGGGTACACAAGTCAATCCATGACATAGCCTAAACGTCCATCAACAGAGGAATGGATGAAGGAAATGTAGTATGCACTTTATTGCACACATGGACTAAACGTTCTTTCTGTCGAACCATCGCTGACTTACCGTGACCCTATGTGAGTCAGAGTTGAACTGTGCTTCATTCAATGGCCAGACTTTTTGAAATAGATCACAATGATGTGTCTTTGGGTGGACTTGGATGTTCAGCCCAGTGCACTAACTGTTTACCTCACCCAGAGACTCCAACAGTTGTTGGCCATGGTATTTTCAATGGCCTCTTAGGCATATGAAAATTGGACACTGAATTAGGAAGACCAAAGAAAAGCAAATGCATTTGAGTTACAGTGCTGGGAAAGACTATTGAAAGTACCTAGGTCTGCCAAAAGAGCTAACTTGGAAGAAGTACAGTCCGAATGCTCCTTAGAAGCAAGGAGGGGCCAGCCGTGGAAAAGCACCTCATGCTTAGTGATGTAGAAAGGCATCCCCAAAGAGGAAGACCCTGAACGAGATGGATTGACACCGTGACTCCAACACTGGGCTCAAACGTGACCACAATTGTGAGCATGGTCGGTGCAGGAGGGAGCCTTGTTTGGTTCTGTTGCACATAGGGTCTCCAGGAGCCCAAACCAACTCGACAGCACCTAACCACTACCACCACCACCACCTCTACCACCACCACCACCACCACCACCTCGACCACGACCACCACCTATACCACCACCACCACCACCACCTCTACCACCACCACCACCACCACCACCACCACCTCTACCATCACCACTACCACCACCTCTACCACCACCACCACCTCTACCACCACCTCTACCACCACCACCTCTACCATCACCACCACCACCACCACCACCACCACCATCACGATCTCACCACCACTACCACCACCACCACCACCACCACCACCTCCACTACCACCACCACCACCACCATCACTACCACCTTGACCACCACCTCCACCTCTACCAACACCACCATCTCCATGACCACCTGTACCACCACCACCACCTCCACCACCACCACTACCTCTACCACCTCCAGTGCCACCACCACCTCTACCACCACCACCACCACCACCACCTCTACCACCACCACCACCACCACCTCTACCACCACCACCACCACCACCACCTCTACCACCACCACCACCACCACCTCTACCACCACCACCACCACCACCACCACCACCACCTCTACCACCACCGCCACCACCACCACCTCTACTACCACCGCCACCACCACCACCGCCACCACCACCACCTCTACCACCACCACCACCACCACCACCACCACCACCACCTCTACCACCACCACCACCACCACCATCACCTCTACCACCACCACCACCACCACCACCTCTACCACCACCACCACCACCTCTACCACCACCACCACCACCTCTACCACCACCACCACCTCTACCATCACCACCACCACCGCCTCTACCACCACCTCTACCACCACCACCTCTACCACCACCACCACCACCATCACCACCACCACCACCACCACCTCTATCAACACCACCATCTCCAAGACAACCAGTACCACCACCACCACCACCACCATCACCACCACCACCTCTACCACCACCTCTACCACCACACCACCACCTCTACCATCACCACCACCACCACCACCTCGACCACCACTACCACCTCTACCAACACCACCATCTCCACGACAACCAGTACCACCACCACCACCACCACCTCCACCAGCACCACCATAAGAAATGAAGTCCTGATCCACACTACTACCTGGATGAACCTTAAAAATGTTTGGCAAAGAACACATTGTATAATACCACTTTTATGAAGTATCTGGAGCAGGTGCCTGGGAGTGCCCAGGCAGGAGAGTGAAAGGAGGACTCAAAGCTCCGGGGGCACGGGGCTTCTGTTGCGGGCGATGGGAAAGTGTGTGAGTAGGAGATGATGGTGTTGATGGAACAGTATGAGGGACATAACTTAAGCCGCTGAACTGTGCTTGTAAAAATACAGACACGGAATATGTTCTGCTTTATGTATATTTGATACAGTAAAAATAAGAACTAAAACTTTCAAATCCCCCTAAGACTGTACAACACAAAAATGAACCCTTATGTAAACCAGGGACTTGAGTTAATAACAATAATAACCTGTACTGGTTCCTGGGCTGTAACCCGGGTCCAGCTATGCAGTGGGGAGTGAGCTCAGATGAACTCTATACTTGTTGCACAAATTTTCTGTAAACCTAAAACTGCCCTGAAAAATAAAATCTGTTTTAAAAATTGAGTATTTTTTTTTAAAGAACCCAAGGGTGATTTATTCGGCAGCCAGAACCTAAGAGGACAGCTGCAGCAGCTGACCCTGAACCCAGAGCTGGGCAGTGGGCTGCTTGTTGGAAAGCAGGTGATCCTAATGCAGCCCCTTTGCAACCAGGAGACTGGGCCTCAGTCTTTGGGCTGCCTTCCCAATCTTTCCAGGTCTTTACTTGGATCTTTCTGCATCTGCGGAGAAGGTGCAATCAGTGCAGCATTTCACTCTGGGTTGACTGCCGGGTCCCTGATCCATTCACTTCATGCCCGATTTCATCCCCAAGGGAAAGCATATCGAGAACTTTGCGGGCTGAGTGCGGATGTATTGGGCTGCTAATCTCAAGGTCCGCAGTTTAAAACCACCAGGCGTGCCTCCGGAGAAAAAGGAGGCTTTCTAGCCCCATTAAGAGTTACAGCCTCAGGAACTCCCCGGGGCAGGTCTGCCCTGTGCTGTAAGGTTGCTGAGAGTCGGTAGGGACTGGCAGGCTGTGAGGCCAGACTGCATCCAGGATGACAGGCCATGCACACTAGGAAGCTGCAGTCAGCTTGCTGAGACTGAGGCGAGGCACACAACCTCCTCACCACGTTCACAGCCTGGCACAGACTCTGACTTGCTGTTTGGCCTTGGGCACATTGCTCAACCTCTCTGTGCCTCAGCGCCTTTCTTCATGACACGATAAAGGTAAGAATGCCATCTTGCAAGGAATGTGTTAGGAATGAAGGACCACTGTTCATAGCGGTCAGCACAGTGTCTGACCCAGTAAAAAAAAATACCCCCCCCCCAAAAAAACCCCAAATCCCCCAAAACCAAACTTTGTCCTGATTCTTAACTCTTGGAGCCTCCATTTGGGCCAGAGGAGAGAGACTGGGTCCCAGTGGTGGTTTTCTTAAGAAGTTTGATCACTTTCTTCTGTGGCACCATTGGGTAGATTTGAACTGCCAACCTTTTTGTCAGGAGCTGGGCTCCTGAAGATCTGACATTCAGCCTTAGTGAGGTGGCTTGACCAGGGCCAAGAGACCTGAACAGTGACCTCTCTGGCTTCCTTCCTTCATGTCTTCATCTTCTGGATGGCAATGTCTGCGAGGCGACCTTGACCAAACCTGGCGACCGCGACCAAGCCCTGTGCCCTCTGTCCACGCCCTCGGGGCCCTGCGGCTCTTGCCGTTGGCTCTCAGCAGGCCTGGGCTTGGTTGGGCTGTGTACTCTGGGAGGGATGGCCGTCGCTGTTTTTCTGTCATCGCGTGTGCTGCACGCTGGAATTCGCGCAATGAATGCGCGTCTCAGGTGTGTCCCGCAGGCTGCCTTTGTACCGGTGCTGTCCGTTCTACGGAGCCCTGGTGGCGCGGCGGTAAAGTGCTCTATGGCGACCTGATTGTTGGCGAGTGGAGCCTCCCAGCTGCTCCGGAGGAGAAAGACCGAGCTGCCTGCTTCCAGAGAGAAGCAAGTCACATCTGGGACAGAGCTGAACTGCTCCAGAGTTCCCGAGGCCGCTTCGGGAGGCAGCCGGCCCCATCTTTCAACGGCGGAGCTGCTGTGCTGAGCTTTCCGTTAGCGGGCCGATGTTTAACCCTCTGCACCACCTGGCCTCCTAAGGCGTCCCAGGCTGAAATTTCTCCATCAATGTGGTTACAGCCTTGGAAACCCCCGGGGGCAGTGCGCCCAGTCCTGCCGCAGCCTCACTGGGAACCATCAGCCTCTCCGCCTCAACGGGTTGGTTTGGGGGTGGGGGGGTGGGGAGGTCAGCCGGTCAGGGAAATCTGCGAGTTTGCAGGTGCTCCTAACAAGGCGGTGACCAGATTTTAGCATTGGTAAAGCGGGACACCAGCGGGACACCATTGATAAAACTCATCCTGGCGACATAGCCACAGGGCAGCCGAAAACCGTCTACCCTAGCTTGTCGTGCATTCTTTCCCAAAATCGGGACTTCTTAAAAATGCCGCTGAACGCGGGGAAAAATTGTTTAAAATCGGGACTGTCCCGCCAAAAGCGGGATGTCTGGTCACCTTTGTCACTAACCACATAGCCCAGGATCCCGATTTCCCCATCTGGTAGTTTCTAGGAAAGAACCACCTCCTAGTTTCTGGTGACCTGGGGGATAAAGTAAAACCAAGCCCAAGGAGGTCGAGTGGGTTCCGACTCACGTGACCCTGCAGGGCAGAGTAGAACAGCTCCCCCTCCCGAGGGGCTGGCAGACCTCACAGCTACAGGGGGTCAGACAGCCTGGGTACTCCCCATGGGTTTGAACCACAGACCCGGCAGTCATCAGCCGGACACTTAGCCGGCTCGGAAATGCTCCCCAGGGGGTGAGCTCGTCAACACCTTGCTGTGGTCTGGAGGTTACTGGAAGGCGTGGGGTCAACAGGCTGGGAGCCTGTCACACAGCGGGAGAAGTCTCCTTCCCATGGGCTCCTGCCTAACTGTCTGCGTTCAAAGGCTCCGAGCTCATCAGAATTTCAAAGGCTACTTTGGAATGTAATGGGATTCTACCTGAAAGAGCGCTGAGCCAGGCGTTGGAGCAGTTTATTCCCCTAGTTGCTATTCTAGGCTGGTATCAAAGATAGCTGGGACCTTCCGATTCTATTTTCATTCCTGCTCAAAATGGAGAGACGGGCCTAATGCGATCGTGGGAGGCTGGTGATGGCAAAGAAATCCTCCACCCAGCTCCCTGCCTGGGGCTTCCAGGAAATGGCTGTGATGGCTGCTGAGGCCCTTCTGACAGGCGGGGTGGGGGGCTTTGGGGGGGGGGGCGGGGGGCTTCCCAGGTCGCCGAGCAGAAGTGCTCTGCAGGGAGCTGCTCAAGGCCTCCCTCCACCTTTTGAGGGCAGGCCACCCACCTGTCGTTCAAGGAGATTCTGGGTGGATTTGAACAACCAACCTCTGGCTAGCCGTCCAGCATCGAACCATCTGAGAAACATGAAAAGGGGAGCAGAACAGCGCCGCTCTTAGCCATCTGTTGGGGTCATTCGATGCCACCATTACGGGCGTCCTGCGGGGTCCAATGTCCACCTCTCTTCTCCAAAGCCGCCTTTCCGGTTTTTCTGGCCTTCGCTCCTCAGAAGCAGGCAGAACTGCATGTGAAAAACGTGCCAACAAAACCCACGTTGAGCTTAAAATCAGCGTTACAGCCTTTCATTGTTTTCATCACTGCTGCTGTCAGTCCTGGTCAACACACGGACGGACGTGGTGCACAAGGAAACAGCAAACAGTGACAACAGGTCCTTTTTGGAACTGGGTGGGGCAGGGGAGGGAAAGGGCGGGGCTGCTGCGGAGAAAGCTGGAGCGTACATATGGCATTTTAAAAGGTCGGCTCCTGCTTTCCCCAGCCCAGCTGGCAGACGATTGAAGGGGATGTGCGGCGCTTTCTAGCAACACTCCGGACTGGTAGCATCTGCAAAGGAGTTGACAGAAGCGTTCTGGGATCGATTGCAGGAAGATGGTGCCAACCGTCACTTTAGAAATTAGAGCTGAGTTAGAACAGGGCCTGGGATTTGAAGAAGTGGTTTTGAGGTTTGCACCCTCTGTAAGTTTTGCATCTGTCCGGCTAACCGCCAAAGCGGCAGGCATCTGCTTCACATGTCTACTGTCAATTCCATGGGAGCCCCCGGGTGGTGCAAGTTAGTGCAGCCAGCTGATAACCCAAAGGCTGGAGGTTTGAGGCCACTCCAAGAGGCCTCAGAAGAAAGTCCTGGCGATTTACTTCTGGGGAAAAAAAATCCAGCCAGCGGATAGCCCAACTCTGTTCAGATGCACACGCAGGCACCAGGAGTTGGACCTGATGCCAAGTGATTTATTCGTTATTCTGGGTCATTTCCTTGCTGTTGTTGTTCATTGCTGTCGAACAAGTTTTGGTTCGTAGGGACCCCATCTGATGAAGTAGGACAGCCCCTTCTGGTCCAGGGTCTAATCTTTAGGGGATTATGGGCAGGTCCTTCTTCCTTCCTTGGAGCTGCTGCGTGGGGTCAAGCCTGTCATCTTTTGGCTGGTACTGAGCTCTTAGCTGTTTCGGACACTAGAGCTCGTTGGCATTTCTCTAGGCAGCTTACAACCAGATTCCTGGTCCTGCTTTGAGAGTCACTGTGTTTACCAGTCCTCCTGACCAGCAGACCCATCAGGCATTGGCCAGGAGATGGTCTGTGAACCCCCTGAAGTGGGGTGCTGTCTTTCCAGCAGCCTGTGCTCCAGCCTTCAGCATCAATTCACTGCATGAGGCTTCCCAGTGACCTGCTTCTGACTCCTGCGCCACCCTTGATACTGATTCCTGAAGTCTAAAGTCTTGGAGACAGTTACTGAAATTTAATGGAAAGCAGGCAAAATGATGGATAGATGTGGGCCAAGTCAATAGCTATCCTAAAAAGCTGTGCCTGTGCAAATGGTCCTGAGAAACCACATCTCATTTCTCATGGAGCACGCCAGCCCAAGGGTACAAAGAGCCAACCCTGCTATTTAAAACCATGCAGGGCCCTGCTGTGCGTGTGTTGAGTGCAATTGCATTATCTAATGAATAATCAATGCTCAGCCAACACCTGAGAGTCCAAATAGCTAATCCTCAACTAAATTTACTGATTTGTTCTCAGCTTTTGATCCCAGGTGATGTAGTGGTTATGCATTGGGCTGCGATCTGCATGGTCGACAGTTCGAAACCACCAGCAGCTCTTTAGGAGAAAGACTGGGCTTTCTACTCCCGTAAACAGGTACAGTCTCTGAAACCCACTGGATTTTCTATGAGTCTGCAATGACTCGATGGCAGTGAAGAAGACTTGATCCTTACCATTGAGCTCATTCTCACAACATGGGACCCCTTGGGGTGTTGACCTTTGGCCTCACTGTGGGCCCTGGTAGATGTTACAATCCAACTATGACAGGAAACAGATGATTGGACCAAGGCTTATCCTTCTTGGTGTTAGCTGCCAGCCAGTAAGCCCCAACACATGGCAACCTTATGCACCAGGGAAGCAAACGCTGGCCTACTGGTTGGACATTCCCCACAATGGCTGTGGGTCAACTAGAGTTCTACTGGTATGCAGACTGCCAGGTCTTTCTTCCTAGTCTCTGTTAGTCTCAAAGCTGACCCAAGACCTGCTCAACCTCCACTGACAAGTAACCAGTTGTTCATGAGACGCATTGGCCAGGCATCAAAGTCAGATGTGCGACATGGAAAGTGAGAATTCAACCACTGGACCATCTGCACCTTCACTAACCACTCTCAGCTCCTTTGTTAAATTTTTAAAATTCCCTCATTTGGTTACTTTTTGACATATATTTATTTGCCAATGGTTGCAGAAAGACTGGGCTTTCTACTCCATAAATAGTTCCAGTCCAGTGCAGGTGCTTGGGCTAAGGACTGCCTGACGTTCTGTGCCTGCGGTGGTAAGTCGCGGGGTGCGGGCCCTTATATCCATTCGGTGCAGTCTCTCTCCTGGGGTCAGAGGCTGCAGCAGCAGACCTCCGCTCACGTTTCTCCTCCTGATCGAGTCTGCTCACCACAGTGGTTGCAGGGTCAGGCCGGCTCTCCTGGTCTGAAGGTCCCTCCACGGGGCTGGTGGTGTGGCACTGCACTGTCCTGGCAGGCTGATTCTGCTCGGGAGAGGGGGCTGTCTTTCATCCTTCCACCGTGGAAGTCCAGCTGGGAAAGTCAGAGCCCTCTGAGGGAAAGGACACACTCTATTCCTCTGCTTTCTCAGCTTCTGGCACAGAGTTAGAAGAGAGACCGGAAGAGTCTGTCTTACTGCAGGGTCTACGAGGTCATCTTGTTCCAGTCCATGGGCCAACTTTGAAACAGAGCTGGGAAGGAAGGACCCACTGACGCCCTGTGAATGCGACCAAGACTGTGGAAGTGCCACTGCCTTGAAGAGCTTATGTTCTCGGTTCTGCAGGAGGCCACCGCGGTGCAACGAAGCTTCCTGGAAAGGGGGTGGGGGTGGGGGGCAGTGGGGGTGGCAGGAAGTGGGTGCTCTAGGAGGCTGTCAGAGCTTCGTTGTCTAAACTGTCCACGGTGTGGTCGCTTCTACATATTTCACTCTGGAACTCGGCTTTCATTTGTTCAATAAATCACTCATCAGGCTCTGTTCTGATCATTGGAGATATTGTTAGAAAAGCAAGCGAAAATGCCTGCCTTTGTGGAGTCAACACAGAGTATGTGTGTGTGTGTGTGGTCAGTAAACAAAATGAATAAATACTTCTGGAACATATTTAGAGATCCCTAAGTGGTGGCTCAGGAGGCCTGCTCAGGTGGTTATGCGTGGGGCTGTTAACCTCAAGGTCAACAGTTCAAAACCACCAGCCATTCAGGGAGAAAGACCAGGCTTGCGAATCCCATAAAGAATTCCAGCCTCAGAAACCCACAGGGGCAGTTCAACCCTGCTCTGTAGGGTTGCTCTGCGTTAGAAGCGACGGCGGCCAGTTTGGTTTTGGATGTGGTGGTGCTGTGCATGACAAGCTAGACTGCTAGTCAAGTCAGCAGTTCGAAGGCAACAGCTGACCCCAGGAGGGCAGATGTGGCAATCTGTTCCCGTAAACATTTCCAATTTCAGAAACCCTGAACAGGGTCATGATGGGTTGGAATTGACCCACTGACAGTGGGTTAGTTTGTTTGGTTACAGAGGACTAAAAGGAGTCTCGCCGGCTCTGTGGGATAAGCACTGGGCTGCTAACCACGAGGTCCGGCAGTTCAAATCTGCCTAGCCGCGCCGAGGGAGCAGAATGTGGTGGCCTGCTTCTAACCCGATGGGTTGCCATGAGACAGGTAGCATGGGGGTTGGCTTTATTTTGGAAGTGGTGTGAGTGATGAATGGGCTCAGCTGCTAATGGAAAGGTTGGCACTTCAAGTTCATGCCTCAGAAGAAAGGCCTGCCACCCTCCTTCTCAAAGATCTCAGTCATCACATTCTACTGGACGCAGGTGGGCTCAGAGTTGGGTCCCCTTAATGGCCCCTGGAAGGTGCAGCTGGAGGACAACACGTGGAGATGACAGCGGTGAGGAGGCGGGCCAGGCAGGGCGGGGCCGGCAATGCTGCCTTTAAATCAGCAGAGGAGCCTGCTTAGCAAGGTGACCTTGGAAGTTGGGGCAGAGCAGTGAGCCCGGGCGACTGCCACGGGCAGAGGGGCAGAGCCTTGAGGTGTGAAGAAAGAGCCAGGAGACAAGAGCAGCTGGAGTGGAGAGAGCAGGCGGAGGCTCGTGGGAGATGAAGTGGAGGCAGGTCCCATAGGGCCTTTGCGTGACATCATCCGTGGGGTTCTCCTAACACCACACGTAACACATTCCTTCTATTGGTTTCAAGGGCCTTTCCGGGCTGGTCCCTGGAGAAGATAAACCAAAGCTGCCTTTGAAATAATGAGTCTTCCCTGGACTGAGACTGGATTGCTGTTGCCATGGGCTGTCCAGTGGGTGCTGACTCATCGATTCTATGTCCAGCAGAACAAAGCCCTGTCTGGTCCTGCACCCTCCTCACTACTGTGATGTGTGAGCGCAGCTGGCAGCCACGGGGTCAGGCCATCCCCTGTGGGGCTGGAGTGGTGAGTTTTCTCTGCCTTGAGTTCTGGCGTTGTCTCGGGCAAGCAGCCTGGAATCCTTAAATCTGGGGCCTTGAGCGTTTAATATAAGAACTGTTTACAAAGCTGTGGGCAGAGTATAGGCAGAGCAAGAAGGGTGTCGTGGGTGTCCCCTGGGGAGCCATGCCACCAGCTGTCCCCTTTCCTGGGCCTGCAGGAGCGAGGGAAGGAGCAGTGTCTGGGACCAGGTGAGGGCCGGGCCGTGGTAAGGCCCCTTCCTAGGAGTTGTGATCACTGCCATCTGTAACCGATGGTTGAGATCATCAGCGTAAGGTGACCCACCTGGAGAGAGTGGAAGTCGTAAGGGTCCCAAATAGATGCGGTTCTCTTCCTCTGCTCTACTCTGGTGCTTTCCATGGGATGATCCCAAACTAGGGCGGCGGTGGGCCTATGGGTCAGACTGCTGGCATCTGCAGGGATGCATGGGCGGCCCAGATGCCATGGGCAGGAGAAGAGGGGCACACAGCACAGAGTGGAAAAGGAAAACGAAGCTGAGAAACCATAACCTTATTGCTCAAGTGAGGTGACTAGGTCCAGGTTGCTGCATGGAAGGGAGCTAAGCAGCCTGAAATGAAATCCAATTGCCTTCAACTTGACCCCAACACTCTGTGTCTGAGTAGCACGGTCTAGGCGTGCTCTATAAGCTTCTCAGTCACTGGCATGCTTTGGGAAGTAGATCACCAGGCCTTTCTTAGGCACCTCTGGGTACACTCAAACCTCCAACCTTTCAACTATCAGTGGTGTGCATTAACTGCTGGTGCCACCGAGGGGCTCCCGAGGGGCCTAGTTTCTCTCATTACTATCCAGAGAGCACCCACCCTTGATACCTGCCAGCCTGTTGCTCCGTGACTGCTCACTGGTGAGTGGTGCTGCTTCGAGCAGTGAGAGCCTAACCCCCGCCCAGTCTAACCCTTCCATGATGGATGATGCCAAGACGCCCCTGGGTTCCCCGAGACGGGAGGGTTGAGGACTCCGGCTTCTGGTGAGGTGATGCTGGGGTGGTGGTGGTGGTGGTAGACTGAGTCTAGTCCATGTTGCCAGCAGGGCAGTGGGCCACCCTGTTTCATGATGCCACTCAGAGCCGGACCGAGGAGCTGCAGCCTAGGCAGGATGCAGGGTCCTGGACAAGCTGTCCGCGGCATGGGCAATTGGGCAGTGTCTCAGTATCCATGAGTTTGTTTTCCTCGGCCACACAACACACTTGGGAGAGGAGGCTATGGCTGTCTGTGAGCCTTTCAGATTTCATTTCACTTTAGATTGAGCTCCAAGTCTCCACACCGGCCCACTGGGCCGCCGCGTCAGACTGGGTCCTTCCTATGGAACTTGCCGTGGCAATCTCCCCTTGCTCCTGCCCCCTAACATCTCCCAGGTCTATTTCAGGGCTCCAGAGGGCCCTTCCATCATCTCATTTGCATGAGAAAGCTGGACAGTGAATAAGGTGATAGAATAATAATCGATGCTTTTGGAAGAGGGCGCCGGGGAAGAATATTCACTGTGAGTGCAGCAGGACAGGACACTGCCTGGTCGGGCACCTTCCTCGCAGCTGTGGCTGAGCTTGAGTCCAGGGTGACAGCCACTGTGCCCCTCCATCTCGGTGAGGGGCTTCCTCTTTCTCACTCGTAAGTGGCCGTCTACCTTACCGAGCGTGGTGCTCTCCTCCTGAGCCCGATCGCTCCTGCTAGCCTGTCCACAGTGTGCGTGCGAGGCGGTCTGGGCGCCCTGGCTGCTGAGGAGCATCCTGGCTGTACGCCTCCCAGCACGCATCTGTGCATTCTCCTGGCAGCCCCTGGTAGACCAGCGCAAGTGAACGAGTATCTGCTGCCAACGCACAGAACCTTCTATGAAACAAAAGCAGAAGATGTGAAGCTGCTATTTCTGGTTGTATCCTCCACCTCGGTCTAGACATTCCAAAGGGTGATGTTTCCAACTCCTGTAATCCTCCCCTGGAGCATTCTGAACTCTTTTGACTTGCACCATGTCAAAACAGCAATTTGGGCATCCTAAGGGACCTGAATCATGTCCCCTCCTTTTAAAAAAAAATATTGAATGCATGGATAAAATGTCCTGGGGACGCGATGGCAGGAGAACTTTGAAAGACCAAGAGGATCAGGTGGGCAGCGGGTTTTGCAGAGGTTTGGCTCCTGCCTGGAGCTGGACCCAAGCAGGGTTTTGTGAGGGGAGACCAGGCCCCATGTGGGGGCCGAGAGTTGCTGGGGGCTGCGGGGAGGGGTGTCAGGGCCTCATCATGACCTGCTACACAGAGGAGCAGGGGGAGGCACACCTTTACCAAGTGGGCGAGCTCAGTCCGAGTGCGTGGGCTGCCACACTGGATGCTCTCTGCAGACTTCCAGGGCGGCTTCATGCTCAACTCACACAGTTCCTGGAAGGACTGTCTGGTAAGCAGCTGGTGGCAAAGGGACCCCACACCTGGGGCGGGATAGGCTAAGGTGTTGGAGCGCAGGCGGATGGCTGGGGATCACTAAATGGAAGAGTGGGCCTTCCCAGGGGCTCTGCTGTGAGTGGCTGTGGAGAAGGCTTAGTCTGGGGGGCATTCTGCCGAAGGGCTCTGGGGAGGAGTCCCTGTGTTCCTTTTCAACATTTGCTGAGTTTGGGGGACAGAAACAGCTCAGGAGGCATAAGACCAGGGCTGTGTGGTGGAAGGGGGAATGTTTCCCAGTTAAACTCCCATAGGGCACCCCTTGGTACTCCTGAAGAGCGAGCAGGCGCACTACAGTGAGGGAAAGATGCCTGGGTGTCAGTGTCTCACAGATAGTTTTTTATTTTTGTAAAACTTCTTTCTAATAAACTCTTGGGATTATCTTGTGTCCTTTGAGAAAATCTATAAAGAATACTCCTCCCCCAGAAACACACACACACACACACACACACACACACACACACACACACAGTCATTGTCACCTTCTGAGTTGACTGCTCAGCCTTGAATGTGATGGTCCAGCAGAGCTCTTTGGAAGCCAGTGCTTCGATGGGGCCTCTTTTCGAAGGCACCATAGCAAGACTAAGGCAAGTGTATTAATGAGCTGGCTCGTCTGCAGCCGTCCACGGATCCGAGAGACATCTTCATAGAGGTTTCATTGAGGACAAACCTGTGCCTATATGGACCAGCAGCGGTACTTTTGACGTGCCAGAGTTACTGTGAATTGAAACTGACTCACAACTGCAGGAGCCCTGGTGGCCGAGTGCGTTCTGTGTTGGGCTGCCGCTCGGAAGGTAACCCCTCTGAACATACCTGCCAACCCACTGGGGAAAGGTGAGGCTTCCTGCTCCATCATGATTGACAGTCTCGCAAACCCACAGGGGCAGCTCTACTCTGTCCTACAGAGCCATTCTAAGTCGGAATCCACATGATGGCAATGAGTTGTTTTGTTTTTTTTAAAAAATTAAATCCCATGCAGCGGTTCTCAGCCCACACTGGGTTACCTGGAGTCAGCATCTACTTGACAGCCACGGCCAAGGCCGCTTCCTTTGTACTGCTTGGCCTGCTTCTCTCATTGCCTCGACCTCTTCCAGGAAGGGCTCTGCTCTTTGATGTCTATCCTACAATAGGAGCTCAGTTCAAAATCACTCCCTGCCCTCAAGTCAACGGCCTCATCTACCTTCCCGTGGTCGATGGCTTTGAACCACTGACCTTGTGGTTAGCTAGCAGCTCAGTACATAGTGCACTGTGACACCGGGCTCCTTCAAAATCACCTCACAAATGCCCTCCCTGCCAACCTAGTCCAGAGCAGTGTTTCCCTAAGTCAGCCATATCAGTAGCTCCCAACCCAGGTGGTGGTGGTGGTGTGTGTGTGTGAGTTGTCATGGGAACGATCCAGGGGGCTGTAAAAGCAGGTTTCTATACTTTATCCAGAACCATGGACTCTAGGACAAAAGATTAAGTGCCAGGGGAGTAGTGAGCCATTCCCCCTCCCTGAAAATGGAGTGGTAGGACAAGTACCTGGTCTAAGGTCTAGGCTCCGATCGGCGGGGTTTTGAAGCATCTTTCCCATGGGGTGCTGTGATAGAGGGATGTGGGGTTTTTTGCACAAAGGAAGGATCTAAATTTTGGGGTGCGATGTTATGGATTGAATGGTAGTCTCCAAAATATGTATCCTGAATCTTAACACTTATCTGTTGTACACAGGACCATTCTGGGTCGGGACCCATTGCCACCTCACTACCTCCCTGTGGCTGTCATCCCACTTGGGAATAGAGTTGTCTTTGTTATGGTAACGAAGCCACATCAGTGTAGGGTGTGTCTGAAACCTAATTACTGCTGAGATAGAAACAGAGCAAGCAGAATAGGCTACTGGCAAACAAACCTAGATGGGGAAAGGTAGATAGATGCCTGGGGGAGAAGGTTGCCAATGAGCAGAAACATAGATCCCCCAAGCCTAATGGAGAGATCTCTCTCTTGGGCTGGTGTCCCGAATTTGGCCTTCTAGCCTCAGAAACCGTGAGAAATTAGATGGCATTTCTGTTGTAGCAGCACAAGGGGGAGAAAAAACAAACCAAAAAGCCAGGAGCCCAGCCATGGTCCCTCACTGGCTATGAATTGGTGTGCTAACTGTAAGGTCAGCAGTTTGAACCTCCCAGCTTCTCCTAGGCAGAAAGACGAGGCTTTCAATTCCTATGCAGAGTTAACAGTCTCCGTAACCCGCAGGGGCAGCTGAGTCAAGGTTGATTTGATGGTAGTGAGCTTAGAGCCTTTTTGGAGGGAGAGGGAGACGAGGTTTTCTCTTCCTGTAAAGACTGACAGGCTTGGAAGCCCCCAGGGGCTGTGAGTGAGAATTGATTCGATGGCAGTGAGTATAAGACCGGCCAGTGATGAGATTTTATACTCTGTTTAAGGTACAAAATAGACCCCAGTCTCAAAAACAATTGGAGGAGAACTTTTATTAAGTTCTAGAAGGTATAAAGACCCCACAAAGACAGACACTTTATCCACGTGAGGGAAGCCATTAGTGTGAGATCAAAATGGCGCTAGAAGATTCACCATGGGGATGCGAGTTAAGCAGGCGTCGAACAAAGGAACTTCCTGAATTCAGGGTGGGTGCCAGGTCAATCCATCACAGTCACAGGTGGGACTGCAGCAGCAGGTACAGAGTCATGATTGGGACATGCACCTTATGTGAGATAGAAACGCTTACAAGAGTGGTTTAGGGCCTTCCGACCAAGGCAGTCAAGTCAGGTCCAGTCTGATGGACCATGACTCATGCCTATGAGACTCCCGTTCAGTCCCTAGGGAAGTGATCTTCATCACGGACATCCCCAGACAAGCCCCTACGAGACTGCTTCTTCCGGGGCTGTCCAACTTTCCAACGCACTCTGCCTGAGGGTGATATTATCTTCATCCTTGCTAATGATTGGAAAGGTTTCATTGTGTCCCTATCTATGGGGTGGTGGTGGTGGTGGGGACTCTTCAAATGGATTTGGGGCTGTTACTGCCACCCGTAGCCTTTAGCAAAGTGGGGTGCTCAAAATTTAAGTTCTCATAAAACTCTCACAAAGATGCCCCCTCCCGGAAACCTGCAGGGGCAATTCTCCTCTGTCCTCCAGGTGGCTATGTGTCGGCACTGAGGCTCATGGCAGTGAGTTTTCTGAGGAAATGAAAACAGAGTGGCCATTAGTGGGTTATTGAATAATGTGGTCTTTGGTGGCTGTCTCCCCAGTTGATAATCTCTGCCCGATGCCTGTGCAGAGAAGACATTCGGTAAATATTTGAAGGAATTATTGACTAAAAGAAAAAATAATGAGTTAGGAGTGAGTGGGTGTGCACAGAAGAGAAATAATAAGAGGCTCAGATTGGAAAGGACACCCCCCCCACCCTACCCCAGTCTTTCCAGGTGCTGGGAATGAGGACACGCCGTGGAAGCAAGTGGCCAGCCAGTGGGACTCCCCGGAGAGCCAGCCGATGATTCCCCGGACACCCAGGGACAGTGAAGCGAAGGCTCCATCGTTCTTATTCTCTGCAACATGAGAACACAGTGGCAGGCTGTGTGTGCTCCGATTAGCAGAAGAAAGCCGTCAACGTCTAAGGCGGGCAAGCTGCCCTGCTGCTGACTGATGTGCAAAGGTCTGGGCTTGAAGTCTAGAGTGATAGGCAGTTCAGGCCCCCAGACATGATTTTAATTGGTGTCCTGACATCTGGGGACCCCAGTGCCAGCAGAGTGAAGTGGGGTGTTTATAAAATGCTTGTGGTCCTCTGGTCCATCAGACCAGCAAATCTATCAAGGCAACGATACACGACGATGTAGAATTCGTCAGCCTCAGTTCACAGGGATCAGGAACCGGGAAGACAGCGGCACACTGACTGTGTCAATCTGAGTTCTGGATGACAGGTTTATGTTTGTAGAGTGGGATGGTCTGTATGGAAGGGGTCACAGGACAAATTTGAACCTGACAGGCCCTAAGAAATAGTGCCTGGCTCTGCAGGAGGCTGGAATGAAAGTTTCTAGAGGGCTCCGAGGAATGATGTATGAGACTCAGGAGGATGGGAGGGAGGAGACTGGTGAAATAGGTGAGGAGCACAGTGCTCGAGGGAAGTGGGAACAGGTGAGGCAGATGGGGCGTGGGGCAGGTAGACACAGAATGCAGAGTTGATAGGCACATGGCCTTTGCCAATTATTTTATCTTTGCTCCCAGTTTTGAGTTACTATCTCCTTATCATGATCACAGGGACCCCCTGGTGGCACAGTGGTTAAGTGCTTGGCTGTTGATGGGAAAGTGGGCTTGGTTAGAACTCACCAGCTACTCTGGGGGGGATGTAATTTTCTGTCAATGAGTACAGCATTGCAGCCCCTCAGAGGCAGGGCTACTCCATCCTGCAGGCTTGCTCTGAGTTGGAATCGACTGGACAGTAAGAGTTTGTTTTGGATAACTGGAGACTCCCTCCCTGAAGGAACACATGGAAATGATGGCTGACCCAGGGTGCAGTGTAGCACCTACGAAATACATAGCTCTCCTCAAGTTCTTTAATGCTTCCTCCTCCCACTAGCATGGCCCCAGTTTGACCTAAAAAATCCTGCTAGACCAGTGTAGGCACAAGTACAAACTAGAGCTTTTGTCACACGGAATCTAGGATAGATGAACCCCTCAGAAACAGTAATGGGAGTAATGATTCCATGTGGGTATGGAAGGGAGGGTGGGGGAGGGAGGACAGATAGCAATGATGGATGTATAATTCCCCTCAAGGGGGAAGAATAACAGAAATGTGGATGAAGGGATACATTGGGCGTTGTAAAATATGAATGATATATACACGTAGATCTATAATTTATTTAGGGTTCATGAGGGTGGTAAGGTGGGGGAGAGGGAATAAAGAGGAGCTGATATCTATCAAGTGGAAAGAAAATGCTTTGAAAACAATGGCAGCATCTGTCTTAGTTCGCTTCATGTAACTGATTTATGAATGATTATAATATCTGTAAGAGCCCCCAATAAAATGATCCATGGAAAAGTTTGGTTTGGGTTTGGGGAAAACAGGTGAGGTTTGCAGAAATATCAAGAAACAAAAGTGGCTTCCATGAGGGTGAAGGACTTGCTGGGAGTTACTGAGAGCTGAGTGGGAAGGATAAAGCCTAGGATTCAAAATGGTTCCAGAAATGTGTTTATAAAAAGCCTTATCTTTGGCTGTGCGTACTGAAATATTTATGGATGAAATGATATAATGTCTGGGGCTTGTTTCAAAATGATCTGGCGCAGGGATGGGGGGGAGGTGAGCGCATAGAGGTGTGGGTGCGATTGTTGAGATGTGGGGGCTGGCACCACCATTCAGCACTGGGCTACTAAGCAGCTTGAACCCACCCAGCTGCTGGGTGGGAGAGGGACATCGTGGCCCCAGCCTAGAAGACCCGTGGGGTGGGGGAGGCAGTTCTACTGTGTCACATGTGTCGCCCTCAGCTGGATGGCTCCATCCAACAAGGCAAGGAGTACACAAGGGTGTATTACGATTTTTCCTAGCATGGTAAATGTTTTTAAATCATTTCATTTCTCTGGGCTGTATTTCCCACAACCGTAAATAAGAGTCGAGATGCTATCTCTCTGACTAAGTTCCAGGGTTATTTTGAGACGTGGATGGCTTAAAAAGAAATAAAAGAAACAGGGTTACGAGCCTGGAGGGTGGCGGGTGAGTTCGGTTGGGAGCATCGCCAACACAGCCTCTGGGCAAACTATTATTTGCAATGTTGTCCCCGGCGGGAGCAGTCTGCTGTGGCTATGTCCCCCAGTGGGGGGTGGGGTGGGTGGGTGTCTGCTGGACTGCTTGGAGCTGGGCCACCCTCCCGCCCCCCCCCCCCCCACACAATGCAGGTGGCTGTAGCATCCCTGGCAGGTCCAGTGCTGGCTGCTGATGGGGTCAGGACCCAACAGGCAGGCCCCATTCGCTCTGGTCCATGGCTCCCGGAGAATGATTTCCCATTTTCCCAAGTTCCCAGTGCCTCCCTAACCAGCTGTGTGTGCCTGGAGCCTCCCCGCATCTTCCTCGCACTCACAGCTTCCTTCCAGCTAACCGTGGGCTCCGTAATTGAGCCCGAGAGAGAGGTCTGTTCCCACTGCCTAAGGAGTTTCAGTAACAGAGGGAGTCTCTGCTATGAGCTCAGGGGGGTGAGCAAGAGAACCAATCATCCTCCCCTTTCTCTCCCACTCTGCTCTGGCTTTCCTCTCATTCAACAAATGCTTCTCCATGCCGTCGCCGATGTGCCAGCTTCTGGGTGTGGGTTTGATCTCCCGCCCACGAGGGATGAGAGGCATGCCACCCGGGAAGCTGCGCTCAGCTGGGCGCGTGCACAGGGGGGGCAGCAGCAGCTACAGCCATCCAGTTCCTTCCAACTTGCCTGGGGACGGGGAGACCTGGCCCTTTGGGCTTCTCAGGACCACCGAAAGCTTCAGCTTTCTTTCACAGGAACGAGAGAATAGCCATTCCTATTTTATCTTGAGTCCTAGTTTTAATACTGTCCCTGACCAGCCCCCCACTCCCCCAAACCAAACCAGACCAACAAATAACCCCAAACTTATTACCATGGAGTTTGAGATCCACTCATGGAGACCCCACAGGTTTTAGAGTCGAGCTGTGTTCCATAGGGTTACCAGATAAGCATTGGACTGCCACCGTGGGGTCCAAGGTTCAAACCCTCCAGCTGCTCTGCAGGAGACGCTATCCTATCTGTTCCCACAAAGACAGGCAGTTTCAGAAACCCTCCTAGGATGCTAGGAGTCAGAATTCACTCAATGGCAGCGGGTTTGGTTTTGAGTTTTCATCGTATGGAAGGAGATTTCTGCTGATGTGCATTCAAAGCGCCAACCTCTGTTCATAGCCAAGTGCAACCGTTTGTGCCTCCCAGGGACCTGGGCATGAACTGAGTTTCTTTGCACCTCAGTTGTCTCAGAATAAGGCTCATTCTGTCTACATGTAAGCGTTTCATGAGGATCAGATAAAATATGGACAAGGACCAGAGCAAACCAGAGCATTGATGTGATTTTTCTCTTCTTGGAGGAGTCCTGCTGGCGTAGTGGTTCTGAGTTGAGCTGTTAAATGGAAGGTCAGCAGTTTGAAACCACCAGCTGCTGCGAGGAAGAAAGACAGGACTTACCGACTCAGTGCCAACCCCATAGGGGTGGCTCTGCCCCGTCCTGTGGGTAGCGCTGAGTCACCTGTACTGTGCCAGTGAGTTTGGTTCGATTGTTGTGTTTTTCTTTATTATTATTTTAAAACATTTTATGGGAGCTCTTACAGCTCTTATCATAATCCATCCATCCATCCATCCAACCATCCATCCATCCATACATCCATACATCCATACATACATACATACATTGTGTCAAGCACCTTTGTACATAGGTTGCCATCATCATTTTCAAAACATTTTCTTTCTACTTGAGCCCTTGGTATCAGCTCATTTCCTCCCTCCTCATCCTCTTTCCCTCATGAACCCTTGATAATTTTATAAATTATTTTTTTTCATGTCTTACACTGACTTCTGTTTCCCTTCACCCACTTTTCTGTTGTTCATCCTCCTGAGAGGGGCATTGTGATCAGTTCCTCTTTCTACCCCCACCTTCTCTCTACCCTCCTGGTATCACTATTCTCATTATTGGTCCTGAGGGGTTTATCTGTCCAGCGAACTGGTGTCTGTACCAGTGTACAGTCTCTGATCTGTACCCGTGTAAATGATCTGGTCCAGCTGGATTTGTAAGGTAGAATTGGAGTCATGATAGTGCGGGGATAGGAAGGGGAGAAAGCATTAAGGAACCAGAGGACAGTTGTATGTTTCATGGGTGCTACACTGCACCTTTGATTGGCTTTGTTTCGGTTCCTTCTTCCCAGGCTGGCCAGTGACCTACAGGGACCCTGCTTCCCTGAGCATGGTGGCTACTGCCCTGCATCCACGGAGCTGAGTTAGAGCGGGGGCACAGCCAGATTCCTAAAGAAGAGGCGATTCCTTTTCCCACCGCACTAATACATCTGCCTCTTGGCTTTTCTAAGTGTAGCACCAAATGTCCCTTTTGTCTGTTTCAAACCAACCGCCACCTTTGCGTTTGTTCTGCGGTACTATTTACAAAGCCCTCCAAAGCCACACACCGTTGGCACAGCGCAGTCACAGCCCTGGAACTTCATTGGAGCAACAGCGCGCTGACCCTCATTTCTGGGGGTGAGGTGGGGGGGAATAAAGCCCAGAGGAGAGAAAAGATGCGCCCGGCTCTTTTTCCCATCTTTGAAACCTTTAACTCCTCCCTTGATGTTTCTGCACAACGCTGGGTTATTCTTTGATGTCTTTTCAAAGAAGGTTTCCAAATATCCAAGAAATAAGAAAAAGAGTTTAGAAAATGATCCGTATTTTGACGGATTGCAAACCTCTGAGACGACACAGCCCCCTACTGCAGTCAGGACAAAGCAAACCAGCAAATAACCATCCCCAGTGCTTTGTGGATTATTTCCCCATGAGGCAGATGTTTATTTTAGTGTTTTTTTTAAACAAATGAAAGCTCATTGTTGTCAGGAACATTTAAGAGGCTTAACCTGTCTCCACTGGCATATGGCGCTGGCTTTTCATGATAAAACTGGCTGTGGGCTGCAGTGCCCAGCTCGCTCGCCTCCCTGGGAGCCTGGGTCATGGGCTGTGGCAGAATTGTCTCTACTTTCCCAGACAGGGCCTTGCCTGGGCCGCTTCCACTGCGAAAGGTGATATATTAAAAAGAAAGATAAAAAGCAAACAAAAAAAGGATAAATAAATAAATAAGGCTGTTTCCTTTGGTGGAAAATACTCGTATTTTAATGGGTCTGATGTCATGAATTATTAAAGGAGCTTAACTCTAAAGCCAAGCAGAAAGAGCACGCAGTGAAGAATGACCTTGACACTCCTGAAAAATAGGAGTGTTGACTGTGTGCCCGCAGACCCAAGATGGATTTCTGCTTTAGTTTATATTTATGCAACTGTGAAACGCGGTCCCTCGTTCCCAGAGAAGTCCTTTGTGCAGCTGTGTGGAGAAAGTTATTACATGTGAGTTTGGAGGCGCGGGGAAGTTCCTGAGCTGGTAGCTCGGGAGAATGCACGTCTTTGAGATGTGGAGGCTCAGGGAAGACGGGGCGACTGCCAGGCATCCCTCTGGGGGAGGGCAGCCGGTGAGGAGCCTAATGTGCGACTCCTACAAGGGCTTTGCCTGTCACCTGGGCTCAGTCCGGTCACTGTGTCTACAGGTTTCTGGGCTCAAGATGAATGAGAGCGAAATAGGGTACAGAAGGATGAAGATGGTCTGTTGGCTCCATGATGGTCTGAATTCATGACACACCGGAAGCACCCACCCCAATTGCCCCAGAGCTGGTGCAGCAGCTGTGGAGACCCTCTGAGAGCTGAAGACAGGACAGGACCTGTCTGAGCTTCGGGGGTCACACTCCAGTCTCACATCAGGCTGACAGCGATGGCGGGTCTCCACCTGCTGCTGTCAAAGAGGAGTGAAAGGGGCTGGCGTTCTGGAACACACTGTCACTTCCTCGTGGCTCTCTGAGACCTGCCAGCAATCCGGGGCGGGGGGGGGGGGGCAGTTCTTTGATGCCAGTCTTCTTCTTTGGTGTGTGTCTCTTTGTCTATTCTGCTGAAAAACAAAAACAAAAGACATTCAGAAGAGATTGGGTGTAGAACCCCTCCCCCCAGGTATGACCTCATGAATCTAGCAAAAGAGCCCCCCTATTTTCAAACGGAGTCTGGTTTATAGATAAAAAACATACATACACACAAAATCCATTCCTGTGAGTCACCTTTGATGCCTAACCATCTTCCAAGACAGCGTGGCGCTGCCTCCACCAGTGTCGTCTCTAGGGACAGGAAACGCTTCATCTTTCTCCTGGGGAGCAGCTGGTGGGTTCCAGCGACATAACTCCCAGTTAAGAGGTGAGTGCTTAACCGCTGCCCCACCAAGGCCCTTTCACTGACAGGTTGGGATTTCAACACGTGTTTTTGAGGGATACAATCTATTCAAGGTTGATGGTGCTTAAAGTGGGGTGGGGTACTGTAACTTCTCTTGTTTATATGAATAAAGTTCTTCCTCCTCTTCTTCTTTCTTCCCTCTCATGTGAGTTCAGTGAAAGCAAAGACTCTCATTAGGAAAAAAATGGAGTAGGAGTGAGGACGGTGGGAGGACCAGCATTTATTGAGAAGACTATTAAATTCCCGGTGCTGTCTTACTCATGATTTATACGTCAGGTGCATGGCATTATCTCCATTTTACAGGAGGGAAGAAACCAACTCTTCATGAGTAAAGGTTTCAGTATCACACAATTATTGGCAGAATTGAACATTATTTGAATCAAGCTCTATTTCGGTGGCATCTGGATTGGAGGACGGCTAATTAACAACCTTAGATCTATAGATGACACAATCTTGCTCGCTGAAAGAGAGGAGGACTTGAAGTACTTGCTGATGAAAATCAAGGTCAAGAATTGCAGCTTTCAGTATGGATTACAACTCAATGTTAAGAAAACAACAATCCTCACAACTGGAACAATAGGTAACATCATGATAAATGTAGAGAAGATTGAAATTGTCAAGAATTGTGTCTTGCTTGGATCCACAATCCACATTCCTGGAACCAGCAGTCAAGAGACTAAATGACATATTGTGTTGGGTAAATTTGGTGTACAAGACCAAAGTGTCTTTAAAGTGTTGAAAAGCAAGGATGTTACTTTGGAGACTAAGGTACACCTGCCTTAAGCCATGGTATTATTAATTGTCTTATATGCATACGAAAGGTGGACATTGACTGGGGAAGTCTGAAGAATAGATGGATTTGTATTGCGGTGCTAGTGAGGCATATGGAAAGTACCATGGACTACCAGATGAACAGACAGATCTGTCTTGGAAGAAGTACAGCCAGAATGCTCCTTAGAGGCAAGGATGGCAAGACTTTATCTTACGTACTTTGAATGTGTAGTCAGGAGAGACCAGTCCCTGGAGAAGGGCATCATGCTTGGTAAAGTAGAATGAAAAAGAGGAAGCCTTCAATAAGATGGACTGAAACAGTGACTGCAACAATGAGCGGAGACATAACAATTGTGAGGATGGCCCAAGACCAGGCAGTGTTTCATTCTGCCTGTACGGAAGATCGCTACGAGTCAGAGACTACTGCATAGCACCTGTGGTAATTACGTAATCTGTTGTCATTTTGAGACTTTAGAGTGTAGGGGCGGAGTTTAGCCTGTCAATCAGGTTTCAGCTTGATGACCTCATTTGGAGGTGCTCAGGAGATCAATAGCTTGTGGGAGATGGGACACAGACACTCCCTGCGAGGCATTCCTGTTGAGAGGACACATGGAACTATGCTAGAATCCTGGAGCTGAAGGAGCCATGTGGAGACCCCTGCCAGTGTTGAGATGCTCCCACTGCCACTGGACCCACAAGACTTTCTACCCACTGGCCTGTGATCTACCTGCATTCAGCGTCATTGCACGTGTTTGTGTGAGTCTGTAGAGGAATTTGTAGACTGTTATGAGACACACGGGCTAATATAGAATTTATGGACATGATCTTGACTGGGCTGGGATGTTCTCTCAATATACAATTACTCTTTGATATAAAGTGCTGTCTTACCTATATATGAGTGTCTTGGATTTGTTTCTCTAGTTAACCAGGACTAAGATAGTGGGGGCATGTGGGGAACGATACAATTCAATGCGTGACACAGTATTCGAGGGAAAGAATGGGGGTGGGAACTGAAGTTAGAGTGCGTCCCTAGCTCTCTCTTTGTTGGGGTCTCCTCTGAAGACCAACTACTTGTCAAGTGATTCCGCCAAGCTCCTCTCTGAATCCTAATCCCTGCTCCCTTCCCTTGTTCCTTCCAGCGGTGTGGCCATAGCTCCCTGTGTTGCTGCCATCCAGGTACTGACCTCGCCCTTGTGATTTTCCTAACATCTGCTCCTACCTTTGTAGTTAGCTTTATTACACTTGCCCTGGCTTCCCCAGGTGAGTGCGCCACTTCTATCTCCGGGACGGTGACTGACACTTTTGGTGTTGTTGAAGAGTGGTCCTTGGCTGATAGCTGAAAGGCTGGAGATTTGAGTCTCCCCAGAGGCCCCCTAGGCGAAGGGGGTGGCCGTCTCTGTTGGTGAGAAACCAGCCCAGTTCGACTCTGCCACTGTCGGTCACAATGAGCTGGGTCGACCCATGGCGGCTGCTTTGGCATAGAGTGTTGTCACAGTCAGTGCATTCAGTGTGCCGCCAGGCAGGCCCGCTTTGACCCAGAGGAATCGGAGTCTTGTCCCCTCTTTCTTTTAAAAAAGGATTTCCTATTTATAACGTTGCCTAACAACTTGCTCCTGAATTTCATTCCCCACACCCCTTTCCTTCTTTTTCTTTCAAATTGTGTCTGCAAGACTAGAGGAAGGCCGTTTCCATGATTATTCTCCAAGATTGCATTTCTCTGGTCTCCAGAGTAGAGGTTATTCTTGTATTAGCATTTCTTTGCAAAACAGCCTGCTGGGTTGTCTTGAGAAAACAATGCACATTTTCTAAACTTCTAGGGAAAAATCATTATTCCTCTAGAAAGGAAGGGAAATAGTGAACGTGTGTTCAGTAAGTAATAGTCAGGGCAATAAAGGGGGGTAGAGGCAGCAGACTGCGCATCAAGGTCAGGTTCCTTTTGTGTCGGATTGCAGCAGCCGTTTAATGGTAATAAAATCTTTTTCCTGTATAATACGTTCTATATTAAAACGGCCGCCATTTAAATGAGGGATTTTATGTCTGCACAGTCTTTATTGAGCATGAAGGATTAAAGAAAAGCTTTTGGGTTTTTGGTGTTTTTTCTTTGTCGTCCCTTTGAAAGACATGTATAATGTCTGATGAGCGCTTCTGCATCACTGTGGGCTCAAGGCAGCGAAGGTGCAGGGGTGGGAGGCCAGGGGCAAAGGGTGGCCAGGCGGGGCTCACACAGCTCCTTGCTTGTGCTGTTTAACCTCAGACCCTGTTCTCCCAAGCCTTCCCGTCTTCTGCAATAACAATAAATCTCTCCTGATGGCAGGGCAGTTTTATGATGTAGACTCTCACCTGTTTTCAGAGGGGCACTGAGAGTCTCGCATGCATTTCCCTCCTTTCACTGGCAATTTAGCCGAAGCCTGTCTGTCAGCAGTGATGCTGGCAGTTTGGGTCGATCTCTGCTCCTGCCCCATCTTCCCTGAGGCCAAGGGCAGTGCTGGCCGACAGCTGCCGGTTCCTTGGATGAACTGACTTATGATTCCAAAATAGCACAGTGTTGACTCGTGCTTTATGGGTGAATTCTTTGGTGTGAGGTTTATTGTCCACGCTTTCCAGGGGTCTTTGTCTTTTAATATTGAGTCATTTGCGACCTGTTCCTGAACCTCCAGACCTTGCACCCAGCGAGACGGGGCAGGCTGGAGATGGCCTCCGGAGTTTCCAAGACATGTTGGCACTGGACGTGCCAGAAGGAAGAAAACCACCCACGGGCAACTCCATTCGACTCTACTTGGGGTGTGTGGGCCTTCTCTTGGTCCCTGGGGATATACATGCCTTGAACTGTGGGTCATGAGTATGTTATTCCAAAACCATGTGTGTTGCCAGGGAGATGGTACAACCACATGGCGGCTGTTCCACAGGCGGCGGCGGTGGTGGTAGTTTTACTGAAATAGACCACCAGGCCTTTCCTCCAAGGTGGGATTGAGAGGATATAAACTGCCAAGTTTTCAGTTGGTAGACATGTGCAACTCGTGTGTCACCTGGGATCCCAGAACACCAGGGTAAGTAAAAAAGATATCGCTTCTAACGTTCTAGCACATACATGCAAGGGCTTATTCTAAACAACAAGTGTGCAAACCCGACTCTGTGCTCAGTGATGGCTGCAGACAAGTTCTCTCAGTGAGACATTCATCTTCGCCTTGTTCGGGCACCTTCAAAGAACAGGTCCAAGCCAAACAATGGCTTCCTAAGAGTCAGGGCTGAGCTAGTGAAATTCATAGCCAAGATGTCAGCTCAGAAAATTATATTGACATTTTTAAAAACAGATTGTTCTAAAGGGGGCAATCTTGATAGATTTTCTTAAAGGACACAAGGTGATCATGGGTGTCCATTAGGAATTATTTTTAGGGAAATTTGATCATTGGGGTTTATTAGGAA
Organism: Tenrec ecaudatus; assembly: GCF_050624435.1. Lineage (NCBI taxonomy): Eukaryota > Metazoa > Chordata > Mammalia > Afrosoricida > Tenrecidae > Tenrec > Tenrec ecaudatus. Next base: position 46,062,393 of record NC_134540.1, on the reverse strand, counting down.
TGGTTTTTAAGGAAATTGAGAGAGGAGGAAAATGCCAGGAAGTTGTATCAAGGAGTTTTCCCGTCACAACAACACACCTGCTCATTCTTCAAGGGTAGCAAGTGCTTTTCTACCCGATCTTGTCCCTTCAGACTTCTTTTTGTTCTTCAAACTCAAAGAACATTGAGGGGAAACACGAGTGGACTCTCTCCAGGATACCCAAACTTCCATTTGAATGTGACATAAATTGAAGTGCTCAGAATACTTCAACAGAAAAGTGGGTGAAGGGAGACGTCAGACGGTGTAAGATGTGACAAAATAATAATCGATAAGTTATCAAGGATTTGTGAGGGGTGGGGGAAGGGAGGGGGAAAATGAGGAGCTGATACCAAGGGCTCAAGTAGAAAGCAAATGTTTTGAGAATGATGGTGGCAACAGATGTACAAATGTGATCGACACAATGCATGGATGTATGGATTGTGATAAGAGTTGTATGAGCTCCCAATAAAATTGTTTAAAAAAAAAAAAGAATACTTCAGGGATGGGTTACAGAGCTGGGCAGACTGCCTCCAGAGGTGCATAGGCCTAGGTTGAAGGTATGTGGAGGAACATTTCATCATTTTGGTAGCAATACTTTTGAGGATCTGACAGGTAGCAGGGTCCTGCCTCATATCCCCGAAATGTCTGCTCTATGAGTTAGAATGAATTACCTACAGTCTGAAGCCCTCCTTTTTAAAAAAAAATCATTTTATTCGGGGCTGGTATAGCTCTAATCACAATCCATCCATCCATCCATTATGACAAGCACATTTGTACATTTGTTGCCATCATCATTCTCAAAACATTTGCTTTCTACTTGAGCCATTGGTGTCAGTTCCTCAATTTCCCCCCACCCTCCCTCCCTCACTAACCCTCAATAATTTATAACTTATTATTATTTTCCATGTCTTACATTGCCCTCCTTTTTACATGGTAGATTTCCTGAGCTGCCGTACACACTGGGTGGTTAACCAGCTTTTAAAAGCTGATGCTCCGCAGGACATTGGCCTGACCTGAATGCTCTCAGTTATACGCCCGCTCTAAATATGCTTTTAAAATAGTCCTGAGACCGGCGAAGTGGCAAAGAACATTTACTTGAACACCTATTTTTCTCCCTATAATGCCATGTCGCCCTGTATCTTTCCACCGTGATGGTGGCATATGGTCGGTTGTCACCATCAGATATCATTGTGGGACGGAAGAGGCACTAGGGTGAATGGAGAGTGATATTATTGTCCAGTGCAAAGTCGCCCTAGAAATAAAGTTTTCTGTGGTTTCATTTGTATAGAACTCGTACCTTTCAGGGATGTCTTGGACAGATGTCTCTGATTTTTATTTTTGATAGCGCCAACCAACGTTTACTTTGGGGCTCCCAGAAATTGCTTCGGAGAACTCTCTATGGAGGAGAAAATGTGGACAAACACTGGTAGCTCGCTCAGTGCTGAAGGCAGAGGCTGGCCCAGAGAGATGACAGAGCACAGCTCCTGAGCCAGCAAGTCACGGTTTTTTCTGCTCTTGCAGTATGCATCTCCGAAACCCCAGGAAAGGCCTGCGAAGGAAAGGGACGCAAAAGAAATGGGAGGAAAGGGGTGGAAGGTAACTTCAGAAAGAAAAGCTTCCAGGCCAAGGAGAAAAATCACCTCATTAGAAGGAAGAAAGCAGTTTTTTAGGAAGAGGTTGGCTTTTTATCACATGAGAGCAGAGTGACGACTGTAATTGCAACACACACACACACACACACACAAGCACAAAGAAAGGAAAGAAGAAATATTCAGGCAGGAGAATGTCGGTGTGCTTTATAACTCTGGATTTGTTTTTCAGGGTTTGAATTAATTAGATACCATGTTGAATTCCAAATGCGATAATTAGGCAAATTAATGCTGCAGTGAAGTTATTAATGAGGCAAAATATGCTAATATGCTTTTGATAAAGAGCTCTTCTTCTGCCTCACCAAGAAATTGGCAAACATCTTTTATTTGGGGCCAGACAGCTTATCTCAAGTGATTTACTAAAAAGGTTCTCGGCCGTATGCTACGAACAAATGTTGTGAATAGGGGTTAATGTCTAAATTTTTTGAAATGTGTAAGCCTTGTTGCTGCGCAGCAAGTCCTGAGGCGTTCCTGCCGGGTCCCTGAGCGGCGGCAGCGGCGGCAGAGGCCAAGGGCGTCCCAGTGCCCTTCAGTGCGCTGTGATTATGGCGAAGCTACGCGGCGTCACTGCCATTCCGATCATCACCCACGCTGCACGGGAGGCGGCTAGCTGCTGCCAACCTGCCAGCGCTCTCCTTCCTCTGTGGAGACTCGGTGTCGCCTTTGGTTTTCAGATGTTCAAAACCCTGATCCCAGAATCATTAGGGAGCCCATTGTGTGGTTTCAAAGTGACACAGCACAATTTCCCCGATATCCCAATCTCCGCTCTGCTCGCCTGCAGCCCGCCTGACACCAGGGAGAGAGCACCGGCCCAGGGAGGGCCGGTCCCTCCCCCCACCCCCCTGCAATGAAATGTGCCCACTCTGAATGTGACTTCGGCTCTCTTCATGAGACACTGAACCTAGTAACTTCTGAGTTATACAGAGGAGACCGATAGACACACAGAACACACACGGGTTAACACACCATGCGAGGACACTCACGCATCCCATGCAAAGACACACACATACTGTGTGAAGACACACACACTCATCCTGGGAGCACACACATACCAGGTAAGCAGACACACACATACTATGTGAAGACACACACATATCCTATGAAGACACACACACATACATCCTGTGAAGACACCCCCCCACAAACCCAAAGAAGACCCATACATCATGTGAAGACACAAGCACACACGCACCAGAAGACCATATACCATGTGAAGACACACACACAGACACACACACACACCAGAAGAAGACCATACACCATGTGAAGACACACACACACACCAGAAGACCATATACCATGTGAAGACACACACACAGACACACACACACACACACACACCAGAAGAAGACCATACACCATGTGAAGACACACACACACACACACCAGAAGACCATATACCATGTGAAGACACACACACACACCAGAAGACCATATACCATGTGAAGACACACACACACACACCAGAAGACCATACACCATGTGAACACACACACACACACATACCAGAAGAAGACCATGTACCATGTGAAGACACACACATCAGGTGAGAGTCATGCAGCAGTTGCAGCTCAAGCCCGGGAACTCTGCGGACTGCCAGGAGCTCCGAGAAGCTGGAGCAGACAGGCGCACCTCCCCTTACAGTGTGTCCTGAATTTGGACTTGTCTCTCTCACTGCCATTGAGTCGATGTCGGATCCCAGCAACAGAGTAGCATCCACAGCCCCTGCGAGTTTCCGAGACTCTAACTCTCTATGGGGGTAGAAAGCCCTGTCTTTCTCTGAAGTGGGGCTGTGTGTCCAACTGCTGACCTTTGAGATGGAGGTCCACCGCAATCACAACCACCCCTCCAGGGCTCCTGGATTTGGACGACAGCCGCTGAGGCTGAGAAAATACATTTGTGTTCCTTACAGACGCCCACTTAAGGTGATTCTTACTCCAGCAGCGGTAGGAACCTGACACGGTCCCTGCAAAGAAAGCTCAGGGAAGCCTAAGAAAGAACTGTGTGTGATCTTGAATTCTGTCAATCATATTGGCAGGAGGACACTGGCAATATAACTTTTCATTTATTACTATGTGGTATTTATTATGTAAGCGTGACTGCTGTAATGTGGAGGTGGGGAGACCTCCCAGCACACGGTTGAGCAAAGAGGCTCACGGGTCAGTTCGTGGTCAGCGAGTGCTGGGGTGCCGGGCCTCCAGGGCACAGAAGAGCGCACTATCAACTGCAGCACCGTGCCCGAAAGGACACGGGTCAGGGAGGCATGCGTTTGGCTGCAAGTCACAGAATGCCTTACTCGTAGCAGCTTAACAAGCAAGGCGCTTCCTTCTTTTCCATAAAAAGTACAGAAGCAGTCTCATCTGCAGTTACAACAGTGCTTGCACCACGCAGCCAACCTCATTCTCACTCTGCTCTCCGAGGGGTGGCTACCTGGGCACCACATGGCCCCCGTGCTCTATTCATCTCATCTGCATTTCTTCTTCTAAATCGTGCTTCATTGTGCTTTGGGTGGAAGTTTACAGAGCAACCGCATTCCCATTCAACGGTTCGGATACAAATTGGTCGGGGCCATTGGTTATGTACTTCACAGTGTGTTAACGCTCCCGTTCATTCTGTCTGGGCATTTCATTCCCTGGCGCCTGCTTTCCCTCCCCCGTTACCGTTTCAGCTCTGCTTTAGAGTGACTGTCTACCAGTGAGTCTCGTAGAGGTGATTAAAGCAAACGTGCATTTGTGGTGGCTGAGACTATACCCAGTGCAACCCAACAGTGTGGACATGCACCTCAGTGAGGTGGGTGACCTTGGACGCTTGCACCCTTCTCTTCCTCCTTGGACTCCTCCTCCTTTTAACATAAGCCCACTGCCCCTTAAGGTTCCTCTTTCCTGTTCGGAGTTGCTCTTGTCAATTTGATTCCAGGTAGATAGCTTTGAAAATAACATCATGCTCAAGGCAGACATTTTTTTTATTAGCTACACGAAACTATTGTTTGGTTTCAAGATGAATTCCAGGGATATTTTGGGTTTAAGCTTTAGGGATTATGTTGGGGCCATAGTTTCAGGGGTATCCAGACAACCTTCATGACCCCAGGAAGTCTGGACTCCAGGATATTTTGAAACTGTGTTCTACATATCCCCCTTTTGATCAGAATTCTTCCTGAGATCTTTGATCAATCTGCTCGGTAATGGTAGGGAGTCACCATGCAGTTCTTCAGGTCTCGGAGCAAAGGAGCCGATGAACCACACATGCCCTGTGCTCCTCCTCTTCCTGACACTCCTTCTTTCCCGTCGTTCCAGGCGAAGAGAAACCAATGAGCCGACTTTGGATGGCTGTTTTCAAGCATTTGAGACCCCAGGCCCCACACAAGGAACTAAAAGGTAAAACAGAAGCACCAAACAAATAATTAGGCTGATTAACTGAAATGCCCCGTGTAACCAATACTCCAAACTTCCAAATCAATAAACCAGATCCCATAAAAGTTTTGATTGTAATCAGCCTCAGAAGCTACTCTTTTTTTAAAGAAAATTCATAATTATAAATACGTCAACCACACAACCTTTGTTACTTCCATTTTCTACAGGTGAACAGCTTATTGACAGCACTTAAAAAAGTCAGCTATGCAGCCTTACCCTTAATCAATGTGATGCGTCTTTTCTTTTTGTAAGTGACTTTTTTTTGCTTTATTTAATATAAAAAAACATTTCATTTTCTTCTTCTCTCCCATTCCCGTCTCTTCCCCTCTCCTCCCTACAATGGGTCTCACCATAACCTTCAAAGTCTGTTTCTTTTGTTGTGAAATCATTTTTCTTGGTTTTTCCATTTATTATAGAGGTTCCATGCAGTATTTGTCTTTATGAGACTGATTATCTTTGTTGAGCATAATGCCTTTGAATTGTGGCCATGTCATGAGGTGGCTGACAGTGTAATCATTGTTTCTAAGAGATGCATCATAGCCCATTGTATGTATGTATGTACCAGGGTTTGCTTATTTATCCATTCCATTGTTTTGCTATTGTGGATAGCGCTGTGACAAACACGAATGCACATATTTCTATTCACATTTCGCTCTTTATTTTTTTGAGGTACATATCTAGGAACGAGTATGCTGGGTCAGCTGGTACTTCTATTCATAGTTGCTTAAAGAAGCACCAAACTCTTTTCTTAATTAATCATTTTACTGGGGGCTCTTACAAATCTTATAACAGTCCATCATTCAGTTGTATGAAGCACACTTGTACATCTGCTGCCATCAACATTTCCAGAACCTTTCCTTCCTACCTGAGCCCCTCGTATCAGCTCCTTTATTTCCCCTCGCCTCCCCCAACCATGCTGTTTTCATAGCTGCGGAACAAGTCTGCAACCTCATCACGTGCGTGTGAGTGCTTCAATCTCACCACGGCCACATTGGTATTTTCTACTTTTTGAGTTTTGCTCTCAGGGCCAGTGTGAGGTGGTAGCTCATTTTGGTTTTAATTTGCATTTCTCTTAAAGCTAATGAGTACAAGCTTTTTTTTTTCTTTCATATTGGCCGCACGGTGTCATGTTTGGTAAATTGTCTGTTTATATCTTCTGCCCATTTTCCCACCAGATTATTTGTATTTTTCTGATTAAGGTGTTGCGCTTTTCTGATTAGCCCTTTATCTGATATATCATTTCCAACTTTCTTTTCCTGCAATCTGTGGGTTTTATTTTTATTCTTTTGATTGAGTCTTTAGATGTGCATAGCATAAAAATCATATTTTAGGAGGTCCCAGGCCCTTATTTGGTCTTCTGTAGTGTGGGCATTTTTCATTATGTTTAGTTGTATGTTTATATTTTGTACCAGAGTCCTTAAGTTTGTCCCTGGATTTCATTAATGATCTTTATAGTTCTAGATTTATATTTAAATCTTTACTCCATCTTCAGCTCAATTTTTCGCATGGCAGAAGATATGGGTCCTGTTTCATTCTTTTGTAAGTGGAGATCCAATTTTTCCTGTACCCTTTGTTTAAAAGGCTATCTCTTCTCTATTTTGAAGTGTTTCAGACCTTTATATAAAAAATCAGGTGTCTGCAAGTGCCTGGTTTTATTTCTGGGTTCTTTGTTTTGGTCCATTGGTATACATATTACTTTTTTTAACCTCAAGGTCATGGTCTACATATTTATTGCTGTTTTGATTGCCTTCGAAATCAGGGAATGAGAGGCCTCTTATTGTGTGCGTGTTTGTGCCCGTGTGTGTGTTTAGTAGCATTTTGCTTATTCTGGGTTTCTTTCTTTTCCATATAGTGTTGGTGATATTTTTTCCATTTCTTTGAATAATTGTGCTGGGATTTGGGTCAGAATTGCATTGTATTGATAGATTGCTTTTGGTAGTATTGACATTTTCACTATATTAAGTCTTCCTATCCTTGTATATTGATCACTGTTCCATTTATGTGTCTCTTTTGGTCTCTTATAGTAATATTTTGTAGCTTCTTTGAATGTCTATTGTTTCTCTGGTTAGATTTATTAATAGGGATTTAATCTTTTGGGTGGTTATTGTACATGATATTTTTTAAAATTCCTTTTCAGAGTTCTCTCTCTTAATATACAAGAATTCTATTGATTTTTATATGTTGCTCTTATAGCCTTTCACACTCTCAACATTCTTAATTAGTTACAGTCATTTTTTCAGCTCAGGCTCTGGGGGTTTCTGTGTACAAAATCATATTGTCTTCCAACAGAGTTTTACTTCTTATTTACCAGTTTGGGTGCCTTTGTGATATGTATTTTTGATGTTTAATACCTCTGGCTGTGACTTCCGTGATGATGTTTAATCAGAGTGGTAATGAAGTGCACTCCTGCCTGGTTCCAGTTTGCAGGGATGCCTTCCATTTCTCTCCATCGAGCAAGACGCTGGCCTTTGGTTTTGTATAAATAACTTTTATAATGTTGAAGAATTTCCCTTCTATTCCCGTTTGATAGTGTTTTTAATAAAAAATGGACGTTGGATTTCACTGAAGGCCCTTTCTGCATCAATGGCCCTTGTCATGTGATTCCTTTGTTTTATTTATAGGGTGGATTACACTATTTTCCTAATATGGAAAGTGCATTTGTTAATGATGTATTATTATTTTAAAAATGTTTTATTGAATTCTACTAGCTAGAATTTTGTTGAAGATTTTTTTGAACATCTTCGTAAGGGATATTGGTTTATAGTTCTCCATTCTGCTGATGCTTTTGACTGGTTTTGGTATCAGGATTATACTTGCTTCATAAAATGAGTTTGGCAATGTGTTGCTTTGTTCTATATTCTGGAATAGTTTGTGTAGAAATGGTGTTAACTCTTCTCTAAATTCTTGGTAGCATTCCCCAGTAAAACCATTTAGTCTTGGACTTTTTGCTCTTTGGAGGGTTCTTTTTAATGATGTGATCTATTTCTTCCTGTGTTAGAGATCTGCTACGGTTTTCTGCATCTATCTGTGTTCATTTATGTAGGTAACGCACTTCTAGACATTTGTTCATTTCTTCTAGGCACTCACATTTGTTAAATTACAGGCCTTCATAATGTGTAATTATCTTTCACAGTTTCAGTTAGTTCTGTCGTGATGTTGCCCATTTCAATTCTGATTTCTAACATTTACTCCTTCTTTTTCACAATGGGATATTTCCATCCTTATTACCCCACAGTTCTCCACCCCGCTAGTTACAAATATACTTCTCTATAGACATTTGCCTTTTTTCCTTGAATTCCATCTACATTTTGAGCAAACAAGTGGAGGAAAAGTCCAGTCACCTGCCCTTGTTGAAAAGCTTTCCTGAGAGCCCAGTTCAACAACTTCCACTTGGCTCTCCCTGGTCAGATGGGGTACCACAGGCAGGTGAATAGTTACATCCACTAGCCATCCATCTTTCTGATAGGCCTGTTCGTGAGCACTGTGATGCTAAGATGTGCTTATGTCTTTGCCTGACTATGGTTTTGGGGGTTCGTCTGCCTAAAGACACCTGGTACGAAGAAGGGGTTTAGGTAACAAAGTTGTTCAACTCTTCCCACGCTGAAGAAAATGTAGTTTGGTGCATAAAGCGTTAGAACTTTAGATGGGACAGGGTGACTTTGAACATATGACTTTTCCTCGCTAACCCTGAGTTTACATATTGATGAATTAAAGAACATTCCCAGGTCATTGTAGGAAGTACGTAGTTGGAAAAGCAATGTAAAGTAACAAGCACATTTAGCTAGTTAATAAGTAGTAGCTGTTAGGTGGTATTGTGGATTGAAACGTGTCCTCTAAGAAGATATGTTGAGATTCTAGCCTATACATATAAGTGAGACCTTATTTGGAGAAATAGAAGTGTCCTTTGCAGATGGTATCAATTTAAATGAGTCATACCAGAGTAGGGCGGGTTCTAATCCATTCTGAGTGGTGTTTTAGATGAGGGGAGCATGGGTAGGGCACATGAGGAGATGCCATGCCCAGTCACACCAGGAAGCCAGGAACACCCGGAAATGGCCAGGGCTACCAGGAACTGGAAGAGACAAGGAAGGAGCTTTCTCTAGAATACACGATCCTCTCTCCTTTGTACAACAGAGGATTCTGATAGTTAGAGACGCCTTTCTAAGTAAGGTGCTTGATTTAGCATTGTGGATTCTAATGGGTGGAGGTGCTTTTCTGCCCCCTGCAGAATGGGTCAACGGTCTGAAGGATGCACAGTTGGGGTGTAAACCTCATATACAAAAGGGGGAGAGATTGAGAACTGTGAAAAGGGGAAGATCAGGGAGGAGGAGGGGCCAGGGATCCTGAAGACTGTGCTGCAGAGAGGATGGGGCGAAGGAAAGAGGCCCAGCAGCTGCAGGGCTGGGAAACAGGCAGGAACAGGAGGACCTAGTGGGAATTTTGGGTCTCAATCTGTGTACTGTGAGACCCACTTGCAAAATCTCCAGCAGAAACATGTCTGCCTAATGCTTTGGAGTGAGAGGGATCTTTTGGTGAATGTGAAGACGTGATGAATCTTGTCAAGGTTGGTGGAAGGATTAAAGTTGGCGTATAGCTTCCTGAATGTTGATTTCACAGAAATCCTGTAAGTAAGTTAAGCTTAAATGGGACACCAGCAGAGGCCATTGAACATGCAGATGGAGAGGAACCAGGTGTCAAGGATTGACTTCTGACTTTTGGAGACCCCACGTGTGTCATAGAAGAACTGTGCTCCATCGCGTTTTCAATGGCAGACTTTTTGGTACAAATCACTAGGCTTTTCTTCCAAGGTACTTCTCAGTGGATTTGAACCTCCAAACCGTTGGCACCACTCAGGGATTCCTATATGGAGAGGACTTCGTTCAGGATAAAACCCTCCGAGAAGGAGAAAATGAGCATTTCAAGTGGCGTGAGGTTCTTTCCCCATTTCACCACTACACTGAGGTCCCCAGGGGAGAGGGGCAGATGTCCATCTATGGCTCTCTTACTAGGTCTTGGCCCCTCTGAGTCAGTGTGATGGGGAGTGCCGGAAGAGACAAGACTTTTTATTGGAGGAGGGTAAGGAGGGAGCATAATATGTTTCTAAATAAAAGCCCATTACTATATTTGGTCTTCAATTGGAAAATAAAAACCAACAATCTGTTTAAAAGCTGACTGCTTTGACTTTATTGAATGATGCCACCGTACTCTGTTTTTATGCGCAAATTAAGATTTTTCTAGGGTAATTTTGCATACACTTGGTTTTCACTTCCTGAGCCAACTTTAGAATGTGAGTAGTGTGGATATTAACATGCAGCAAACACACTCACGCTGGGCAGGTACACGTGTCAGACCACAAACTCAGGTTTTCAAGAAATGTAACACGCTTGGTTTCCTCCATAACGCTCAACATTTCTAATTTGAAACCTTATTGCACCAAGAGGTAGCAGCTTAATCTAAATCAATTCAGAATCTCTTCTCTTTTACCTCGGTGGTTCCTAAGCTTGGGCTGGCAGGTGGCAGGGCTTTGTGCCAGGACACAGAGTGGGGAGAAGGCATCTGGCTCTGGGTGGTCATCTTTCCACTTCCTTGCTAGGACATCATCATTTGGGTACCACTCTCCTAGCCTCCTCCCACCAATCTTTTGTCTCAATAGATTGGCTTATTCTAGATATTGCATTTAAGTGAGATTATGCAATATCTATCTTTTGGTGTCTGATTTCACTTAGCATAGTATTTTCAGGGTTCGTCCATATTGTAGCACGTACCAGAACTTCACTCTTCTTCATGACTGAGGGATATTCTATTGCACGTGTGAACAGCCTTTAAAAATCCTCATATTTACATTTGACATGTTCTACATAAGTTGTTCCATGGTATTGGCTACATACTTCACAATGCATGAACATTTGTATGGTTTCTATCCTAGCGACTGTCTCCATGCATCTAGTTTCTCGGCTCCCTTACAGTCTCTTCTGTATTTTGCAGTCATCATTAGTTGATAGGTCTCATACCCGTGGTGTTTAGAAGGTGTCCAGTACTGACAGATGTTATTCATTATTTCTTTAGTCAGTTCCTTATTTAGCTACAAATTGACCTCAGGAGTTAGTTTCAGTTCACATTTTGGAGAATATTTCAGGCCACCAATCTTGGGGGATTCTTCAGTCTCAACAGGGCGTACTGAAATGTGCGGTTTTGTTCCACCCTCTTCTCCCATTCCATCTCTTGTGGCCCTGATTAGAATGGCTGGTAGTGACAGGGGATAGCTGATCACTATCTAGTTCTTCTGATCTCAGGGTCGATGACTCCGTGGCTCATGTAGGCTTTTCATTTCTTCTCTAAGTCTTGGTTTCCATCGATTTCTTTCGCTTTCGATAAGTGGAAACCACAGCTGTAAGGTAGATAATTGATTACAAGCTTTTCTCCAGGGACTGCTCACCAAACCAACAGGCAAAACATAACTTTATGAATGATACGATGCCAAGTGGATTGAGAGTTCCTGTGAGACTATCGCATTAATTCTCCAAACCCAGAAAGCTGGTCCTGTGAACTACTTGGTTATGTTAAGAAGTATCCATAACTGTGTCCCCTGTGTGCTTTATTAGACATAAATATATATGCATGCAGTCACAGATCATATCGATATATACCTATACACACACACACACACACACACACACACACACACATATATATATATATATGGTCCAGGGTAAGAAGAATGGACACATCACTCTTTTTAGGGATATGTGTATGTATGCATCAGAAATCTCAACATACCTCATGGCGTGGATGGATCTGGAAACCATCATGCGGAACAAACTTCTTATTCTTAGGTGCCATTGAGTTGGTTCCAACCCCTAGTGGCCCCTTGGGTACAACACAAGGAAGCCTTTTTAATTTTTTGTGCCATCCTCACAAATGTCCCTCTGTTTGCGCCCTGCACTGCAGCCACCCCGACACCATGTCTCATTGAGGAGCATCCTCTTTTTCACTGCCCCTCCCTGTCACCAAGCATGTGGGCTTCTTCCAGCCACCGGTATCTTCTGATAACAAGTACCGAACACGTGAGCTGCAGTCTTTGTCGAGGAGCGGCAAGGTGCTCTCTTGCGGGGGGTGTGTGTTGGCACTGGTTGATTAGGGTGGGTGTGTGTAGGGAACTGAAACCTTCTCAGAGGCTTCCTAAGGTATAAATCCACGATTCTTCTTTTCCTGCCCTCCAGTTTGGGCAAATTTATTTGATTCTTGAGACTAGGAGAAAAATCTCTGATTGATCATATTTTCTCCCCAAATCTTTTGTTTATGCCTCCAGTCCTAGGGTTTTGAAACCTTATTTCCTCTCCCAAACTATTGGTCTCATTTTCTTTTGTGCCAGACATTCCCTGAAGATAGAAAAGGAGGACTTTCATCCTCCTGAGGGGCAGGGGGAGAGGAAAGTACAGATATTGGAAATACTGCTGAGCATCATTTAGTGTTTCAGTATGAACAACTGTGGGCCCTGGGTGTGTGTGTGTGTGGGGGGGGGGGGGTGGTACCAAGGGTTTGTGCTCAACAACTAACCTAATGGCTGAAAGTTTGAACTCACCCAGTGGTGGTGCTGAAGAAAGGACCTGGCCATCCCCATCAAATTGACAGTCAAGGAAGTGCAACTGGATGCGAGGTCGCCCGCTAGGAGTTGGAAACAACTCAATGGCAACGGGCTTGAGTTTTTGTGAAGAACTGTAAGTATGGCAAGATTTGGCCCCGACTTCCATCTAGGTTCAAGCTTTCAAGCAAGTGAGGGTCACCTGGCTATCAGACAGGGCTGGTCAGACACAGGGCCCTTCTGAGGGCGAGGCAATTATCTTGCCCCTTTCACAGGTCAGATGAGAGCATCCTTCAAGTGGTTTAGCACAGTCCCGTCTACCTGCTGGCAATCATTTCTGTGTCTTCTAAGAACACCCCCAAGTGCTAAAGACTTAGCATCTTCATGGAATACAGTAAGTTAGGTAAACTACTAAGCAGGTAATTGAGTGAATCATAACCAGAGGAGACCCCGTCCCCCCGCCCCACCCCAGCAGAGTCCAATGAATTGTACACAAATTCCCGAAGGATTTGAAAGAACTGAAGGAATGTCATTGAATAAAGAGGAAGGAGCCCGGACAGCCTTCTCTGATTGGGAGAGCAAGTGGGCGATTTGGCTGACACAGGCTGCTTCCCAGACCCCCAGATTTGCGATGACAAACTTGAACCAAAAGACCTCAAGAAGGTCCATTTCCCTCACATTCTCTTCTCCTTACGGGCCTAGGGTCATATGCTGATGTGTTTGCCATAAGACTGAAGGATAGTTTAAGGGGGCTGGATGGAGGTCTTCAAGAAGAGAGAGTCGGTAAATGCCTTACAACCCAGATTTATATCCAAACTTTCCAGCATGCAGACATCCCAAACCAGTCAACCCACCAGTCTAATCTGAGTTGTGTCGCCGACCAGCCCTGGCCCTCAGTGCATTCATTTACCAGAGACTCGGCGGATGTTCACATCACCAAACCCTTGCACAGTTTGGACCTTCTCTTCCTGTGCTAGTGTACCTCATGTGCAGTGACGTGTGTGTGTTTCTATAATGCTAGTGAATAGGTGTCAGGGGAGCTTAGAGACTAAGGTGGACTAGAAGGGCAGGAAGAAAGGCCTGGCAACCTATTTGCCAGCCAATGAAAAGACTGTGCGTCACAATTGTCCGAGCCCATGAGCTGGGGGTGATTCGATGGCTGCAAACAAGTACAGCCACCTTCCCTGTGAAGTCTCTCCTGCTGGGTTCCTCTCGTTGTGCCAAAGATCATTGTGCTTGCCCATCCACTCATTTGCTTATTCACCTAGGAAGAACACATCAAACACATACTTGTTACCAAGTAAGGAGCACCGTGGCAGGCACTGGGGGTTCCCAGAGACGAGGCGGCTGTTGCTTTTAGGGAACTCATTGTCCAGTGGGGGGAATGAGTAAGTGCTCCAGCAACTACAGTTCACTGTGAGTCAGTGTTGAGGAGGAAACACAAACAGTGTGAGGAAGATTGCCTTCTTCAGTGGAGCGCTAGAGTTACAGGGACTACTCATGGATTGTTGTGAATGTTCCTGTCTTCTGCACATTAAAGGTGTGTGTTTTATTTTTACTTTTATATGCCCTAACCAGAATAATTTTATACAAGCACTGCCTTCCAAAATGCACACCCTTTTCTCTCAAGCAGTTGCATTCTAATTAAGAGGTAGTTTCTCTCAGACCAAGGTAGCCGAGGGCCAGCTGAACAGTGCAATTCAGACTCCTGAACTCAGGGAGATGTGCTGGGGGCAGGGCACTGAGGGCTTGCAGGCCTCAACCTTCTCTGGCAGGGTTTACAGAGTGGGGAGATATTTATGGGTGGGATGGGCACGTAAAGTGATGGAAAATCCATCTCTAATCTTGGTCAGCGCACATGTTTATATCTGTGGCCTCACGCACAAGGCGGGACCCAAAGCAAGTGCCCCATATATGTTTCTGGTGTTGCGGGCCTGTGTATGTGGCTGCAGGCGATGGGGGTAGTGGTAGAGTCCTTGCCTTTGTGAAGGCGATCCAGATTCTAGCCTCAATCACGATCTGTGGTACGGCCAGCACCACGGATGCTGTGTGTTGCTGTGATTCTGAACAGGCACTAGGAGAGCTCCCAGTCTCAGATGAACTCGAAAGCAAAGCTTTGCGATATATTTCTGAAACAAAATCAACCAATGGAAATCTTAGGGATGACAATGGTCCGATCTGTAACTACTTAGTCACGGGGCTGGTGCAGGACTGGGTGGCTTTGGGTTCCGTTGTGTGTGAAGGTTACAGCAACAGGTACCGTGGAGGGCACGTCTCTCTCACTAACAGTGAACACACAGCTCTTACTTCCTGAAGGATGCCGTGACAAAATGCCACAAGGTGAGAGGCCTTGAGAAGCGAAACGTGTTGTTCTAAAAGACTGGGATCCGGAAGTCCAAATCAGGGAGTCGGTTATGATTCCTTCGCAAGCTTTGAGAGCTTCAGAAAAATGTTTCTGGTCTCTCTCCTAGCTTCTGGTGGGCTCTCAGCCATCCTGGAGTGATAGTTAGGTCTTGTGTCAGTTTAGCTGAGTCAGAATTGTCAGTGATTTGGCAGGTAAAGCGTAGTAATCCCCCTAGTTTTTTGTTGGGTCTGGATCCTGCATCTGGTTCATTAACCTTTGGTTCTTTGGACTTGGGCCAGTGGCGTTGCCATCTTGCTTGCTGATCCAAGAAGCCATCCTTGGCCTGACATCTAACCTGCCAACTTTAGATTCATTCATCTCTTACAAACATAGGTTGCACACATAACCTACTGACATTGAACTCATCATGGTATATATAGATCACTAATTTTGCTTCTCAAGAGAACCCAGTCTAACACACCTGACTCATAGCTGTGTCTACCTCTGTTGTCTCATGGCCACTCTTTGTCTGTCTATATCTATGTCCTCCTATGTTATAAGACACCACTCAGATGGGATTAGGACCCACCAAATTCCATATTAAGAATATATTTTATTGGGTTTTCAGTGAAGATTTACATATCAGTTTAGAGTCCCATTCAGTAATTTCTACACCAATTGTTCAGTGATATTGGTTCCATTCTCTACAGTGCATGAATATTCTCATTCTTTCTGTTCTGGTTATTCTGTTTCTATGAATCTAGGTTTCACGCCCCTTTATATTTTTATCTTTATATTAAAATAATTGTTGACCACATTGTCGCATGTAGGTAATACATATATTTAAAATAATTTTATTGGGGGCTCGTACAGCTCTTATCACAATCCATCCATCCATTGTGTCAAGCATATTTGTACATTTGTAGCCATCATCATTTTCAAAACATTTCTTTCCACTTGGACCCTTGGTATCAGCTCCTCATATTTTCCCCTTCCTCTTCCACCCTCCCCCTCTCACGAACCCTTGATAATTTATAAATTATTGTTATTTTTCATGTCTTACACTGTCTGATGTCTCCCTTCACCCACTTTCCTGTTGTCCATCCCCCAGGGAGGAGTTATATGTAGATTGTTGTGATCGGTTCCCACTTTCCCTCTCCCCACCTTTCCCTTACCCTCCTGGTATTTCTACTCTCATGATTGGTCCTGGATTTCCTGTGTGTCTACACCTTATCTGTACCATTGTACATCCTGTGGTCTAGCCAGATCTGTAAGGTAGAATTGGGATCATGACAGTGGTGGGAGGAGGCATTAAAGAAATAGAGGAAAGGTGTATATTTCATTGTTGCTACACTACACCCTAACTGGCTCATCTCCTCCCTGCGACCCTTCTGTAAGGGGATGTCCAGTTGCCTCCAGATGGGCTTTGGGTCTCCACTCTGCACACCCCCTCATTCACAATGATATAGTTTTTTGTTCTTTGATATCTGATACCTGATCCTATTGATACCCTGTGATCACACAAGCTGGTGTGCTTCTTCCATGTGGGCTTTGTTGCTTCTGAGCTAGATGGCTGCTTGTTATCTTCAAGCCTTTAAGACCCCAGGTGCTATATCTTTTGATAGCCAGGCAACATCAGCTTTCTTTACCACATTTGCTTATGTACCTGCTTTGTCTTCAGCAGTTGTATCGGGAAGGTGAACATCAAGGAATGCCAATTTAATAAAACAAAGTGTTCTTGCATTGAGGGGGTACTTGGGTAGAGGCCCAATGTCCATATTCTACCTTAATACTAAACCTATAAATATATGTACATAGATCTATTTATCATCATATATAAATATATTTATATATGTGCATGCCTATATTTAGACCTCTATAAATGCCCGTTGCCTCCTAAGTCTTTCCTCTATTTCCTTTTACTTTCCTCTTGTTCAGCCTTCTGTCATGTTCAGCCTTCGTTTGGGTTTCAGTGATTCCTCTCGGTTACATTGTCCTTGATCAAGTCCTACCAGGCCTCCTACACCCTCCCGGCTACCGATTTTAGATCACTTGTTGTTCTCTTGTCCCTGGGTTTATTAACACCTGCTTCCTTTCCCCAGCCTCCCCATCTCCCATGTCCCCCTGGAACCATCGGTCTGTTGTTTTCTCTTCCAGATTGTTTATCCTGTTTATCTTATCTAGATAGATCTGCAGAGATAATAATGTGCATTTCCCTCTTAGTGACTCTCCTGCGCTAATTTCTGTGGAGTCCCTCTGGTCTGTGTTACTCAGAGATTTTACACATTTTTTTTAGCCGTGTAGGTAATTTTTTTTTAAGGACCACAGTACTTATGTGTGAAATCCATTCTTTAGTTATTTGATTTATTTAGCTACATGATGACCTCTTGGGTTAGTTTTGGTTTAAGATTTAAAAAAGAATATGGCAGGAAACTAAACTTGAGGTTTGGTCCACGTTTTTCTCCCATTCTTTCTCCTTCTAATAAGATTTTGGAAGATCATCTGAGAAGTTCTTATTTCCAAACAGGATCATTTTTACAGATGTCAGGGCTGAAGACTTGAACAATGAACCCATAGTGTCCTAAAAGGGAGCTGCTGCGTTGGTTTTGATGCAGAGGAAGCATATGGCCAAGTTGCTTTTCGTGTCTTGTTTTGTGATACAGAGTGCTTACTCAGAGGTCGTTAGTCCTAAAGGAAGATGAGAAGTCCTGGTGGTGGAGTTGCTTGGAAGGTAAGCCATTAGCTGCAAGAGGGAAGGGTGGACGTTCCAAACCCACCAGTCGCTCTGTGGGAGGACGGTGTGGCAGTCAGCTTCGGTCAGTATACCAGCTTTGGGAACCCTGGAGGTAGTTCTGTTTTCAAGGGTCACGATGAGTCAGCACCGACTCAATAGCGTTGACTTTGTTTGTGGTGTTTAGAGAAAGACAAAATGGGCTGTGCTGAGAAACAGGAAAGAAAACCAATACAGAAGCAGGAAACTTGAAAGGGAAGGGCCCAAAGAGGCAAAGATCAATGGGGCTGGGGAGAGATTTGCACTTGAAGGCAAGGTTTAGCTAGGGAGGAGAGACTGTCAGGGATTACTGAGAAGGAAGAATCAACATAGTATGGATTTTAAGGGGTAGGGAAGGTGGGGGGAATTTAAGAAAGAATTTAAGGTATTGGTTTTAGGATTTAGAAGAGGGGATTTAATTTGTAAGACAAGGGCTTGCCTGTTTCACACAGTGACAGTTAAGCATTGAATGCAATGTAATCTGAATTGCAACCTTCAAATGATTCTCAAATGGCCCAGAATGGGGGGTGGGGGGTGGAGGGACTCCAATCTAATCCTTTGCAGTGAAGCCCATTATAGTAACCCTACAGGACAAAGTAGTCCTCCCTCTTAGGGGTTCCAAGACCCCATCTTTTCAGAAGCCGACTCAAAGCGGAAAGGTTGATGGGGTCCAGTTCCGCTGACGTATTAGGGTGACAGCTGAGAACTTTACCATCTGCGCCACCTGGATCCCTGGAAATGTGGGCGGGAAACCCGCCCCCTCATTGCAATCCTACTCTTCGTGAGGAGCCGATGTGCATGACGGAAACTGACAGTGGTACACAAATGATTTGGTTTAGGGCAAAACTCTCCTTTTTGCTCAAATCTGTTACTTAAAAGATTGTTTATTCACAAGTTTGAAATAGCTCCTTTCTTTCCGCTGATGGGCTGCGTGAGAGGCTGGAAAGCAAGGCAGGCAGGAAGCCATCAGCTCACTGAGCCAGTAATAAATCATCCCTAAATGCAATATCGAACAGGGATTTGTGTTCACTCTTTGGACGCAAATGAAATTCCAGGTGGGTCTGTCCTTCCCGTGTGTCACAGCCAGGCCAGGTGGGCATGTGGGTGAGTAGGGGCATTGGGTGACTTCCAGGCTTTACTCATTCAGAGGGAGTGAATGTGTGTTGGAAATGTCAGTTGGAAAGCCCATTCCTACAAGACCCAGCTTTCATGTGATGCTTAGTGCTGTGGTGGGGGTGAGGGGTAGTGGTGGGGGGAGCGGTCAACACACACGCATAGGTAAGGTGTGCAAACAGCTCTGGTCAGAATGGCTCACTAACACCGTGCCATTTAGTCAATACTGAGACTTTGTCTCTTTAAAGGAGTAGAAAGCTTCCTCCTTCTTCCTTGAAGAGGCTGGTAGTTTCGAACTGCTGACCAACAGGTGATGAACCACTTTGGCAGCAGGGCTCCTTGCCAGGATGGCTGGCTGGTTGCTGGTAAGCTGCCACTGCCTCCTCTTGCCTCTGCTGTTCTTGGCCTCTCCAGGTCCCTCTTAGGGGAAGGTCTCAGCCTTGTACTAGTGGAAGCAATGACCTAGTTAATCTCCTGGGTCTGCCTTATTGTGGTGCTGCTGCTAGGTGACAGATCTCAACGCAGCCTGACCCTCATGACAATGGAACTGCTCCATGGGCTTTTCTAGGCTGTAGTCTTTATGAGAACTGATGGCTGGATCTTTCTCTCAGAGAGCCACCGTGAGCACACACTGCCAGGGAGCAATTTTTCCAGGGGAAAAAGACCCCCCGGCCAATCCAGAAAGATTCCATAGACTCCTTCGATTAGCCCTGAAACAGGATAAAGACAATCATCTGGATGGGAGTGGGGACCATCAGTAGGTGGCTAAAATGGTGTGTTAGTCTGGGTAGACTAGAGAAACAAATCCATAGAAACTCATGTGTGTGTAAGAGAGTTTTATATAAAGGGTAATTGTACATTAAGAAAGCATCCCAACCCAGTCCAGTCCAAGCCCATAAGTCTGATATTAACCCATATGTCTGATACCAGTCTATTAAGTCCTCTCCAGACTCATGAAACATGTGCAATGATGCCGAATGCAGGATGATCACAGGCCAGTGGGTAGAAAGTCTTTGGATCCAGTGGCATTTTAACCATCTCAGCGCTGGCAGGGGTCTCCACTTGGCCTCTCCACTTCCTAGGGCTGCATCAAGGTAGGTCCATGTGGCTTCTCCTTAGGGATGTCTCGCAGGGAGTCAGCTTTGACAATAGAGAGTCTCCAAGGGAGTCAGTATAGAGTGAAAGTGTGTCTTCTGCCTCCAAGGAGAAAATACAGGAGTTCCCAGAACCCTCAGGAGAAGGCCATGCCCACACAGAGGCCTCATTGGCTATGACCCAATTGACAGACTAGATTCTACCCCTTCACTCTTAATCTTCTAAAGTCTCAAATTGACATCAGATTCTACAGTTACCACAGATGGAGTCTCAATAAGTTCATTTAATGATATTTAATGTGTTGAATCTCTTGAGATGTTCTTGACATTCAGGTGGCATATATTCAAGGCCATACACACTTTGACTCTTGGGAATTTGTTTTCACTTTCTTCAGCTTTAACCTGAAGTTACAGATGAGCACTTGGTCTGTTTCATAGTCCACCCCTTGCCTAGTTTTTAGCTGCTGATGTTGAGCTTCTCCATTGTCTCTCCTACAGATGTGATTTCTGTGTATTCCATCTGCAGAAGTTCAAGTATTTCATCTGCGATTGCCTTTTGTGTTGATGAGAAAATGTATTTGTGATGAAGAAGTCATTGTTTTTGCCAAATTTTATTATTTGATCTCCAGCATCATTTCTATCACTGAGTCCATATTTTCCAACTACTGTTCCTTCCTCTTCATTTCCAACTTTTGCATTCCAATGACCTATCAGTAATTATCAATACATCTTGAGTGTATAGTTGATCAATTTCAGAATGAAAGGTTGGTAGAATCCTTCAGTTTCTTCGTCACAATGTTTAGTGGTTAGTGCATGAATTTGAATAATAATTGTGTTGATTATATTTCCTTGTATGTGGGTAGATATTATCCCATCACAGATAGCATTGCATTTCAAGATGAATCTTGAAATGTCCCTTTTTGATGCAAAGTGTGAAACCATTCTTGAATCCATCAATTTTGGCATTGCCAAACCGTATGATTTTCTGATTCAAAACGGCCAATACCAGACTACTTCAGCTCACTATTGCCTAGAATGTTGATCTTTCTGCATTCCGTTTCATTTTGTGAAACTTCCAATTTTCCTTAATGTGTGCATTATTAGTTGATGTTTGCATCTGTCTCTTCTCATTTTGAGGTGTGCCCCATCAGCAAATGCGGGTCTTGCGGCTTACTCCTGCAGGCTTCACTCGGGCCACGCCATTGTGGTCGACTCTACGTTGAGATGACAGCTCTTCCTCAGTCGTATGCTAAGTGCTTTCTGACCTGACTCTTCTTCTGGCACTATCTGTGACAATGTTCTGCTACTGCTCATGAGCTTTCCAATATCTGACGATGTTTCCATGCTATCCAGATAGATTTCAGTGGCTAATTTCTCTGAAGTTGACAGCCTATGTCTTCTTCATTATCTGTTCTTAGTCTGGAAACACTGCTGAAACCTGTTCACTTTGAGTGACCCTGCTGGTATTTGAAATGCCAGTGACATAATTTTTGACATCACAGCAACACACAGGCTACCACAGCATGACAAACTGACAGAGAAGCGGTGGGGGGCTAATTATAGATGATGAAAAATAAAGGAAATCATTAGAAAGCCACTTTTGGTGACAGATTAACCAACTCATCACTGTTGCAAAAGGGACTACAGAAGAAAGGGTCACGACGGGGACACATAGGTAATTGAAGAATAGGAAAGTTTGCAAAATTCAACCAGGGGCTTTGACCACCTAACTGAGAGGTGGTCAGTGTATGACTGGTGACCGTGTGGCTCAGAGTCATAGCCACCGCACTGCAATGTTTAGGTGACATGTGGTGATATTTGTAGATCATTAAGGATGTGTACAAGGAAGCCCACTGAGGGGCAGACTACCTTTCCCTGGGTGGGTTTGGGAGTTGTAATGTACTTTCAAACATTCTGTCTGGGGCTTCTACTCCCTGAACATTCCCTGCCTTGGAAACCCACAGGGGTGTTGCTACTCTGTGCTAAAGGGTGCCTATGAGTCAGAATCCACTCCACAGCAGCGCCTTTTCTTAAAGAAAGGCAAGGCCATGTTGGAGGAACCATATGGCTTTCTAAAAAACTGATTCAAGGTGAGGTTTGAGGACCTAGTTTCAAGATACATAATTTTTTGCATAGTAAGAGGTGACAGCTTCATCGTAACGACTAGACAGGTGTTTTGTATAATATTGCCCTGGATAGCAATGGCTGGTTTACCCAGTCTGCTGCGTGTGTGTGTGTGTTTTTCTTCTTCAGCAT
The DNA here is from genome assembly GCF_050624435.1 of Tenrec ecaudatus. Classification (NCBI taxonomy): domain Eukaryota; kingdom Metazoa; phylum Chordata; class Mammalia; order Afrosoricida; family Tenrecidae; genus Tenrec; species Tenrec ecaudatus. The sequence goes on along the minus strand of NC_134540.1, from coordinate 46,040,157 downwards.
GTTTCTCTAAACAGTCTGAATCCTTCAAAAGAGGCCAATGATCAGAGAGAAATGGTGTCAATGGTATCTGGAGCATTATCTGATTTTAAAAATGGCTTTGGGGAGTAGCCTTGTAAGACTCATGGTTTAAAAGGACACCAAAAAGTAATGGTCTGTACAAGTTGCCCCAATTGCCATGAATCAATAGGTGGAACGGAAATGTTAGCAACAATCTCAGACCAATTGTTTGAAATAATTCACAAAACTGACTTTAAGGTCTCTGTCCCAAGGCAAACACATTTCAGGAGGCACTTGTTCACGCATAGACAATGCTTCAATAGCAACTGCTTTCTGTAATGCTTCAGATTACACGTCAATGTGAACACAGAAATGTTCACCGATTAAGACACAAAACTATTCCTTTGGAGACTGTATTAGGCTGGGTTCTCTAGAGCCCCCAAACCAGTCATATATATATATGGAACTCTGATGGTATAGTGGTTATGCATTAGGCTGTGATCCACATGGTTGGAGTTCACAAATACCAGTAGCCCTGTGAAAGAAAGATTTGGCTTTCTACTCCTGTAAATAGTTATAGTCTTAGAAACCCACAGACGGTGGCTAAACTTCTCTCTTTCATTATCTATATGGGATTTTTATCAAGAAAATAGCTCACACAGTTGTAGAACGGGTAAGTCCAGACCAATTTCAAGTGTGCGGGTCAGATGTTAAGTTGGAAGCTTCTCCAGACTCATGTCTCTTTGTGGGCTGATTAGCCCAGGATTGGCAGGGTCTTCACAGGCTGTGGAGGAGGATGAATCAAAGGTCAGTGATTAGGTTTGTGACTGGAGGGGTTGGCAGAAGAGATGGCAGGCCAATGATGGCTCCTAGGATTGGTATGCAATACGGCAGGTCATTGACTTGATTCCAAAGAACTGTAAGTCGATGAAGCAGATGCAGGATCCACATCCAGCAAAAATCCAGCAAACCTTTCCACAGTGTCTGTTTACATAGGAAATAGGCCACCTCCCTGAGGAAACTTCCTTACAATTGAATCAGGGCTTTGACCTGAGTAAGGAGCTTGATTTTTACTCTGATCTTCTTAAAACTGCTAGGCGCTCACAGCAGATCTCATGATAGAGTTGATTACATTATGATAGGTCACATCGTCCACCACTTGTCTGTCAGTTTGTCCTACTGTGGTGGCTTGTGTGTTGCTGTGATGCTGGAAGCTATGTCATGGGAATTTCACATACCACCAGCGTCACCCAAATTGAACAGGTTTCAGCAGAGCTTCCAGATTCAGGACAGACAATAAAGAAGGACTCAGCTCCCCACATCAAAGGACAGAGCCACTGAAAACCTTCTGCATAGCTTTGAAACATGGTCAGAGACTGAAGGCCTAAAGAGTGGAAGCAGAGCATTACTTGAAATGATGCCGCAGAATGGTCCTCTTAGGTCTGAGGGCACTGGAATTGTGACTGAGGAGGAGCTGAAAGTTGTTTAACTGCGTTTTGTTGACTATGCCAAGACATTCAACTGTATGAACCATAATAAACTATAGATAACCTTGAGAAGGATGGGAATTCCAGACCACTTCATTATGCTCATGAGGAATTTGTACACGGATCAAGAGGCAGTTGTGCTAACAGAACGAGGGAATTCTGCATGGTTTAAAATCAGGAAAGGTGAGCATCAGGGTTGTATCCTCTCACCAGACTTGTTCACTCTAAATACTTGGCAGATCAGAGAAGCTGCACTGTATGAAGAACAACGTGGCATCAGGATCGGAGAAGGCTTATTAACCTTCAATATGCAGACGACACAGTCTCGCTGGCTGAAAGTGAGAAGGACTTGAAACACTTGCTGATGAAGATCAAGGATTGATGCTTTGAGTAAAGCTTATGACTCAATGTAAAGAAAATGAAAATCCTCACAACTGTACCAATAGGTACCATTACGATGGATGGAGACATGGTTGCAGTTGTCAAGGATTTCGTCTTGCTTGAATCCACAGTGTTCATGGAAGCAGCAGTCAAGAGATCAAAAGATGAGTCCATAGGGTAAATCTGCTGCACCAGCCCTTTTTAGAATATCGAAAAACAAGGATGTTACTTTCAGGCCTAAGGTGCACTTTGACCCAAGCCATGGTATTTTCACTTGCCTCACATGCATGTGAAAGTTGGACATTGACTCAAGAAGACTGAAGAAGAATCCATGCATTTGCGTTGTGGTGCAGGCAAGGATATTGAAAATACCATGGACTGCTGAAAGGACAAACTGATCTGTTCTGGAAGAAGTAAGGCCAGAGCGCTCCTCAGAGACAAAGATGGAAAGACCGCCTTACGTACATCCTTTGGGCATGTTGTCAGGAGACGTGCTTGGTAAAGTGGAGGGGCAGTGAAAGAGAGGAAGGCCCCGAAGGAGACGGATGGGCACCGAAACTACAACAATGATCTCGGGCAAAAGGACAATTGTAAGGATGGTGCAGGACTGTGCATAGGGTCGTTGTGGGTCCGAGGCGGTTCTACAACACCGCACAACAGGCCACGTTGCGGGGAATAACTAGGCCACAACTATCGAACCACTGAGAATCTGGCTCAGTCACATGGATACAAAATCTGACGATCAAAGAGACACAGCAAGGAATCTTTTTGTCATTCTAATTTATAGAACCA